>NW_026136705.1:17957151-19157151 GCF_905237075.1 Dicentrarchus labrax | reverse complement strand
ACGAGTGCCACATGTTTAGTAGTGTTCTCTTGTTTAACTGATTTGATTTATGCGGTTGAGTCAGCTTCAGAGCTGAAACTGCTGAAACTTTATTAATCAAAAACTGACAGAGATTGAATTTCCAGCCGCTTTGATACTTAAGTGATTGTTAAACGACTAGTGTGTAAGATTTAGTAGCATCTAGCAGTGTAGTTGCAGGTTGCAACTTTCTTGCTTCACCCCCACCTTCCAAGCAGGAAGGAGAAACTACGGTGGCCGTGTAACACTTGAAAAACATGAAAGGCCCTATCTATAGCCATCGTTTGGTTTGTCTGATTTTGACTACTGTAGAAACATGGCAGTTCAACTTGGCAGACTCTATGGAAGGCAGCTCACGGCCTCTGTAATATACACTATATTCCATTTCTGTCAATAGATCCTCATAAATGTTACTCTCCAGTGTGTCAACATCACCGGCAGCAGGTCATATCAGCTGTCACAACTTGTTGTATTTGTATGTGCACTGCAAGCCGGTGTCTGTACTCAGCCAAAGATTGTTCAAGATGTTAATGAAAAATGTATCTCTGTAAAAATGAGTATCTCTGTAGTGCCAACAAATATACAACAACTTCTCCATATATTATCAATAATTTAAGCTTAAAGTTTTGAATCAGAACCTTCAGTATTAGGATCAGATACCTCATAAAAAGAAAAATTAACATTTATTTAAACATAGGTATCGGAAAGTGGATATAAGTAGTTTGGGCAAAGATGGGGACTTTCCTTAAAAAAATGTGCCTATCTATTAACATCCGGTGTTTAGTGCATTTCCAGAGACACCAGACATGATTCCTCACCCTCAATATCTGTGTATGTATGTGTGTCTGACAATATGTATGTCCCCGCTGTGGTCAATACATTTTTACCTATGCAAATGCTTTAAATGCATTCATAGGAAAAACACCTTTTAATTTGAGGTCAAATGAAATGCAATGCAATTCATGTCTCGTACATTTGTCTTTGTGTGTGTGTGTGTGTGTGTGTGTGTGTGTGTGTGTGTGTGTGTGTGTGTGTGTGTGTGTGTGTGTGTGTGTGTGTGTGTGTGTGTGTGTGTGTGTGTGTGTGTGTGTGTGTGTGTGTGTGTGTGTGTGTGTGTGTGTGGAGGAGTCACATTCCAACAGCTGGCATGCCCAGGCCCCTGCTCAGAATGTGAGGAATCCTAGGAGCTCCGTGTGTGTGTGTGTCTTTATGTCCATGATTTTTATTTGTAAACTGAATACATGTGTGTCACTCTGTGTCTAGTCCCTATTCTCATCGTAGGTCATGAATTTGAATAGATTTCCATACAAACAAACCATACAACAAACACACACATGTTTTTTCTGTCCATTCTGTCCAACCGAACAGCTGTCCCCTCTTCGTAGAGAGAACGTCTCATTTACATCTAGAGAAACTGAAGATCATTTACCAAAGAGACAAACAGCATCTTAATTGAGAAATGTCTGTTTAAAAACATTTTTTTCTTTTTTTCAACTGCAGATTTCCCCTCTCACACAAAAACTACACGTGTCCTGTTTAGCTTGCCCATATATAACAGCTCCCATAATCCCACAGCTGGCACACATAGCCTTTTAACCTAATGTGAAATGTGAGAAATGGGGTCAACGAACAGTAATCCTTGACATTGTCATGCTTTTGCTTGAGTAAGATGAGTGACCGAAGCAGAGATGGTGGCGCAGTTGAGTTAAGATAACAAAGAACAGAGATCAGCCGAATATTATTTAATAACCGTCTTTGAGTTCAGCTGCTTGGAGCTCCAGCAAGTGGAGGTTGTAAGAAAACTTGCACAGTCACAGGAAAACATTTTGATTTGTCAACTTGGCTTGATTGTCTTGATTTAGTTAACTCGAAGGCAGAAGTTGCTATTTGCTGTTACTATTTGTCCCAGGACTGTAATGGAGTAAGCAGAAGTTGCAGACAGGAATAGGCCTGCAGTGATTCTCTGCTATATTTCTCCTCCTTTGAGATTAGACTGTAATTGTCTGTTAATGTGAACCAGGCCATCCTGTGCTCGGCAGCTCTCTTGTGAGCTACAGCTTTGCATGATACTGTATCTTATGCACTTTCTACTCCGCCCCCCTATCTCATTTTCTCTCCCCTTGCCCGTTCACATGTCCTCTGGCACTTCCGCAGTTCATCAAGGGAATTACATGATGACCCTAATTATCCACTTGTACTTCCACTCTTACTCACCCAACCATAGCATCATCGCCATGATGGCTGTCATACCTTTCTGCTTAGACAGACAATTGTGGGGGCAGCCAAAGGAATATGTGACAGTTTAGGATGAAGGGAGATTTGTTTTCTTTCACTTGTCTAATTGTCAGAAACTATACTTGAGCCCTTTTTAAAGGATTTCTCAAGAATTTAATGACGGCAGTAGGATGGAAGGTTAATATCAGCCGAAGGGAAGTTGGAAGTAACAAATTTAAAAATGGCATGGAGTGGTAAAACAGTGGAAATGTTTAGTAAGGGATGTTTCTTCAGGCAAACCCAATAATTCTTTTTTTAGTCACGCTCAACATCTCTCAGAATAAGCTAATGATATATGATAAAACAGCAACTGACTTCTTGCTTCAATTTGATTTCTTAGGCTACATTTCACACCTTGTTTCCATCTACTCTTTGACATTACACAACTTAAAACAGCAGAGATGGCCTGCTTGGAGGAAGAATTACACAAGCTGTAGTTCACTGAAATTCATTTGGAACTTGGCAGCATTGATTGATTTAAAAACTATATCTGCAGGAGCAGCCAGAATTATACATCGTGGCATAATTGCCAAACAGTTAATTTCGCTGAGCAGGTTGCCAAAAACATTAACTTTGTATAGAAATTACTTCAAGTCACACAAACAAGTTAATTGCCTGTGCAGCACAACCTTATGTGACTGCTGTCTTTTCATCACTGGAATCATCGTCATTTATTTGTGCTGTTGCTGTAAAGCAAATGTTCTGATAAATCGTCCAGGCCTATATATTGGCCAAACTTAGCTTATTGCAGATATATCAGTACCGGTGTTTATGTCGACCAATAAATAACACGAAATTCCATTATAGAAATTCCAAACTATGTTTTTGGTCGTTCTCCATTACATCATTTTGTCCACCAGAGACCACTGACAAGCTGATTTTCTCAACTGTAAAATGTCCTGCTAAGTATATATCTCGGTCACCATTCTTAAAAGAAAAACTAATTTAAGGGATGTTGTGTATGATTTGAAATATTACTATTTGCTGATGTACCGTTTTCTGAATGGAAAAAAAAAAATCCAAATATCAACTACAGTCGTTACGATACCAGTGTCAGAACATCTCTAATATCAATATCTGCGTCAATGTAAAAGTCCAGCATTGGTTAGGCTGTAATACTGGTAAAATAGGCATCCATAAGATCTTTAGTAAAGTGAGAGTCAGAAACAGCAGTGCCTTAATTGTAATGGGATGGAGAACATTTTCCTTCCTTTCAGGTTTTCCCAGCCAGATTCAGCCTCCCAAACCCTTCCCCCTACCACCAACCCAAACTTAAAATGTAGTAGATTGGTACAACAGACAGTCCTCAGGTGGAAGCTATTAGTTCCCATCAGAGCATGTTATAGTTGGTCATTGTGTGAGAGTACTTCCAGAGTATTTCCAATCTTTTGTCTCCAAAGTGCCCTTTGAATGTCTTAGTTGGACTTACCTTGGCACTGTATCAAACAGTCTTTGATCTTGTCTCAGATACTGGATGTTTTGTGTTAGAACTCCTCTGTCCAACACAAAAAGCCCAGTGGATTGGGTCTTGTCAAATACTATCTCTTGTTGGTTTTTGGACTTTTATTTTACTCAGTGAGTTGTTTAGATATTCATGGATGAACATACTACAAATATACAGACAGTGTGGTTGCAAACAAACCAGAAATAATACTGACAGAAATGTGTTGGGGCTAACTGAGGTCAACCGTTACGCGTTATTGCAATGTCATCTATCTTTGATCAATAATCAGTTCGAGTGTCTTATTATTTGTATATAAAAACAAGAAGAAAATGATTTTCACCAGAAAATGTAGAGGATTTGTGGCATTTTTTATTAGCCCTGAGTATTGTCTGCAGGTCTTCCTTACAAGCTGCGTATGTTCAAGAAGGTAGGGCAGCTTGTATGTTGCCTGAGACGCAAAATCCAGGGGGAAAAAGTCTGCAAATGTTTCACTACTGCTTGAAAAAGCTTAATTGCTGTGAGTGCACAGTAATAACTGAAGGCAACTCAGATGAGCATTTTAACATTTTGATCAACTCAGAGCTTCTCTCAGCTGGATTTTGGCAGTCGGTCAGGACGAGGACTGTTTAGTGTTCTTTTAGTGAATTCATCAAACTGAAACTGTAAAAGGGTAGAACATAGGATTGTAAAAAGTGTCCCCTCCATCCCCAGTGGAAATTACGCTCTTTACTACAGTGCATAAATTTCACACTAAATTTGAATATTTATTCTTGTGCCCTATATATCATATATTAAATAGGGAGTGATTTTGGACACAAATCACTGACAAACTAACTGGATGAGGAACATGAAAAAGGATCACATCTTGTCCAACATATACACCGCACACAATTCATACTCAAAATAGAGAGAGAATATTAGAATATATGTGCATATGTGTGGACACGTCTGAGGCAGCGATGCCATTGACACTGTTATTATTCCTGGCTCTTTGTTGGTGCCGACTGCCTTTCAGTGCTTCTCTTGGCTCTCACTGGATGAGGCGGTCTTGCAGCATGCTCACTCAGCACTAGAACGCAACACAGAACTGGACAACCGTGATCACAAAAACATTACATTCCTGCCCTTTGTCTCTTTCGTGTTAACTACTGTAGTATCCCTGCTTCCACTCTCTTCATTGTCCCTCATTCAGTAGTTTTCTCCTTCCCATCTTCCCTGCCTCTATTTTCTGTGACCCCTCTGTGCAGTGCTATCTACTGTATGTTTTTTTTCTCCCCCCCCTCTCTCTCTCTCTCTCTCTGTCTCTCTCTGTCTCTCTCTCTCTCTCTGTCTGTCTTTCCTCTAAGAGGATTGGCTGCTTGCGCCTACCAACATCTGTGTATCACTGTCCTAAGAGAGCAAAACAGAGAGGGGTTGGGGGGTGTTAGCCAGCGAGATAGCAACACAGAGTGCAGGCTAGGCTGAACGCCGCTCTCTTTTTCTTTCTCTTTGACACACACACACACACACACTCTTTCTTGTGCCTGCACGCATGCACACACACACACACAAACAAACACACACACTCAGCAGCAGACAGCCGCAACATCCGCATCGCTGGCTGCCCACCCGCATCCCTCTCTCCTTCTTTCCCAGTCTTTCTCTCTCGGAGCGCACTGCTCTTTCTCTCACTTGCTCCGTCTGCAACGCCTCATCCTGCCGTCCTGTCCCCCCTCTGCTGTCTGTCACCGTGGCGACATAGCCTCTGCAGCCATGGCGACCAGCCAGCAGGATTCAGGCTTCTTTGACATCAGCATCAAGTCTCTGCTCAAGTCCTTGGGAGGGAGTGAGTACGGCTAACACATCACGCTTGTTGTTGCTCGTATGCCAAACAAATGCGTGATGCGTTCAGACTGACGAGTCATCAGTAGCTCCTGCAATGTACAGACTGTGCTTATTTTGTTTGTGTATCTGCGTGTGTTAGGACCGAACGAGACTGAGAACAGGCAGCGTACAGCATGATCCATGCTGTCAATATTTGGCAATGTTACGTAATGGAATAATGGAAGACAAGGGGTTGAGAGAGAGAGAGAGAGAGAGAGAGAGAGAGTGCAAGAGGGAGACAGAGCTGCTTCAGGGGTTAGTTGGGGGTAAATCTGGCTCCTCAGCAGTTTTCTACATTAATTAAACAGCACATTACTCAGCAAAAGAAGTCAGTCTTTGTTTGTTATAATATTTGCGCCCAGCACAAAAAGAGTGTTGTTTAAAAACACTACCAAGCTCAACCAAATGTGTTATCATTCTGTTAACCTTTCTTCATGTGCTGTTTACAATCTGAACGACTCAAATCTCTTAATTCCAACGTCGGTGAGTCACTGTTTACCAAACAGACGGTAAAGCTACTGTATGTCACTCTGGGGCAATCTGGGATGAATGCCCAGCAGCATCATCCCCGACTGGACATACTGTACTTCCCATCCACTTTCAGCTATAGGCTCACAAATCTGACATTATCGTAGAACTGGTCCAATATAGTCATTACCACACAGCTTGTGGTTTACTGTAACATCAATGTTTTTCTTGTTGATGAAGAGGACTTTCCTCTTGTTGTGCATCTGTGGTTTTCAAATACTGACTGAACACTAACTATCATTTTGTGCATGTATATGTGTGGGTGCTTTTATAACACATAACTCTTAAATAAATTAAGAGTTATACAGAAGCTCTCTATGTGCTCAGTTGCTTAATGGTCTTGTGTGTGTGCGTCTCTTTTCAGTAGATAACATGAAGATGTTTTGGTGTGTGTGTGGTTAGCAGGGCAGCTGTGTGGAGCTTGTATATTAGGTGTGTGCTGAAGGTTACTGTCAGCAGGGGTTATGATGGTGTAAGGGTTACAGAGGGATTGCAGAGCATGTGTTGATGGTTCGCCCCCAGCCATTCAATGTGATGTAATAAAGACAGAAATCACAAGGACCCTGATGGTGTATGCGTTTCTTCATTTAGGCTCCGTCTGCTTTCAGCTATAGGACCAAATTGATAGGTGTAGGTTTGTCTGCTCCAAGGTCATGATAACGATGGCAGCTTAGAAAGCCAAGAAACAGCCTAGATAATTAAATTCAGTTTATTGGCATAGCGCCGAACAACAACAGAAGTTATCTCAGGACACTTTTCAAATAGAGCAAGTCTAGACCGTACTCCTTATAGACCGTACTCCTTTATAAGTCCAAGTTGGGTTTGTGTATTTTGTAATTTGTACTTATCAAATGAAATCACTAGATAAATAGCTGACCTCATCAAGTTGAACTTGTTCCATCTCATGCCAGCCTTACTGACATAGTCATGTGTAGGCCTGTATCAACAACATCAATACACACATAGTTGAAGCAAGCTAGCTCAGATTTTACGACAGGATGTTATTAGAATTTTTTTCCATTTTCCAGTTTTTAAGTTTTCATTATTATTTGTATTGATAGTTGATAAAACAATCCTAAATCCAAATGTAAACAAAAGGTTCGCTCCACTATCAAAATGAAAACAGTATTTGTAACCTGCCAGCTAAATCTCAGTTATTATCATTTTCCGATGCGGTATTTAATGGGAAACAATGAAAATGCAAGAATACATTAATCACACACTGAGAGTTTGTCAGCTGCCTCCTCTGACAATATACAGGTGTGGTTCTGCTAGGTCTTGTCGAGGGCAGCCGCTGTGTGTTTTTGTGGTAATTGTCTGTGCTTTTAAAAGTGACTCATTGCAATCCACTTTACTTAGACACTGCCAACAAAATGTACAAGCAGTACAGGATTGATTCATCTGTATACAACCCAAGAAAACGTGTTGCAATGTCAACATTTCAGCCTTATTTCAACCTCTGTATGACGAATTATGTTTGTTAGCTGCATTCTTGATGTGTCAGGGTGCGTACAATGTGTGTTATCACTCTCAACACAATGAATCTTAGTCATGATTCAAATCTTCATTATGCTTGTGTATCAGTATGACGTGATGGGTAAAGTAAACCTGAATCTAGATGTTAAGTGGTCTCTCTATTTCTGCGACTAACGGATATTTTTGTTACCAGCCGATTCTTCTTCCGATTGAGTAATTGTTCTGTCTGTAAATTGTCAGGCAAGTGCGAAAACAATTTCCTATAATCCAAGTTGATGTTTTAAACTGCCTTTATTTTGTCTAGCCAACAGTCTAAAACCAAAAAATCCTCACATTTGAGAAGTCGTAACCAGGGATTAGTTGCCATTTTTGTTTAAAAATGTATTAATCTAAAGAAATTAATTGCTGATTAATTTTCTGTCAATTGACTAATTATTGCAACTCGGCTCTCTATCCTCCCCTTCCTTTCTCTCTCTGCTTCTTTCTCATGCGTCTCTTTAGTATATATACATATACACATAAACATATTTTCTTTCTCTACCTTGCAGTTTTCTTTCTTTATTTCTTCTTTCCTTGTCTCAGTCTTGCTCACTACTATTTATGTTAAATAAACCTTTTAGGATATAAAATGTGATTGAACCAGCGTGGACTTGTATTGACTGGTCTTAACAGATTTCTGCTGATTCAGCTCTTAAAATGCTGAGTCATGCACATTTCTACAAGGGTCCTGTGAAGCGCTCTGCTGCGCTATATCGACAGCTCTATCGGACACCATTACGTCTTCCTACTCTAAGCTCTTTTCCCCAACGGCATGCATGAGGCTCCCACACACATGCATGTACACATTACACACACACACACACACACACACACACACACACACACACACACACACACACACCTTAAATGCATGTCACTGAGAAGCTTTAATGGAATAGTCAACCTTCACTAAATTGGATCAGTGCCATTTGCTTTGTAGTTTATTACTTAATTTTCCTGATTTGTCACTGTCTGCCTCGGAAAATTGTGTGTGTGTGTGTGTGTGTGTGTGTGTGTGTGTTTCTGTATGCATGTCCGTGTCTCTGTGTGTGTGTGTGTGTGTGTGTGTGCATGTCTGTATGCATGTCCGTGTGTCTGTGTGTGTGTGTGTGTGTGTGTGTGTGTGTGTGTGTGTGTGTGTGCGCACTTGTGTATGAGTAGGGGTCAGTGGGAGTGGTGGGTATGTAAGAGAGTGACCTCCAGTGGTCTATATATAGCGCCTCCCTCCTCCCCTCGCCTCTCTCGGGGGCAGTGTTGAAATTCCAGCCCAACTCTTCTGGTCAGATCTCCACAAGGAGCAGACTTTACTTAACTGCTACTGACAACTAAAGGACAGCCACAAAACCACTCTCAAAGAAGCACTTTATTTCAATACAACTTTCCAATACAAGGATTCCAAAGGTCTCGGGAGCTGTCGTACAGTGAAAAGTGATGGCAGACCGGAGGCGGGGCAGAAGCTAAAGTAGAAACTGATAGTTGGTCTGTAGGCTCATATAGCTCCCAAGCATGGGGCCCTACGCAGCGTCTGAACCACACAAGCCTCTCCTGGAGCAGTACAGTGGAATATCTCTCGAACCCTTTTGGTAGAGTTCACTCACGGCGACTTCTGTTATTTTGAGAAGACACTTTTTACACCATCTCGTCCTCTGTGATTGCAGCACTTGCTGCTCTGAGGCATCAAGTCGTCCTCACCCGGGCAGTTTTACCCTGGCTATGGCTCTTCCGGTCTGTGGATACAGCATATCTTCCTGTTTCATTTGGATTGAATGTGGGATATAGCTGTCATGAGAGTATCTCGCCTCAGGCACACATTTTTCACTTTACCTGCTCGTCATTTTCTGAAGGATGGAGCTCCACACTTTCAGCTTTGGTTAGACCTGCCTTGTGCCTAAACTGTGCTGTCTGTAGTTACTATCATGGTGGAATAGTTGGATATTAAAGACAAACGTCTTCTGTGCCGCTGATATCCAGCAAGGAATTACTTTTATATGTCAATCATGGGAGCTGTATTGTACACCTTGTAGACTACTCAGCTACCCCTCCTCAGCTCCATACCCTCTCCCAGTGTTACATTCCTCTTCCATCCCACTGTTTCTGCCCATTTTACCCACCTCTACCCACTGTATCGTTGTCCCTCTGTCTGCACCATGGAAGTGCCAACTAAATGGAGCAGGGCTAGTGTCATCAGCTTCATCAAGGGCCTTGGTAAGCGTTTAGGGGTGTGTGTTCATGTGCACGCATGTTTGCGTCATTAGAGCACTCAGATTTCACACAAACAGGTTGCTGTCTTTGAGCCCTGGAGGCCTGTCGAGTCCACGCATTAGCATTTACATCTCACCTCTCCAGTGAGGTCAGGTCACATGGTCATGAAAGGTCAGTTAGATCTGACAGAGTTGTTAACTCATACACACTAACCACTTCTGGGAAATGTTCTTGTGAATTATTGCTTTGTTTCACCTTGTAAGAAAGTATTTTACGTACAGGAAATCAAACCTGCTACTTTGCTGCAGTCACACACGCCTCCTTTATTGGCTATTGTTGCAGCTGTTGTTAATAATCTACTACTTTAAGTATGTGTTTGGGTTTTTTCTTTAACTGTATTGGGTGACCTATACATTCACTGTCAGTAACAGTAGGCCATAGTGCAACATGTACATTTTCCAGTCACTGATGCCATGGAAATTTGCTTTTCCTTAGAGCGATGTTATATGTGGTTCTATTTTAAGGCCATGTCAATATTCCTGGAGACGCATGACAGGAAATGCCCTCTCCCTCCTTATATCTGTCTGTCCGACTGTTGTCTGTCCCTCACTCAAACCCCTTCCAGACTCCACCAGCTCACTGTCTTTCTGTTTATCATTACATTTGGAATAATTTATAGTGCCCAGTCTCCTTAATGATGTAATCAAAAGGGAGAAATGAAAACATGGGCTGCCCAGCGTGTGTGTGTGTGTGTGTGTGTGTGTGTGTGTGTGTGTGTGTGTGTGTGTGTGTGTGTGTGTGTGTGTGTGTGTGTGTGTGTG
Organism: Dicentrarchus labrax; assembly: GCF_905237075.1. Classification (NCBI taxonomy): domain Eukaryota; kingdom Metazoa; phylum Chordata; class Actinopteri; family Moronidae; genus Dicentrarchus; species Dicentrarchus labrax. The sequence goes on along the minus strand of NW_026136705.1, from coordinate 19,146,486 downwards.
TGTGTCTGGAAAGTGTACCCTGTCAAACACACACTTAATATAAAGGAGTCGCAGCTCAGGAGCTTTAACTTTACAGAGAGAAATAATGTTATTCTGACATGGATAAAAGTTTGTTAATTAAATTATGAGATTTATACAGACAAGTGTCTGGAGAGAGAGTTTGTGTCCCAGCTGTTTCTCTACAACGTAGGGTTACATCAAGGTCCTAGAAGTAGGTAAAGAATTCATAGCTATGTGTAGGAAAACATGAGGTGTCAGTACATGACCCTAGACCAGAGATTTTCAAACTGTGAGGCGGGAGAATTTGAGGCAAAGATTCTGTGTGATGTGTAGGGGACAGCTGCATGCTGGTTTTCTAAAAACAACTGGAAGTTAGTTCTTGTCATGTTTTCCATTTGTTTGGCTGCTTATCACAAGGTCAGCAGTTGGAGCTGCAGCAGTGGTTGTGACACGAATCTCATGGAGGCAGATAATGTGCTTTAAAACCCATAGCGCCCGATTGTCGGAATTAAAAAATCTGAGTCCTTCTCAAAGTCATAACGTAGTCAAAGATACGCATTTTTAAATTGAGTATGATTTTTTTTCTGATGTCCATTTTGAATAAATATCCATAAACTGACTTTGTAATCAAAGAAAAGAAGATGCTCCTCATGAATTTAGAACTTGCCTGCGAATCGTCGTATAGTTTTCTTCTGTATCAGAGTAATCCAATGATGATTGTCTGTACATCCATGGGTACATTACAAACAGGAACTGCTAATGGAGAATTCAGCATACTTTTAATGGTGCCAGTTAGCTAAAATATAAACAAATATAGGCTTCAAAAATTATGCTAAAGTTGCAACCCACAGCTAACTCCCTGAAAGACCCCTGCTTTAAACTAACTGACCTGTCCTGACTCTCCCCAGCCTCTCCAGTGGGACTGAAGCCACCCCTCCCACCAGTCAGTGGAACCTTGGGAGAGAGGAAGGGTCCTGTCGTCATGGCGCCTGTAAACGTGGACCCTGAGAGCAAGCCGGGCGAGTTCGTCCTAAAAAGCTTGTTTGCCAACTTCACCTTGCTCTCCGAACGCAAGATTCGCATCATCATGGCCGAACCACTGGTGAGTGACTTTGCATCGATAATATCTCATCTTGTTTTGTCTCTGTTTCTCTCTCAGGTTACAGCAGGTCAGGAATACATTTTGGACATTTTATCTGATTGGGTTATTCAGAGTGGGTTTTTATATGGCAGTATATGTTGACTAATCATTTTTGTGCAGAGGAAGTGATACCTGCAATGTGCATCACTGCTATATAGTGCTGCTGCTATATAGTATAATATCAGCATCCTTGATTATGTTAAATATAACCTAATTTAGAAAATGACTAACTAACTAAGGGAAGTTAGGTATATCACACAAACCAAAATATTGTTTTAGAAATGGCAGTTTCCTTTGGTGAATTCCTATAGACATATGACCAACCTATATGAAACATACCTTCAGGTTAATGGTTTGCCATGTAGATGTCATAACCAAATATGTGTGATGAGTTTCTCATCTCTTTTGTCATTTAGAAAAAAAGGTAATATGAGAGAAATATGAGAGACTATTTGGGCTTCTTTGACTTTTGAATAAATCTAAATGTCTGAGCACAATCCATATTGTGTACCTAAGTGGTGTGGCCTTTTGTCTCACTGTTTCTGTATATTTATGGCATATATTTATGGCACTTATAATACGCCTGAACATTTTATATGTTTCTTGAAAGGAACATAACAAGGTTAGTACCTAAGCGCCTAGTCTGATACTAAATAACAAAATCAGTTCTTTAAACATGGTCAGTATTTACAGGCTATGCAGGAGTGTGGGGAGATACGATTTAAGAAAGATTTAAGAGATAGAATTTAAACATATTCAGATAATGCAGACACTAAGGGCAGTCTGGGTTTTGATTCCAACAGTTTTGATGCATTTGGAGTTTCCTGTCTCAAATTTTCATAATAAAATGTCTACCTGTTTTCGCCCACTCTGACATGAATGTGTTCCCGTCTTTCTGTCTGTCTGTCTCACAGGAGAAGCCCCTTAACAAATCTCTGCAGAGAGGAGAGGACCCACAGTTTGACCAGGTGTGTGTAACCTGACACATCATCAGCAATATGTGCTGTCCCTTTTTTCCTCATCATCATCCAAACATTTTATTTTGGAAATGGGATTAACCTCTCATTCTGTCCTCTCGCTCTCTCCGCCATCTTGACCTTCAGTTGATCAGCTCTATGAGTTCTCTAGCAGAGTACTGCCTGCCATCTATCCTGAGGACTCTGTTTGACTGGTACAAGAGACAGAATGGCCTAGAAGACGAGTCCCATGAATATCGACCCAGGGCCAACACCAAGTCAAAAAAGTGAGAGTACACAAATGACACACACACTCAATTGTAAAACTTTTCTTTGCACTCATCTGAGGAATTGGAATAGCTTTGGAGGACTAAATTGTCACATACACATACAAAAGAAATGCATCAAAAGACAACTCACCACATGTCAGATGGACTTACATTACACTACATTCCCATGAATTATTTTATTTATTCATCCTGGATCATTAGGTTTAGGTTTTTACAAACCATAAATGTCTCTCTTTCTCAGTAATGTAATGATGGTCATGAAAACCATTGAGTTGGAAACTGGAAAACAATAATTGAATTTTTGAATTTTATTTGCTTTATTTAAGTGTCTACACCTAAAGGCAATAAAAAATAAACAAGCAATACAATACAGTTGACTATATATTACCATACAAACCGGCCTTACAATCCAAAGAAGACTATACTTCCACTCAAAACATACACAAATAAACTGCACTGAAGGTGTTGTCCTTCTTGCAGGAGCCTGTGTCTCAATCTCAAACAAACTGCACCACTGAGTACACACAGTTACAAAATGGACCAGATGGTGCCTACAATCAATTGATTAACGGAAATTTAATAAAAGCAGATTCTCGTGTGTGACATGTACACACAGAGGCAAGAACAGGAGCGTGCACTTGGGCCTCAATACTGTGAACTTGACAAATAATGTTTCTTTGTTTCTGTCTGTCTGTCTGTCTGTCTGTCTGTCTCAGTGACGAGCAACAGAAGGACTACTTATTGGAGCGGAGAGATCTGGCAATAGACTTCATCTTTTCTCTAGTGCTTATAGAAGTTTTGAAGCAGGTGAGTCTCAGAGTGTGATCAGTGAGTCTGTACTAGTACTATTAATACAAATGTCTGCATGATGCTGTGAAAGGGTTAAAACAGTCACAGGAAACTACTTGACGTCAGTTGTCCAGCTGCAGTATTTCCCAGCCCATTCATGTGAAACTGTAACTAAATTAAAATAAATAAAAAATGGTAATTTGCATATTCTTGATCTAGAATACACATTAAATAAAATAGATTAGGAAAAACACAAGATATAATAGAAAAATAAGAATAAGAAGACACATATTGTTTTAATTACTAATTAATTAAATGTTAAGTCCATCAAATAGCAAGACTGGATTTCTATTATTACTTTTGAATCTCAATCCAGATCCCCCTCCATCCTCTGTTGGATGGACTCATCCAAGAAGTTATAAACCTGACCTTCAAGCACTTCAAATACAAGGAAGGGTAAGAGTGATAACATATGGAATAATAAATAATTTACTAGAATGCATTGATTGCACTTTAACAGTTTAGAGTTTCAGTGCATACTTTCTTTTGACTCTCTGACCAACTGCAACATTTTCAAATATAACAGCACTGGACATGGTTAATACTCATTTTTGTGACTTCTTAGGTATCTGGGACCCAACACAGGCAACATGCACATAGTGGCCGACCTCTACGCTGAAGTAGTGGGAGTTGTAGCTCAGTCGAGGTACGGTTGTCCAAATGATTGTTTATCATGTTTGTGTGTACATACACTTCAGATGTTTGTCTATCTACAGGGGGTTGATTGTAGAGAACAGTGTTGCTTAGTATAAATTTGATGAGATAATTGCCAATTTCCCACACATTCATAGGTTACTTCACATTCACATGTTATTCATCTGTTACAGTAAAGCAATATACAAGCATTAAAATGCTAAAGCCCTTGTTTTGGTGCCACTATTCACAAGGCAATCACTTAAATATCTACGATTCAGTTTTAAATGTGGATTTATTTATTTATTTATTTTTTCATGTAGCTCATGTAAATTGAATTTGTAATCTAGGTCATGTTGCAGGTGTGGGCTGGGTGGGAAATTATATGTGTAGTTACGGTAGGAACCTGTCCTCCCCTTGACCCCATTTTTAGTAGAAAGGGCTATTACAAATGCTGTCCCTCTGTCTTCAGTGCAAATGAGTAAAAGACAAATATATCTGCCATTCCCTGCATGCTAGTAGCATGGTTGTGTATGTGTGTGTGTGTGTGTGGGTGTGTGTGTGTGTGTGGTGTGTGTGTGGGTGTGGGTGTGTGTGGGTGTGTGGTGTGGGTGTGTGGGTGTGTGGGTGTACGTGTGTGATGGCAACTGAGGATAATGACACTCCAGCTGGTGGTCCTCTGTCTGTTTAATGTTGTGTGTGATGAGAGATGAGCTCTGTATCCATTTTCCAGGAGGTTATTACTGTGATGGAGGTGTGTGATCATAGGGCAGCTCAGTCACTGCTGTCTCACACACAAACACACAAACACACACACACACACACACACACACACACACACTAGCTGAGCCATCACATCATTTAACACAGTCATCGATCTAATAATGGATCAAAGTCAATACTTTTAGATCTAGTTTAGCAAATGTACACTGTTTTCTGAGTGAATGATGGGTTTTCCACTTGATCTTCTTAGTTGATTTCTAACACCCTTTTCAGTGTCATTTATTTGGAGTGCATTATTCGCACACAGTGATATGAAAAGGTTGAGTACACAAAGGCACATTATTCTTGGCATTATCTGTGCTTTTCCAGCTTGGTTTATGGGTCGCAGTGTTTATGTGCATCTTATTTAAACACTCTGCACTAAACAGAAGGCTGATGATTGTTCCACTTACTTAACTGCTGTGGCAACCCCTGTGAAGCATGCAAGAGCACTCCCCCAGAAAAACGCAGACGCCAGAAGAACAAGTGCACACACACATGTACACATTCCCTCCACATCACCCCTCCAGATGCCATTCTAAATATAGGCCTGCAGAACGCCACTGGTAAATTCTATCTTACCACGGATGCATATACACACAAGCTCACACACTCATATGCACATAAAAAAAACAAAAAAACAGGTGCATCTTGACCTGTCCTATCAAATAAAAGCAAAAAGCCACAAAAACATATTTAAAAAGAGGAAAAAGATATAGTTAATTAAACTTCACACAATATTGTAGTAATTCCGCACCACCATTCAAAGACTTGGATATGAATACATTTACTAAAAAGAGAATAGAACGACTGTTCACATCTGGTCACCGTTTTCTCTGCAGGTTCCCAGCAGTGAGGAAGAAATTCATCTCTGAACTGAAGGAGCTGAGACAGAAGGAGCAGAGCCCCTACGTAATCCAGTCCACCATCAGCCTCATTATGGGACTCAAGTTCTTCCGCATCAAAATGTACCCGGTGGAAGACTTTGAAGCCTCCTTCCAGTTCATGCAGGTAGGCTGAGCTGAAATCCTTCACCTGTTATTTACATGTGAACAAATAGTTATGTCTGGTGTAGGAATCCCAGGGAGCGTTCATGGGACAGGCGTGCTCTTTGTCTGCATACATTCATGTCTGGAAGCAGTTTAGGGTGATCACTGAGCTATCCTATTGGCTGAGAAGTTCTTCTGTGGTTTTGTAATTGTGGGTTAAGTTGATTGTTTATTGCCCTTTGATAATTAATTACAGTGGTGAGAATGTTTCTCATTTTCTTCCCCCATAACAAAACAGGGACTATAACTGGTGACCTTCTGTTCACAGAATTATCATGTATGTACATTGTTTGTCTCACTATCGCTGACTCTCTCTCTTTATGTCTGTAGGAGTGTGCACAGTATTTCTTGGAAGTGAAGGATAAAGACATTAAACACTCATTAGCCGGACTCTTTGTGGAGATACTTGTACCTGTAGCTGCTGTAAGTGCATTTCATCTTGCTACTCGGTGAACTTTTAATAGTTTTGGGTTCATTTTAAGTCACTGTCAGATTGAAGTTACTGTTGTTCTTTTAAATAAAATGTCTGTCTTTCTGCTGGTCTACAGACTGTGAAGAATGAGGTGAACGTGCCATGTCTACGAAACTTCGTAGAGAGTTTGTACGATACCACACTGGACCTGTCCTCTAGGAAGAAACACTCTCTGGTAAGTTTCTCCCCATATTCTGTTTCATCACTGCCCATCTCTCTTCATTTCCTCTCCATTAACAGCAATTGGTGAAAGCTCTTACTGTAAGTCTCCAACATGTAGGCTTTTATCTCTCCATGGGAAGGAGACAGGAGTGCATCAGGCAGTACACAGGCTAGTTTTTGAAGCGCTGCCAGATGGGTAATATTTTGCCCACAGCAGGGGAATCAGCAAATTAGATGCAGTACATCTCCCTTATTAAGATAGCAGCCTGACATGAAGAGGCATGCAATAAAACTCTTATGTTTAATTGTGGACTGGTACTACCTAAAGGTTTTAAGCATGAATGTTAAGGAAATTATAGAACAGGCAACAGTCTATGACGGAGGATTATGTAAAAATGTAACTAAATTATTTCCTGGTCCAAGATGTTCCCTTACTAATCTGTCCTCCAAAGTTATTTTTGTCTGTAATGTAATACTTCAGGTCTTATTTTCTTAAAATTAATGAAAAAAACCTGCTAGTTAAGCAATATTCTTTGACTTGCTTCCAATATAAATCGACTTGTTTCAGGTATTTTCCAAACTGATAATTTTTCTTAATTTTAGTGCTGTAAAATTGTTTAACAAGTTGATTTGCATTGGAAAACTTTTTTGACAGAAATTATTTGATAAGAGATATTTTTCCGTAGCCCTTTACAGCAATGCTTGCTAAGTCAACGTTCCTCTAAATGTTAGTCAACTATTTCCCTGCCCCCCCCTTTGGGTGGTAGCCATTTGATAGACAAATTGGATAACCAAACATGGCATCAGGCTGCTGTATCACATTATTGATGGTCACTGCTGATGTGCTATTTGTGATATGTGCGTGGGTTCCTGGTGCTGTGACAGACTCGTGTCCTCAGCCGTCATACACGCTCCCTTCGATAGATTTTCCAAATACTCCAAGCAATTCATGCATTCAAGACTTGACACACCTCTCTGAACATATACTTTATGTCTTTTCACTTTTTCCAACGGAACAATGCACAGGCATGCACACAAACAAACAATAACCAGCCATGTCAGAACAGAATGGGCTGACATGATAGGAATGACAGTAATGTGGTGCATTTCCGTAATTGTTATTCTTTTACATTCTGAGTGCCTGAATGAGAGGAGACATTGAAATGGGGGATAGACAGATAACAAATACTTACTTTGATAAGGACTGACAGGTAAATGATCCACTCCTCAAACCTAGCATTCCCATAACCATTCATGAGAAGGGTGTACCTCGACTCACACCGGTCATTAGCGAGGCATGTTTAAGAATGATCTGCATGCAGACTTACGTGCCTTTTACTAAATGCTTGAACAGACTAGACACCCCAGTTCACGTTCCTGTATGTGAACTTTTACGTTGTAAAATGTAAATATTGTTCTCTTCTATGTACTTGTAATTGTATTGTTCACAATGCTGTTGCTTTAATTTTGGTATGAAATGGAGGAAAATGTTCCAAACTTCCAAGTCCTCAAATGATCCAGACACTAGTCTTCTCTTGAAACGTACTGGCAAGATAAAGTACAGAGGAATAAGTGTTTTGTTTTGTTACATTGACTTAATTCCAGACAGGGGAAAAAAAGGCTAATGAGGGATTTATAAGGCAGGAAACACGTGGAAGATGACTGTGAAAAATTGTTTAATCAGAAAGGTTTTAATTGCACATTGTTAGGGGACAATTACATTGCTATTAAATGAGGAAGAAAAGCTCATTAATTATATATCAGCTTGAAATAAATGATTCTCAGACCATTTTTGACTGACTTAATTAAAAGACTGTCTGAAATCGGTTTCAAAGTACTAAGTTGCATAATTAATGTATAAACCTGTTGAGGAAAACAGTCTGTATCCTTTACATTTGGATACCCTGATAATTTACTACTTGTTGTCGTTGATGCAAATGCGTCCTATCTGTCTTCTCTCTCCACACCAGGCTTTATATCCTCTGGTGACCTGCCTGCTGTGTGTCAGTCAGAAGCAGTTCTTCCTCAGCCGCTGGCACATTTTCCTCAACAACTGCCTCTCAAACCTCAAGGTCAGCCTTTCTGTTTACAACATGCAAATGCAAGAATATCCATAGCATGGGGTTATTTGTATAGATCACAAGCAGTGATATACTGGTACACAAATACTATGCAGTCTGTGCAATAAATTTCTGCCCCTGGGGAACAAGTGACAAACCGCACAAGACAGAGCTTCACACAACAAACTGCTGCATTAGCACTACTAAGACCTCTTCAACTTTACAATCAACGAATATGTATTGCCTCGAGGGAAACACTGCAGGTTAAAAACACAGTGATTGATGGGGCTCATAAGGCTCATTTGGTTTCATGATCACATTCACGATCACACTATGTAAATTCTGAGAAAGCAATGGTTGAAGCGCATGCAGTAAATGATCACATGTCCGTAAGTTAAAGTATGTGAGGAATGCCTGTCAATGTAGTACTGCATTTTTGTCAGAAACTTTGTTTGTCTTTTTGTCTGAGAAGAAACCATTTTTTGTTAAGTGGAGGTATGAAACACAATGAAACAGAATAAAGCTTTGTCTGCACGTGTATGAATGCAGAATAAAGACCCCAAGATGGCACGTGTGGCTCTGGAATCCCTCTACCGCCTGCTGTGGGTCTACATGATCCGAATTAAGTGCGAGAGCAACACTGGGACACAGAGGTAACAGCTACATATGGTTTTATTTCTCAGCAACAAAATGTAAGATGCCATTTTATGTTATTGTAAAGTTTTTAACATTAATATGTCATTGTTAGCTATATTGTAATACCTTGTAGTAATTACCATGAACGAATACAATACACTAAAAGGACAACTTAGCTCTGTTAATGTTTCTCAGTTATAAACTATGATGTGGAGTTGATTTATTATCATTAAAAAGCTAAACATAATGTATTTAACTTGTGTCTCAACACCTATCTTTTCCTCTCTGTCTCTCTGTCTCTCATTCTTCCCCCAGTCGTCTGACGTCCATCACCTCCACTCTGTTCCCCAAAGGGAGTCGTAGCGTTGTGCCCAGAGACATGCCCCTTAATATTTTTGTCAAGATCATCCAGTTTATTGCACAGGTGTGTATGATACCTGAAAAAAACTTACATGGAGTCTAAGATGTAGGTTTCTGCTTTAGGTCAAAACACATGAGAAATGAAGTGGTGTTTGTTGTGTTTTGTGTGGAGCCAAATATTTGCCAACTTCTAAGATTTATTCTGTACTTTTTTTCTGCTGTCAGCAAGAAACACAAACATTAGTTAATCCAAAAGTTCAAGTTGACAGAGTTGCAGAAACAGGATTTCAGTATTTACTCACACAGTTCTCACAGCTCTGATAATACATGATTACCTAGAGTGTACGACATCAGATTTTATTTACATTTCATCAGAATCCCTGTACACACTCATGTCTCTTCAAGTCACCAAACAGCATATACAGTATTACATTTAGAGCAATGAACTCAGATACAGATGAATTATGTCTATATAATGTATTGTCCTTACATCTCTTGTTTTGTTTTTTTGCTCTTTTCATTTGTTATTCATCTATTTAATCAGATATGTAATAATGCCCCATCTGTGCACTGTTGGTGACACACAGTAGATGTACATACTGTCTCACACCACATTAACTCTGAAATCCTGTAACACCGGTATGTTTGTCCTCTGTTCAGGAGAGACTGGATTTCGCCATGAAGGAGATCATATTTGATCTGCTGAGTGTTGGGAAACCTGCCAAAGCCTTCAGTCTCAACCCAGAGGTAAAGAGAGCAGACACAGACATTCAATCATGTGCACACAATCACACACAGATCAACAGTGTTACCCCCCGGCAATGTTACAAGGATGAGCATTCCAGTTTTTATTTGTAGTCTTCAGTCAGCGAGAAAGGTGAAGAAAAGTATGTTCTCTGTTGGAGCTTTAAAATTAAATGCACCAACAGAATGAATGGGAACCTTTTTTTAGCTGTAGTCAACAGATGCCCTTTGAGTTGGTTACAGGATTCTGGTCATGTGACCAAAAACAAATCTTTAAAATTGCTGCATTTTAAAAAGGTTTACTGCATGTGAAAAAAGTTGTATAAAGCCTTATGTGGCTTGTGAAGTCTAATAAATGTGTCACTGTCACTGTGGGCTGAAGACTAACAAAATCTGGACCAGATCCCTGTAGCCTGCTCCTCATCTCTGCTTGAGGCCAGCTGCTCAAGGCTCAATTAGCTGCTATTAACATAATACACCCAAATCTCCTACTGAACTGGTTGATCTGCATTATGGGTAATGGGTAAGGTTTTGATAGGTACATAAATGAAATAATGATCTATATACAGTAGTAGATTGTGTTGTTTCTTCCAGCAAATTCATTTTCCTTGTCAAAGTGTAACCACTGCCTGGTGATGTGCGTTTACCTGCTACAAACCTACCATTGCTCTTGATTGACAGACACTGTGCTTTATCTGTGTTCCAGCGTATGAACATTGGTCTGCGGGCATTCCTGGTGATAGCAGATGCTCTGCAACAGAAGGACGGAGAGCCTCCAATGCCCAACACAGGAGCAACTCTACCCTCTGGAAACTCTCTGAAAAAGAAGAAAACATACCTCAGCAAGACGCTAACAGAGGAGGAAGCAAAACTAATAGGTGTGTGTGTGTGTGTGTGTGTGTGTGTGTGTGTGTGTGTGTGTGTGTGTGTGTGTGTGTGTGTGTGTGTGTGTGTGTGTGTGTGTGTGTGTGTGTGTGTGTGTGTGTGTGTGTGTGTGTGTGTGTGTGTGTGTGTGTGTGTGTGTGTGTGTGTAAGCATTCAAGCTAGTGTAATTTGAATATAGTCTAAATCCATGTACTGTCTCTCTCTGTTCTCCACAGGCATGTCCTTGTACTACTCCCAGGTGCGAAAAGCTCTGGACAACATCCTGAGACACTTGGACAAGGAGGTGGGTCGCTGTATGATGCTCACCAGCGTCCAGATGCTCAACAAAGAACCAGAGGACATGATCACGTATGTAACTACTTTTAGTGACGAGGGTTATTCTGTTACTGATACTATAATTAAAGCCCATGTTGAAAATGAGACACAGAAAGAACATTTGCAAGTAATACACTTATGCCCCTTTCAGTTTCTCATGTTCATAAGTAGATACATTGTTAACATGACCTAACTGTATTTTGCCTTAAGAAATACCTCAAGCAAGTGTTAGCATGCTTAACATCCCCCTTCATCTTTAACAGTGGTGAAAGGAAGCCTAAAATCGACCTGTTCAGGACTTGTGTGGCTGCCATTCCTCGTATCCTTCCTGATGCCATGTCCAAACCTGAGCTCATTGACCTGCTCTCACGGTGAGTTAAAAGACAGGACAACCTCTATGTCTGGCTGGCTTACTGTCTGTTGAGTTATCACTAATTTTACATCTTTATATACATTTTAAAGTAATTTGTGTTGGCGCCTATGAGATCTCTCTTTCTATCAGTGAGGTTGTACAACTTCATCAATGTATTTTGTTTCTATGTTTTCAACAATATCTTGCTCATTCAACACATGTTGTCATCTATCTCTCAGACTTACGGTGCACATGGACGATGAGCTTCGTCTTATTTCCCAGAACTCCCTGCAGAGCCTGTTACTTGATTTCTCCGACTGGAGGGAAGACGTCCTGTTTGGTTACACACATTTCCTTTTGCGTGAGGTAAAACTTAACAGAAACATGCAACTACTTAGACAGTAAAAGATTAATCCTGCATTTGCATTGGTTGCACTTCCTTTACACATGTGTTTAGGTTTGGTTTTCTCTGACTGAGAAAACTAGCTAACAACATATATTATGCTACTCCAAACTATTCCAGGTCCAAGACACCCATCAGGGTCTGCAGGATGCATCTGTGAAGCTCCTTCTCCAGCTGCTCACACAGTGGAGATTAGCTCTGCAGCTCCAAGGGAAGACGCGAGGTGGAGTTGAGGTTTGTTCAGCGTCAAAAAACATAACACAAAACCATAACTACGGGTTTAATTACTGGCCAAACACGGTGGCTTACAGAAGTATTTGTTACTCTTCACTAACTTCCCTTCCCTCTCTGTCTTCCCTTTCCATCAGTCCAGCCCCAGACTGCCAGAGCGAAGCCCTCATGGCTCAGTGCTCCATGCGGTTGAGGGCCTTGCTCTGCTGCTCCTCTGCTCGTGTCAGATGAGCACGAGGAAACTGGCAGTCAGCGTGTTAAGAGAAATACGCTGCCTCTTCACAGCTCTGGGACACGCTGAGGTACAGTACAGAAAACATAATACAGAATAATTCATCAGCTAAATTTCTAGATAGAGTGAATGCCAAAGGCATCCAGTGATTGCTACTGAAGAGGGAGAAAGGATGTGGAAATAGCAGAATGGAAGGACAGCCATCTGACCGTAGCTGTGATTAGATATGCAGCATATGCAGCCTGTGAATTCTCTCACGTTGTATGACGTTGTTATAAAAATAGCTGATTCTATAAATGTCTTCCCTTCCAGGATGATGATAAACCCATGATAGAGGTCATGGACCAGCTGAGCCCAGCGGTAATGGACAGCTTTGTTCACGTGGCTGTCTCTGACTCAGTAAGTGTATTTGTGTTAAGAGTGTGATCAGTAAGATTAGTACATCAAATCAATTATTTATATCACAATCTCCCAAATTACTTATTTTTCTGCTGTGTATCATTCTTCCCCTCCCTCAGTCCACCTTGCCTCTCAGCCACCATGTTGACCTCCAGTGGCTGGTGGAGTGGACGGCTCGACTGGTGAGCAGTTCCTACGACGTGAAGAGCCCCAGCCACGTCTGGATCTTCGCCCAGTGTATGAAGGACCCGTGGGTGCTCTGTCTGCACATCTTCTTGCGGCAGGAGCACCTTCCCAAACACTGCCCCATTGCCCTGGGATACGCCTGGCCCTATGTTTTCACACGGCTACAGCTGCTACTGCCACTGGTTGATCCAAAGTACATTACACATTAATTATATTTTACTTTTTAAGTGTTTAACTCTTACTTTAATAACAAAAATAACCATGTTTCTAATACAACAAATGATCCATGTCAATGAAAAGTTAACCTGCCTATTCTCCTTTTGTTTTCTGCAGCAGTCCTGTGAATGCTAAGAAGACGAGCACAGCGGGCTCCAGTGACAACTACATCTCTCTGTGGCGTAACTACCTGATCCTGTGTCTAGGGGTGGCTAAGCCGAGCATCATGTCCCCTGGTCACCTCAGAGCTTCCACACCAGAAATCACTGCGACCACACCTGATGGCAGCGTCACCTATGACAACAAGGTGTGTGTTTGTGCTGAAAAAATATAATCTAATTTAATCTAATTATAAAAACATTATATAAAATAGAGAAAAGCAACAAACTACTTAAAAGATTAACTGGTTATCAAAATAGTTACAGATTAATTTTCTTATTGATTAGCTCTAAGGGAAAATATTGAATTTATTGTCCCCCCCCACCCATTGCACTGATGATTTTTCCATTTTAAAATGGAAACTGGTAAGATGGTGTAAAAACCTAGACTCATAAACAATGATGTGTAATAGCCAAGTGTATATGGTTACCAGATTTGTGTAAATTTGGATCAGTTTTACGTTATTAAAGTTGCCTGATCCATGTTTGTGTATTTGTTTTTATCTCTCAGGTGATAGGCACTCCCTCAGTAGCCTGGCTTTTAAAGCAGCTCGTCCCGCTGATGAGAGCTGAGAGTTTGGAGATCACAGAGTCTCTGGTGCTAGGGTTTGGATGCACAAACGCTCTGGTCTTCAGGTACTGGCACATGCAGAAATGTACACAGATAACACACACACACACACAGCTCGTGTCCTACACATGACACTTGGGTCAAGCTAAATATTGTTTTACCTACTAATGTCAAAGCATTTGTTCATTACAAAAACAGATCTGATTTAATGCTGAGAGGACTGTTCATTAATCATAAATCTAAACTCGCTATTGTTATGTAATCCAGGCCTGTTGTTCTTTGGTGTGTTTTGCTTTGGCAGAGGATAAATACTCAAAGCCTGAATGGAGGGAATGACATTGGATAGATTTATATTACAATAGAAAATTGATGATGTGCTGGATTTAGTCCTTATCTCTTGCATAAGAAAGACATGATTCATCAGTCTTCACGCTTGCTTCTATTAGTTATTCCCATCTGTCTTCACATTCTTTTCATAACTGAGATGCCTCTAAGACATGTAGAGAAGAAGAAGGGGAAAAAAAACTGTGTCACTGTTGTAGAAGAGAGAGGGACAAAGATGTATCACATTTTTTCAAAGGACAGAAGTTCCATTGTGAAAGAGTATGTGGAAGTATTTCATTTTAAAGAGATCATCTATTTTTAACCTGAAATGTTTTCCAAAAGGGCGCTCATTGTTATTAAAGAGATTAACATCTCCCCAGACAAATTTGTCTAACATTACTGTGTTTGAGGATTAGTGGTTTTAGGGCATGTGACATTTGGGTTGAACAAAATGGATATCTGTTATGAACCATTGTGTTCAAGTCAGACCATGCTCCATCTGCAAGGAAGGAAGATTCAATCAGTATCATTTAGCAGCGTAGCAATCAATTGATTTTTTTCCCTGTGTGTTTGTAGGGAGCTAGTCGAAGAACTCCATCCACTGATGAAGGAAGCACTTGAGCGTAGGCCTGAGGTAACACACTCAAACACACACAGATGGAGAGAGGGATGCAAGAAACACACTCACAGAACTTAACAGGATTAGATTAACTTTATTGACAGAAAATTGAAAATATACTCCTGATGAAGTATAATGTTAATCCAAAGTTAGACTTATTTTATATACACAGTGTAAAAGTCTGAGTTGTGTATATATAGTGCATTATCATAGCTATTAGAGATGTTGTCCATTGGTCAATAATTTATTATTTATGTAAATGGACTTCTTTTTTTTGTTCTGCTTGTATAGTTAAGTACAGTATAGTTAAGTTAAGTCACTTTCCCTTAAATAACCAATTGTCCAGGTATAAACAAAAAGACATACATTTTCTAACTTCAACTTCAGAACTGAGAAACCTGTCTGTGCTTTCAGAACAAGAAGCGCAGAGAGAGGAGGGATCTTCTCAGGCTGCAGCTGCTGAGGATCTTTGAACTGTTGGCTAATGCGGGAGTTATCAGTGACAGGTAGCATAAACATTTAATTCACCCGGAGTGCCCTCTGGTTGTTTTTGTTTTGAGCTTTTCCTGGGCGCTTTGGCTCATGCATGTTTCTTGCTTTTTCCCTTCTGTCACTCACTTCCTTCTCTAACTTCTAGCCTCCTTATGTAACATCCCCTATCTAACATCAAAGATGATCTCTATGGTTACTATTTTCTTCTCCTCCTCTATAGCACCAATGGAGCACTGGAGCGTGATTCCCTGGCACTGGGTGCCTTATTCCTTGAGTATGTGGATCTAACCCGGATGCTTCTGGAGGCTGAGAATGAGAAGGAGCTGGATGTGCTTAAAGACATCAGAGCCCATTTCAGCGGCATGGTGGCTAATCTCATCCAGTGTGTTCCTGGTAAATCATTTTTATTACTTTTTCATTATATCATATATCATAATACATTGGTCTTTCTGTAGTAGTATATCTAGTAGCCACAGCTTTAGACGTGTTCTGCAGCCACAGACCCCATTTCCATGCCAGTCAGTAAAAATACATTTATAAATTTTGAATTGTAATAAAGAAGTTTTTGACCCAACACGTCTCTGTTTCTCTCACCCTCACATCTGCACAGTCCACCACAGGCGCTTTCTCTTTCCTCAACAGTCTCTGAGGCACCATCTCTTCATCCTCTTCAGTCAATGGGCTGGACCCTTCAGTGTCATGTTCACTCCCCTCGATCGATACAGTGATCGCAACCACCAGATCACTCGCTACCAGTACTGTGCTCTAAAGGTAAGCAATACCCATACTCCCAAAGCCTACCACTTTTTTCCCCCTTTCATTGCAATTTTCAGAAACATTAACCATAACTCAACTTTTGTCACCCAGGCCATGTCGGCAGTTCTGTGTTGTGGTCCAGTATTTGACAATGTGGGTCTGTCTACTGACGGCTATCTCTACAAATGGCTTGACAACATCTTGGCCTGTCACGACATACGGGTAGGTCAACTCTGGCATCAACGGTTGGCTTTACCTTCCTGAAAGGAGCTTTCTGTGTTTTTTTTCTGAGAATATACTCTGGTCAGTACACTTGTGGATTAGTTCTTCTACATAATAACATGTTTGCTCTAGGTGCACCGTCTGGGATGTGAGGTGGTCATCCTGCTCTTAGAACTTAACCCAGACCAAATCAATCTGTTCAACTGGGCCGTGGACCGCTGCTTCACAGGATCTTACCAGCTGGCATCTGGCTGCTTTAAGGCCATCGCCACTGTCTGCGGTAACAGGTAGGAATCATGCCTTTGCCTTTGTAACATTTATTAGAAGCGGCGCTAACCAACGAGATCATACTACATGTTTAAATGTAATTTCCCACACTGCCCACAACTGTCTGTTAACATCTTTTTAGTTTTTATCGTAACCAGCAACTACTGACCATTTCTCCTTACTCTGCCAGGAATTACCCATGCGACCTTGTCACCTTGCTCAATCTGGTGTTGTTCAAGGCCTCAGACACCAGCAGGGAAATATATGAGATCTCCATGCAGCTGATGCAGGTACATACATCACACCACCATTGCCATGTTATATATTAATTGCACACAAAGAGTTGGGAAAGGGAACACAACCGTAAAGCCAATCCCTGATAATGCATTTTAACTGTAAAAGATAACTAATGTGTCTACAGGTGCTGGAGTCTAAGCTGTGTGCGTACTCTAAGCGGATGGTGGAGCAGAAACCTGGTAATATTTTGTATGGAACGCACGGGCCCCTGCCTCCCCTGTACAGCGTCAACCTGTCTACACTCTCTATCCAGCTGGCGAGCATGTACCCAGAGCTCACTCTGCCACTTTTCTCAGGTACATTTTTCAGGGTGAAAATACTGAAGTACTTCATTACAAAGTCCAGGAAACATGGCCAAGACTAAAATCCTATTATAGGTATTTCTCGGAGAACAGTACATCCTAATCACAGGAATAAATAAAAACTCCACTCCCCACCCTGTTATGTCTCCCCACACTATCATGTTTCAACTGCAAATACTGCATATCAGATTAAGGAAACACAGGTGCTGCCAATATGTTTGTTTTTTTGTGACATTATGGCCCAGTGTTCTGAATACTTGCATCTAGCGTACCCATTAAATACTGAAGCAAACAGGATCTCCAAAACAATCTCTTTAGACCCTCACATTCAAAACTCCCAAGAGGCCATTACTCTCCCTGAGACATTTGTTAAATTTGCTCACAATGTGTTTCTCCGGTTATTCTACCTAAAAAGAATGCTCTAGCTTCCTCAAGGCACTTGTAACTTTAATTCCTCTTTGCCCACGCAGAGGTGAGCCAGCGTTTCCCAACCACCCACACCAACGGCAGACAGATCATGCTATCCTACCTGCTACCTTGGCTTAGTAACATTGAGCTTGTGGACACGGGACTTTTACCCCCTGCTTCAAGCCCCTGCACACCAGAGGAAGAACCTCACGGTCAGGGGCAGGGCATGGGTCTCTCCCCCAGTCTTAGAGGTAATGGCTGGGGCTCCCTGCAGGCGACCTCACTGGTGCTTAACAACCTCATGTTCATGACTGCTAAGGTAGGAACCCTTGCTTGTGAAATTACTTTCCAATTTCCCCCAAATCTCCTCCTTTTCAACTGGATTTTGCTTTTTACATTATCAGTATGGAGACGAGGTTCCTGGCCCGGAGATTGAGAAATGCCTGGAACGCTCTGGTGTCCAACGAGAGGTGGAGCAACAATTTACGGATCACCCTGCAGTTCCTCATCAGCCTGTGTGGAGTCAGCAGTGATACCACACTGTTGCCTTATGTAAGTGTAGTTGTAGTCATGAAATGTTTTTCACAAAGATAAAGGGTCATGTGTTACATTTGATAGTGATAATGAATACCATAACAAATATGCAGAGATAAATCAGTTAATACCGTATATTTGTGGCTCTTTAGATCAAGAAGGTGGTGATATACCTGTGTCGCAACAACACCATCCAGACTATGGAAGAGCTCCTGTTTGAGCTCCAGCAGACTGACCCAGTCAACCCTGTGGTCTTGCACTGTGACAACCCACCCTTCTATCGCTTTGCTGCCAGCAACAAAGCCTCCACCTCACAGACAGGTGAGATGAGCCATTCCTGTCATAATTTAGGATTTCTATGAGTGACTTCACTGTATTTCTAAATATTCTCTCTTAAATGTCTTATGTGTAGGCACCACCTCCAGCAGTAACACTGTGGTGGCTGGTCAGGACAACCTGCCAGACACAGATGAGAACAAGCTGGTCAGAGAAAGTGAAGAGCGGTCAGTATCAAAACATTTACTTATATACCTGTCTTAACTAGGCTTTGGCAAAAAAAACTAAAAATTTCACTTTGAATGTCATGCATTGATCTCAGTAGGGCCAGGGCTCACAACAGGCTGGAGTCTCGCTACAGCAACAGCTCCGGAGGCTCCTACGAGGATGAAAAGTGTAAGTTGCCTTGGTTCTCATGAGAATGAATGTACAATGTTGCTGGCCTTGTACAATGTGTACTTACACACAGCCCACAGGGACTCACAGCTGTCTGTCATTTGGAAAGAGCTCTAGGACATGGATTCTTCCTGTCAGTCCTAAATGTTTGCCACTTAAACATAAGACCTTTATGCTAATTGTCACAAATGCCCTCTATACAGGAATACATTTACAGACTGACATTTGTTTTTATGGGAAAGAGAGGGGATTACCTTTTAAATAAACATAGCTACTGCTGTGGCCAGGCTGAAACCTCATTCACTGCATTTAAATTTCCGTTGTAGTTGTTTATCAGACATGTTATTTGGACACAGGCCAAGGCCCACCACTGTCCCCTATGACACACATACAGATTTAACCTCAACCACACTGATGTTACCCAGTCTATCTTTAGCTGGCGTCTGTGTTGGGAGGTTTCCAGGCATGTGACTATGTGACTAAGCAGAGCTGGAACCAGACAAGTACAAGGGTGGGATCCTTCCAGGGCTCAAGAGTGCGACCAAAATTTTTAAGAGTGCGACTAATAATTTTTCTAGGTCTCACCGGTGCACCTGACGTTGCCCGGGTGAAAACATAACACAATTTATTTTGCAAGCGCATCATCTCTCTGTGTTCTCCTGTGACCGAACTCACACACTCATGGTAGGATCATATCGTGTTCTAAACCAATAAGAGACAGAGCTCAGGCGGGCCTATGCCTCTGATTGGCTGTGGTCCTGTTCACCGCGCTAAGTTGTGTGTGTTTAAAAATTGCGCGCGACCTGAGCGCCAGAATAGCTGACTAACTGAAACGGAAAAATAAAATAAACGGGACAAAACGAGGGAAAATGAAGAGAGGCAGAAATATTGAAAGTTATTTCATTAAGAAAACCAAGCCTACAACCAGCCCTACTACTATAATCCCATCCATCCCCACTACTGAGAGTCCATCCCGTCAAGACACGGAGCCCTCGGTCCTGGTGAGATACCAAGCCCCGGTCCTTCGGCGACAGCATCAGATTCGGAACCAGAGGAGGAGACAACCGAGTCTGGGATAGAGCCCGGCTCCGAGACCCAAATTAAAAAGGTCAAAATATATTCCTTCAGACAGGACTGGCTGAAACAATTTCCCTGGCTGAGGTACAACAAAGGACGTAATGCAATGCACTGCGTGTACTGTCAGGAGTGCGGTCAGAATATGGCCGGAAATACTGCATTTGTGAGCGGGTCAACAGCGTTTCGTATAAAAAACACATGATATGTCATGACTATGGAGAGAATTCTGTTCCTTTATTATTCAATCAAATAGAATAGATTTGCAACCAAAAAAGAGATTTGAGAGCAAAAAAGAGTAAGTGGCAATCAAAAAAAAATTTTTTGAGATTGAAACAGAATAGGTTGCAATTGAAAAAAAAATATGAGAGAACATATTTCTTCAACTTCAATCAAAACTAATGTTTGTAAGTAAAAACATGCGACCATTTTGCGTCCTCTTTGCTTGCAAGTTCTAAAGTTTTGTTTGTGAATTTAACTGCACTTGATGGGTGGGGCCTATGCTGGTGGACGAGAGAAGAGTTTCTATTGGTTGGTTTGACTGGCTACGTCTTCCGCACTTCTCCCTGTGCTGTGCTGCTTGGAGAAGCCTGTTGCTCTTGAAACGTTTCCCATAAGTAATGAATTGCGCTATATATCGTTGGCTACAGCCTGCCGTACATTCACAACAACAACAACACAAGTAATGTATTATAATGCCCTGCTGCTGCAAGCACACTGATTAGCAGCAACATGGTTGTCTCTGCTAGTACCGGCCTGAGCAGAGTAGCCTAATGAGTGAGTGAATTACAGGGAGGCGTATACAACGTAGGGCTGGAGCCCTGCCTTCATATATAAGCAGGGGACACTTTCACCAAGCCAGTGTCTGACCTGATACAGTTATTTTAAACTTAACCATGACAATTAAGCATTTTTTTATGATGTCAAGCATTTTAAGAGGACAATATCGGCCTTGTTATATTCTTTTATTTTTTTTGTTTTAAGTGTTACTGGTGCACTGGTATAGTGTAGTAGTAAATTACAGTGTACCACTTGGTGTTGGTAAAATACCTGAGCTGCGACTTAGCTCATCTTTGGAATTCCACATGTTTTGAATGGTTTGTAAATGACCTGTCACATTAAAGTTTGTCACTGCTTTGATTCACATGGGAAAACTTTTTTGTACTTTACAGTCTATGGTCTGTGTACTTTCAATAGATACCATTAAAGTTCAGAGAGTGTATGGGGATATATGTTTTATATATGTTTGTTTATTTACTAAATCTTGGTATTGGTCTATTTTTGTAGCTGAACCACTCCCCCCATATGCTGGTTGGCTACTGGGCGTTCTGGAGACCAACCATCCTCAGCCGTTACCCATGCCTGTTAACGGAGGTTGCTGGGCTCCTCTGGTTGACTACCTTCCAGAAACCATCACACCTAGAGGACCGCTGCATAGGTATGCACAAACAAACATGGATGTACACTGAATGTGCTGTGAAACAACCACAAAGAATCACACACAGACAGACTCAGACAGTTTGAACAGTGACTTTGCTATCAGCAACTTATCAGCGGAGTCAACAAAGAGAGGTTTTCTGTTACATAGACTAGTTACACCTACTCACAGATGGTCGGATAAACTCCAGCACAAAATGAAACCTAGCCAACTCGCTCTGTCTCTGCTATGCAGAGAAGGAATGTTAGAAAGGATTTAATCATTCATCTTCTCTGTCACTCTCGACGCCCCAAAAATCATTACTTAAAATGAGATTCAGGTTAGATTGATGATGCATGTATTTACAATACATTACGGGAGAACAGACTGTTTTATTACGTTAATGAGACTTTATATTGAGGCAGATACAGTTTCTGTATTTGTAGTTTGTCATGTTCATTATCATTCAGTAATAAGTAGTGCTGTCTGTTTAACACATTATTAACGGCGTTAACGCAAACCCATTTTAACGGCGTCAATTTTTTATTTTCGAATACAGTAACACTAAATTAGTTGATTGACAGAAAAACATTCAACTATTTAGATTTAAGTCATTTTTATGAAAAAGTCCCAAAAAAATCACTGGTTCAGATTGCTCAAATGTGTTTTTGTTTTTCCCCCATGATATTAAATGAAATATCTTCTGGTTTTAAACTGTGCCTGTTCAAACTAGCAACCTGAAGACTTTGGACTCCATATTTTTTTATCTATATTGAAATTAATCCTTAATTGTACCCCTAGTTTAATTGAAGGACTGAATTATTATTCTAAGTGTTGTCAGAGCTCCAGGACAGTACATGTGGCCTAATTGACATCCCATGGGCTTGAACCCAAGCCTTGAATGGATGAAAGGATAGTCAGACTACTCAATACACCACCCCTCAGCCTATGGAAAGAACACATATTGTGGATATTATGTGCACTCTCACACAGATTTGTGTGTATTTCTTTGTTGATCCTCAGGTGTAACATCGCAGTGATATTTATGACTGAAATGGTGGTGGACCACAGCGTGAGAGAAGACTGGGCTTTACATCTGCCCCTGCTACTACATGCCCTCTTCTTGGGTAAGCGTTCACATACACGTAACTCAACTTTGGTCTACTGTTCTCTTGGTACAAGAAATCTATGTATGGAGCTTTAAGCTGATTAGAAAGGAAAAGAAAAAGAAAGAAGAGTTTAATTTAGTAAAAGTAAAAGTAGTAGTAAAATGTCACAACAATTTTTGACCAGAGACATTCTTATGTGAAAAACTAGACTAGCTGGTTGGTCACCTGTATAAACTTTTTGAAGTTCTCCAGCCCGTCTCACTCTTATCGCCCATTAAGGGAACAGCAGGTAATTGAACTAAAAAAGATCAATAAAAAGTCATCATTCACTGGGTGTCAACAAGGGGTTTACCATCAACACATACAAAGACACACACACCCAAAAATAACCTTGAGGTGTGTAGGTATTCTCTGTGACGTTCAATAAGCTTGTAGCGTGACTGTGTGAAGTTTTATCTCCATCCCACACAGACACGGAGGACAGACTGTTCTCTTGTGTCACCACAGACACGGACACATTCCCCAGGACCTGCATTTCTAACAAGGACTGTATTATCTAATACGTGGATACATACCTATTATTATGCATTCTGCATATTCAGCATACTAACCCTCATATTAATTATCATCCAATCAGTGTGCATCATGTCTAAGAATCCAGGTTAGATCTATAGGCCTATGTAGGCAAAAAAGCAAAGGACTAAATATGAGAGAAAACACTGGCGCACATAGTTCAAATAATTCAGGTGCACTTCAAAGATATGCGTTTTACCATTTATTCTTCCACAAAACACATAGAACATACAACAGGGTCTGGTCAGATAGTCTTTCTTTGCTTAAAAGGTTCCTAACTGAGTGAAAGGACCCAGAAGTATTTGAG
The DNA here is from genome assembly GCF_905237075.1 of Dicentrarchus labrax. Lineage (NCBI taxonomy): Eukaryota > Metazoa > Chordata > Actinopteri > Moronidae > Dicentrarchus > Dicentrarchus labrax. The sequence goes on along the minus strand of NW_026136705.1, from coordinate 19,123,051 downwards.
TGGCAGTAATGATAAGAGCTGTTCCAATTCTCTAAATGCTGATGAAAGGTGCTTCAAAGCTTCCTTTTATTATCTTCTTTAGCAGCATCTTTTAGATACAAAAGGAGATAATGCCATCCCCAATTCCTTTTTTTTCCCTTATGTCATAACTTGTTAATATGCGTCTATGTTTTAAACTTTGAACAATACATAATATAATTATAATATACGTCATAGTGTAATGTAGCGTTGGCATCAGTTATTCCTCATTTTGGGCTTTGTTGTATTGCCATCCTTTAGGAATATCATTTAAATGTTGTAATTGTTCAAGAACAACCAGATTCATAATGAGTTTTATTGCCAAGTAGGACCCTCAGGCTCTCTTTCAATGCCACAAAATATGAACAGGAGAATGCAATCAGATATAACCAGTACCATTACCGCCCAAGCTCCAGTGACCATGCCCACCACCTATAATAACAGTGCAGTAAACAAGACTATAAAACATAGAAAATTACCGAGACTTCACACACATGGCTCCTACGCATGTTGTAATGTTTCATGTTTCTGGACTTGTATTGGCAGATATGTTTTAATTACAGTAATGTACAGTACATACGGTTTGTTTATTTAGATCCCTATTGTAGCTGTAGCTACTCCACTTCAATAACAGAAAATACATCCGTTACAATCATACTAACAATAGGAGTCAATACATTACACAGTTACTAAGGCACACAGCAAATAACACCAAAACCTGTCTAATACAAACAATAGCTCTATAAAATAATTGAATCACTTACATAATTGAGAAAGTGAAATACAAGCTACCTGGTTGGCAGTTGCTCTTGCAACCAACCAAGTATAACTAGCCCTTGTACAAGTGGGAGTTAAGAAACGGTTGACCAACATTTCTGGACAATAGTATCTATCAATATCACTTCTCTTAATATATTTTATTCTTATAAGTAATTCCTAAAAATTTACAAACTTGTATTTACAGAAAGACAGATATGCAGTTAAATGTCAGTATCAATACAATCAAAATCTAACAATTAAACAAAAAGACAGTCAACGCACTTACTTACTTTGCTGTGTTTGTCTTCTTTATATGTATCTGTATCTATGTGTTATAATATAGACTGTGTTCTACTTTGTGTGCAGAATGATAATTCTGTTGATGTCTTACTGAATGTGTATTTTATCAGGTCTAGACCACTACAGACCAGAGGTCTATGAACACAGCAAACGTCTTCTTCTCCACCTCCTTATTGCCCTTTCCTGCAACAACAACTTCCAGGTCAGAGTGGAACCTTAATACTTGTTATCATTATACCATTTTAGCCTGAATTAACATAGCATTGCATACAGTGGCTACAGAGAGTTATTTATTCAAACATACACCCATCCACACTGGACAACGGAAGAACGCTCATTTTTGTGTTTCCAGGTAATAGCCTCAGTTCTGATGCTGACAAGAGAGATCAGTGACAACAAGACCCTCACCATTAAGTCCAGCTACCACACAGAGTACCAGCAGTCACGTAAGTGAAAAACATTTAACACACATTTATTAATCCTGTGACAATTACTGGTGTATTTAAATTATTGTTTCGTCCGCTTTCAAAAGGGAGAACTGATTATGTTGAAAGTGGACAGTACATAACAGTATGACAAAGCTGCAGGGCAATATATTATTAATACATTTAATTCTGTGTACTTCATCATCATGTTCCTTCAGATGCCCCTGACTTCCTGCGAGAGTGGCAGACGTCTCCGGTGGTGGACTCTGGCCTCAGCTCCACCTCCAACTCTTCCTCTGCCAGTCTGGGTGGCGGCAGCACTGCAGGCAGTGTTGGAAATTTGCCCCTTGTGACACCTGACGACCTGGAGGACCTTGAAGATACGCCCAATGAAACTGACGAGAAGATGAACAAACTCATCGAGTTCCTCTCCACCAGGTATGCACAAGTCCAGTGGTGTTTTCTGCAATTGTACTGCAGAAGTGCCACTGGTGTGTGTGTGTGTGTGTGTGTGTGTGTGTGTGTGTGTGTGTGTGTGTGTGTGTGTGTGTGTGTGTGTGTGTGTGTGTGTGTGTGTGTGTGTGTGTGTGTGTGTGTGTGTGTGTGTGTGTGACTCACTTTAGTGCACGATGTGTGCACATATTTAAGTGCTTCTGTAACATGTATGTGGTGCTACTGGTGGTGGGTATACAGTGCCTGGAGTACTGTGTTGTTGTTGCTCAGAGCGTTTGGGCCGCTGTGGTTGCATGAGGACATCACACCAAAGAACCCCAACTCCAAGAGTACGGAGCAGCTCTCTAACTTCTTACGCCATGTCGTCTCTGTCTTCAAGGAGTCCAAGTCAGGTGAGAAACTGCTCACTTTAATGTCAGATGTCTTTCACTGAATAACAGAAATATAAGGGCTCCCTTACTAACTTATGATTCACATATAGCGCTTCTGAAAACACTTCTTGAGGCAACCCACTAGACTTAATTCAAAATCCAACACATTGAGCACAATAGAGATCTTCTAACCAATCTTCTCAATCCTCTCTTTTTTATTTTATATCTTAAAAGTAATAACCTATATCTCTAAACAAACCTGCATTTGTACCAATCTGTTTATACAGACTTCCACCTGGAGCAACAGCTGAGCGATGTGGCTCTACAGACGGCTCTATGCAGCTCATCACGTCACTATGCTGGGCGGTCTTTCCAGGTCTTCAGAGCCCTCAAACAGCCAATCAACAACCACGCTGTCTCTGACCTGGTCTCACGCCTTGTCGAGGTGGTGGGAGAACACGGTGATGAGGTTCAGGTGAGAGAGAGAGAGAGAGATTCTCGAGTTCGAAGCAGCATTTGAGAGAACTATTACAGCACTTAACACTCTCCTTTCTCTGCAAATGAGACTGCATGTTGGTGCTGATGTGTGTTTAATTCAACAACGTACGTGTGTTTCAGGGCTATGTGATGGAGGTGCTATTGACGCTGGAGTCAGTGGTGGTGAATCTAGCAGAATGTCTGAAAAACAGTGACCTTATGGCAGCTCTAACCAGGTAGGCCTCTGCTCTTTATCAGTAAAAACAATTAATTTATCCAGCCTGTATTTTGTTAAAACGAGGACACCATATTAAAGTATATTCATTTTTTCTGTATTTCATTCACAGGACGTCCTCACCCGACTTTGTGACTAGCGACAAACTGATGAACAGAAAGAGCACAGGTCAGTTGAACTTCCCTGGCCCAGGATTTGTCGGTCTGTCGTCACAACGCCACCAGCGCTCCTATTCAGTCCCCAAGAAGTTTGGAGAGTGTGCCCACCAGTCGAGTGATCCTCCTCGCAGTGCAACTCTGGACCGCATACAGGCAAGAAAGGAGGATTCTTGTTTAATGCTGGAGCAGACTTGCTGAACAAAGTACATATCAATAATTTAGTTATAAATTAAATTTTCAATCTACAGGCCTGCAACAGTCACGGCCTTGCCCGAACAGGAAGAACCCCTGGGTCATGCACGTCATCAACCAATCGTATTGATCCCAGCGTTCTATCGGATCCTGCCCACGTTTCCCATCCCTCATCGATACTGGCCACAGTCTTCTGGGTGGCAGTGTCACTCATGGAGTCAGACTTTGAGTTTGAATATCAAATGTCACTTCGCCTCGTTCACAAGTTGCTGTCAAAGGTAGATATGATGAAACTTACTGATCTTAGAGGGTTAAGTTATGTAATTGTAGGAACAAATGTTAGGAGAGGGCAAGCAGTTTGAGTGATTTCTGAAGGCTGTGCTGCTCCTTACTACTGACTGGACCAAGTCGTTTAAACTGAAGTACCAACTGAGCCATCCAAAGAGCCTCACGCTATTAGTTCTTAGCTACTAGGACTTACAATTGTACAGTTTATTATATTTTAAAATTAAATCCTCCTGTCCAATAAATACAATGGGATTCCCAGCTATCAGCAATGCCTCAGGTTGTCATAATGCATTTCAGGGGGGACACAATAATACAAACAACCTCCAGTTTCAGTTAAACAAAAACATTCTTCTTATTTCCCAGGTGCCCTTAGACAGAGCGGAGAACCGCGAACGCCTAGAGAAGCTGCAGGCTCAGCTGAGGTGGAGCGGGTTCTCTGGGATTCAGCAGCTTTTGTTGAAGGGTTTTACCTCCCAGGCCACTTTTGACCTCACATTACAGCTCTTCTGCCAGCTCACGCCAGTCTCCCGCGTGCCTGTTGTTGACAGTTCACAGTCTATAGGTAGGTATTTTCCATCCTGTAACATTTTATTAGCTCATTGACAAGTCTGTAGTTTTTATTTCCACTGGGTGGTGTTCAACCTCTTCTCTCTGTGCAGGTTTCCCTCTGAATGTGCTGTGTCTGCTGCCTCATCTGGTGCAGCACTTCGGCCACCCAACTCAGTTTTGTAAGGAGAGCGCTGAGAGGATTGCACAGGTACTTCTTCACTTAAGCCTAGTTTCCTTTGCTTTAATTGAGTTACCTTTTGGTTAGGCCAGGCTTTATTAGGCATTAAAGCAAGTTTCTTTAAAAAAGAAAAAATCATGCCGTAGAGATGAAAAGCCAAAGTTTCACATAAAAGCAATGCAGATTAAAAGCATTTTGCCTCTTCCACTATCTTATGCTCTCTCTTTTTGTCTCTCAGGTGTGTTTGGTGGAGAAGCACACAAAGCTGTCCCATTTGGCCCACGTTATGACTCTCTATAAGACACGTTCCTACACACGGGACCCCTTCTCCTGGGTCAGTGTGGTTTGCCGCTACCTCCATGAGGCTTTCTCCGACATCACACTCAACATGGTCACCTATATGGCCGAGGTAAGTCCTGATAAATATGCACTGCATACCTTATTTCTAGATTTACATAGTTAACATTCTCCCAGTGTGGCTACAAAGATGTACTAAAAGTATTAGTTTTGTTAGGATGTTTCAGTAATCTTTCTGTGGGGAGTTTAATTCATTCATACACCCATTGACATTGCCCCTATGCAAGATAACATTGTGTTTGCATACTTTTGTCAGTCACTGAATGTCTCTCTCCATCTCTCAGCTGCTGGATAAGGGCCTTCCCAGCATGCAGCAGTCTCTCCTCCAGATCATCTACTGTCTGCTCAGTCACATGGACCTGACTGCTGTACAAGTCAAACAGTTCAATGCCGATGTCACAAAGACCATTGAGAAGTTTGTCCAGGTAACTGTAACGGCAGTACTTTGTGTTAGTTGCTGCTTACTGCACTACCACTGTGTGCTATTTTGTCTCTCTTATACTGTATGCTGTGTTTGTGATTCTATAGACAGTACACTGGAAGGATGCTTTAAACATCTTGAAACTGGTAGTGTCACGCTCTGCCAGCCTAGTTCATCCGGTGTACGGCCACTCACAGGGTGACCTGTCCAACCTAGAGGTCAGCAGGGTGTGGGACGGTTCAGCCAAGGCACTGCCTGGAAAAACACTGGACTTCACCTTTGACATCTCTGAGGTAAGGAAGCCACAAAATTAAATGGACATTAAAAGTGTTAAAGTACAAGTGTTAAAAACACCCACTTACACTTACACTACTCAGCATTTTTAAAACGATGATATGCAAACATTTTCATGAGAGCCTGCCTCTATGTTTTCCTCACAGACGCCAGTGATTGGTCGTCGGTTCGATGAGCTCCAGGGTTCAGGGGGTAGAGAGGGCAAAGCCAGAGCCATGGCTGTAACCCGCAGTACTTCCTCCACCTCCTCTGGATCCAACTCCAACACCATCCTGGTGCCTGTCAGCTGGAGGCGACCACAGTCCTCTCAGGTAGAGTTAAACCCTATCATTTAGGTATCACTAAATCAAAATCTCAGATCTGTTACAGTTTATGTAGATTTCTTTTGTCTTTGGTATAGCATATCAATGCTGCTTGGTGTTGCAACACTAGTAACAACAAACTGTGTGATATTATGACAACTACAAATATCCGAACTGTCCATACTTGATATATGTCATACTGATTACCCTTCTTTGTTTTGACATCAAAGTCATATTTCTCTGCAGGTGCTTGCCTTAGTTTGACAAATGCTAAATTCATGGACGCTCTAGGCTCAACTGATTTATTGGTTATTTAAACATCTGAAGCAGTTCAAAGTGAACAAGCCAAGAAAGATGAATGGGTCTCGAGTTTGTGTCCATTCTCTCACTTATTAATACTCTTATATCTTGCGGTCTTTATCCTATATACAGAAAAGAACCAGAGAGAAGCTGGTGAACGTGTTGTCTCTCTGTGGACAAGAAGTTGGACTCACCAAGAACCCATCTGTAAGCTACCCCCCATCTCTTGTTTACAATACTCTACCTGTAGTGTTGGCTTGTTTACAGACAACATAAATCTACAAAACGGAAGAAGTCTGTTTTCTTTTAGGCAAATTGTGTTCTCTGTACTCTTTTTAACATTCAAGTTTTTGAAATTAACCCTAGCAAAGTCCTCCAATCTTTCCATATATATATTTGGAGAGTATTTTTCTGTCATCCATAAGGAAGTTGATGTTTTTATGTGAACTTCAACGACTGTCTGTGACGGGTGTGAATACCTCCTTTTGTTTCTTCGTGTCAGGTGATCTTCTCATCGTGTGGCGACTTGGACATGATGGAGGTGCGGGAGAGTGGCGTGTCATCAGAAGAGGGCGGAACCAGAGAGGACACGCTTGACGACACCGCCAGTGAGCAGCAGTTCAGGGTTTTCCGAGACTTTGACTTCCTGGACGTGGAGCTGGAGGATGGAGAGGTTCGATTCATAATTCACTGTATTTTATTCATGGACACTTAACTTATGTCAGTTTATTTGAAGTGTAGATAGTAAAGTATCTGTCTCTTTCCTTCCCTTTTGCCTTTAATGCCCGTTTCATTCATTTCTTTCTTTAACATGAATATATTTTAAATGTATTACTCTGTCCCTCCTCCTTGTCTCTCTCTCTGTCTAACTCTGTGTCTCTCTCTCTTCCCCTTGCTGCCTAGGAGCTCCAGGTAAGGTCTCTCACACTGAGCACTTACATTAGCTTCTATAAGCGCTGTGGTGTTGCTGGCTCCTTTGTTTGCCCCTTGAAAAAACAAAGGATGATAGTGCTTCATTTTGCTCTCACAGCTTGGTTGCAGAACTACATTTTCTGGCAATATTGCTCTTTGTCATATGGGAGATAAATTATATTGTAACTTCTTTATGGGATAAAGATGAACGCAAACAGCCTTTCCAGCATATTTTCATGCCATGAATAACATCATTATGCATTTTGCGCTTGTCATCTGACACCCTTAGACAGCAACTATTCATTATTTTGAAGGTTAATATTCGCTGCTACCATTGCCTCTGCCCTTGTCTTCCAATGTGTATGCATGTGTGTTTTATCTAGGGCGAGACAGTCGATAACTTTAATTGGGGCGTGCGTCGGCGATCTCTGGACAGCACAGAGCTGGGCGACCTGTTGGAGGAGAGCCAGCACTCAGGCAGCACCCCTAGTCTGGGTCACGAGGACCCCCATGATTCTGACGAGTCCTCGGAGGAAGAAGAGTCTTCAACTAGCCAGAGCCTCTCTCACTCTCAGCTTGTGCGTAGCCGTAACTATTAGATCAATACAACATTAACATCCACTGGAGCCTGAAAAAACGTTATTCTAATGACCCAGTTTGTCAGAATGAATCAATCAAAATTATAGATATCCCTGGTTTGCCTTCCTGTTCCAGACTAACCCGTCTCCATCAGAGGAAACCAATCACACCGATTCTTTATCTACTTCTTACGACACATCTGCTGAGCCACAATCCTTCAATGCTACCACACCGGGTCAGGGAGCGCTCCATGATGATCACAGTGCCCTACACGTGAGGAATAATACTTATAATCATATACACAGATATGTACTTATGTATTTGTACATTTGTTATCCTGAGGAAAATGTCTTTGTCACTTCAGGGGAGGGTGTGCGGTGACGATGAGGACACTCATGCCCAGGATGACGACCTGTCACTGAGTGCCAACGAGCTCCCTCACGGCTCGGACTGCGGCGAAAGCCTCACCCTGGAGTTGCCAGGGCAACCTCAGGATCAGCTGCGCAGTCTGGACCACAGCCTCAACCCAGACTACTGCCAACCACCGCTGGACTTTCTAGACCCCAACTGTCTGCCCAGGTGAATGTGACAGACAGGAGTACAAGAACAGGAAACAATATGGAGTATTGTTTCACGGGAACTTTTTATCAACTGGCAGATTCACTGACAATTGGACTAAACCTCGGGTTAAACTGCAGTCTAACTGCTTATTTTAATCTGTCACAACCACAATGTTTGTGTATACAGCATTAGGGCAAATCAGGTCAATTATTATAAGATGTTATTCACAATGGAGTGTGCTGCAAATACTTTTCTGAGACATCCAATTTTCTGGCTTTCTCATATATAAAAACCGCTGTTAAAACAATGCTAATGAAAATAGACTTTAAACCATGTGTAAATAACTAAATCACTAAATAAAAACACTGCTACATACATAATACATACATGCAAAATAAGTGTTTCTCAACCCCGACATGTTTTATATGTTATATTGTAGTTAGATTCTGTGTGTGACCATTGTTTTTCTTTATTGCATTATATTTTCTGTCCCCTGTAACTTTTATATTAGGCTAACTTTACAAAAAGCCAATACTTTTTTTCAAAATACTTGAACAAGATAGCTAGAAGTAAATAGAAGTGGTGATACAAAGCCTTTTTTTTCGGGGAAGGTATCAAACCCTTTTTTTTTCTCTGTACCCCCATTTCTTTCCCATTTCCATGGCGACAGCTTACGTGATGATGTAGATGACTTGGAAGACCTTGGTTTTCCTCCTCCCCCTTCTCCATTTTTCTCCGCCATCTTGGCAGCCTTCCAACCCACAGTGTGTGACGATGCTGAGGAGGCATGGCGTTGTCATATCAACCAGCTTGTGACCGACTCGGATGGGTCCTGTGCCGTCCACACTTTTCAAGTCTTCTCATCTCTCTTTAAGGTAAATCACAGGAAGGATTAGTTGAAATCATTCAGAATTCATCATAACGTGTCCCCGCGTTTTTTTTTTTTTGTGACTCTGACTCAAGCAAACTCTCATATCCAGTCGGATTTACAACTGTATAATAATTCTTCAAACTGTCTTTATTCCCCAGAACATCCAGGGTAAATTCTGCCTCCTGACAACTGATGTTGCCACTTACCTTGGAGAAGGCTTAAGGGGCATCGGATCGAAGTTCCTCAGGTCCTCACAGATGCTAACCACATGCTCGGATTGTCCCACAATCTATATTGATGCTGACACGGTGAGGATTGCTGGCAGACATAATTGCTTTGGTGTTTATTACAGCTTGGCGGTTGGATCAGCCTTTGGTAGTCTGCAAACAGTGGAAAATGAGATTCGGTCTATTTTTAACCCTTTCCTTTCTGCTTGTTGGTCTTTCCAGATCATGTCCTATGGTCTCCTTGAAAAGATGAAGTTCAGTGCGCTGGAGCTGCAGGAGTATCTAGATACCTACACAACCAGAGAGGAGGCCGCTGTATCGGTAACTGAACCTTTACACGTTATAGCTATATCTGTCCGTATTTCCAACAAAATATTCACCATCTCTCCTCTTTTCCACCCTCTTGTTATTACGTTTTTTCCCTCAGTGGCTGAGGAACTGTAAGGACACATTTCCCAGGTGCCCTGGTGACAGTGTGGTTACCTGCCAGCCTGGAGACTCAGAGGAGAAGGTACGGGCAAAGTTATTTACTGTAACATGCAGATGTTTCAGGTTTACAGGGAAACACGCTCAGCATACGGGTTATTTTTTCGTCTGTGTTTTTCATGTCTGATCTCGTGACTCCTCTGTGATTTTGTCACAATGAAATGTCTCTTTGCATGTTTGTGGTGTGTTATCTATTTTATCTCTCTAGGACTAAATAAGGTTTAAAGTTTCTGGGTTTTATACACTTGACTAATTCTTGCTAGCTTGACTGTAAATAGGCGTGGTTTATACTGTGCTGTGCATGTGTTTGATTGACGCTTTGTCTTCCTCTCACCTCACTCTGACGCCCTAACATGCTCTCTCGCTGTCTAGCAAATGGAGTCTCTTGCAGTAAGTTCTCTTACAAGTTTCTTCACTTCACTGCCTTAGATTCCTCTGAAACAAACTGCTTAATTTACTTTGCATAAGACAATCAGCTAGCTATTGTGTGTTCGTATTCCTTTGCATTTGTGTGTATATTTGGTAGGTACTTATGAGAATACGCGTCTGTGTAGTTTTTCGACTGATGAATCTGACCCTGTTTCTTCTTCAATGTCTTCTAGCAACTGGAACTTTGTCAGAGGCTCTACAAGCTGCATTTCCAGCTTCTCCTACTCTTCCAGTCCTACTGCTCGCTCATTGGTCAAGTTCATGCCATCAGCTCTGTGCCTGAGGTGAGCCAAATCATAGTCCACAAAGACATAATTTACAGTCTTACAGCAAGCTCTTCTATTGGTTCTCCTGTGCCTACATGAGAAGATTCACTATACAAGTAATCTGTAGTCAGAATCAAATATAATAAATATCAATGCTGTCGATGTTTATCTGCTTGACTGTAAACGCAAAGGACCCTTAAGATTTGGTTATTAAAGAACTGTGAGTTGTCCACTAGCCCCAGACAGCAGGTTCAAATGCCGTTGAGGAAGCAACTAGGAATATGTGCCACATCAAAAATAACTATATATATCTTTATTATACAAAATATATATTTTGGACAAAAACAGCTTTAAGCACAAAAGAGCAACCCATTAAGAGTCATGTGCAGTATTAGATTGTGTTAGATTAACGGGAGCCAACAAAGGTGCTATAAAATTATTAAGATAACTTACTCACAATGAAGTAGTAACATCCACGGTCCCAGTTAGCTCGCAGCAGGTAAGTCAGCATGCTGCTCCTATTGCCACACCAGAATGGACCCACATACAGCTAAATTCAATTTACTCTCAATAGCGGCGTGTTCAATACACCAGCAGCTCACCAATAGGTGTAACAGGTCCGGCCAGACAAACTGACCTCAACTTCAGTTCCACCTGGTTACATTATGAGATAGTTTGTCCTTCCTAAATGTATTTTAAATTCAAACAAATGTGATATAAATGTTCGTTCTGTGATTACTGAAAAGCTCACACACACACACACACACACACACACACTCAACCACCGCCATCTGTTTCCCTGCCACCTTGTAGCTGCTGAACATGTCTCGAGAGCTTACTGACCTGAAGACCAGCCTACAGGCAGCAGAGGCCGCTGTGGCCAGCGACCTTGAACACAAACACTTGGCACACACTCACGCACACGCCACCCAGGTGGCAGCCATGGTTGTGCCCAGCTTCCCCACCTCGGAGGCAGCTGTGCAGGCCATACTGGAGTGCCTTAAGAACAACGAGTTCACCAAAGCTGTGCGCTACATCCAGGAGTGCAGGTGAGTCACAATTCAGTTTTTCAAAACTGTTACACTAGATAATGGTTCTCCTCAATGTTATTGGAAATGAATAAGCCCAACATCGGACGTAATCACACACCCAGTGCACTGCTCTCTTTATATCTACATATACTGACCTATCACACCTTCTTTTTTATCTCATCTTCAGGAGGCAGTGGCCCAGCGGAGTGTTTGGTGGCAGCTCAGAGAGCGAGGTCCAGACACTGCTCAATGTCTACTTTCGCCACCAGACGCTGGGACAGACGGGAACCATTGCCCTGGTTGGTTCCCGCCAGGACCTGAGCCTGATCTGCTCCAAGCTGCTGGAGCTCAACGGGGAGATCCGCGACATGATCCGCCGCGCCCAGGGTTACCGGGTCGTCACAACCTACCTCCCCGACTCCAGCGCCTCCGGGACAAGTCTCTGACAGGAGCTCAGGAGCCCCCCACCCCCTCCTTCCCCACCCTTACCTCCCCCATCACTGCAACTTTTGACCCTTCCAAAACCATCTCCGCAGCCGGCTCTTACAGAGGAGGCCCAGCAGCACCCGCACACCTGGCCCCTGCCTCCTCCTGTGTGTCTGCTGCCCCGGCTGCACAGTTCCAGACAGATACCTGCCTACCGCCCTTCCCAACACCAGAACCACATTTAGGCCATGGCCCCAACCTTTCTTCTCTGCTCTCCACTGCAGACTCTGATGCCTCTTTGCTTGATTTTCCCAAACCCCCGGACTTGTTCTCATCGCATAGCTGCTCAGACAGACCAGATTTTACACTGCCGCGCACACAAGAGCCAAAGAGGAGCTTTCTCAATGAGAACACTAACCTTTATTATCCTTTCAGAGGACATTCATCACACAGTTCACCACTGCTGCATATACACAGCAGCAAAGACCCCATATCATCTCGCACATCTAACACACTCCCGACTGTCGCCTCAGAACCCACTTTACTCGCGCACACTGACACAAACACATCACCCGTTCCCCCTCTGGGCTCACATCTCCCCCATTTCCCCCGGTCTCCATACAAACACTCTAGCCCTTCGACAGTTCTACACCCGGGCCATAACACAGTCTTAACCCATGGTCCTGCCCCATCTTCATCTCTTCTCCCTCCCCCGCCTCCCCCTCCCTGTCCCACCAGCCCAGGAGAGGCTGCGGCATGGGGTTGTTGTTGCTCCCTCAGTGGTGCCGCTACGCCCTTATCTCGCTACCTGGGGAAGGTGGGGCACGCTGCCCTGCCCCTATTGAAGGCAGGGGGGCTCCTGAATGCTGAACCGTCAGACGTCCAGACCTGAGACATAAACAAACAATACCAGAGGACCTAAAGAGTTTAGACGTCTGTGAATCAAAATGCCTGAAACTAACTACTCCTGAGCAGAGCTTTGAATCTGAAAAGATGACATACATATGACATACAGATTTTACACTTTAAGAATCATGTCCCAGAAATAACAGGATGTATCACTGAACCCGCTAGATAATACAGATTGCTGCCTGCTGATAAAGATGACTTGATGTGATTCAATCAAGCGCTAGCTTTGCTCTACAGCTATGTGCTGTAAAATCGATGTGCTCCTGGATTTACGTCCTGCTTGACGGTCGTCGTTTAGCACCGAATCTGTTCTGCACCCGAGGACTTGTGAAGGCTCTTAGCTTGGATCTCAGACTTGCTTCCCAGAGGAACTCGAGACCTGATGGAGCTCGATTGACTGCTGCCTCCTTCAGGAAGGAACATAGCTTGCTGGTCGTATCACCAGAGACTGTGAACTACCCATAACACTACGTAACATCACTGGTAGAGTTTTTGCTATTGCACTAAGTGGAGTTTTGGTATTAGTTTTTTTTAAATGTTACAGAAAGGAGGTTATTTTACTGTTTGTTTTCTTGTACTGTGAGAGAAAAGACTGTCACTTTTACTGAGAAGGAAAAGCCAAAAGCTGGATTAGATTTTCTCTCCTGTTGTGTCTACTACTACTTCGAGGAAATTGTGCAATGCATGACCCAGTTGAATGCTTTCTACTGTACTAGTGTCCTTTCTTTGCTCCCTAAAAGTCTGACCTCTCCAGACTGACTGAAAGACTGATCGACAAAGAGTGGATGCTGAATATTCAAGTGTAACTCCTCATGCTGCCCTTGCTCTGTTTATATTCTGTATCAGTGAACCAGCTCGTCTCCTGACTACTGTTGTAAACATTGGTAGACTAATCATGCCATTATGTGTGCACTCCTCTGTGGCTAGTGGTAGCATAATTAGTGAGTGGACACACTATATATTTCTCACTGTCCTACACTGAAACACGTTGACCTTATGTGTTCACATGCCATGAGGATGGTGCATGTATACACTCAAATATTTTTGTCTGTCTGTATAGAGTTTGTAGTTGTGGGCACACAACCATTGTAGCATATGTTTGTGTGTGGTATGTAGTTACCTTACACGTAAGGGAAATGCTGACATTCAGCACTCATTGTTGATGTTCAAAACAAAACCTGTGCTACTACTGAAGTCGAACACTTCCTGTCGTCAGCCCTTTTGTGACTCTCCCTCGTTTCCCCCTCTAGAAGTTATTTACTGTACAAATATCTTTTTCCTATTTATATCTGATCAGCTATAAATCAACACTCATTCGACTTACGTTTTATATTGATGTTCCTTCTCTCAAATCAAACTGCCATGCATGCATCTTCTGTGTACTGTATGGAGTGTTTGAAATATTTATTTACAAAATCATATTTTATCTGAAAGATATGTTTGTATGAGGTACAAAAGGGAGCTTTAAGCTCATGCGGGTATGATTTTTTTTTTTCCTACGTGTGGGAGAACGTTTGTGTGCATGCCAAACAAGAAATTGCACATTTTTAAAGCTTTTTAGATTAAGACTGTAGTTGTTTTTTTCACCTTGTAAATACTTTTACAGCCTTTGTGATGTTGTTTTGAGTTGATGCTCTGTACAAGTCGGTGTCAAAGTAAAAGACATGAAAAGTATTCCTTGGCTATTCATTGTTTTTCAACCCATCTAACTACAAGTCCTGTGTTTAGCCTTAGCCCTGACCTACCTTTCTATTAACGCTACTGTACCAAACAATTTTTTGTTGGTATTCATCTTCTTGCTTAGGATAAACTAAAAATTGTATGCATTCAAACCAAACAGGAGCTGTTAGAGCTCTAAAAGATTGTGCCAAAATCTAGATCAAGGTTTTAAATGAATGAATGCAAATTCATCAATCTACAAGAATGTATCAACTTTTGAAATGCAATAGTTTATTTCATTTTCTCTTTTTTACCAAAATAATTTTCATAGTTAAGCACCAGGACTCATGAGGGGACACAAATGACAGCCTTTTAGGGAAGTTGCTTCAAATAAAACAACCAAAGCAGAGATTAATCTACTCGCTGGCAGGAGAATAAATTAATTTCTTCAAGTCCGTTACTGGAGGCAACTTCCATTTGTGACATGTACAGATACTAGACGTCTGCTGACAAGTAATCTAAATGAGGAATGGGTGATTCCAGATCAGAGGCAGCTCAGACAATGTATTTGAAGCTGTAGGTGGCGTCACAGGACAGCCTCATGCCTTTGCAGCGACAACACAGGTCCTGGCGGTGAGGCCTCTTCATGTTAATGTGCCTCAGTTTCTTCTCACAGCTGCAGCAAGTCTGAGAGCAACCCTGACATAGAAGGGAGGAGAAGATGTAAACAGAAGAAGCAAGATTAAAAAAAAAAAAAAAAGCAAGCAGTCAGAGGATGCACAGTTTGCACATATGGGTATAAATGTTGGTATACGGTCCACATTGAGAGTTCAATACCAAACCCAATTAATAAAATATCATGCTACATTTCCTCTTGTAGCAAGACAAGTAAATGTACCTTGCAGAGGATGGACTCCACTCTGTAGGGGTTAAACCCTACCTGACACTTCCGGCAGAGCTGCTTGTAGTACACCTGACAAGATTAAAGAATATTCTGAATTCTTATTATGAATGCACATTTTGCCAAACGTAGATTGCAGCATAAACAAAACAGGGCACTTACCTTACTGGTTCCAGAGATGCACCACACATAAGCACTCTCCCACCGGATGTTGCACTTTTTGCAGTGGAAAAAGCCATACCTCTGCTCCAGGAACTAAAATAAAAACAGACTTTAGGGTTTTTTTAAAAATACATTTATAGGTAGGTCTATATGTATGGCACACTGAATGAAAACAGTCATGCAGGAAACAAACACTAGGCCTGAAAGTCCCAAACCTTCAGAGTCAGAACCGAGGCTGGATTCCCAACTGACCAGAGAAAGGGCTCAAATCACTGACTTATGAAATCTAGCCAGTCATTTATTGTACTGCTGTTATTTTTTATTCTTCTGTGTATTCAATCTTAGCTTATTTTCATCCTTCCATAAATCCTCTATATATAATTTATATTAGGTTGTGTTTCATCTTGTCATAATCCCATTTTTTTCCATCTTATTCAAAGCACTTTGAATTGCCTTGTTGTTGAAAGGTGCCATAATAAGAAACCTCCCTTATCTTGCGCTAAAAAATAAAATACATTCAGAAATGGAAAAAATAAATAAATAAAAATGGACCACTAAAGCACAATATGAACAAACATGATAATGGCCTTAAGGTGGGTGTACCTGATCTTGAAGCCGAGGGTCCCTGTGTCAAATCTAATTTGAATACCTTCATTATTTCAGTTTTGTGCTTCTATGCTGCAAATTTCCAAGTTAATGCATTTAAATTGAATTATTAGCATTTCTAGGCCTCTGCAGTATTCCAGTGTATGTAATGCACAGAGAGTTGGGAGAAAGGGGGACATGATAGGGGGCCAGCAGCTCATTTTGTCCCCCTCCCCCTAGCAGGTTAATCCAGACCATAAAGATTCACTAAAGACCGAAATCCCACCGAATACTGAGACTTTACTCTTAATAATGATCCTAATTGAATGATAAGATGAATGATCACAGTGGGAAAATGTGTGAATCCAATAAGAGTTAGTTCTCTTCAGGGTTTCCTGACACAGAAACCCACCTGAAAGTTTGACCCCTTTGAAGAACGGTGAAAGGTCGTCTTGAGGTCCCCCTCTGTGTCCTCACCACTGTGATCCTCAGCATCCTTGTCGGACTCGGCTTGTTCAACGCCTTCAGCCTCTCCTTCGCTTCCCCCCTCATCGTCGCAGAGCTTCCTCAGGTGGATCCTGCGGTCAAACACCGGCGAGTAGATGGAAACGGGCCTCAGGAAGCGCAGGGTGCTCACCGGCGGTGTGTGGCACGGCGCCTTCCACTCCTGCTTCAACAGATCCGGACTCTTCGGGGTCTTCGGGGACGCATGCTGGTCCCCCTCCGAGCAGAACAGCGTCTTGGGACCCAGCGAGCACTGGACTATTTTATCCACTTTGGCGTTCACTTGCACGCCGCACTCTTTGGTGTTTGCCTTCTTGAGTGGAGAGGCTAAACTGGGGTTGACCTGGGATATGATGGCCTTGCAGAGCTCCAGGTAGTTGAGGCCCTGGGGGGTGATGAAGCGGCCCTCTCTCTTACCCCAGCTGCCGTCCTGAGGTGGGAGAGCGCAGACATTGTACTGTGGAAACGTGGACAGGAACCCCTCCATCCTGGACCCATGAAACCGGTCCAAGTTCTTCCTGTTGGGATTTAACCAGTCCTCGCTACACTAATTGGATGATTGAGAACAGGGCGTGCAGGCTCTGATTGAAGCAGCAATATTTAGAGTTCAGTTTTTAAAAGATGTTATGCCTGTATGTAATATTGTGTTCATGTAGAGTCAACCATACACACAGGTACACAACCAATCTCTATTCTAATATTACACAGTCGGAGGAATAATTCTACATTTTGTGAGGGCTTCTTAAAAAGTTTAAAATGTTAATTCAATGTTAATATTTAATAATAACTGTATTTACTATATAGCCTACTGTAATTTCAAATAATTAGATTTAATTCAAATGATTTTATTCTGATGTTCACTGTTAAGGTCTGGGTTATTGAAATGCAACGTTTGTTGGTTATATTTTATTCCCCAGCCTGACATTATGTTAAATTCAAACTGTTATCCAAGCTCTGATTCAGCAGCAAAAGTCCACTGTTGAAAAAGTTAAGGCAATGTGCCCATTAATCTGTAGGTTTGTACAAAATGTGCTTTCAAGTTAACCTTTTAAACCTTTTACTCTGGGGTTGGGCTAAATGTGAATGTATTTTCTGCAGTATAGTGCTTTGTTGGAAGACTGCACATCTGAAACACATCTTATATTGGAGCTCCCCCTGTAGCTCATAGTGGCCAGAGACCCATCACAGAAAGTTACGGCAAGCAGCTGCTCTTTAAGGACAGATATTCCTTTCTGATTGATGCTCTGTAAAGCAGCATGGCAAGATCTTTGTTGTAGTTTTAAACCATGTGGATTGTTCAGGAAATCAGCAATTAGCTCCATGAAAGGACAAGTGTAACCAAAGTAAAAGCACCTGTAATGTAAATATGGAACAGATGTTATTGCATGGAGAAGTAACATATGAATGAATTTAGCAGGACAAAGAAAGGGGAAAATGAATCACTTTATAGTAGCCTAAGATGTATTTGAGATAAGGGCACGTGAATAGATGCACACTGACATGATAAAATACCCTTTAAAATATGAATAGCACTATTGAGAAGCAGCTAAATGGATTGTACAGATACATAAATGTCACCCTAATGAGAACATTATGTTTACTGTGACTCTGTCTCATTCATGAGATCATTTTCACACACAATTAAACAGTCTGTTGGTGCGTTCATGTGCTGTCAGAATACTGGGGTTCAATTTATGGTGAAAAAATAGAAGCCAATTCAATGTGGTACATTGTGATGCAAAATGTGCTTGTTTGGCATTTTCTGTAAACAGTAATATGTCCCTACTTTACTTGTAGGCTGTAATCTAACTGTTGCACATTTTTACACGAATAATTAAAATATTAATTAAACAGAAACATTAAAGATTTTCTGTTTACTCCCATTTTTGCAGCACAGTAATCTGTCAGTACAAGGCAACTAATATATTAATAGGCTTTTTTTTTTCTTTTTAAGATATCAAACGGGTAATAGGTTACAATACAAATAGGCCTATTATTATATTCTGAGTGAATAATCTTGTGTAAACAAACCCAGCTTTTACAATATCAATTTATCCATTCTCTCATATATATTTTAAATGCAAATATTATCAGTGTTGGTATAATATTTTCAGAGAAAACGGCCTACAGCTACAGCTACCGTCCACTAAGTAAACACCGTGTTAGGATATTCAATAATCTTCTAAATAAAGTACAATCCGAGCACAATTTGAAGGAGCGGCAGACCTCCATAGACTCGCTCTATAGGTGGCGCTACACACTCATTGGTGGTTTGTACCCATGGGCACTGAATCCATACATATTGGCGCCATTTTGGAGCTAGGAGGGGGAAGAGAGCTGCAGAGGAGGACACGATTGATCACAATTCACCGTATCAGGTAAGAAAATGCACAAATAAGCAAATCCTTTTGATTGAAATGTAGCAATATTTCCAGGTGCTGCTGTGGGAAACGATGTGTAACCCAGGATGTGTCCGCGGAGGAGCCAGGTTTCCAGCGTTTAATAGGCGGAGCGCAGCCCGCCTTGCTCGCCTGTGTTCTCGGCAGCCGTGTCCGATTCACAGCGCTGGTTGACCTGGTCCTGCGGCGCAAAATGGTTAGCTACTGAAATACTAGCACATTTTCTAGGTTCAACGTCCCAGCAACGAGAGCTAATAATAACTCCACTTGGTTGTATGACCGGGGTCCGGGTATTGATGAGGATATAACGGTAGTTAGCCGGGTGTTTTGTTCAGTGCAACGTTACTATCCGCCCGCCCTCTGTCACTGAGATTGCTGCTGCTAACGTTAGCTCGCTTACGTTAGCCACTGTAGTTGCTAGCGGCAGCTAACTAGATTAGCCACGGTCAACGCTACAGCAACAAGGCAGTCTGGCTGTACACATAGTCCCTTGGCCTTGACATACTACTGTACCATAACAAAAAAGCACACTCCTGTTCGTTAAAATGTCCCCCTTTCTTGGCACTAACTTAACCTTAAGTCACATTAACTTAAATGTGAGAATTATTTTAAAATCCAGCGCTGATAGTAATCTGCTTGTAATGTATTTTCGCCCCGACTCTCGTTATTATGAGCTACTTGTAACGTTACCAGGCGCATTGCTCCGTTTTTAAATTAGTATTGATGGGACGTGTCGCAGTGTAAATGGTGTATTTAGTGGTGGATCGTTTGCATAATCGATTAATTGACCAGATATTAGAGGAATGTTGTACTTTTATTAATGAGCACACCTGTTTTTTGCTGCACACGTATTGTTACAATTAAAACAACAAAGGAGTAGCGGTCATAGGCACTTAGATATTTATAATATTGGACACTGGCTGTTATTTTATAAAGTGTGGACAGTCACCTCCTGGGTGCTGCAGTGCTTTTGTTTTGACAGCTATCAGCCTGTGATTATTGAGTCGTGTCACCGTCAACACTGCAGATTGGCTCTGAAATATCAGATTTTGTGGCATGTAACAGGGATTGTGGTTATTAGAAAGCTGTTGGAATTTGTTACCGTGCAGCTCTTAAAATCAGTGCGTTTTCAGGCGACTTTGTTGGAATTTAATGTATTGATTTTATGGTAGCATTGTCAAATAAAATTCTTAAGCTTGCACACATAGTTACTTGTTTACTATCTTTAAAAAAAGAAAAAAGGCTTTGCACAGCTCTCCAGGAACTACTGTGTAGCTGCTCTGATTTGGAGTTAATGTTTAAGTTGTAGTAATGTGTTTGCCACCTTTTTATAGATCTAATGCAGGCTGCAGCACATCAACTTTATATTTCCCCAACTAAAAGAGAAACTGAGGAAAATTATGTTTTGCTCTACAAAAGCCACAATGGTAGTCTTCAGTTTGTTTTTCTGTGATTCATTACTTGTGTTGAAATAGATACAGAGGGGGGAAATATGTGTGCACTGACGATCTTAGACATGTGATTCAGCAGTGTTGTGTTTGTAGATGTCATATTGGCTTCCCTTTGCAGTGTGGCTTCTTTTGAGGTTTATTCCAACCTCCCTGTCTCATTCTCATAACCTTTGGACTTGTTTCAATCCCTCCTTTCTCCGCTTTGTCGTTGCTTCTGGCCGGCCTTCACTGGTTTGCATTTGGCGGAGACGTGCTCCCTTCTGAAAATGTCCATTTCGTTTCATTTCATCTTAGTAAACTCAGTGACAGTGCTTTCCTGTTTGGCCAGTTTCCCTCGCTTTGTGTTTGTCTCGGTGTCCACATGGAGGTCGTTGAGTTCACCGTTACAACCAAGTGGTGGCCAACACAGGGAGGGTGTTTGCTGACAGTCACTCTCTTCCCTGTGATCACCCACAGGGTTAAAACAAAGAGTGTCTGTGTCAAGGTTCAGATTAGGTTAGGAGAACTGCTCTCTGTCTTCATATTTCTGCTGGCAGCTGTGTGAAAGGGCCAAAGTGGGGGAGAGCAGAGGCAGCGGACAGATGGAAAGCCTTGGTGGGGGGGCTAAATGTGTTTTACTCTGATAAACCAAGTGTGAGTTTAAAGTAGACCGTGTTCAGGAGGTTTAGTGTAAGGTAAAGCTTGTGCGTGATTATTTATTGTCACTGCTTATTCGAAGTGAAATATTCCCTGGTGGATGGTACCCAGACAGACCCCCCCCACCCCCCCCCCCCCCCCCCACCCCCACACACCCACACACACACACACACACACACACACACACACACACCACCCACCCACCCCCCAGGTTGAGAAATACTCTACTCTGATTGGGCATTCAGTGTCTCAGTGTGGTAGGCAGAGAGAGATGGAGTCAAATTTGGCAGCAGCTGTGGGGTGGAAAAGAAGGTCAGAATCAAGCAATTTGGCAGCCTGCCAGTGTCCAGTCAGTGTGTAGGTTTGGCCCTGTGTGTGTGTGTGTGTGTGTGTGTGTGTGTGTGTGTGTGTGTGTGTGTGTGTGTGTGTGTGTGTGTGTGTGTGTGTGTTTATAAAAGCTCAAGTACAGCTGCAGAAAATTGTTTGGTTGTTATTCAAAACTCAGTATTGCGGTCTAGTCTCTAAATCAAACCCAGCAGCCAGTGCTTTTGTCAGACGGCAGACCTACTGACCCAGACTGCTTCATAATAATCAATCCTCATTCGATGATAAAAGCAGCATAAATAGTGAGAAGACACTAACAAGACAGTAGTTACAGAAGGAGTTCATTAATTTACTGCTTTTAGGAACAGTATATAGGCAGGGATTTTTCTTGAAAGATAGTACAAACATGTTTGGCTGACTCCCCCCCGGGTGAGGTGATTGTTGTGGAATGAGATATTGGAGCAGGGCAGGAAAACCTGCTGTCCAGTAGCCACAAATGCTGGTGCCTTCCACAATTCAGACAACTTTGGTACTTTTACCAGTGAACGCAGTTAAGTATGGTTGACAAAGTGAAAATGTGACTAAATTTACCTCGCGGCAAGTGCTGCCATTGCTGTTCTGAACTCCAGACAGATATCTGGAAAGAGGAATATGGATCAGACTCTGTCCAATATCTGTCTTTCATTTCTCTTGACTTTCCATCCATCTGGCATTCAGGATTTGTCCACCTATCAGTTTTGACTATACCTGGAGAAGTAATGTATGTCATTACTCTTTGTTTTTGTTTTGTTTTTTGGAATTACACAAATTGAAGTCTTTAAAGCATTATACTACAGTTATATGACAATGGTCAAATTAAGATGGCCTGTTTATTACTGATTAAAATCGAATTGAGCGGCTGGTCGTGGAGGAGGGCTTGGTTGTTGTTTTATTTGTTTGAAATCTAGTCGATTGCACATGTTTGTTTAAACAAAGTGCAGAGACTTTTATTCAAATACTCAGCATGAGAGTGTTGTGTTAAGATGATAAAACTTAATTTTGTCTAGAAAATAGTGTACATTTCTTTTTATAATTTCCCAAAGTGACAGTTTTGTTTTGTTCGCCCAAGGAGTTTTTTGTTTGTTTTCTGGTTTATTTGAACTACTGCCTCCAAATCAAAGTGTAAACAACTGGGGCTATAAATTCACAACTGAAGCTGTGTTACTGTCACATTGTCTAAAAAGAACGCATTGTTAATAATGAGTCTTCAATTAGCTTTTTTCCACAACATTTTGTTAAGAGAAGAAACTGGAACTCTAAGACTCATTAAATTAGGACAGATATGGAGCTGGTTAACAATCTGGAGAGAGAGAGAGAGAGAGGCAAGGTATGCAAATATCTGTGTTTAAAAAAATAACCTCCACAACTGGGGCCATGAGGTTGGAATTTGTTGGGAGCTGTTTTTAACTCTCGGTCTGACCCGCCAAAAGTAATAAATGCATATTAACACATTCTTTCCACATGTTTACTCAAGATGAGGTGTCCAAATCCCTGGTTGTAAGCAGCACGTGCTCAAACAGTTTTCCTGTGTTTGACCTTTGTCAGCCTCACAAAGACAAACTAACCGACCGTGCAGGTTCAGTTTTGTTGAGGTCGATGTTTAACACTTCAGCTAACCAATTTCCTGGGGGAAATCCCTGCAGTCCATGTCACATTGCAGTTGCTCATGTTGACAATTTCAAAATCATGACTCTCAAAAAATCTTGCATAATCATTCCGATGGGCTATAATATATTGACCATTCAGCCATCTAATTTCACCACTGATCTGGAGTTTCTGGTGGCTTTTTATAATATGGGTAGTAAGTTGTAAACAGTAATTAGTTGGTCTATGAAATGTGAAATTAATATATCACAGTTGCCCAGAGAGAATGAGCTTGTTTTGTCCAATAAACGGGCAAAAACCCAATGATATATTATCAAAATAGTTGCAGAAAATGTAATAAACAGACAATTTTATAGAGAATTATCATCAAATTAATTGATCACAATTGTTAGTTGCAGCCCTTGTTGAAATATTGATAGGATATGCATTAAAGTTTAACTAGCAGAGTCTCTGGATCACAAGGGTTCCCTAGGGATCCCCAGCTCCTCCTGTCCATGGGTCAGAGTGTACTTGAGCAACTCTCTGAACCCCAAATTGCTACTGATGGCCAGGCCAGTGTCTTGCATAGTTGCACACTGTGTGTGCATGGTAGGCATATTACAAAGCACTTTGGGCTAAAGAGGTATATAAATGCAGCCTTTAAACTTTTTTGCTTTCTTTCTTGAGAACAGTCTGATGGTTCACTTGCAGCTCTGAATGTTTCTTTTCACTCACAATCTTTGGTTGAGTATAGATGCTGCTTGCAGAGGGCGCATCAACCAGATTCAGGGCTCATTAATAAGAATTGCCAACTTTCCCAGGACAAGTTAAGTGCCGGTTGGTCAGGCTGGTAAATCTAGCAACTCACTTGCCAATTTGGCAAGTGGGGAAAAAAATAATTGAACACATCTTTTTTCCAGAGCTGATAACTTAGTGAGTCATCTCGTCTGCTTTTCATCTCTGTTGATGGTAGTAGTAGTAGTAGTTGTAGTGGTATAGTATATAGTTATACTACTGATTGGGCACTTGTGAGAAATTGGCAGCTGGTATAGACAAAAAGCTGGAGCACAGAAGTAGATTTCTGACCCACTTAATTGACCAGGCAATTGAAAAAACATTTTTTTAATTGTATTATTTATTATTCAATAATTATCCATATTGAACTAAATGTTAATTAGCATTATCTACAGTTGTTATTAGGTTTGGGCAATATAGTGAATCAATTCGGCTAATTTGAAGTTTTGTTTTGGTGTAAAATGTTTGTGTCTAAAAAATTGAGATATTAACAATGTGCATAAACGGTTATTTTAAGTCAAGTGTTTGGTTGATGGCTGGGTACATGATCTGTTTTGAGTCACAACAGTCCTGTAAACTGCGATAGTTGGGGAAAACTAGCGTGAAAAGAAACACGAAGCTGGAGGAAAGTACTGTTTTGGTTCACAGTGCTATTTCTGAGTCTGTGACTGAGGCAGTTTTTATAATAGTCTTCTAATTTATTGGTTGCAAAAAATCTCTCTTCAGCAAGCTTACTTCTGTGTTTTCCTGGGAAAGAAAGCCCTCAGCTTCCAGCCTTGTTGCTATAATTAATGTATTGCTGTATTAAATGCTTTAGATATTTTATGAACCTCCACTATAAAAGTATCAAATCATTAATTCTTTTGAAACATTACCGGTTCACCACGCAGACTCTTAGTTATATTCATGAACTATGAGTCAGGCATTAGTTTGTCTGACAAAGGAGGTGTAGGTAAGATGTAGGAGGAAAAATGAAGTCATATTCCTCTGTGGACGCATTTCTGCCTTTTTTAATATCTTTAATAGACCAAAGGCAGTTGCAAGGTGAGACAGGTCAGTTTACTGGCTGTTGCCAAAGAGCAGTGTATAGTGCAGCATGTCTGATCTGGCCATGAGCAGTGCCCTAAATTGAAAGTCAAAGCACATTTTGCGTCATGTGAATGTCCCAAACATGAATCGGGTGTAATCCTTGACAGGCTAGTGGCTGCGGTAATGAAATGTGGAACACAATGGCAGCAGCAGCTAGCAGTGAAAAGTCAGCCTGCTCTCTGAATGCTGCAATTTCATCATTCATTCAGCTTGTAGAAAGCCATTACTGTGCTGTGAATACCTCGCTGAATATTTCAGAGGTCTCTATTGCAGACTTCTTTCAAAGCTTTGAAGTATTAAAGATTTGCCTTGGGTTCCAAATAGTTTACCATGTCCTTTTTTTCGGTTGAGGTTCGGGAAGTCTTCAAGGTTTTAGATTTTTAGTCCTGCCTCTCTGTGTTCTCTGTATCACCTTCTTTCTTGCTCTCCTCCAATTTATTACAAACATTATTCTTTCTCTCCTCAGGCAGTGAAGAGCTAAAGAGGATGGCTCACTCTAAAGCTCGAGTCACGGATGGGAAGGTGACCTACCCCCCAGGGGTCAAGGAGATCTCTGACAAAATCTCCAAAGAGGAAATGGTCCGCAGGCTCAAGGTCAGTGTCTTTGTCCCATTCTGCTGTAGCCGTGTCTCCTCTGTTTACTGTGCGGTCATAGGGAAAGGGGGAAATTGTTAAACTTCTCAATATAACATTGTCACATTGCTGAAGGCATACTATTATCATTATTTCTTTTAAAACAGATATTTTTAAGTTTTAGTATTGGTAATTTGAAGTTTATTTATGTCGTTTTTCTTTTATTAATACATTTAAATTATGAATTATTACTGATGCATAATTGACAGTGCATGGTGTAACTGAACAAACTGAATGACTTCAAACCTTGTTGTTTTGAATTGATGGCACATTTCACCTAGCTATTTAGTCAACACCTAGCCACTAACCTCCGACACCTCGTCTCCCCACTCAATATCCCCCATCCCTCTTCCAGATGGTTGTGAAGACCTTCATGGACATGGACCAGGATTCTGAGGAAGAGAAGGAGCTGTACCTGAACCTGGCCCTCCACCTGGCCTCAGACTTCTTCCTCAAACACCCAGACAAGGACGTGCGTCTGCTGGTGGCCTGCTGTCTGGCAGACATATTCAGGATTTACGCCCCAGAGGCGCCCTACACCTCCCCAGATAAACTCAAGGTATGCTGATGAAGATTTGGTTGGGGCGGGTAAAACAAAATACTGCAAAATGACTTTCTGCTCCACCAGAATCACTGTGACATTTTAATTACATAACCCTGTTGCATCTTCTCTGGGGTGTCCACTTAACACTAACTGACAAATTGATTTTGTATTTTCATTTGCCAACATTTTGGGATATTGGCTTGAAATCTGTGCAGCATTTGGCTGGAGACTTGACATGACTCACACCTTTTTTATAGAACATCTAAACACAAGCTGTTTATTAGACACAAATCAGCATTCAGTAACATGTCCTATATACATTGGTCCTTCTTTTTGTGTGTTCAAGCTTCATTGTTTGTGTTTGAATGGGACGGTATGCTAATCATTCTGAGCATTTTTCCTAAAACAACGTTGTTGTGTTGTGGCTGATTCATTGGGATGCCTTAATCTTTCATTGGTTTTTACTAATGACTGCATCTGTGTGTGTGGAGCATTCACTATTTGTTTGTTTCTTGTCTCCAGGACATTTTCATGTTCATCACAAGACAGCTCAAAGGACTGGAGGACACTAAAAGCGCTCAGTTCAACAGATACTTCTACCTGCTCGAGGTATGTGACTGTGGTGTGTATGGATCAATGATGGGGTTGGTGTTTGATTGTATCTTATCAAATCTAGAGTCCTGCATTGAGTCTGAATCCCTCATCAAATCTTATTGGGTTTGGCTTTAAACACTTGCTTTCAGATCTCTACTCACCTTTTGTTGGCTGAGATGGAAGAAACTTTTTATGGTGGGAGCCTGATTAGTCCTCAGAATGTGAGGAATGAAATGTGCGGCTGAAGGTTTAAAGTGTTAATTAAATGTATCTGACACATTGAAATAACAGGTGTTGCCCACTTACTTTATACAAAAGTTTATTTTAGCTGTACAGCTAATGCAGTCTGCTGCCAGTGATATTTGCCATTGTACCCAGTGGAAGCAACTGTTTTGGAGCTTATTTCTCCTCTTTAACTACAAATTCCATGTTCACAATGTAGTAGGGAGGAGGAATGTTGAGGGAAAAACTGTCTGGCTGATTGAAAGTCCCCTTACACTCAAATGTGTTTTGCTTATTGTTACTTGACTTGGAGGTTTGACCTTTACTGTGCAGAATGATGCATGTGCAGAGTTTAACGCTAGAAGGCTGTTTTTGCTCATTTGATGAAAAGGGAAAGTTTCTCTGTGCTCTTCTTAAAAGTTACATATGAATTTACACATGTATTATGTGGAAACTTAAAGCCTCAAACTGCACATACATTGAGAATAGACTTTTTGGTGAAGAGACATTGTGTGTCCAGCAGCTTCGAAATGAACAATATTTGGGTATTTATAGATTTAAAATGAGGGAGATGGACTAAATGTAATAAAATAATAAAACAATATGTGCAGAATTAAACTTTTATTGTAAAAAAACCAAACATATGAGACACAAATTATTATTCCAAGCAGCATCATTTTATGTCTTAAAACAATCATGTAGTATGAGGTGACCCTTAGCTGACAATTTTAAAGATAAGTTTCCGTGGTAACTTAGGTCAGACTTATCTAAACCTACTTTCTGAAACAGAAATTCTTAAAAAGCTGGCTTAACTGATATCTTTTATGCCCCTTTTATACCTTTTTTATACCCCTCTAGTTGAAACCACCTAGTTATTGGGGTGAAAGCAATTTGTAACAGGTTACTTTGGCATGTAAACATGTCTCTACTTTTGCTTTTCACTGTTGATAAACTCACACAGTTTGTGGACTGGATTTGTTCTCTTGTATTAGAAGTAAACCTCTGTAAATTAGTCAGGAAAGAAAAGCTCTTTGATGAATGTTTTTAGCTGGTGGAATGATATTTTATTTAGTAGTGTTATAAATGGTAACAGGGATACTTACTCCCAAGGTTAATGTGAACAACTTAAGCTGTGCAGGACTTCAGTTGGTGCATGGCTTGTTCACCTCACTGCTCATTCTGTGCACATAAGCATTATAATACATTACTAGTTGTTTTGTTTTATCTCCTGAATTTGAATTCCTCATGGTGTTTGACCTCTGGTCTTCTGTATAAATTTACTGCATGTGTGTATTCAAGATCTTATGTAACTGCAACCTATTAAATAAATGATGTTGAAGGCCAGTGTAAAGACACGGAGGAGGAAGCAGTGGTGACAGAATGCATGCACTCTCTTCTGCTTGGTAACAGAAACTTATAGGAAGTATGTTTATCTATATCTACAGCAATCTGTATGACAGTTTTTTTTTAGCTCATTCAGGCCTTAACAGACTATCTGAAGTCAAACTGCAATATGCCTAAATCCTTCAGTGTTTTTAGGAAACTGTTATCGGATGTTCTTCGTTAATAGTTTGCCTTGCTTTTCAGTCTTTTTAATTGTTTCAATTTGTGAAGTGCTTTTCAATCATTTATGTGAGTTTGCTCCAAGAAGCTACCGTATTTTCTGATGAAATCAAAGTTCAAGTTGAAGCTAATTGGAAGTAAATCTCATTTATTTGCAACTTTGTTATTCAGATTGTGATTAAAAAGCCGGTCGGGGCATAATTGGACAATCAGAAGCAATTGTGAGATGGAGGAAGTCTAACTTGCAGTTTTAATTATATAAATTGCGTTGCACTTCATGCAACAACAGTGAAAAAGTTATTAGCTACAGTAGCCATGAAGGAGTTTATAAAATAAATGTGGAATGGAATAATAATGTGGAATGGAAACCTCAGTTAATCTCATGGCCACTGAAACAGCATAATGAGTGCTAATGGAGCTTGTTTACTCTAGTTCATTTAAAGCACATATAATCAATATTTTTTTCTAATCATATAATGCGTAATGGGAGAGGCATCTCTCATAGCGATGCGCCTACAGAGACTCATCATCCGAATCTACAGCTCCCCTCAGCTTTTCAGAGTTTTAGCTCGTTTAGCTGTCCAGCCTGAAACTTTACGGTTTTGATTGACTCTCACAGCTCAGCACCAAACAGCAGATGGACACCGTTAGCAAATAGCTGGTGAGCATAGTGGAGCATTTAGCAGCTAAAGAGCAGGATATTTCCCTCAGGAGTTGGTAGAGACCAAAAAACGGAGGATGAATATTGGACTTAGATTTGCCAGATGGCTGGAAACACGATGAATGAACCCAGGTGACAAAAAAAAAAACACTTATTGCCCCTTTAAAGGTTTCTGGAAGATTATTAAAGTCAACCAATAAGCAAACATGGCTGTCCACCCTTACCACATTCTTCTTATTTCTCCTTTATTTTGCATCTGCATTGTCACTAATGTCCTGCCTCCTCTCTTTTTGTTCAGAACATAGCATGGGTGAAGTCCTACAATATTTGCTTTGAGCTTGAAGACAGCAATGAGATATTCACCCAGCTTTACAGAACACTCTTCCAGGTCATCAAGTAAGTTTTTTTTTTTTTTTTTTTTTTTTTCTTTTATCAAAGCCCACCTCAATGTAATATGTGTGTTCTTATTCATCATGGTGTATGATGTGGGTATGTGTGCCCAGCTTTTATTTTTCCACATTCACTTTTTTTGGCTTCCGTATTCCTTAATTAGCCCTCCCTTACACCTCGATCTGTCTCTGCTGCTACATGATGAAAACGCACAGTAGCAGTCCAGTTGATTCTCTTTGATTGCCCTCCCCTCCCCTCCTCTCCTCTCCTCTCCTCTCCTCTCCTCTCCTTCCTCCTAAACCCACTCTCAATTTCAGTCTACTGAACACAACCTTGAGGGCTGAATTCTGCAGTATAGAATTTGGCTCTTTGCCATTGGAACAAATGTGTGTTTGTGGGTGCGTCAAGGTTGTGCCAGCATAATGCTTTTTATTATATAGGAATAATCAAAAGAGCTCTACTTTAGATTTGAAATATTTTCAGTGAGCTAGAACATGTAGGGGAATGCAGCCCCCGTGTGTGTGTGTGTGCGTGTGCGTGTGCGTGTGTGTGTGCGAGCGTGTGTGCGTGCGTGTGTGCGTGCGTGTGTGCGAGCGTGCGCGTCTTTCTGTGAATGGGTAATGAGAATAGTAGTGCCAGGCCAGCAGTCGCTGAGATACAAATCTAGGTAATAAGCTTTGCCTCCTACTGTCATGCAGATCGTTATGAGCAAGTACACCCACCCTCTGTGTGATCAGTGCATTGCAGTTTGATTTCAAAATGAGAGATCCAGCAAATGAAAATCCCTATAAAAGGCCTGCTGCCAGCAAACCAAATTTCAGCCATGGTGTGCTGAGGAAATGACAGATTACTGTGCAAATGGGTGATCTAAAAAACTAACTATGATTTAAACCCAGTAAATGTTAAGTTGCTACCTGAATAGGAACCAGTCTGGAATATTTTACACTGACGCCATCCTTGACCTTTGACCTTTCTTGCCTTGTTTTCCTAGCAACGGCCACAACCAGAAGGTGCACATGCATATGGTGGACCTGATGAGCTCCATCATCTGCGAGGGAGACACTGTATCGCAGGAGTTGTTGGACACTGTGTTGGTCAACCTGGTGCCAGCACACAAGGTACATGCATGATTACACAAAGAGCAACACACAATCACATATATATATACACACACACACACACACACACACACACACACACACACACACACACACACACACACACACACAGTCCTACCGTGAATGTTGATACAAGTAGAAACGGCTCACTAAGGGACAATCTCAGATGAGTTGATGTTGTCAGTAGACTGAGGCAGTATCATTTTCCATAACCTGTAATTCAATGAGACCCCTGCAGGTGAGAAGAGGTAAAGCAGCGTAAAAGCTTCTGCATAAACATCTGCAGACATCTGTGCCTGCTAAAATGATTCTAATGAGATTCTTCTGTGTGAAAAACAAGAAGTGATTGACCCTTGTTTTCACATTATATGTAGTTTTTTGTTGTTTTTGTGTGTTATCAGATGTGCTGTTTTATTCACCAGTTGTTTTTCTGTCTGTCTAGAACTTGAATAAACAAGCATATGACCTGGCCAAAGCTCTGCTGAAGAGGACTGCTCAGGCTATTGAGCCCTACATCACCAATGTAAGATTAAATCGTTGACAAGTTCCTGTTTATTTTTTGTCTTTACACTTTTATGTGTATGGAGATTTTTATTTTCTGCATATAACACTCAGAACCTTGCAGTTATTTACATCCTGTAATAGTCATGAAATTCAGAAATTATACTTTTCAGAGTTGTAACAGTTAATGTTGAGTAAGCAAAGTTTGTCGCATGTAGCCTAATGGGAATAGCATGATACTTTACTACTGAATACTGAATTTTGGAATCAAGGCCAACCATGCTATGGTCATAACAAATAATGAAGCTAATTAATATGCTGGACATTAAAATCAGCTGTTAAACATAAAACATTTGTTGCTTCCTAATATACACATCATATACATGCAGCTTTAGTGTCATAAATTCAGATTTAATTAAATATGGTTAGAATAATAGGTTTTGAGGTTGTCCCACAACTGGAGGACACGTTCATGCAGAGCACAAACCTGTACTTGAGTAAAACACTAAATCCTTACCAGCTCTAGAGATGCTTGTCTCTACCTGAGTTATTATAGTTTTTGAATTTGAATCATTAGTTTTTTTTGTCCTTTTTTTGGTGGGTGGTAATCAGTTTAATTTCTTTTAAATCATAGACTATTTGTCTAAATCAAAAAAGTGTGGAAATGTATGACAATACAAACACTACACATTGTGAATGACACGTTGTCATGTAGACACTGTAGTCAATAAATATGTGTATCAAGGCAAATTGACAGACTAAAACTAAAAACTGTATTTTATTTTACTTTATTTAACATAGTTGTAAGTACACTATATTGTGTCAGTTAGTTTTCCCATTTTTTTTTCTAAAGTCAATTTATTTGATTTCAGTTGACTCAAATGTTTTTTTTTTTTCACAACTAGTTTTAATTAACTATAATAACCTTGGTCTGACCTTTTTGACCTCACTCGAGAGAGAGGAGAAACAAGAGGACCTCTTCACTTTTTCGTTGCACATCCACCTTCTCCTGTCTCCTGACAGCTAATGTACGCTGAGCATCTACCTGTTTTAAGCAGGGACATATGTGGCTCCTTGATAATGCCATGAAAAAGGTGCTGCATGTCAGAAAAGTCACAGTTTGACTTTCAGGAACATGTAGGATCTCTTTTTGGTCGGTAACCTTTATTCCTCCCTCTCTTTCTTCCTCACCAGTTCTTCAACCAGGTGCTGATGCTGGGAAAGACTTCAGTCAGTGACCTGTCCGAACACGTTTTTGACCTCATCCTGGAGCTTTACAACATAGACAGCCACCTGCTGCTCTCGGTGCTGCCGCAGCTCGAGTTTAAGCTTAAGGTATAGAAAAACACTCTTTCAGATAAACACTGAGGCAGCAAACTGCTTTGTGGATTTAAAACCCTGTAATGTTTTATAGCTGAGTGTGCCTAAATGGAGCCTTTAATATCTTACATTTGTCATATCACGTTATTAGTGTAGTTGTTTTGTGCAATACACCTTACTGCATTTTATTAGGACATTTGACAGATAAATGAATTTGTTTTTTCTTAGATGAAAGCAGCAGCATTACTTGTTTTTATATTGCTATAATGAGTTTCTACACACACCAGAGTAAAAACACAAATTCTCTGTCGTATTTACCCCCAGAACTGCACATTTTCACGTTCTCTGCAGGTTTGTTGATTCATATTAGAAAGATAAAGCAGTCAGCCAGTCAGCATAATGTTGCTTCTGCAGTGTCTCATAAAGGCATCCTGCTGATGGATAACGCTCATTAACTGTTCAGAGGGAGTGTAGATCACTGCTGTCTCCTCAAAATAATAGCTGCGATAAAATCTCTCCCCCACAGACTACACACTCTCTCTCCATCTCTCTCATGCTCACTCATTCTTTGTTTCACCCTCACTCTTCTCATCTTTATCTCGCCTTGCTTGTTTTCTCTGCCTGATGTTTTTCTTCTTTCATCCTCACTCTTTACCTCTCCCTACCTCCACCCTTCCTTTGTCTTTACTTCTCATTGTCTCTGCTGTTTCCTCTTCTTCGCGGCTCATTCTAAAACAAGATTGATACCAAAGAAACTGCTGCCTTTGTGTGTTAGGGAAATGGTAGTGTCGCCAATGTAGTTCATGTAAATGATTTGGCATGTCATTCCATGCGACACAGCCAAATTCTGTGCATCATTTCTCTCTTTCTCTCTCCTTCCCTCTGTCTCTGCAGAGTAATGATAATGATGAGAGGCTGCAGGTGGTGAAGCTGCTGGCTAAGATGTTTGGAGCCAAGGACTCTGAGTTGGCTGCACAGAACAAACCGCTCTGGCAGTGTTACCTGGGCAGGTGGGTTTCAGAGTTATGGGTATGGCATCCACAGATCCTTCAAAAGTCTGAAAAAGTCTTGAAATACCCATATTTAGGACCTTTTTATAAGGTTTAGAATTTGTACACAGCTTAGGTTTTTCAACATGCAATTATTCTTGCTGTAACCAAGTTGCTGACATTCATGTTAATTTCTTTTCCCAAAAGGTTTAATGACATCCATGTTCCTATCAGACTGGAGTGTGTTAAGTTTGCCAGTCATTGTCTCATGAACCATCCAGACCTGGCCAAAGACCTGACGGGTAAATCAGCACAAAACCCATTACAATCAGTGTTAAGTCATTTTGCCACAATACAGAGGCGATACCACCACACTTCTGCCACTTACAAGCTCAAAATAATAAGTTACAAGGTTATTGTTCTTTCAAGTGTGTAATTTAGAAGAAATAAGAAGCATTTACTAGGTGTTTTGTCTGTGTTAGAGGTGCCTGGTTCCCTCACATCCCACTCATTTGTTCCTGTTTTCTTTCCCAGAATACTTGAGGGTCAGATCACATGACCCAGAGGAGGCCATCCGCCATGATGTTATCGTCTCTATAGTAACTGCTGCCAAGAAAGACTTGTCTCTAGTCAATGATGCATTGCTCAATTTTGTAAAGGAGAGGACCTTGGACAAGAGAGTAAGTGGCCACATTTTGTGTATGTTTGGAAGTGTCAGTGTGTTCTCAAACAGTTTTTCAGAACAACTCTGTGAGCTGCAAACTGAAATCAGACAAACAATTATTTGTTTATGTCAGTCCTGCAGATGCTGAATGTTCTTTGTGGTATCTCCCGTCTATGTTGACACGTTTTCGTCTTTGATAACATTATACACCACTTGGCATTCATGTGGGACTCAAAGTAGCATTAGCTTAGCCACATTTTGGGTTGACTCATCCACTTTGTAGCCAAATTGGGCTTTGAGTAGCCAAAGTATCTCCTCACCACTGATGTCTCGTTAACCCCCTTACCCACAATAGCTCTTGGTGTTTTAAGGTTACTGTTGCTTTTGATAGAAAAACATTAAGTGGTGTGTTTAGTTAACTCAGCCAACTCAGCTGTACGTATTTTGGAAAGAAGGCTAGAATAGGTTTGCCTTTTAAAATTAGTTTCTGTTTCTTCTCATGAAATTCTTATTAACTAGTTGTCATGATTCGTTGGCTCTCCCTTTTTATCTTGTCCTATTCTTTTCCTCCTCCTTCATCAGTGGCGTGTACGTAAGGAGGCCATGATGGGCCTGGCATCGATCTACAGGAAGTATTCGCTGCAAGGCGAGGGAGGGAGGGAGGCCTCTAAACAGATTTCCTGGATCAAAGACAAGCTGCTCCATATCTACTACCAGAACAGCATCGATGACAGGTTTGTGTTCCTTTTTGTTATATTAAACATGTAGGAAAACCAGAAACGCCTTAATGAATTTCAATGAAGAATTCAAATCCTGGAGGCAAGTGTTTAAAAGTTGAAGCCAGAGTTAAATCTGTTTCCTAAAAGATGCTGATTAGAGTCTAAGTGAGTTCCTTGAATCAGTTGCTCTTAATTTGCTCAGTAGCTCAAATCCATAGCTTTCGTGTGTGCCTTGGGCTATTGGCAATGTACTTTGGATTTCTGCACTTAATCTTGTTTGATGAATTTGTCTTGTTTCATGGATAACCAGCTGAATGTAATTCATATTAATAAGGACAGCACATTGAGATACTTTACGTCAGACTTTGGAAGTTTAAAATCATCCCTGGATAAAATCATAAGAGAAAAGGCTTCCAGCTCCGCAGCTCAAAAATGTAATATTATCATATTATTAATAATCACTATTTTAATTGTCTTTAACATGATTCCTAACTGCTAGATAGCTAACTAGCTGTCCACACTCCAACTGAGCTGTGAACAGTACATGAAGACTGATTCAGAACGTTACATAAACAGGCACTTTTTTTTTTGTTTTCTGTGACAGCAAAAACAACACACAGCCTTTCAGTAACTATTATACAACAACCTGAACTTAACTACATTCTTAATGGCACAGGTTACCCACAAACCTACCTTCCTTAAAGGGGAAGGCTTGGCCAGTAACACACAGGTGCAGTTAGGTTGTAGGTGGAGGAAGGATCAGATCCTGTACACAAATAAATGTACTAACACCACAGTTTTAAAATACTCCACCAACAGTACAGCGGGGTTACAACAGAAGCCTTTCCTCTGGTACTGAGAGAAATCCTAGAGGAAACGATAGAATACTTAATATCTTTAGCCATAGTCTCAGAGTCATTTAAATCATTTAAATCAAATCACGAATGCACAAACATACATCAATAGTCTAATAAGGTTTTTGAATTCAATTGAATTACCTGCCAACTGCAATTAAGCAATAGCAGTTCTGTTAAGAATTTATTGTCGTCTCATCTCTACACCATATTAACAGAACAGTATCGATGGTATTGATAAAGACTTGGATTGTTAAGGAGTCTCAAAAATGGTATCAGTGTCAATAAAACTTAACAATCCCCATCCCTACACAGTCTCAAAGACCAAATGGTAAAATCGTTTTTTAAGTCAGTCCTTAAGAATCTAAAGAGCAAAGACTGTCTACACTCAAAGTATTTTTCACTGCAGTTTGATAAATATCAGTAAAGAAGAGATACCAATTTGACCACCTACAGTAGCCTCAGGGCAACATAATGTTGTTTTTTTTGTTGTTGTTTTTTTTAGCAACCAGGCAGCACACAGCATCATCACTCGCTTCACTTTAAACTGAAAACTTCAGTGTGTCATTGTTTCTCAAATGCAAATGCATGACATGGACAGCCCACAGTACCTCTTTGGGGTTATTGAAAGTCATTCTGCAAAATGCTGAAGTAGAAAGTAGATGAGCCATGTTGAGGCACCTGTGGGAAAACAAACCCAAATGACAAAACGCACAAAAACACGAGGCGTCGTAGTGTCAGATCAAACTGCAGAGTGGTGTGTGCAGGTGGAGTTATCCTTTGAATCACTCTGCAGCAGAGTAGCTCCACTGCAGATAACAGGAAAGTCTGTATTATAACAGGCAGTTCCTGTTTATGTGTGAATCTGTGCAACTGCATGAAAGTGCAGGACGGCACTGAAAACCTTGTTCCTGCTCAGCAAATTCTTCCTTTAAACCTCTGAAATATGATTATCCAACATTCAAGATCATGTCATCATTGTCTAAACATTTCTTATTTTTTTACTATGAGAGGTTTTAAATGGTGAGATTATTCCTGGACTAATGACAAATCTGCGTAATTAGTCACTGGTGTGTCTGGTTACAAACTGCCAGTGAGGGACTGTAATCTCATTTCTGCATAAATATTTGATAATGAGAAGAAAAATTCCACAAGGAACTTATAAATTTAGATTTTTGTCTCTCACTTTGTCCCAAGCCGCCTTAATTTCTGAACCGAGCGTAGATAATCCTATTAAACAAATCTAATAGTAAGTTAATGACTGTCAGGGCTCTCGGCTCAAACCCTTAAGAGGAAAAGCAAACAGATATTCTTCATTTTAATCAAAATTTCTCCTAAAATATTTCTCTTGGTGTTCACAGGTTGCTGGTGGAGCGGGTTTTTGCCCAGTACATGGTTCCTCACAACCTGGAAACCACTGAGAGGATGAAGTGTCTATACTACCTGTACGCCACCCTGGACACAAATGCTGTCAAGTAAGTCTTACTCACACATATAAGATCCAAAACAGTTGCAAACCTTTCAGTCCTGTTTGTTTTGAATAATAAGAATGCGAGTGTTTAGAGAATAAAAGTTGAAACTATGTGGAATTTTCCTCCTCCTCCGTGCCTCTCCAGAGCTTTGAACGAAATGTGGAAGTGCCAGAATCTGCTGAGACACCATGTCAAAGACTTGCTGGACCTGATCAAAAAACCCAAGGTAACTCTGACTGAAGCATACTATGAAAAGCTGAAGGTTAATGTATCCTCTTCTCATGTTTCTAAACTGTTTTTCCTTTGTTTTGTTTATGCATTTGTTGTAGTCTGAAGCATCGAGCAAGGCTGTATTCGCAAAAGTCATGGTGATCACAAGTAAGAGATTTTACACGTTAAATCAGTTCAACAAATGTAATTTCTCTCAGAAAACTAAATCTTGGCATAGCTTGAGTTGTGGAAAAAAACTAAATTTCTAATGAAATTGCTGCAACAGGATGAACTAACCACCCTTGTTACAAATCATCTCTGCTTTGTTAGACATCAGCTTTTAATTCTGTGTCTACAGGAAACCTGCCAGACCCGGGCAAGGCTCAGGACTTTGTGAAGAAGCTGGCCCAGGTCCTGGATGATGACGAGCGGATCAGGGATCAGTTGGAAACGTTGGTCAGTCCCTCCTGCTCCTGCAAGCAAGCTGAAGTCTGTGTGGTGAGTATTGACATCTCTGTCCAAGATCAGTGCAGTGCCCTCTAACTGAAATGCTGTCATCCCTCCTCTGGCTTTGTTTTATTTTAAAAAAAAAAAAACCTTAAAGTTATATCAACCATACATTTGTTGGGCTCTCAAAACATGTTCTCAAAAGTCTCCACGGGGCAAAACCTCTACACAACAAATGTTTTTAAAGGAATCTTGTTGAGTTGCTAAAAATGGTGCTAAAAAAATAGTTTTTACAGCATTAGTGTCACTGTTCAATTATTTATTGTCACCTTTTCAGCGAGACATCACTAAAAAGCTCGGCAGCCCCAAACAGCCCAGCAATCCCTTCCTGGAAATGGTCAAATTCCTCTTGGAGAGAATTGCTCCTGTACACATCGACACAGAGTCCATCAGGTACTGTCTGTGGGGGTGGGGGTGTGGCCGTAACACAAACCTTTAGTCCGTTTTGAGACTACAAATGCCAATGATTTTTGATTCTTGATTTTTGAATTGGGAAGTATTTTACCTTTTTTTTTCTTTTTCTTTTTTTTTATCTCTCCCTATCTATCTGTCAGTGCTTTAATAAAACAGGTTAACAAATCTATAGATGGAACAGCTGATGATGAGGAGGAGGGCGTCCCCACTGAAGAGGCCATCAGAGCAGGACTGGAACTGCTGAAGGTAAAAAAAAAAAAAAACATAGTATTTATCCAGAGTTGAATCCAGCTGACATTTGGTTGTCATTTGATTATCTTATGTTGGTGCTCCATTTAACAAAAATACAACGCATGTAGGGAGAAAAATCTGTTCTGCTGCCGGGGTGTCTGTGTGAATTGCTACCTGCATCGCTCGTCATCAGTGAATAAATATACTCTCTCTATGTTGTTGTCGAGGGAAATGATGGAGTGACCAACAAGCAAAAAATGAACATTGTGTCATTGATAAACGCCCTACTGCAGTTTTTTCCTGGGGGGGTGCGGCTGGCAGCAGCAGTCATTACAGTGACACAAAAGCAACACAGTAAATAACTGTGACAGAGAGATCTCTCATATCTTTGTTTCAACACTTGTTATGACGAGTTGAGTGATTATTATTGAAAAATATGTATTGGATGTCATACAGCTGCTGAACCTTGTTTTGTTTTCCACTCCACATAGGTTCTGTCGTTCACACACCCGGTGTCGTTCCACTCGGCAGAGACGTTCGAGTCCCTGTTGGGCTGTCTGAAGATGGATGAT
The DNA here is from genome assembly GCF_905237075.1 of Dicentrarchus labrax. Lineage (NCBI taxonomy): Eukaryota > Metazoa > Chordata > Actinopteri > Moronidae > Dicentrarchus > Dicentrarchus labrax. Next base: position 19,083,971 of record NW_026136705.1, on the reverse strand, counting down.
GAGAAGGTTGCAGAGGCTGCGCTACAGATCTTCAAAAACACGGGCAGCAAGATGGAAGAGAGTTTTCCTCACATCAAATCGTATGTTTCATTGCCTGATTGATGCCCTCATTCGTTCTCTAGCAGGATGTATGCCGTCACACTCTATTTAATCGTACATATAAAAAACTGTGGGTCTTCGTATTTTGCACTGCAACACTTTGATTTGAGCATGCTGCACTCTTCATGACTTTTGACAATACTTCCTGTGGTTTGTAATGGTACTCTCCTGCCTGCTCCCTCAAGTGTTTTGCTGCCGGTACTACAGGCCAAAGCCAAGAGAGGCCCCCCTCGCCAGGCCAAGTATGCCATCCACTGCATCAACGCCATGTTCACCAACAGAGACACACACTTCGCCCAAATTTTCGAGGTCAGTCAATCCCATCTCTCTGTTTTTTTTATACTTTTTTACGCATAAAAGAAAAAAGTATTTAGAAAATGTAAAAAAGAAACCATGGAAATGAGATAATGAAACACTCATGCATCTGAATCTTGCTATGGCACTATAACACAACACGCCTGTAAACACGCCGAACCCCCAAATTTTGTCAGATACACTGTAATGTCCATGTTTTTGGCTATATCGATGAAATGTTATGTTTGTGTTTCTCCAGCCTCTGCACAAAGGCCTGGACCCTGCTAACCTGGAGCAGCTCATCACTCCTTTGACCACCCTGGGTCACCTGGCTCAGCTGGCCCCAGAACAGTTTGCTGCGCCGCTCAAATCTCTAGTCGCCAACTTCATTGTGAAGGATCTGCTCATGAACGACAGGGTACACACAACATATGGATATGCAGCTTTATTTGAACTCAGTACTACTCCAAGGTTTCTTAACCACAGTTCTAGGATCAGTATTGCTGTCTTCATATTGTGTAAAGTAATTTGACCATATTGTTTGTGTTGTCTGTAGATCCCAGGCAAGAAGACAACCAAACTTTGGGTTCCTGATGATGAAGTGTCCCCGGAGACTCTAGCCAAGGTCGGTGGTGAACCATTGTGTATCTCTTAAAAGTCAGTCAGTTTGTTCAGTCAGCCACTGTGTGAAGACTGCTTACAGAGGCAGAGTTGTTCATTATCATATGATCACAATTTAGCTTAATTTATTTACCTTAACAAGTAAACAAGGAGAGATCTCCCCTGATTCTGAATATTGTATCTCCAGCGATGCACTTGTTTGCTCCCCAAAATATCTTTTGACCTTCCACTCTCCTGCATTCAGATCCAGGGCATAAAGCTGATGGTGAGGTGGTTACTAGGAGTGAAGAACAACCAGAGCAAATCGGGCAACTCCACCCTGAGGATGCTGACTGCTATTCTACACAGTGATGGAGACCTAACCGAGCAGGGCAGGATGGGGTAAACGACAGAGCCTATTTTCCTTTATCACATAAATCTTAAGGTCCTGTGTGTGTGAGCCTCCGGAGTGGCTCAGAGAAAGCTTTGTCTTCAGATTATAATCATGTAATTTTCAGTGAAGTGCTGGATTTTAATGGGTATTGTGGACCCTAGGGGGATCTTAAGCTTATCTTAATCTTAAACACATTTGCAGATATATAAAGAATCCTTGTTTACTCTTCCCATCATCCCCTAGTAAACCAGACATGTCAAGGCTGCGGCTGGCAGCAGCGTGCGCTTTGCTGAAGCTGGCACAGGAGCCCTGCTATCACGAAATCATCACACTGGAACAATATCAACTGTGTGCTCTCGTCATCAACGTAAGAACTGCCACAAGTCTCCTCTTTTCATGCTACGCTCTGCATCCTAATTTCAGTTTTTCTGGTTCTGATTTTATATTGTTTTTAAACAATGTACTGCCATCAGGTATCATTTTCCACCTCTACTTTATCTGAAGCATTTCATCATCTCTCTCCTCCTAATCATTGTCACTGTTTTCTAAGCGTCTTTTTCTCTTTGCTCTCTAGGATGAGTGCTACCAGGTGCGACAGTGTTTTTCCCAGAAGCTCCACAGGGGCCTGTGCCGCCTCCGTCTGCCTCTGGAATACATGGCAGTATTCGCTTTGTGTGCCAAGGACCCTGTTAAGGAGAGGAGGGCTCACGCTCGCCAGTGCCTGGTGAAAAACGTCAACATACGCAGAGAGTACCTCAAACAGCACGCTGCCATCAGTGGTAAAGAAACTGAACAATTGATTTCATTTGTAGATTTTTCTAAAAAACAGCTACAAAAAGTCTGCTGCATGAAATGTGTCCTTTTTATTGTTTAATTTGTATCTTCTGCAGTATATATCTAAAAGCAGATTCTCAAAAGCTAGGGATAAAAAAAAAAACTACAAGAAAGAAAATAAAAAAGAAATGTGTGGCAGTAATTATCAGCACTTTTGTGATGAGGTCGTATTGCTGTAATATTTACCTTGTGTGTGCCAACAGACAAGCTGTTCTCTCTGCTGCCGGAGTATGTGGTTCCCTACACCATCCACCTGCTGGCACATGACCCAGACTATGTCAAAGTACAGGACATCGAGCAGCTCAAAGAAATTAAAGAGTAAGTAGTGTAGAGTACAGCTGCAGTATCCCAATCGTTTTAAGGTTCATGTCCAAGAACTACAGAATATGGCTAGAATTCAAAGTACTGTATGCTGATATCAAACTTCCCTTCCTTGTCAGGGCTCTGTGGTTTGTTCTTGAGATTATCATGGCCAAGAACGAGAACAACAGTCACGCCTTCATAAGGAAAATGGTGGAAAATATCAAACAGACGAAAGATGCCCAGGCCCCCAGTGATCCCAAAACCAACGAGGTACACATCACGTTCAAGTTCACATACACTGAATATATAATATATGGACAGTCTATATTCCTTCACTGCTCTAACTACCTACTGACCAGACCTTTGTGTCTTCCCTGTACAGAAACTCTACACAGTGTGTGACGTAGCTATGCACATTATCATGTCAAAGAGCACCACCTACAGCCTGGAGTCCCCGAAAGACCCTGTGCTGCCCTCATGCTTCTTCACCAAACCCGACAAGGTTGGTATCTGCACCCCAAAGCATTTCCCAGAAAAATCTTAAATATTTTATTTCCAGCAAAGCAGTGTCTTTCATGTTCTTCTGTTTGATGTATATTAATACCAGCCGCTGAGCTGCAAATGAGATCTGCAAAACATTTTCTTTGACTTTTTAAATGATCATTCAGATTGCACATTCCCTTTTAAGTGTTTCGAGTTCTAGTGCATATTCACCGGAAAAGTGTTAATTAAAAGACAGATGTATATTCCTGGTTGTGGTAGCTGGTAGTAACCTAGTTTCTAGAGTCTGCTCCACAGATTTTGGGTAAACAGGCTTGTCAATATAAGTGGCACACATTTTGACTAATGAGATTGCAAACCTCATAATCCTGAACTCGTGTTTCAGGTTTTAGTTTTTTCTTTTCTCTTTTTCTCTCTTTACACGAACAAGCTCTGACACAATATTGTTCTCTGTTTTCAGAATTTCAGCAACACAAAAAATTATCTCCCACCAGAGATGAAGTCATTCTTCACACCAGGAAAGGTAAACTCTGAAATGATTGTTTGCTTTTTCCCTCTCATTTTTGTGTTTTTGGATGGAACACACATCCAACTCAAACTCTTGTCACATCTCCTTCCTCAAGCCCAAGTCCGCTAATGTTTTGGGAGCAGTAAACAAGCCGCTGTCGTCTGCGGGGAAGCAGCTCCAGAGTAAAGCTTCTCGTATGGAGACTGCCAGCAACGACGACTCCTCGTCCAACCCAGGCTCCCCACAACGCAGCAAGACCAGGTACAAGACATGTAATGCACATGCACACTTCTCTAAAGACTCACTGTTTCTCCATTTGGTGAATAATTGGATCGGAACACAGAGAGTCAAGATGTTAACTGACACATGCTCATAGACTACACAGAAGAACTGACGGAGACTGCTTTTGTATCTTCTCACTTGTTGCATCTTGAGTTGCATTTCTGTGATTGTATATAAAATATTAACAATTTATAATTGCTGTTGTGTTTCAGGCACGACAGCACAGAAATGGATCATAGTGAGAACGAGGACATCACCCTAAAGAGAGCAGACAGCACTGACAAGGTACTAAAACCTCTTTATATACTGATAGTATCTATTGTGATGTGAGACTAGTTTTAATGATATAGCAACACAGCTTCAGTGTTGTCTTTCCACGGTCTTGAGCTGCTTGTTCTTATAATTTATGAGTTATTTGTATGTTTTATTAGAGTGAAAATGAACATCTGCTGTGCCGTCATATCTAATAAGAGTTTCTCAAACAGTCTTGTGTGTAAATAGTCTCCGGTTATCATCCCGAAAATATCACATTATTGAGTTATTTGTTCCAAATCCTAAATATCTTAAATTAATCTCCTAGCCATAATCCTCTTCCACCAACCTACTTCTGGGAATTGAAGGTCGATTTCCATCTTATTACTGTAATTTAGTTTTGATACCGCAGCGAGTAGTCAATTAATCGAGTCACAGTCAACTATTAGAAAATTGTCACTCAAAACGATTCATCAAAATAATTGCCAATTAATTAACATTTTATGGACCAAACAACTAATCAGTTAATTGAGAAGATGACTGATAGATTAATCTATAATTAAAGCAAAAATAAAATGGCTTTTTTAGAGTGTGATCTGGAGAAACTCAAGTATTATAAGTAATGAAAAACAACAATTTTCTCAGTCTGATTTATAGTGTGAATGCACAAATAAATATAATCGGAAATGACACAGTAGCTTAGGACAAGTAGAAATAGTCACGTTGCTGTGAACCAGTTAAGTGTTGCAGTCATAAATCCTCGTGCCTGTTTTGTTCGTACTGTGCAAACACCTGCTGGATTCTAGTCAAAACAAGTATTTTTTGGGGCTTTTATTGCCTTTTATTGATAGTGACAGCTGAAGGTAGACAGGAAAGGGGGGCAGAGAGAGGGGATGACATGCAGCAAAGGGCCCCAGGTCAGACTCAAACCCTGGGCCGCCGCAGCAAGGACTCAGCCTCGGTACGTGGGACGCTAGCTCCACCAACCAAGCCAAACGGGCACCCCAAGTCAAAACAGGATTAACAACGTTGTGTAAACTTAACAACAGCCTACAGACCTACTGCATAGGTTGACTCAATAATGTTTAGAAATGTTGTTATAAAAAGTGAAAAATAAAGGAATCTTCTATTAAAAATATTAATGTTGCCTATGCTTCAAATATTTTACAGGAATGAGTGACTAGTCACTAGAATACACACCGGCTACATACAGCAGGAAGCCTGTGAGCCCTGCTCAACCATTTGTTGTTTCTTTCACAGGATATTGAAAAGCCCCGCGGCCGCAAACGTGTCGTGGCCTCCAGTGACGACCAGGATAGCAAGCCAAAGCGTGGACGCAAGAAAGCGGCAGCCAACACAACCGCAGCGGCCGAGTCCGAGGACCAGTGGGATGAGGACAATCAGCCGGAGGACGAACAGAACAGCCCGCCGAAAAAAGGACGGAGGGGTCGGCCTCCAAAGTCTGCCGCTCCCAGTCAGGACACTCCTCCCAAAGGAAAGAGGGGACGAAAGAAAGCAGCTCCTCCACCAGAGGAGGAGGAAGAGGAAGAAGAAGAGGAGCGAGTGGAGGAGGAAGCAGAGGAAGAGGAGGAAGAGGATGACCGGAGCAGTGAAAATATGGAGTTGAAGACCAAGGGGGGAAGGCAAGCCAGGGCGCCGCGGCGATCACAAGGGTAAGAGGAAGGAAGAGGGGAAAAAAAAAAAACTCCCTGTAAGCAGTAAATGCAGAGAGAGAAGTTGGATCAGCTTCACTAATAACTCCTGCTGTTGGCACTGAGATTTCTGTCAGCAAGATTAATTTTCGACTCACTCTTTGGTGTCGTTTGCATTTTTGTCTTCGTGCAACAGCTCAGAGTCAGCAGAGTCCACACCACAGAAGAGGAGAGGACGTCCACCCAAATCGGCTCAGCCACCTGCCAAGAAACCAGCGTAAGAGGCAGCACACTAGCTTTGTGATCTTCCAGGCTTTTGCATAAAACTTCAGCAAACATTCTCTACAGCGAGAGAGAGATTTTTGGAATATTGTTTCTGTCTGCTAAAGTAATTGCAATGGACCACATTTTCACCAGATTTAAAAAAAAAAAAAAAAAGGCTATGAGATGTACATGAACGCAGAGAATTTCTACTAAGTGGAACTTACTAGTGAGCCTGAATCTGCACAGTTCTCATATTCTGCAAGTCATAGTCTCCTTTTTGTACAAATGATTACAAATTAGCTGTGAAGTGGTGCTCTTAATAAGTCTCTGTTGGTACTTTGTGGACAGAATACAGTCGTGTGATAGGTGAGCATTTTAAGCTATCACTCTAACTTACTGGCAAGTGTGTGTGTGCCTGACATACTGATTTGACTGCAGAAAATGCTTCTTAGTCAAGCTTTAGCACCTTGTGGGTGATATTTGAGAGATTTGAATTCCCGTGGGTGGGCGGTGGTGATGTGTTTTTGTCATATTTCTACATTTACAAATGTCTCCCTGTTACATTTTGAGGCATTCTGATTCACTGTGCTTCCCCTCTGTGGTATCCAGGCGCGGTGGGCGATCGAAGGCAGCTGCTGCTAAAGACGACTCCGAGGAAGAAGAGGAGGAAGAGGAGGAAGAGCAGGAGGACGAGCCAACACCGAAGGTACTGAAAATATTAAATGAATCATATCTGGAAATGCTAGGTTTTAGACTAATTTAAGAAGTGTGGAGGAATTTATAAGCTCAGTTTTCACCCTACGTTTTTTCTCTCTCTCTCCTAGGGTCGCAAGAAGGCAGCAGGGCGAAGAAGATGAGCTAAAAAAAAAAATGACGGGAGGACAAGCGAAAACGGCGCGTCTTCTCTAGCCGTGGAGGAATGACGTAGGAAAGAAAATATGGACATTGAACTTTTTAAACGTTTCATACGCCGACGCTCCTACTGTTACACAAATTGACACACTTGCATATACCACATGCACACTACATCAGTACATCGATATCATCAGCTGTGGGGTTGTTGCATTGTGATGATGTTCGCCACATTTAAGTAGAAATAATTTTAACAGGAAAAAAAGAAAAAAGATCACTCTTGTAAATAGTCTCTTATGTCTGTTTCATGTTCTGTTGTTGTGTTTGATGCTGACTGGGGGGATGCTGTAAAGCCTTTACCGCCGATATTATTATTATTATTATTAAAGTGCTCCCATAAAGCAGTATTGCTTATCAATCATTCCCTCTGTGTCACACTTTTTAAAAACCGAAAGAGATTAACCATAATCTTTTCTTTGTGACGTTAATTGTGTCATTTTACTACAAACATGCGTTTTTGTTTACAGTTCTGTATATTAATACCTTTTTTACCATGTATTGAAAAATTAAAAAAATGTCAGAAACCTGTCCAAATGTAGAGTTGCCTCTGGAAAAGATAGAAGTGTGCGTCTCATTTTTAGGTTTGTACTTGCTGGTAGATGGAAGTCATGAGCAGCTGTGGTTGTAGTGTTTGTCACTGCTGATTAACTTGGCCTCACATCCACCCAGTCACATCCTCCGTTGTATCAATATAATTCTCTATAAAACCTGACCTGCTCAATTTCTCTTTATTTCACTTTGAAGTCTCGGATGAAGCGGTTTGCTCGTCCCCGACCGCATAATCAGTTGTGATGTCTTCATGTGTAACAAAGTCAAGCAGAAGAACAGAAATCCTTCAAGTCAGATGATTTAGAAGTTTTATTAAAATAAAATATTTCCAAAATATATATATATATATATATATATATATATATATATATATATAAATATTTTTTTTTTTTTTTTTTTTTTTCTATAAATCCTACCCTACATATGTTGATGAGAATGCTCCCACCCACCACAGGTAAGTAAAAGAAAATATATGAAGGCATTATCCTTAATACAACCATGAATAATACACAAGCTGTTATGCTGCACGATTCTCTGCTTGTGTTGCTAGGCAACATCTAAACAGGAAGTTACTCAATATATGAAAACAATTTTTTTTTAATTAAATAAAATAGATTTCACAGGCTTTGCAGTAATGTTACCTTTAACTCTACTCTCTTTGTGTTGCCTGTTAGTGGACACGTTAGCGGATTTATAAGCCAACATTAGCTCTTGTTGGACGCTGCAGGGACGCGGAGGGAGCGTGCGAAAAACGTCACATCCGTTGAATTTTCGCGGAAAATCCGACCTGAAACCCGACACATAAAACGCATTTATGTAAATTGTCAATAAAAATGTATCAGAATCTCCAATATTCATAATCTCACACATGGAACATTTAAATAAAAACGGAAAAATCTTTGTTTTGAAAGTTGTTGAAAGTTGCACAGAAATTCCGGATTGTGCCTTTTAAAAGTTCCTGGTTTGTGTTACCATAGAAACGAGAGAGCGAGAGAGAGAGAGAGAGAGAAGTGGGAGGGAGGAGGAACACTGGAGACCACGGATAGATTTTAAAACAAACGTTAAACAACGCGAGGAAGAGCTGGAAGTTTTGGGCATCGTTTTAACTTTAACAATCTTAAACAGGAGCACAGAGAGTGATGGAGTGTAGCACCAACCCGCGGTGAGTTTGGGGTGAAGTGGACCCCCCCCCATCCACCGTGCTAAAATGACTGAGCGATCGGTGTCAGTAACTTTCTACCCTGCTTGTGTGTGAACAGAGGTTCGTCTGTGAAGACAGGAGGCTGTACTGATACCATATTTGATATACAGAGGAAACGCAAGCAGGAGGAAAACTGTATTGCAAAAAAGGAGGAGCGCGAACAGGTGAGCTAGTGCACTTATATGTCAGTCGGCATTGGGTATACCCGCTTCTAATCTTCCTCTAATGTCCATAATTCAGTAGTGATCTTCCAGCTGGGTTTTTTGCTTTACTAGGATGGCGAAGGCATGCTTACTTCACTCAAAATGCATTATGTAGTTGTCTCACCCTGCAGTCTATGGGCCAGTATTGATTGGAAAATCTGCACCTCTTCTGTGGCTGATGTTAATTTCATAATGATCCTTACTGCCTGAAATCAAGCTGCAGAAGATAAGAGGCAATGTGCAAATACTGCCTGCACATTTTTTTGGTGAGCTAAATATGCAAGAGTAGGGTGTTTATGGTTTGCTGGATGGGCCGTTTAAAGAATTTGGGGCATAAATTACAAGTGTACCCACTAGTTCAGCCACCACTACACTACTGCCCAACTTACTGGTAAGAGTGAGGTGTTGTGTTTTTAGATTTTCAAACTATATTTAAATCCCCTTTGTTTTTTTTATTCCATACTTCCACAAAATTCCACTGTTTGATCAGTGTCCTTGACCAACTTCCTTAAACAAGCCCTTAACACATTGCTTTGAAGCACATCTTCTCCCCACACAGGTCTATCCTAGAGAACAACTTCATTCAACTTTCGTCATTGGAAAGAGATGTTTCCGAACATCAGCAGGGATCCTTTGGCTGAATTAATCCAGCAGTTACCCACCATCGACCTTCCTTTCTTAATGTCCACTGACCATGCATCATAAATATTACTGTGTGCGTTTTCATGTAGGTATTGAAGAGTTTGAACGAGTGCAAAGCTGAGTTGAACAAGAAGATTAAGGAAGTGGAGGACTTATACTTGAGCTTTGACTTCTTTCTCAAGGTACGGTAGGGGACCATTTCACACACAACTCTTGCTTTGGACTGTACACGGTGGATTTAAGTTTCACTGGATAGCAAGAGCCTAAATAAACCCCCATAACTCCCATCTGCGCAGAGGGAAGGTGCTCATCAAGCTATTGAGAAAGCAGAGAGGGAGAGGAAAGAGCGACTTCAGAATGAGGCAGAGATTAAAAGGCTGAAGGAGGAGTATGCTGAACTGATGGGGAGGAAACAGGAGCTAGAGCATCAGCTGCAGGGACACGCTGTGTATCAGGACTTCATGGAGAGGGTCGTCAAAATGACTAAGGTACTAGTAATCTAAATTCTAAATTGTAAAATATATTTATCTTTTTACTAACATGTCAACTCCTGTAGTTCCCATACTATTACAGAAAACTCTCTGGAAGCGTAATGTGCTCTACAGGTTTCTCCACACAAATCCTCCATAAAGCAAGTATTTTGTAACAAAAAACTGGACCGAGGGTCCAAAGCTCCTTTCGACCCCTGGAAATAAAAAAATCTCTCTTGATGATGGCCTAAACAGAGGGCACAGTAACTCATTAAATATATGGCATTGCTGTGTGAAATAGTGCCTCTGGCTTTTCCTCCCTAGAGGTCAATGTTTTATTTAAGTGCAATAATTGGTATAATGATAGGAGGGGTGGTCTTTGTTTCAGGCAAGGTGGCCTAACCTTGGACTCACGAGATCACAAAATCACAATATCATGCGAGAATCCATCTTGCCGCACCACAGTGCCAGACCAATCAGCTTCCTTGCAGGCAGCTACTGTATGAGCTACAGTCGTGGTTTAACCCTAGGTGTGTGTGTGTGTGTGTGAGAAGAGACAGTTCGCTCACAAACAACAATAGCAGCTACTAAAGATTAGACGCTGTTAGCATCTCTTATATCAGAACTGGAATGTATTTCTTAATTGAAAGCACTGAAGGCTTTTCTTGATGGAAAAGATGTTGTCACTCTTCTCCCGACTTACTGATCCGATGTGTTGAAGTTCGCCCGTGATAGATGATGATAGACAGATGTTCACCCAATAACCTGCCAAATATTTTTTGAAAGTGTCTGCCCTTTTCCAAAAAGTTTCCAATGACCATTTCCTAAATGATCTGCCAACTGGTGCAGTCAGGTTAGAGGTGGCTGACCTCCTCCATAAACCACTATAACAAACCATGACATGTTTTGAGTAGAGAAGGAGTTCAATTTTGGGGCTACACCTTTAATTTGTGTGTGTGTGTGTGTGTGTGTGTGTGTGTGTGTTTACAGTTTGAAGATGTGCAGCAGCTCACGGGTCAATTGGAGAGTCTTCTCCACTTTAGAGACCAGCTCTATCAGAGGGACAGTGAGGCGCAGGAGCAGGCCAACCAGCAGAGGAGAACTCTGCTGACACTGCAGGACCAGCATCACCTGCTGCGGCTGCACAAGAACAACCAGCTGTCCCAGCTCCAGACAGAACTAGAGAAGAAATGCTCTAAAGCTCTGACATGGGTACGAGACTCCAGGAGTAAAAATCCGGCATCAGAACATCAGATCAAATGTTGCCAAAAGATTGAACCACCATCTTCTGACATTAGGTTTTGTCCCTGTCTACACACAGGAAAGGAAGTGGAACCACATTCAGGAAACCGCAGCAAAGAAAACACTCCTGCTGGGACAGATTAAGATGGCAACTCTCAATCTCTATGAAATGACAGGCGAAAATGTAGAAGGAGAGGAAGGTGTGGATATGAATGACACAGAGAAACAGCTGGACAAGGTACGTACCCTGACCGAGCAGAGAGGGAGACAAACAACCAGAGCAGCAGAAAACGATCAGCTTACTGTTTCCTACTGTCTTCTCAGGTCAAGTTGTTTATCCAGGACCACGATGACATAGTGAAACAGCATCAAACTCCCACGCAGAGACACAACAATGGACCGAAGAGAAGAGAACAGAAAAGAGACAAACCCAAAAAGTCCACCACACCTAACTGTAAGAAAGATTAAGCTTCCATGCTGCTTAAAAACTGAATTCACCAAACTACCATTGAATGGTGAACTTAAAATTTGTTCACTAGTTGTTTTAATGTAAAAGTGTGAGTTAATGGAAAATTTGAAGACAGTAATCTTCAATAAACTGTGTGAGTGCAATCCTATTCAGTGTTATCTGTATGTCTATTCTGTTAGTAATTAAAAGTATCCTGGTAAAGTGTAAAATCAGCTGCCATTCTTGTTCCAGAAGTGGGAAATTAATTTAGAAAAAACAAGACCTATCTGACTAACTTAAGATACAAGGACATCTCCTCAATGTACTGTATTGAAACTAAACCTAAATCTAGTGCATGCTGGGAGGTCTGCTAATAATCTACCAATATCTATTAATTTACTTGTTTAGTGAGTGGTCAGTAGTATTCATTAATTCATTCATTTATCAGTAGTATTCATTTAGCTCATTGTAATTATCAGGGCTTGATAATATGTTCAGCAGGGGCTCTGATATAGTCATTTTAAGTTGACTTGGTTTAACTTGATAAATATACTGTCGAATCTAGAAGCATTATCAGATATCTTATGCTGTTGGTGGTTCAGTCCCCATCTCCTCCTCTCCACATGACTGCCAAATGAATGTGATATAATGTAGATAATTGATCATTCGGAACAGAAGGTGCTGTACTGCCACCCTATGGCCACTGAAATAAAACACCTTGGCCGAGCTGACCTGTTTTCAGTTTAAAGTTGAGTCTGAGGTCATTAAATTCCACGTACTAACAAGATATATAAAGGTGCATAACAGATGCAACAAAGTTCAGAGTCAAAGAGATGTCAGTCATTTAGGTCTGTACTGTCCATGCAGTCCTATCTAAAGTGCCAGACATTTGTGAGGATATCCATTGGTTTGAAATTATAAAGAAAATCTTTTAGGATTAGTTTGATATTGTCTGCAGTGACACAGTATCCAGAAATTAAACATTGCTCACAAAAGTTAAAAAATTCTGTAGACACAAGACTACTAAATAGTAGTTGAAGAAGTGAGTGACCACCAGAAACCGGGCTCAGCAGCCTCCAAGGAACCTCTGAGACAGATGGATGCCGGTTTTAAAGCAGCTCCAACCAGGACTGGGACTCATGGGAAGACAAAGATATGGCGGGTGCAGGTGGGTACTCTCCCGGTGGACCAAGCTCCCAGTGCGGGCAGAGTCAGCTGGCTAATAAGGCCACTAGCTGTACAGTTAATTGACCTAACTAGCAAACAGGTGCTACAGTTAGCAGCAGGTAGCTGTTTCTGAGGCAGAGCAAAAAAAATGTCTCCATATATTGACCACTGGTGTGTGTCTATGCACTGTGACGTCAGTCAACCAATAGACGAAAGGCTGACCCCATGACACACTTTGAATGACAGCTGTCTCTTTTGCATAATGATCTAAAAAAACAAAAATAAAACACAATTAACTATGTTTGGGGAAATGTAATGCAATAAGAAAATAAATAAATATGTATTATTAAATTTTGGGGGCTTCCATTGCCTTTAATGGTGGTGACAGCTGTAGAGTGACAGGAAAAGGGGGGAGAGAGAGAGCGGATGACACCCAACAGAGGGCCACAGGTCGGAGTCGAACCCACGTCCGCTGCAGAAAGGACTCAATCTTGGTACATAGGGGGCCAGTTCTACCAGATGAGCTACCAGGGCACCCCAATAAGTAATTCGTTTAAAAATGAATCAACTAAAGAAATAGGCGAATTAACCAATATGAATTAATTATTTTCATAGTTTTGGTGCATTTAATAGTATATTCATTTATTTATTTTTGGTCTTGGCAGTTTCGATCCTCCATATTATGAGGCCAAAAACAGAAAAAAGAAACCTGACCTGACAGCTTTTAAATGTTTTGGAGCATACCAGAAGGAATTAATTCTCGCTAATATAAGGTTTTTCTTTACATAACACAGCACACCTTATACATGTTTGATGTGGATGAAAACTGACGAACCGGCTAAATAATTCAGTTTCTCAGTTTGTCTTAAGAAATGTTGGATTTATAATGCAACAAATGCTGCCATTTAGTTGAGAACTGAAAATTGATTAAAATGAAAAATTAATTAAAAGTATTTTTCATGTCAGACCCTTTCCACTTGTTTCCTCGTCTTCAGTGCCAGAATTATCAGTCCTGTATTTGAACTGTCTCTGGTTTCATTATTTGCAGTGTGTACAGCATTGACTTTAACCACACAGACAGTCCTGATACAAACAGTTTGTGCTCTCAGGCTGCCAAGCATCACTCGATGGTGTTCTTCCTGTGTTATATATGGAGAGCGCTCCGTTGCGTATGCATGTACACTTGAGATGGGAACTTTCCAGTGCAGCTCGGCTCGGTGGAAAAACACCCACACACCACGTTCTGCCCCTAGTTATGATCCATGACCGGCCATAATCACATGCAAGGTGAGTCTGTTTTCCTGCATCAGATAAACCCGCTGCCTGTCAGTTGCAGAGCTCTACATCACTGAGAAGCAGCATCTACTGTACACTGTGTGTAATGTTGCTGTTCAAATTCACTGAACTGAGTCACCACAACAGTACAACAAAGGTGTACACACATTTACAATAGTGATTTAATTGTTTCTTTGAAGAGCTAGTTTATTTTTTCACATCAGGTTTCTCCTAATGTCATTAGTCTGGGTTACAGCAAGAGAAACGGAATCTATTCAATTAACCAATTGACCTTGATATCAGGATACCAGGAGCAAGTAAATAGCCTTACTTTTTCATTTGAGCTGTCAAACAGGATTGGCAGCTGAATCAATAAATAAATAACCAAACTATTCAGTCCAGGGAACAAAATGTGTGTGCAAGGCTGTTGCAACAAAAATCTGATTTAATTGCCCCAGAAGTTTAACTCACAACCAAACCATTTGCCTTTAAAGCAACCCCTTCTTCTTCATCCCATCATTATGAAAATTACATGAAAATTAAAAAAAAAAAAGTATATAGGCCAAGTAGTACTTTTGTTGACAATTGATCACAAATATTTCTGTTTTACCCTTATTAATAATGAAGTAGTTAATTCACTGCAACAAATGTTTGTTTACATTATTAAATAATCCGTAGATTTTTTAATTAATTGTTCAATCAATAAAATATCAGAAAAGTGATCCGTAAATGTCCACCACAAACTTAAAGCTGCAGTTCACATCTTCAGGTGTCTCATTTTGTGGACCAACAGTCAAAAATCCAAATATATTGAGTTTACAGTGATATAAAACAAAAAAAGAATTAAATTCTCTCAATGGAGAAACTGGAAGTGTTCAGTGAAAAATTACTTTAATTTAATTGATTATCAAAATGCCTTCCGTCTTCTGTTAATAGATTCATCGAATAATGACCAATCATTTCAGCTCTACACAATTTACTGAGTGTTGTCTTTGAATATTGTTAATTTAAACTGTTTCAAAACTTTATACAAACTGTAAAAAGTATAGATAATATAGAAATTCTATAGCCTAGATCTAATATCTCAAAACTTACCTGACCAGAATTTACATTTTGTCCTGGGATGCATTAAACTGAGAGCTGACAATTTATTTCTTTATTCCAAAACACACACAGACAGACAAACACACACACACACACACACACACACACACACACACAACACACACCATCCAACAGGCTCACCTCCTCAGAGATATTCAGGTGCTATGGACCAAGGTGGCCAACTGTAAGAGGCTCGAGTTTCCAAGCAACCGAGCTGAAAGCATCAAGATAAGGAAGTATTGTGACCATGGTGCAGCAGGATACAGTGACTCTGCTGTTTGCATATCTTCTCCTCACCCCACTCACCCCCTCCTCATCCATCGCCCCCCTTCCCACCCCCATCATCTTCAACCTGCACACGCTCCTGGCTGAACTTGATCCAGTGAGAAATGCAGATGAGCTTTTTTGTGCTCTTGACATGAGGCATTTAAATGGAGTTATGAGATTATCTGCGAGCGGAGGATGAATGATAATGGTGCTGTTACTGAGATCAGATTAAGGCTTTTGCACCTGGGTCACCCTCTATCCAATGATGAATGTTCATTTTGCAGGAAAAGCCAAACGGATGCCTTACTTAACCATACTGGGAGAAAAAAATAATAATTTAATATTAGCACGAGGAAGTAATGTGTCCGTGCTTTGCAAAAGATTGATCATTTGGGGCTCTTAACATCACGTTATTCCTGGAGACCTTCGTGCGTCAGGTGCTTTGGCTAATAATTGATAGATTTTGGAGAGGCGGCGTGTGGTGGGTTCACAGCTGGCTGACTGCACTCCACAGTCCGCTGTTCAGTCACCGAAAGCCTCTCAGCATGGTTAAATGAACATAAGAGTTAGAAACTGGACATCAGAGGCCAGTATTGACAGGCACCATGAGTGTTCTGCTCGCCCTTTTCACCTTCCTCGCCTTCACCTCTGCGGACGCAAAGCCCAACGCTGGTTTGAAAACGTGGGGACGCTTCAGTAAACTGCCCTACCCAGGAGACAAGGCTTTCCTCTACGATACCTTCCCCAAGGACTTCATATGGGCGGTGGGCACGGCTGCGTACCAGGTGGAGGGCGCGTTTGAGAAAGACGGCAAGGGGCTCTCCATCTGGGACACTTTTACGCGAGGTGGGAACCGGATGGCCACCGGGGACGTGGGCAGCGACAGCTATCACAACATCCACGCCGACATCCGAGCCATCAGGCAGCTCGGGGTCAGTCACTACAGGTTCTCCCTGTCCTGGTCCAGAATATTTCCCAACGGCACCCGCGGGAGTTACAACGAAATCGGCACCAATTACTACCGGACACTGATCAAGAGGCTGAAGGAGATCCGGGTGCAGCCGGTGGTCACGCTGTACCACTGGGACCTGCCCGATCACCTCCAGCAGACCCTCGGCGGCTGGAGCAACCCGGGGATTGTGGGGATTTTCAAGGACTACGCCGATTTCTGTTTCCAGACTTTCGGGGATGATGTGAAGTATTGGATCACCATTGATAACCCGTTTGTGGTGGCGAGGCACGGGTACGGCACCGGAGTGGTCGCTCCCGGGATTAAGAACGACCCTGATCTCCCGTTCCGGGTTGGACACAATCTCCTTAAGGTGAGTGCCCAGGTAAAGGTGAGATAAGGTCATAATAACTTTGTTTTTGTTGTTGTTGTCATTACAGACGGGAAATTCTGCAATGTAGTGCTTAAGAAAGCGACATCATGTAAATTAAATCTTTATTATTTTCTGCCTGAGGTAGCTGACATTTAGGCTAAACCTAGTCTATTTGATTTTCATCTTATTGTTTTTCTCTTTAAGTGTGTTTATGGCATTCTGTGCTGGAAGAAGTATTTAGATGTTTTAATGAATGTAGAAATAACTGTAAAAGTTGACTAAATTATCACTTTATTTAGAGCATTGTTATTATTTTATCTTTTTTTATTATATCAGATGGAGTAATGACCACCTACTTTATAAATTGTTAAATTGTTTCATCTTATAAGATGATCATATGTTATGAAATTATGATTTTTCTTTCATGAAAAGTATCTTAGTAAAAAAATAGTAAAAAGTACAATATTCCTCTCTGAATAGGTGTAAAAAATAAATGAGGCATAAGTGGAAAAATATCTAAAGAAAGAATGTATAGTTGAGTACAGTAAATATACTTGATGCTTATATACTTTATTGTGTTTATCTTATTTCACTTTTATAAACTTTACAGTCTTTTAATCTTTGTCAATCTTCAAATGTTTAATTTCCTACCTGTGTTTGACTTTTTATCTTTTAATTATCTTATATTGTCAGTCACCTGTAGCACTCTGAACCCTGACCTTTATGAAATAAAGCTGGACTGATGGATTTTCTTCATTTTGTCCCTTCCTCCTCCATCTGTCATTATTTTATACCCATCATCCTCTCCATCCTCTCCAACCTCCCCCTTTGTGTGCCCATCATTTTCCTTTTCTGTCTGTCTGTTTCTCCTCCAGGCTCATGCAGCTGTATGGCATCTCTACGACCGCCACTACCGACCCCGTCAGCAGGGCAAGCTGTCCATGGCGCTGGCCTCTCACTGGATCAAACCCAGTCGCACGCGCCTGGAAAGCCTGCGAGAGTGCCAGTGCTCCCTGGACCATGTCCTGGGCTGGTTTGCCCGGCCGCTGTTCACAGACGGAGACTACCCTACCTGCATGAAGACGAGACTGGGCTCACGGCTGCCCTCCTTCACCCAGGAAGAGAGGGAGCAGGTGAGGGGAACAGCCGACTTCTTCGCCCTTTCTCACGGAGCGGCCTTGAGCTTCCAGCTTATCAATGACAGCCTGAAGTTTAGGCAGCAAGAGGATCTGGACCTGAGGATGCTGCTCTACTGGGTCAACGCCGAGTACAACAAACCACCCATCTTTGTAGTGCAGAGTGGTTGGTAGGTTTAGATGTTTGTCTGTACAGGCTGTGATGTTCTTGTGTGTTGTGGTACATCCTGTTTTTACTGTTGCTCAACACAGGTACGTCCTTGGCAATACCAAGACGGAAGACCCCAAACACATGTACTACCTTAAGAGGTTCATTGCAGAGGCACTAAAATGTGAGTAATCATGCAGTCTGGTGTCATATATTCACCAAACCTGCACAAATGTTTGACATTTTTAAACCATTATGAGCATGAACTATTTTACATGAAACTGAAATTTCAAGTTAGGAAAAGTAGTGACTCCCATCTGGACTGTCCACCTGTCTGTGTTTGCCACACAGCGATCGTCATAGACGGAGTGAATGTGATTGGATACACAGCCTGGTCTCTGATAGACGGCTTCGAGTGGCACAGGGAATATGGGATACGACGGGGACTTTATTATGTTGACTTCAACACTCCTGACATGAAGAGGGAGCCAAAGACATCTGCCACTTTTTACAGGTACATGTTATGATGATGTGATGAGTGGTGATTGTGACAAAGGATCCACAATGTTTTTTTTCTATTTGCAGAAACAAATTTCACCTGTGGAGTTTTTAAATCATACTATAAAAGTAATGCTTTTGCACAGATGCAGATTTCTTAAAAACCTTACTTCATTACTACCTGTCCTGATTTATGATTTATTAAGATTGCTCTGTTTCCAAGTAGCTGTAATCACCGGATGAGCTGAACACAAACTACTTCAACTCAAATGCAGAAAACACATATTGTGGATAAAACGGGTGGATTAATAAACTTCCATGTAAGATGCTGACTGTCAAATTAAAGTTTTCGCAAATATCAAGAAAAAATCAGCTCCTTTCAGTTAACAAAAGTGCCTTTAGAAATTCACAGAACATTAGATATATACAACTCAGTTAATTCCAAATTGGTATAGACATCAGTACACGCATCCTATTTTTTTATATTTCAAATACAGATAGTGAAACCCCAATTTTATCTTGGTTATATTTTCACTATTGATTACATTTTGAATAACACTTTATAAAACTGTGCACATTATGGCTCATGCAATGCTGCCTCACCACTACACTCTCAGCACAGCTCCTCCTGAAGGGATGATTTTTCATTATTCCTAAAGAAACGTCATCCAGAGGAACGGTTTCCCAGAACTTCCAGAGAACAGACCAGCTCAAGGAATCTTCCCGTGCGATTTTGCCTGGGGGGTATCTGCCAACTCCATACAGGTATGTGTTTATTATGTGTTTATGTAAGGATGAGAGGAAGGTTGGGGAGTTGTGGAGGGTCAAATGTGCCAAAAGGCAGAGGTCACATAATGAATGAACGTCAACCAGAATACTTCCTCAAAAATAGAGAAACTTAAGGAAACATTAACAATGTACAGTATTACCTTTGGTCTCATTAATATTTTGTGAAGTGTGAGGTTTTGTGAAATTTATTTATAACTATTAACAACTCTATAACTATTATTTTGTTGTCTGATGTAGTGGAAAGGAAATTGAAAGAAAAGTTTCAATTCCTCTACTCCTCGTCAAACTTACTCCATGTTTCTCACATTGTTTTCAACTTGCAGTTTTCATGGTGAAAGTCCAGCTCAGAAACAGCTATGGCAATGAATCCTCTCTTAATGATAAACCACAAAACCTCACGCTGTCTGCCAGCTGAGCTAAACAGCACAGGACCAATTATCACAGATTTGCCCCATTTGGCCTTTATTTGCATTTGTGTGTACAGAGTAAATAGAGTGAGTGAGCGAGTGCATGTTTACACTGGCGTGTTTCTCTTCATGTCATAGGTGGAGACCACTCCCAGCCAGTTTGCAGACCCCAGTGTTTACTTGTGGAACATCTCCAACAACGGAGAGCTGATGAGACTGGAGGGCTTCAGTGCGCCTCCTTTACGCCGAACTGCACACTGTGCTGACTACGCTACCATCCGACAACAGGTCAGTCCTCCTTCAAGTCAAACTTTTATCTCTTGAGTGGTTTTACACACTCAAACTCAGCATGTTGATTTTCTCAGTATTCCCTAATAATTATACCTTTGCTTAAACAAACATTTTTCTCCTTTGGGGTACATATTTGTAAAATAATGAAGGTCAGAAGATAGATAGAATAATACAGTGAATGGAACTGGAAGTGATCGACAGTGTGTGATCTGGCACACTTGTCAATAAGACTTTATGCTGTGAAAGAACATGTCAGCAATTCTACTTTTGAAGGTGCCTCTGCAACGAGCTTTTGTATACAGTATAAAAAAGGTACAACTTTTAAATTGGTTTTTATGTGTGTTGTTGCTCTCTTCAGGTGAATGAAATCCGGCAGGTCGGGGTAAACCACTTCCACTTCTCCCTCAACTGGTCAGCTCTGGTGCCTACAGGTGACGTGGCTCATCCCAACACCACTCTGCTGGGCTACTACCGCTGCTTCACCCGTCAGCTGCTGCAGGCCAACGTAACACCTGTGGTCACTCTGTGGCACCACACACTGCAGCGCAGCAGCCTGCCGGCCTCGCTGGACACCGCCAACAAGTGGCTGAACAGGTCAGATGCAGTGAGGATTGCAAGGTTAAAGCTCTTTTAACTCCAGCAGGTTTTAGGATAGCTGAGAAGGATATCACTACTCTTTTTTAAGGGCCAGTTTTTCATTTGTTATTTGCATGAATTCTGAGAAAGCTTCATGGCTATTAGAACTTGGAAATCTGTTCCAAACACAGAACTAATGAACAACCGTCTGTATCAAGTATGGTTTATTACAATATACAGTAATTTATAGATTGGTTTCATGAAAAGTAAACATGCAATGATGTTGCCAGGAACAGTCTGTCCTGACTGCCATCAACATAAAGCCATCCTTTATGACTTGCTGCCATGGTTTCATCTTGCCTCTTCCTGTAATAAAGATATATCACTAAACCCAGCATTCACAATGTTTGTTGAGGGAACAATCTGATGTATTGGCATTTTCCACTTTATTGGCACAACATCCAGTGTTGTTGTAACTAAATGTAAATAGATCTTCTAAGATGTATCTTTTTATTATATTCCTTGTCATTTTCTCCCTCCAATGTGGATGTATGGGTGTGTGTAAAGTTAACAGGTTACATTTTCTGATATAAATGCAATCTTAGTGAGTAAATACCTTCCTTTCCACCTTCAAATGTTTTCTTAGGGAGACTCCAGAGGCGTTCGCAGACTATGCCAGACTTTGTTACAGAGAACTAGGTGCTCATGTAAAGATGTGGATCACTCTGAATGAGCCCAACGATGAGATCGTGAGCTACCAGGAGGGTCATCAGATGCTGCGGGCACATGCTCTGGCCTGGCACGCTTATGACGATGAGTTCAGACATGCGCAGGGAGGACAGGTCAGTAGAACTGCAGTGTTGAGATTAATTGGTAATGTCTGTGAGGAATTATTATTATTGACTACTCAAATACTTTTATTATATGTAGGTAGTGGTTTTTAATGTTTAGTTGTTCACACATGTTTCTCTACGTGTTACACCTAAACAAGCCATTTGCAAGATCCTCTTCTTTGTCTTTGTCTTAGCTGTTTGGTTCTTGAATGTCAGTTTCCATAGATCTTTTCACATTCAAACAGCCAGATTTTGCCAGTAAAGCGACATCTCTTTTATTGGATTTTCTGTTGTGGAAATTTGTGTGTTTTGTCTGTTTACACATGTTGGCTCTTGCTGCTTGTGCTCCTTTTTATTCCAAATAAAATCACACAGATTATTACCTGTGCTTCCATGTTTTGTGTTGTGTCTCAGGTGTCTCTGGCTCTGCACATGGACTGGGTGGAACCAGCCTTTTCATTCAGCCGTGAAGACGTGGAACCAGCTAAAAGAGTTTTGGACTTCCGTGTTGGCTGGTTTGCAGAGCCGATCTTTGGCAGTGGGGACTATCCTCTGGGAATGAGGAGCTGGCTGCGTCAGCTCAACTCACTTGAGTACAAATACTTAATTCATATGTCAATACAGTCACTTTGTTAGCTATAGAATAAGCATTGCTGTTTGCTGTCACAATGAAAAAATGTCAACAGATAATCTCAGCTCAAACCACTAATAGATTAATTGATCTAAATCTAGATTTTCAATCCAGCACTGTATCAAATGGAAATCAGTAGGTTATATAGGATATAATATATGTATATATACCAATATTCAATTTGCAAGGTTGATGTGGAAACTTAACTTGAAGTCACCAGTGCACATACACTGAGAATAGACATTGTAGTAGGAGACATTTTGTGTCCAGCAGGAAATGAACTAAACTTGCATATTCATAGTAGATACTGGAACTTTTAATGATGTAGAAGAAGTAGGATTTTAATGTGTTTGTTTGTTTGTTTGTTTTTTGTTTTTGTTGCAGAAACATATAAGATACACATTATGGTTTCAATTTGGCCAATATGGACAATTTGTATAAACAATTTGTATAAACGTCATATTGTCTGGATTTATTGGGGAAAAGCCCAAACTACTCACTTGTACTTCTTAAATGCTAGTTTTATATAATTTTTAAAATGCTATATTTTCTGTGTGTTTCCACAGTCTGCCAGTATTCAATGAGGAGGACAGACAGCTGGTTAAAGGGACATATGACTTCTTTGCCATTAGTCACTTCAGTACCAAGTTGGTGACACATGCCAAGGAAGACTCGTAAGATAATGTTTTTTTTATTTATATATAGTTACAGATAGTTACAGAAGACATACAAACAACTGTCCTGGCGTTAAAGTAGTTCAGTTTAGCTGAAGACAAATATCTTGTCCTGATGTCTGATGTCCCTGACGTACACATCCAGCATTTTAAGATACATGTATAAGATGAAAACCCATAATGAGAATGTTTTTCAGTTTTATTTTTGTGATACAAAGCTTTTCCATGTCTGCAGGTACACCTACATAGCAATGCTAGAGGTCCAACACATGATAGACACCACATGGATCATGTCCCCGAGGCCTGTTGTGCCCTGGGGCTTGAGGAAAGCCCTCAACTGGGTGAGACTGAAGGAGTTTGTGTCACTGTTTGTTTGGTGGCTAGTTGTGATGCAGACTTGAGTCATTGTCTTGTAAAGAGTTAAAAAGTTGTATGTTGACCTAATTGAACCAAGCTGACAGGGACATAGTAAAGGGGAGACATAGGACACAGTCAGCGCACATGGGATTTGATTCAAGGCAAACACATGTATATCTATCCTGCTACTACTACACCATGATCACGCATATTTTTAAAGTTCCCCTCCACTCAGAAATGGGTTATTCTTTATGATTTATAACTTGGTTGTTTGACCTTCACTGTTTAGTAAAGTAGGAGACATATTGTGTCCAGTAGTTATTTTTTTTAAATATTTGCATATTCATAGATCCTGGATTTTTCAATGAGGGTGAAGGAGTAGATGGAATAATTTTTAACCAGGTTACTTTTATGGAAAACTATACCAGACACAAATTATTATTAAACATTTCTGTAAGTGAACTTTTACTGCTAATTATTTTAGCTAGATGCCATAAAAATGCAGAGTGCTTTGCACTTACGATTCAGTGGCAAAGATTCCCCCAACTATTAATCCACCCTGGATTTACTGGCAACCATGAGATAAAAACTGACATTGCTCTTGCGGTGTGTAAGGTGAAGGAGCACTACTGTGATGTACCCGTCTATGTGATGGCTAACGGAGTCCAGGAAGACCCAGCCCGCTTCAAAGACAGCCTAAGGGTCTACTACTTGTACAACTACATCAATGAGGCGCTGAAAGGTGAGACTACAAACACACATGTTGCTGTTGAGAGTTTACAGGATTAATGCAGTGCAATTGGGAGCCGAATATGGTTATCGCTGCATGTGTACTGAGTGATCAATCCTTCAGAGGTGATTGAAGTCTTTCCCCTACGATGGCCTCTGTAGAGCTTAATTATTAGACAGGTATTTTGGTCACTGACCCTTGAATAGTCAGCAGACTCAGAACACACACCTACTCTATGCTTACAAAAATATAAACAGAGATACACACTGTACACTGATTATTTTTTTTTTGAGTCAAGGTTACTTGTTATCCAGTTACCTGTCCTTGTAAAGTTTATTGGGTTACGCTCAGCAGAGGCCTTAGCCAGCACTCTGAAAGTGTGTGCATATATAGTATCACGTAATTGTATGTTGCAGTGTGCTCTGTCACCACTAAGTGGCAACCATGCACAGAAAGCTGTTTGTATATACAGAGCAACATTTACAAAGACTGAAATACATCAACCATAAAATATGAGGAATTATTTGCCTTGTTTAAACTATATATGAATTGTCAGGCTTTTTTTTTTCGTGTAGTGAGAGGAGTACTATAATGGATGCTGATTAAGGCCAGGAAAATAAATACATATAATACATTCTAATAAATGTCTTATAGTTGTGAAGTAGTAAATCAAACATATGACTTTCTGTATCATAATTGTGAGGTATTTTCCATAAATGGCCATGTCTAGGGACCTTTTGGTAGCTCACCTGGTAAAATATTTGTATGTATAAATAGCTGTGTCTGTAAGTCATGCAACATTCTCGGACGATATGTTACTCAGTAACTAGAGTGCTTGTAATTACCATAGTTACTATCCACAGCTGCATACTATTTCTACTTTTTAGGATAATTTAAATCTAAAAAACATAAGCATTATGTCCTACATGTTTTTTTGGGTAACACTTTATTTTAAAGCCCCATAATTAACATTAAACACAAGCAGTAGATTAAAATGAATAAGTAGCTTATAACACACCAATGTAGTTAGTTGGCATATCTCTTAAAATATGATGTATCTGTCAACAAGTTTACCTAACTTTATCTTAATGAATGACAATATAACATAGTTGTAATTATATAGAATATATCTTCATAAGCGAAGTGTCAAGTTGAAAATACAACACATTTATAAACACTTGTACTTAGACATGCTTCTTAGTACTTCATCATAATGTGTTAGAAACTATTTATACATTATAAATATGTGGGATTATGCCTTTTTTTCTACCGTCATACACCCAGTCTGCCACCTTCAAATGCATATACAAACAAATGAATCTTGAACTTCTCAAACCTTCTTTACTCCCTCCTCAGCATACACTCTGGACGGCGTAAACCTGAAGGGTTACTTTGCCTACGCCCTGAGCGACCAGAGGGACCCAGGATTCGGCTTGTATGGCCACGTCCACGAAGAAGTCATCATCAAGGCCTCTCTCTCCAACTATCGCAACATCATCCAGCACAACGGCTTTCCCATTGAAGGAGGTGTGCCCCAGCAGTGTCCCAGCATGCCTCAGCCTTGCCTAGGCTGCCACGAGCTAGTCAAGAGGCCCGTGGTGGGCTTCCTGACTCTGGTAGGTTCAGGGGTGCTGATCACCCTGGGCCTCATTATCTATTACACAGCCAAGAGACACAAGGAGTGTTACTGATGATTGTTTTTGTCTTTTTTAAATGACTTAAGGAAAAAAAATGTAGGGTTCAGTCTCTACCTCTGAATAACTAAAGTGTTCCAATCATCTTTACATTTTAGGTGTTACAAATGTTATTTTAGATGTTTTCAAGACTAGAATGCATCTTTTTGTTTTAAAAATATTGTGGAATAATAATTTTATAAATTACATTATGAGGCTCAACCCTTCTCCCACCACAGCTGTACATACTACAAGAAAAGGGACTATAAAGTACCTGAATAACAAAGGAAGCTCCGGAGACTAATTTTAAGTTTGTCATAGTGACAGGATCAAAAGGTCTGCAAATTAGTTCATGCATCAGTCACATAACCAACATGTAATATATGATTTCAAATTCTTGACACTAGCTGCACATCATCAATTCCAAATAATGATGGATATCACAGAATGGTCTTTTCAAAACTACGTTTGTGAGTTTTGCTGCTCGGAAAGTCAAGGGTCACCCATTAGTGTTTTTCTAATTATTGAGACCTGTTGCACTCCACCATGTCGCCAAGGTAATTTCCCCATAGAATCCAAAGGAGAAGTAATCGGGAAGAGGAAACCTCTGGATAGTACATTTTACAGTATGTACCTTCCTTTATGGAACATAAATACTATTTTAAGTTTTTTTTTTCTAATGTTCTTCACACTAGTGTGTAATTTTGTGACTATAATAAACATTTGCTTATCTGTCTTTAGTGCCAACAATAAAAGTGCTCAAATAAGGTGAAAAACAAACACTGATGCTACATTTTTTTGGTTTATTTGAATGAAATACTTGCAATGTACCTGGATACAAGCTGGGAACCTTTGTTGCATTTATCCTCATTATTCTCTCATGTTTCCGGTCTCTCACATACTCGGAACCTCTGAGCAACATCAAACAGGTTTGTAGGCAGTGTCATGTTACATAATACCCAAGAGCCACACACACCAAACTCTTTATACTTCAGGAGTGATGGTCAATAAGATTGATGTAAAAAAAAAAAAGATCTGCTATGTAATATTAAGTGGAATAGTAATAAAATGTTACATTTGGTCATATTCATAGAGCAACACCAGACCACCAGACTTTTAACAGGTTGTAAAGAAAGCTATTTATTGTAATGTTCTGTTGCAGATTTTTAGGAAAACATCTCTTGTCCTGTCATCTCTTGTATATTACAAAATGCAAAAAGTCTTGTTGGGGCACGAAACACGAGCAAGTTGAAGTCGTTTGTATTTAAGTCCATTTAGAGTCAAAACATCATGGCATCCAGGCCGTCTTCCATGAACTTCTTGTAGATGGCCATGAACTTGGCAGTGAATGCCTCAAGGTGATAGATAGCTTTGCTGCCCAGCTGCAGTCTGTGTTCGTAGTAGGCTGCCATGTGGGCCACCTCTGTCTTCAGCTGGCCATCGCAGTTACTCAACAACTCTGTTACCAGACCCTGTGTTAGGGGATTGGACAGAGAAAATTAATATTCAATACCTTAAACATTACTGCAAACTGTTTCAACACTCTGATGGGATATGAGGTGCAGTAAACGGTACCTTCATAATGACATCAGGAGGGATGCAGTGAGTCAGCAGCTCATATAGCCTGGCTCGAACCTCCAACAACCTGGAACAGTGACAGGCATGGATTCAGCATTAAAACTTCCACGAGTCTGATTAACCTAGTCGCCATCAGGACCGGCAAAACCTCTTTTATCTGCCTCTCCTACCTCTGAGGACTCTGCTGGCTCACAATGGCATTAGCGGTTTCTCTGAGGTAGACCTCCCAGTCCGTCACCGGGACATCTTGGTCGGCTGAGAATGGATACCTGGAAAACATTAACACAGGCGAAATAAGCCGATACTTTTGTTTATATTCCATACGAATCAACAGATACCGCTGTGGAGGAATTGTATTATGTTTTGTGATAACTTACTGCTGCACTCGGCATGCCTCACACATCAAAAGGGCTTTGCGGAGGTTGCGACCTGACTTCTCAGAGATTTGCTTGGCCAGCTCAGGAGGGAGGAGTAGTCCCTCCTTTTTACAGACTGATGTCAGAACATTACAGACCTGGCAAACAGGAAAAAGTTGAAAATGTTGTCCTCGTTGGACATAACTTGCACAACAATTTTAGGCTTTCTAATAGACTACTTTCATATATTACTAATTACAATCTAAACCGTCTTGCCTCTTCTGTGCTCGGCAGAGGAACTCTGATAGCCAGACAACGGCTCCGAATTGGCCCGATGACTTTGGAGGTAGAGGTCGAGCACAGGATGAGACGACAGGTGCCCATGTACTTTTCCATTGTCCGGCGCAAGGCATGCTGGGCATCCTTTGTGAGTCTGTCCACCTCTGTTAGCAACACCACTGAGAGAAAAAACAAAGTGCCAATTAGTACAAGAGTGAGTCAGTCTGATATTATGTCTTCCCAGAGCCAAAGGGTGGCATCAGGGAAAGCTGGTTGATTGATTTTTTTTTGCTCTAAAACACAGACCAGCATTCACAGGTTAAACTGGCACAATATGTCTTTCCTACCTTTGAACTCTCTCTGGGTGCTTGACTGGATCTGTTGAGACTGAGCCACAGTTTTAATCAGCTCTTGAATCACCACACGGTCCTGGTTTCCAGCGTCACTGTACGACACAAATCAGAAATACTTAAAAAGTCCAACTGAAATGAAATTGCTTGTTTGAAAACAAGGTTGTATGACAATCAGGTCTGTTGTCATTGAACTGTGAGACATTGGTACTGTGTGTTTGTTGGTAACTTCTTTTACTGATGAATTGTACGTCTTTGCTGATGGTTGTGTAGTTATTTGTAGTACTGTTCGTTTTGGGGTGATGCTTCGTTTTCTATATGGTGAAAATTAACTTTATCTGGTACAATACATGCATTGTGCATTGTCACACACTAAATAAACCGAATAAAAAAATAAATAAAATGGAGTAAAAAGTGCAATTTGCTCTGAAATGAAGTGGAATACCCAAGGTCAAATACCTCCAAATAGCCAGTAATTGAGCACTTGAGCTACTTATTCCTCATCGTTACCTTGGGTTGACTTCCAAGTGGTAGTTGCTGGCTATTGTGTTAATCTCAATTTTCTTCTTTGAGGGAGCCTGGAGACGAGGAAACACAAAACAGGTATGAAACTAAAACTTACGTCAGACAGACTATAAGTTTATGAACACTGACAGTAGAAAGGTCTGGAGAAACTGCATGCTGCTCTGCAGTTGTGTAGTGTGGGGTAGGGGGGTGGGGGGGTGGGGGGTCTAGTGACTGTCTATTTCATTATTTGCCCTCTCACCACGATGGTCTGGTGCTCAATGCGAAGCTTCTCCACCCCAGCGCCATACAGCTCCCTCAGCAGACACATGATGCGGGTCTTCTTCCCAGCGCCAGAAGGACCGTACACCAACAAGTGTGGGAAGTCGCCACATTGGACCTGAAACAAACATTCACAAAAGGAGGTTCGCTTTATATAAACCGGGTTAACTAGTGCTTTGTAAACTGTTGTTGTATATGCTGTCAGTCATGTGTTGTCATGCTGTGCATCAATGTTAGTTTCTGCTGTTCTGTCCCACACATAACATGCATGTCCAACACCACCCATTAAGACTACCCTTATCCACTCACAACCAACTTTTATTGTTTTAGTCTCCCTGCTTTCTTTTATGTTTGTGCATTTTATCCATGTCCTCATGTCCATATATTTCTGCTGTCGTTTTGTAAATACACTTTTGTTAAAAAGGTACACACCAATAGTTTCTGTTTGTCCCTTTGCCTCTGCCATCACTGTATGAATGGGTATGAATGTGTATGAATGGGTGAATGTGGTATGAGAGGCGCTATACAAGTACAGTCCATTTTCCATTCGCTTTTTTTTTTTTTTTTTTTTTTTACAAATAAGCAACATTTGATGAAAGCAACCTTTCAGAAACAGGTAGGCATTGTGAGTTGAATCTAACAATGGCTGCCCTCAGATGATGTGACATATACTGTATATTACAGGTTAACGTTACCCCAAAACAAGTCTGACAGGATGGACACTGCAGTCAGTGACTCTCCAAATTATATTTACACTCAAGACAACAAGGATTGATCCGCACAGCGCATCATTTCTCTCGGTAAAGTAAATTAAACGTTTATAAAAAAAATTTAAAAAAAACCAATATGCAGCTATTGAGTGTGATGCTAATGTTATCTTAGCTTGGATGAACAGATTAGTTTCTCTCACCAGGTTTTTCAGCTGAGTCGCTTGCTCTTTATGATAGTCGAGTTTCCCGAGGGAAGTCGGTCGATATTTGTCCAGCCACAAACTCATTGTGTTGTGGATTTAGTGACTGTTATCGTCCGTGTTGACAGCAGACAGCCTGCAGCTAGCGAGCTTTTTACTCTCCCGCGAAATATTCACATACGCAACCCGCGCTGCCGCTTCCTGTTTAACTACGGAGAGTCGAACGGGTCAAAACTGCTACACGCGGGTTGTAATGTCACTTTTTCATCGCGATAAACAAACGTGTGAGTACAGTAGGTGGAGAAAATGTGCTCCACCAGCAATAGCAGTCATTTATCTGTAAATGATTAGAGTATTTATAACTGTCTGACAGACTTGTATATTATAATGCAACAGGGGTCTTTGAGTGGGGGGTGTAGTGGGGGTCCCCAGCAAAAGGAGGAGTGGAATATTTTAACTTTTATCACATTTTTTGGAAGTTGGAACCACAAGGAAAGACATAGGGGTGGCCCTTTTTATTGATTGTAATTTATAGTGATCCCAGATTGATCATTGATTGAGTCTTGAAACCTAAAAAACCTAATGTACATCTCCTGCTGGGATCCTTTACAAGAAAAAGCTGGTAAACCCCTGTTATAATGAATTCCACATTAGTTTTGCATTGTTCATGTTGAAGGGCAACAGCTTGATCCTGCGGAGCTTCAGCTACACAGATGTCCATGATGTAACCACAGTTATTATCCTTGGTGTTTAAATATGTGCCTCTCCTGAGGTGTACAAGAGATGACCTCCACCAGTGTCATTCCTGCATGATGCCTGTTGTTATGTCCAGGTAAGCTATAAGTACAGGTTGGTGTGTACATTTGTCTTGTTGGGAGGGGGAAATGAGGGGTTAAAAGGGACCCAGCAGTGCACACTATTGAGTTAATCTGGCTGTATCTTAAATGGAATTTGAGGGATAGCATCTTTTCTTTGTGGCAGCAGATGTGCAGGTGTTTACACTGAAGACAGCGAGGCTACAATGATACCACCAAGGAATGTGAAACAGCTAATCCCAAGCAACGAAAACAAAAGCGAGCAGTGTCACCGTGCTGTCATGCCATGCCATAACGAGAAGGTGTGAGCTGATTGTGTGTGATTATTGCTAGGATATATACTAGAAGCTTCTCTCTAAGTGTCTTACTGAATGCTATTTTGTGATCACCATCTGAACAACACATTTGTTTATATAACAGTCTGATTTTTGTCTATATAACAGTCTGAAAAAATGAAAACAACTTAACACACAAACAAATTATTATCTGGTTCAGTTTTTCCTCCCTCTCCAGGCAAGAAAGTGCAGAATTTTAATCCCATGTTTTCTGGCATGCAGTGATAGAGTTAGAAAGCACATTCTTCTTATCTGACTACATGCATGTGAATGTTTGTTGTCAAAATGAGGTTTTATTGTCTCTCACGTTTTACACAGTATCGACAGTGCACACAGTCAAGATAATACAGTTTACATAATCCAGTGTGGATGTTCTAGTGTTTTTATGTGCTTTCTCTCAGAGGAACTTAAAAAGACTGCGTTTATAGGAACTCACTGTTTTTTTTTTCTAATTGTTTTATTGTGTGTATACTGTATATACCTGTCAAATCTCACCTTGTCTTTCTTTCTACTCTTTTTCTATGCCCTGCTTTTCTTCAACCTGACCCGGGTAAATACACCTCTCTGTGACAGGAATGTTATATATGGAGGAGCGTGTCTCAGCAGGTTGGCGTAGCTTGTATTGAAATAGATGTTTGAGTTAAATTAATATGCATCCATCATCACAGCAATGAAGGACAGTATAACTTCTAGGACAGATGGTGGGTGGTGGGTGAAGTTTATCATGTTCAATCATGTAAGATGACTTATGAATTTCATTCATAAGTATCAGTTTGACTCATGAATTGTATTAATCACCTGATAGTTCAGCTTGTGCTAATGCTGATGGTCTTTTAACAGCAGCTTCTACTGGGGAGGAAAAGTATTTTAAGGGGCCAGTTTGCCAGAAAAATGTGAATCTTACAATGGCATTTGGTTTGTGGTCATTTTGTTTGACACTTTATCAAATGAAAGGACCACAAACCAAACCAAATGTAAAAAAAAAATCTATTTTGACAGTTATAAACCACATTGTTGTGAAAACCATTTATTGTCCATGTCCAAGCAGAAGAAGTTCACAACAAGATAAATGGTCAATTATCATACTGATCATTTTATTTGAAGAGACTTAATATTTTTTCAAATGTCATTTTGTAATAATCCTGCAAACATAGCTCATTCACATTCAGATGAATTACTGCAAACACATTTATACCTTAGCAAATCCCTCTGCTGCTTTCTGGATAGTTACGTTCTGCGAAAAACATGTTCTTCTGGGTAAAGGAGACATTACAGAAAGCAATTCAGATTAGAACAACTTCCCTCTAAACTCTCCCTCCACCTTGACCGGATCCCTTCTCAGCCAAGACCTTGAGGGTCAAACAGGCCTCAACAGGCAGTCTTCCTCAAGGTTAACACACAAATAGCAGGTCTCTACCCCTGACCAAAGACATTCCCTTCAAAACATGAATTCAATGTTTGCTGGCAAACTTGAGGAATTCCACAGTTCACTGACAGCTTTTTAAAGCCCATAAGTCCTTTTCTTGTTGATCAGGGCTTACAGCTTTGCTGTAGTTACAAAAAGTATGAACCGAGAGAGATTCAAAGAGGATAAGAACACATTTAAAGCATTACCTCATGTGTTGTCAAGGAATGTGCTTCTCAGGTGAAAAATGCATTGCCCCGAGCCGTATTATACAGCAATGAGTGAAAAGGAGGAATGGGAGGGGGAAAGGTGCACCACAGACCCCGAGCCTTTTAATCAAAGTCTGTTTGTCTAAGTCTTATGTTCGTGCAGCTATTTAATCTGTTTCATCATTTCCATAACAAAACTTTGTATGCTCTGAGTGCATAATCTATCCTTTTTTTCTCTTGCACATGCTTGCAATCACATGCAAAATAACAGTCACACACACACACACACACACACACACACTTGCACAAATAGCACAAACACCTGCCTGTGGAACTCGCTGTCTTCTTGCTGAGGTAATGTAGGAGGGAAAAGCATTCCTCAACCCTGTCTTTTTCTCTCCTCCCCTCACAGCATTTCATATCTTCCTTAGAGGTAAAGTCACTCTTTCTGTACTATCGGTGTCATGCACCATAGAAGCGCTGAGATGTCTTGGCTGGATACTTGCGTTACCTCCCGGTTCTTCAGTCTGCTGTGTTGGATGTGTTCTTGGATGATACAACGTCTGTACAAAAACATCTGGTATGTTGAAATATTAATCCTATGTTTCTTTATAAAGCATCCTTTTTAACAAACCTGTCACACTTTCAAATGCTCCTATTATGGCAATTATTGAGTTTTTATTGACACTGAGATGTTATTAAGTTACTTTGCAGTAATATTTTTCACAGAGTTGACACATGGCCTTCACACAATGGGAACAAATGCCTCTTTGTTTGCAAGTGCGCAATATGAAACTCTTTGGAAAGGATTCGTATGTTTTACATATACCTGCTGTCTGTGTTTTACAGTAATAGAATTTTCAGGATTTTAACCTAATTTTAAGACCCACAGCTGTATATCTGAAGGACAAAGAAAACATCCAAGGCAAGGAAAGGGTGTGTTGGCTGTAGCCAAAAATATCCATCAGGAAAAAACAATGTGTTTGAGCAAAATGCAAATGCCTGAGTTACAGGGTGTTGCTCTGTGGGGTTTTTGTAAAGACAAACTGTGATGACTTTGGCCAATCACATTTATGATAGTTCTGCCCCCAAATATCCAATGGAACTCACATCTAGTGCTTATAGTAGTATTCACAGTATCAAAACAGTGGAAATTTATTTTTTCTGAAATATTTTACATAATTAACTGACTAGTGAGGAAAATTATTGATCACTGAATGACATTAAACCTGTCTAAGCAGCAGTTTCATCCGTCTTGAGCGTAACACTTAAGTCTATAAGCAAAACCAGACTTGACTCCAGAATCAGAATCAGAAATACTTTATTGATCCCAGGGGGGGAATTAGTGAGTGAATCCAGACATATACATCAATTTACAGAGGCAAATGACACTGAATTATACATACATATGTATCCTTAGTGTGCAACATGAATCAGTTTGCCCAAATTTATATTCTGTGCCTGTTTTTTCTCTCCCAGCTCAGCCATTAAAAGAATTTCCCGGGGCATACAGATGTGGGCCGAAGTGTAAATATCCACTCATAGTTCCATTTTAGCAGCTTTACGTTAACTTAAGGTTCATTTGGCTCTGTTTAAACGGGCCACCACTGTACCCACTATAAAAGACTCAACAGATGAGGACTCATTCCCTAGTGATGCATGAAGGTCCAGTAGCTGCATTGTCTGTTCAGGAGCAACCAAACAGGCCTATTTACCCTCAGGCTGTGGGTGTCTCTTTGGGTGACCTGCAAGGTCAAGTTCCCCTCCTGACTAAAAGCTCAAAAAGCAAACGGAGAACCATGTCTGAACCTGTTCCTCTGCTACATTGTGCTCCGGATCCCGTGGCCAGTCATGCTCAACGATGGAAGGAGCTGAAGATGGACATCAGCTCCCCCACTACCAATCCCGACTTAAAGCAGAATGTACACCATGAAAGCAGTTCAGACGTGGCTCCTGAAACATGTCGGGACATACAGGTGTCAGAACTGGGCTGTCAAGCTGTCAAATATTTGAAACATTGTGGAGCCGTATCACATCAGCAGAAAGAAGGGAGCCCCATAGAGATTTCCTCATCCAATGAGGTTATTCCTGCCTATCCACCAGCCCTGGGTGAAAGTACTTTCAACCATCTGCCAGTATCTGTGAATGCACCAGAGGATTGTTCATTGGATCTGCTCAGAATAGTTAAGCACAAGCCAAGTGCCATTGTGTTCTGTGATTATGATTATAGCCTTGACAACCAGGTGATCTTTGCCAGTGAGAGCTCTGATGGCGGGGAGTCCTCCTCATCCACCACTGAAGGGGGAGAGGGCGATGAGGAGGATGATTTTCCTGAGACGTTACAATATAAGGAATTCTTGGTCAGTCGGCACCGTAGAAACTTGAGCAAGAACAGGAAGGGTTTGAGGAAGAGACAGGATGCCCAGCCTAACAGCACTGCATCTGGCTGGCAAAAGCCCACCAACGAGGGCAAACCTGGGGTCGCAGGTAGCCAGGAGGAACAGGATACAGAGCAGAACAATGGAAAACAGGTAAGAAAAACAAGACAGGAGGAGAGTGATAACAGAAACAAAGAAGTCTTATTCACTATATGAGAGTTGCCAGAGAAAGCAGTTCGGTAGCTGCATGCTTGTGTTACATTGAAATGTAATGTAGACGGGCCTTTTTCACAGCGGACTTTTGTCTCGTCATTGTAGGAAAAGAACAGGCTTTATTAATAAGATTAACGGTGGCTCTGTTTTTATTCAAGTGTCCCAGTAAGACAGACAATGTGACAGTATAATTTTGAGGTACTTATACTGGAATATTACCATTATATATTTTTTATTCCACTTCATTTATCTGACGGCTATACTCTACTAATTACCTCACATAAAAAACAACGATAAGCTTATAAGATACATTGTTTAAGATGAAGTCAGTGCTTCTAGTCTATGTCCTTAGTTCTACCAAGAGAGACATTTCTCCTCCAAACTATTCAGATTGTTTCATTTAATAACTGTTCAAATGATCCAGTATTTTACAAAATACACAGACTAGAGAAAACGGCAGAAATATGAATACAGATTTGCGTAGCAAAACGTTCCTCTCCCATTAATCATTGCAAGACCTTTGTGGCTGAGGTTTATCTTCAGGCTGTATATACAATAGTTAAAACTAGCTCCTCGACCAGCTACAACAGTAAAATACTACTTACATACCGATGCATCAGCATTAACAATGTCATATATGATAACATGTCAATCACAGGGGACATTTTACTGCAAAGCAAGTTCTTTTACTTTGATACTGTAAGTACATCTTATTGATAATACTTTTTTTTGAATGAAGGACCTTTACATCTATATATTAATGTATTGGTACTAACCTAAAGGATCTGATTATTATCCTCAGTGAAAAAAGTTTTTTTTAATGTTGAACCCTACTTCCACCACTAGAGGGTAGCAATGACAAATTGTTTCAAACTGTTCAGCATGAGCTTGTTTCCTCTTGAATGCCTCTTTGTTGCTTGTAGTATTTTCTCAATTGAGGATCTCAAGTGTCTTCCAAATATTTTAAATAGTGTAACTGTAAATATTATTATCATAAATACAATACATAGGCCTACTGTATACCGCACAGTATCTTGTGGTAGGATAGTTGCAGCAACCTGGTGGATTAGTGTTTAAAGATGCTTGAACGCAGGCTGCTCAGATAGCTTACCTGGTAGAGCTGGCACCCTGTGTATCAAGGCTGAGTCCTTGTTGCAGTGGCCATGGGTTCAAGTCCGACCCAGAGCCCTTTGTTGTGTCATTCCCCCCCCCCACCCCTCAGCTGTCACCATCCATTAAAGGAACAAGATGCAGAAGATATTTAGTATGTAGTAGCAATGTCTCTGGTTTAATTCTGGCTAGGCATCTTCCTCTCCCTTTTTTCGCATCAGTTTTTTCTCTTTTGTACAAGAGAAGTAGAGGTGAAAACAATCTAAACAAAACTGTCTGTCTGTCTGTTAGTGTTGCAAAAAGTTGCAAAGCTGTAATAATTTTTTATCCTATATATATATATATATATATATATATATATATATATATATATATATATATATATATATGCTGCCAAAACATTTGGAGATAATTAGTTGAGAACTGTTGAAAAAAGCAGGATCTAAATAAAAAGGAATATGTTGGCATGTATACCTTCAATCATAAATTCCTCTCATTTTTCTCCTGGCCTGGCCTGGCATCTCCACCACCCTGCATGCACTGTACCAGCGGGCATCCATTAGTGTGAGCATGCCCCTGACCGTGTTCTCACACCTGTCAGAGCAGCCCTCAGTTGCTGGCACGTTCCCATAACAGTCCTCTGGCACACTGCACACTGTTCTCCCCTCTTGGACTGAAATGAAAGGATTTGTTCTCTCCGTGCTCCTTTTGTGATGTCGTTCTCAGAGTTTGACCAAGTAGCTTTTAAAGTCACTTATTGACCGGCTTAGGCCAGTGCTCATTTGAATACCTGTTAAGTTAAAGAGGCCCCATTGTGGTTCCACATTCTTGGAATATCTTGGTTCAGGCAGTTTCGTCACACTCCACAATGTGGGTAACAACGTGGCCAAATAAAAAATTTAAATAACAAGTTATCAAACGGCAATTTAAATGAGTTTGGCTGTAATATTTGGGTCGAGATCTCTTCTTTCGACCCCTATCTCAGCCTTGATGAGCACATTATCATCTCAACCAGTTCACATTTGAAGAACATTTGAAGACGTTCAGGAAGATTTATTTTTTTCTTACCAAATCTTTTTTTTTATAGATAAATAAAGGTGTTATTTGGAGATTAATTTCTTACATTCCCAGGAGACATATAGTGCAACCAGTTAGTAACTTATGTTATGACACACTGTAATGCATGCCTCTCTGAATTTTGTCTTCTCTGGATTTGGAAGACAAATTTCAAATTACACTACATGTCTACTACTTCATAATAGACAGCAGCCATTTAAGACTTCCTGTTTCTATGACATGTTTAAATCCAGATTATTGTTTGTTATTGTGGAGGTAGAAAACATCCTCACTCCTAAATAACAGAATCAAATATTGCATGTGAAACTTGTTAATCCTACTTCAGGCTTGGTCTAGGTAGATGATTTGATTTTTGTCAGTTTCAGTCCTTACATAGTCTTGACTCCCTTTTGACTTCTCTTTAAAGCAGCCATAACCGATATTTTACAATAACAATGTGAAAATGTGACAGTTGTCACTTGACAACCTACAGTTCTGGTCAGAAAATGTAATTGATTTCTTATAACATTTGGATGCACAAAGCAGCTGTTTTCTCAGAAAAAAGCTCTAAAAATCCACTGCACAAATTAGAGCCAAATCATTATCTCAGAAGTTGGTAGAGACCAAACACAGAGCTAGAAGAATATTAGACTTTTAAATTCATCATTACCAGATTCACAACCCCAAATTAATGATAATCCATAATGGCTATTAATGTGTAAATAAGCAACTGTTGCCTTACCATATCAACTTAAAAGGTATGTCAGTATCATGTTTACAACTTGTTTCCACTGCCTTCACATGGCCCAAAAAATCTGTTATTGCAGGTTTGACTTGTCTTGGACTGGACTTAAACTGCGCTGACAACAGCCCTGCTCATAAGATAACATTTTGGTTCATCAGATAAAAAGAGAGAGAACTGAAAATACATAGTTAATTATTTCACCAAGATTTAGATGAAGGGAAAACTCTGCAGCACATTGGTGGGATCTCATAACTCCCCTGTCCTTCATCAGCAGAGCACACTTACAATCCAAGTGTAGCCTACATATCTTTAATTATTCATATGTAGACTTATGTATCATGATAATAGGTGTTATAGCCTTTCCAAGATAGTTCAGACAAATAATGAAATGGTCTTGTAGCAGAGATATAGTGATGCATTAAGTAAATACTTTGGACAGAATCCCATTAACATTTCATGAACTTGAGAGCACTCTGCTGTGAAAAGTAAGTGTGCAAATGTGTGTGTATGCCATGGTGTGCACATTTACGTGCCACTCTGTGTGTTTGCAGTCACTCATACACCCTGGAAAGCCTCCACTCCCTGTGTTCTCCCCTCGCCCTGGCTCTGTCCCCCATAGTGAGGGTAAAAATAGCACCCTGCTGCACATAGACAGCCCTCTGTGTTCCTGTGTGTAGGAATCTGAAGATGTGGGGGCTGTAACACACAGGAAATGGCTTTACTGCCAAAGCAGTTACTGCAGATATTTTTTAAACTGGTCAGCGTGATGGGTTTGGGAATGGGAGTGGACAGAAGGGTGTGTTTGTGTGCGTGAGTGGGTGGGTGGGTGGCTGGGTAGGGTTGGTGTGGGCATGTTTGTGTCTATGCATGTATGTGTGTGAGTGAGGGGGCTGTTTTTGGACTTCGAGCTCCTCAAAGGGGCCCTATGTGCTGCTATCAGCCTCTGGGACTCTGGGATTGGCAGTGGAGCCCAGAAACAAAGCAGTTTGTTCATTTCCTGGAAGGCCAGTGAACAAGTGTCTCAGTCAGAATCCATGACCAATGGGTGGAGAGGAAAGAGAGGGAAACCGAGGGGTTTTAAGTATGTGCATAACTGAGCTGTATGGAATAGACCGGTATTACAACACATTTACATCACGTGCAATGGCCACATTGCTGTTTTTATATAGTTTAAAGGCACTTTATTCTTCTTTCTTTGGCGTTAGTATTTCTCTTCTACCAAAGACTACTTGCTCTACAATACTCTCACTGTGAAGGTGTCACCTCCTCCGCAGTGCAGGGTACACTGTGTACCCCTGCTCTGGCTGAGAAAGCACAATGTTAATCTGCACAGAGCCTGTAGGCAATGAAGGGTGGAGTAGGTGGATGAGGAAGAGGAGTGTGTGGGTTCAGCAGATTTCTCCAGCATATATGAAAGGCCTCAGTGCAAGGTTAACCCCAGAGTTTGCCCTTCAGCCATATTTACCTGCGTGTGTGTGTGTGTGTCTTTCAGGCTGCTGCGTGTGACTCCATGACCCTGCTAAAGAAAAAGTTGGATCACCTCAATGAGGGGATCCAGGAATCCCAAAGTGCTAATTCCTCCCATGCAGACGTGGCCGATGCTGACGAGGAGCGGCAGGGCACCACGGTAAGTCAAGTATCAAGTCAAGTCTGATTTATTTACATGGTGCTTTAAACAGGCTTTAGTGCTTTAGCGGGAGCAAAGGATATGAGTAGTGATGAAAACATATGAACAAAAGATAAAAAACTAAAAGAACAACGAACAGGACCATCATAAATGTGAAAGGGGAATGTTTTTTTCATATACGTGTACTAGGTATACTGCTGAAACAGTACTGCTTGGTGAGTATAAAATTGAATGCATGATTTCTGCAGGATGTCATTTTATGCAGACGTCCTAATGTTCTTTATGGTATGTATCATTTGCTGAAAGAAGAAGAATCTGTTCAAGGGGACTACATCTAATAGCCCTACTAACTTCGAACTGACGAATACAAATATTTGATGATAATTACTCAAAAGTTATCAATGATAAATGGGGACTCGTAACATTATGAAATTAATTTTTTAGTGGAAAACTATTTTATTTGAATCACCAAGAAACCGGGAAACTGGGAAGATAGTGTTAAGTGTAGCTTTTCTGTAATTGTTCTGTTTCTGTCCATCTCCTCTTCAGTTTTTTAAAACTTTAAGTTCAAATATAGACTGAAAATCTTGATTTTTATGAGGACTGAAAAATCTTATTTCCACATGAGTCGATCATTCAAGTTCAAGTTAGCGAGTCTGTCTGATGTGCTTCTGTGACTGTACAAGAGTTTTAAAGTAGGGCACTTTAAGTAGATAAATATAAAGGTTTGCATGAACTTTTAATTCAAATAAAAAATGGATGACATGAATTATGTAGTTTTTGATTTGACTGAATCACAGTTTGATCAAAGTGCCATAACTTTCTGTAATATATTTAATTTTCAGAAAAAGTATATTTAGCAATACTTTACACCATACCATTTGTGGCCACACACACTCAAGCAGAATGTACCATGAAGTCATCATACAGTGTACCACACACGTTGGACAGAGAGCCTACTCAGGGTAATGAGTTGCAAGGCTTGCAGTCTCTGCCCCTCTTTAATATGAGGTAGATTAATTAAGAATAATAGTTTGGATGGTCTCCAGGCCTGTTGTTTTTCCGCCATTAAAGCCTTTCATAAATCAGGCAGTGTCTGACTTGTCTGGCATCCATCTGGAAACAGAATCAATCCTCCAGAAACCAAAGATAGTAAGAGCTGAGCTCATACCAGCTTACTGTTATTTTAAAGGTTTATTTAACATAATTTTTGGAAGAAGAACAGAGTTTGTAAATAGCTCCTGTGCTGTGCTCCTCTGCTCTCATTTCACAGAGCATTCCAGCTGCCTCATTATGCTTACCAAGTGTAAATCTGGTAACCTCAAATAGCTCTTAAACCAACAGCACAGAACTTTAGGAATTCATATAAAACGGCTGTATTTAATCAAGCTAATCTTAATCAAACTGTCTGGCAAGCAAGAAAAACAGCGATAAAAAGACCTTTTTTTAACTTTGTGCATCACATTCTAAATCAGGTATTTTTATGTAACACATAAGTCAGTTTTATTTGCAATGGGGATAGATTGTTTTGCAGTGACCCATCCAGGTAGAACAGACAATACAGAACAATATGGGGATCAATAAAAAGTAAAATCAATGAAAATGTTCAGTTCAGCTGCCTGCCTTATAGTGGAAGATGAGAAGAGACCATTTATCCCAAAAATGTCAAATATTTATAGGGTAATAAAGATTAAATGACCCCTGCCCAGAGGGGTAATGCCTGACTTTTTCTTTTTTTGGCAGTAAAAAGGCCTTCAGGGTTGGGTGCGGGAGAGAGTGATTTATTGTTTGAATTAAAAACAGCTGAATTCAGTAGTCAGAACAAAAGCTATTTGTCATTTCAAGTCATCGGCTTAATATAGAAAAAAATGATGAAATAACTGTCTTCACTGCAAACAGTATTTACTGTTTATCTTTTAATTCATTCCTCACTCACTGTCCTATAATCAGACAATATCCATTAACCACAATCCCTTTCTCATTCTGCTATTTACATTGAAAAAGCCCCTTAATTCTTCTATTTTAGAAATATATTTGCTAATGTCTTAGTATGGCAATTAGTCTGTTGGACAGTGGGTCCAAAACTTTGACAGAAAAATTAACTATTAACGACTTCTCATGAAATTTGGCACACACATTCATGTCAGCGAGTAGGCTTTCAGTATGTCCAGTACTTTGGTTTATAATTAAATACCTGTAAAAAAAATTGTGCTTAGTGCTGATTAACATGCTAACATGCTGAACTAAGATGGCGAATATGGTAAACATTACACTTGTAAAACATCAGTACGTTAGTGTCGTCAGTGTAGCCTACGAATGTTAGCTCAAAGCACCGCTGTGCCTAAAAACAGCCTCACAGCTGCTAGCATGACTTGTGTCATGATAGATGGACTTTCCACTGTGGGAATTTTCTTCGTTAAATTCCTTTTGGTTAAAAAATAAATAGCGTAACAGAAAAAAAAAAAAAAAGTGAATCAAACAAACCCCCATAAGAGCTACTAGTTAAATGTGGAAACACGCTCGCAAACAAATGCCAAAATTAGAAATTTTGATGACTGACTTCCAGTTTGAGCTGTACTTTGTTTTGGGGACACAGTGTCCTTGATGTTGTTATCTAACTGTGACTGCATAGTTAGAAAATTAGCAACAGTATCATGCCATCTCTATGATGGAAGTGCTCTACAGGGTCAGAAAGGGAATTTTCTACACAGCCACTCATTGTGTGTTGTGATGAAGGGAAAATGTGTCTCTCTGTGCATGCATCTGAGGATTGGATTCTTGGTTGAAAAAAACAAAAAAAAAAACATGCTGTTTACAGAAACAGACATTCTTCCTTCACTCACACTCACATTGGCACACACATCCATATTATCAGCCCAGTGTGTGGCGGCGGGAGGGGAGAGCGGGAAGCACAGCGGCGGGTCTTCCCACTGAAGTGTGTACAGTAGTTGAGTCACGAGGTTAAGATGGGATGGACTTTCCAGTGTTGTTACTGAGCGGAAATACAGAGGGGACGAGGATGCGCTGGATCAGGTTGGGGGATTTTTTTCAGAATGAGAGAAGGGCAGACACATCATCAGCAGTGTCTTATATCTTCAAACACTCACCCCTCAACACCACTAAATACTCCACAGAAATCATACTGTAGATACAGAGAGCTGCTGAAGAGGCAGGTGACATGAAGACAGGGACTGGGGTAAGAAACTGGAGGAAACACACAGCTACATAGACACTGATATTAAAGGGGCTACAGCATGTGTTGAATTAGGTAACAAGAAAATAAATGAGAAGAATGGGCAACACTTTAAACTGTGTGTCAGTAGCCTTGACAGCATTATGATGAAAAACAAGAGGTTCATGGTGACACTTTAACCAGTGGATACAAACTGAATTCATGCTTTTATACTGATCTTTAAAAGGCAATGCTGGATGAAGTGCAGATGTGTGAAAGTAATACATCTTATTTTATTGTACCTTTTGGCTGACTGGCTTTATGCATAACTCTTGATCTTCCCAACCAGTTGTCAGTGACATGATCAGTAGATTATCAAATTTATATTTATATTTTTCTGTGATCTCTTATACTGGCTTAGATGTTACAGGATGGGCAACTGCTGTGTCCAAGGTTAGGAAAGACCAGTCAGTCTCAACTAGCCTTATAATCTTATGTTGGGCTACAGAAGGACCTTTTCTGCACCCCATCTGACTTCTTCCTCTCTGTCCCCCCAGGATGCAACAGTTGTGGGAGGGATGGCGAGCCGAGCACAGAGTCAGGCTCAGGGAACGTCCAGATCTCCAGACAAACCTGAGCCACTGACCAGGCGCCCCTCGCGACCCTTGACCCGCAGCAGACCGTTGGCCCGCTCATCCCTCTCTTCCCCTACACATCTCCATGCTCGACGAGCCAGGGTGAGCGAGATTGTATGTCTGTGGGTGTGTCTGGGAGCGTTTGTGAGTTGAGAGCGTGTCAGTCATGTTGTACTCACTAAAACGTGTTTGGCGTGGCTTTGTGGTGAGTCTTACAGTAAAAAATTACTATGTGTATGTGATAGAAAGCTGTTAGAAAGGATGCAGGAAACCAATATTTGTGTATCCATTTGCCACAAAACTAAAACAACTGAATCATATTCTGAATACTTTCATTAATCACACATGCAATTAGGTTACAGTCTACTGCAGCATGAGAAACCAGTGTTTGTCTACTGACTATAAAATCAGGTTACCACTCACAAGCAGATATGATGTCCTTAGTTCTTCCCTGCTGTTAACTCATGCATCACTCACTCTTTAGAAACAGCACGCCTACTGGTTTGGACTGTTAGATGTTACTGACCCTGCTGGAGCTACAGAGACATGTCTGATTGATAAAAGTTGATCAATTATCCGAGGAGGCAATGTTTCAGTGTCTCTCCAAATCCCATTTGTGACACCTTTTGAGTGAAACATTCAGGCGCAGATCTATTTTTCCTGCTATGTATCATGAATTGTAGTTTTCTCAATACATTGTTAGAGCTGCTCTCTCTTTGCAAAAACATAGAGCCCTCATCCATTCATCATCCTTTTGTTATATTTTATGTCTTACAAGAATTTCCCTCGTTTTCTCTTTTGAGTATTTAAAAAAAAAAAAAAGTACTCCCTTCCTTCTATGACGTCTCCTCCCTCCCTTTCTCTTGGCCTCTGTCCAGTCTGCATGTCCCCTGCTGTTGTGTAAATAAGGTGAAAGTAAAAGGATGAGACAGCTCAGCTGCATCCAGCCAATATGCAAGGTCATGTTTTTCCTGGGTCAGCACTGCAGCATCAACAAAAACTACCATACAGGTACAACTGTCAGACCTATGAAAGGAGTGAGAACATGGGGTTGGTTTTTTTAATGTTATTTTTTGGGCTTTTACTGCCTTTTATTAGAAAGGAAGACAGACAGGAAAGTGGGGAGACATGCAGTGTAGGGGCCACAGGTTGAATCTATCCCAGGTCGCTGCGGTAAGGACTTAATTCATGGGGTGTGCACTTTACAAAGTGAGCTACCAGTGTGCCTCCATAAATGGGTT
The DNA here is from genome assembly GCF_905237075.1 of Dicentrarchus labrax. Taxonomy (NCBI): domain Eukaryota; kingdom Metazoa; phylum Chordata; class Actinopteri; family Moronidae; genus Dicentrarchus; species Dicentrarchus labrax. The sequence continues at coordinate 19,039,243 of NW_026136705.1, read as the reverse complement.
TAATTGAAAAGTAGATTTATATAACAATAATAGGCCTACTGAATTTCATAGCATTTCAATCATATCACCTGGTCTTCATCACTGGAGGGAGAATTCTCGTCCCTGTCTTAGGTCAGGGATCTCAAACTGCCAGCCAGGGGGACATTTCTAACATTTTCTCCATCCCCCTACCTCCGACATAAAAAATATAATATAATCCACCACAAAAGATATTAGTTTTTAATTATTTTTTCTAGTGGTTTCATATCGATTTAAACTACCCCTTCATATAGAATTTAAATAAAAACACAATTCTATTTTTTAAAATGTATTTCGATTGGCTGCATTGTGCACAAATGGTTGATAAGAAGAGAGCAGGTTTCGGAGTTTTATTTGTTGTTTGGCTATGAACAACAAAGATGATATAAAATGATGTGAAAAGGTATAGAAACGTTTGCATTTTGTTTTTTGTTAAGTATGATGTCAATAATGGAACGTTTCAGAATATTGCGCTTTCTTGTAGTACCTCCTCCTATTAGTTGACAGTACCAGCAGTGCCAAGCCGATTTGAGTTTGAGACCCCTGTCTCAGGTTCATTGTTGATCTTGGAAATAGTAGTTTGACCAAACATGCGACTGAAAGCTCTGGGAAAAGCTAGTATGTGGACCTTGAGTTGGGATTGCTTCATCAGACCACAAAAATGTGCTATCTATTCAGAATTTCTCAACATTTGGTTTACCTTTTTTACACGTTTTTAGGTATTTTGCATGTAAAAAGCGGTCAACACATCTGGGCTTCTTTATAAATTTAATTTATATCAGCAGCATTTAACAAACCCTTACACTTCGTAATATTGGCATTTTACTGCTGTTAAAACAAAAGTTATATGTAACCAAGAAATCCAAAAAACGTACACTTTCCCAGTTTTAATGTATGCCTGACCTGCAGTACGGGTTTAGTCTCAATGTCCTGCTTCTATAACAGATGGCAGGCCTCTGTAGAATACAGTGGCACATGTCTTTAGTCAACATGCAGTTGATCCTGAAGTGTATTATTAGTTGTGAACGTGTGTGTGTGTGTGTGTGTGTGTGTGTGTGTGTGTGTGTGTGTGTGTGTGTGTGTGTGTGTGTGTGTGTGTGTGTGTGTGTGTGTGTGTGTGTGTGTGTGTGTGTTTAGGTAGGTAGAAAGAGCAGCAGGGGCCGTGGGATCAGACTGATGTTAAGGAGTGGGTTTATTTTCCCCTAACTGTGACTGATAAAGTACAGCTGTCCAAACTGACATGGGCGCACACACACACGGATACACACACACACACACACACACCTACACCTACAAATGGATACACACACACACACACACACACACACACACACACACACACACACACACACACACACACACACACACACCTACAAATGGATACACACACACACACACACACACACACCCTACAAATGGACACACACACACACACACACACACACACACACACACACACACATATACACTCAGCTTCAAATTTAGAGCATATTAGTAGAGGAATTGCAGTTTTAAATAAAAAGTTGACATTGTTTTCAGTTTTTTTAACATTTCATTGTTGAATATTCATCTGTTAGACTCTTCAGTTCAGTAAAATTGGTGATTGGATGACTTAAACATTAAACATTAGGAAACTTTTGAAGAATGTCACCTTTTTTACACTGTTGTAGTGAGATGTTTCCTATTTAATTTGTGCTGTTTGTATAGCCTATGATTACACTATAATGTTATAAAAACAGTCAGTGCTGCAGCAGTAGTTTCCATCGACAGACTACTGTTACCAGCTACTACTGAATATATCTACACACAATTTTAGAGTTTGTCTGTTTAAATAGACAAATATTATGGTTAATAATATTAAAAATGAGAAATTCTACATCAGTTATTTATCATGATTATATAAACATTAGATTTAAACGAGTTATGGTTGGATATTCTCTGTTTAGTAAGAGATGATTTCATTAATAAATCAGAGAATTTCCTGCTATAAAAACGTCTATGTTTTAAAGTTACCGAAAGCTGTCACAACATGCGAAACAACATGTAAACCACTGCCTTTATATGACATTCAAATTTTAGTACACCTCTGTCTTTTTAAAACTTGAATTGACAGGGGAGATGATGGTTTGTTTGCTTAGTAATTTACAGTAGATGATCTCAGGGCTGAGGAAAACCATGGGAATCATGCAGAATTTCCTGTGTAATTGCAAAACTGCAGGTGCATCATTTAGTAATTCCCGGCTCCTGAAGACCTTTTTAAGGACGTGGGGTTTTCCTGTGACACTGGCAGTGTCTGGGATAACGTTTCACACTGGTTAAGACATTCATCTGGGCTGTTACATTCTTATGGTTTGTCAAGTCCTGTGGATTCTGGGAGTGTGTATGTGTGTAATGTACTCCTCATGATCAGAGTCTGAGCTTTAATTTCCTGTGTTAATATTGTGAATATTTGAGTCATGGGTTGTTGCTGGTGGATTTTACTGCTACTGGGCTTGATCTTTTTGTCTTCCCCTTCCCTCTTTTTTCTTCTACTCATGTTACTTTTTTCCCGTACCATCATCTATTTTGGTTCCCTTTTCTATCATGTCCTCTTTCTCTCCTTCTCTTCTTTCCAAATCAGCTCTCAAGAGAACACAGAAACACACACACACACACACACACACACACACACACACACACACACACACACACACACAAACAAACTCACAGAAACATATGCAACATCCTCTTTAATTTCCTCTAATTTAATTGCATAATTTATTATGGTTTAAGTTGCTTGTCTTGAAAGGGACTTCAGTCTCATTCATCAAGGGGACGTCATCCAATTAAACACATTCTTCACATGTGATCCCCCCCCCTTTTTTTTATTTTCCAATAAATCTCTGGTTAATATTCAAACAAATAAGCTTTTGGGGCTTGGTGGGTTTTCATATGATCATATGGCATAAACACTCAGGAAATCTGTTTCTTTTGGTTGAACCAGATTTGCAAATTGGGTCATTTTCCCAGCGTAGCTACTGCTGCACGAGGAGAGTGTTTATCAGGGAAACTGAGTCATTGCCTTTGGCTGATATTGAGTTTACATTCTCCAAAGCTTTAGAGTGTTCATGTGAAAATAGTTTGTATGTTTTATTGCTTTTGTTTTGGTACTCAATTGTTTATTTCTTCTCTTGTTTTCCATTTCAGGCTGCTGCAAGGATGACCAGTGGATCAGCAGGTACGATAAGAGAGAGAGAGAGAGTGTGTGTGTGTGTGTGTGTGTGTGTGTGTATGTGTGTGTGTGTGTGTTTGTTCTTGTGTGCGTTCACTCTCCATTCAGTTAGATTGTTTGCATTCCCGCTTTGGGATAAAACTGGACTTCTGGGAATGTCTCCCACAGGATTCCCAGCCAGTATGTCAAACCTCAACCACCCAGAAGTAATGATATACTGTTTCTACTATGACACGCACCACACACACATACAGCCTTGCCTGTACACATACACAACACATGCATATTCAGGTGCATAAACACAGATATGCAGGCAGGCTCATACAAAGAAACACAAACACTTTGTGCTTTGAAGTTTTGGTAGAATTTGTCGTGTGATAACAGTCAGAAGCTTATCATTCCTTCAGCAGAACAGAAGCAGGTTTTCTAATTAAACATGTCTCTTTTGTTAAAAAGAACATTAATATATTTATTTCTCTTTGGTATTGAATTTTTGTCTTTGAATTTCTGACTCAAGTTCCCAGAGATGGTGATAGAAGAGTCTGAGAGGATGATTAATGAGTCCAACTCTGACCCCTGTCCGTATCTCTTATCCTCAGTGTGTGTCCCCTTTGATTGACATGCACAGGCGTCATGGCGACTGTACTTAAGTAGAACCCAGTGAGAGGTCTCGCATTCGCTGCGCTGCAGCATTGTTTATTTTTGTGTGTTTTGTCTGTATGTGTGTGTGTGAGCTTTTAGACGTCTTCATGCTTGTGAGTGTGTGCATGTATTATGTGTGTACCAAGGGTCATATTACTGTCAATGATAGTCCACGCAGGAGAGGTGCAGTGTGGGTAATGAGGCCCAAGAGGCTGCAGGGAGGTCAGAGGTGATGCCGTCAGTGGCATATGACGAGAGTGAGTGTGTGTGTGTGAGAGAGAGAGAGGGAGAGAGACAGAAACATTTCATACAAACACGACAGTGCTGAGTGTAGATTACTTTCATTGTTTGGGGTTTTGTGCTTCAGGTTTGTTTTCTCACTTGAGAGTGTTTATTTTCTCCTCTGATATGAGGAAACACTTGGACAGAAATCTTGTCTAATCAATCAGTGGCTTTCGGCCTGTGTGGGCTGAGTCTCAGCTGCATAGGGACAGGATATGATATGCACATATCTCTGCTCACATAGCTGACATTCACTCCGCTCTCTGCCAGATAAACGGGGAATTCCTCTCAGGAGTTCTAACCAGAGCTACCTGTGATCTCTGCTGGTGGGGTCGCTTTATCTGGCTGTAGGTGTTTGTAATAATCTGCAGCATGTACCTTTGATGTTTTTTTTTCAGTGTCACTTTTTTCTTGAATGTCTCTGGGCGTGTATGACAGGGAATGCGTGCCATGACAGTATGCGGTTTAAATCGAATCAGCCCTCAAGCCACCGAGGAAAATGTTTTAATCCCTGCAAGGATGAATGGATTTATTTTCTATACATTTTTTTCTGAATAATTAATATTCTATAACGGAGGAGTATTTTTGTAAGGATACTTAATCGCTTTACTTGATCTCAAGTTTGTCTCCATTTCAATGACCTCTTAATATTTGAGATCACCTCCATGGTGCTGACTGTTACCTCAGTTGGACTACACATGAGCAAAAACAATGTTTTCAACATTTTAACCCACGTCTAAACTTGGATTACAGATTATTTTGCCTGCTTGATGTGATTGTTTCTTATCTGACCTGTCAAATATCATTGGTGTCTTTCCCCTGCCGTACCACCAGACTTAAAGACAGCTTCTTCCTGCTGGCTGTGAGACTATTAATGAATAATGACTCGTTAATGAATTTTTATTTTGTTTATAAAAGTAGCATAATGGGAACTATGTCTGAATCTATTTTACAAGAAAATAACCTTGAAAACCTGAAACCTTGAAGTTACTATTACAACAGTCATGAAAAAGAAAATAATTTTAATCAATTAAATCTTTGCAGAAGCACTGAGATACTAAGAGGGTTAGTTTATTGTATTTTCTTTTGTAAATTTCTGAAGCTTAAACTCATGTGCCTATAATGACCTCAGAAGATTGTATCATATTTTATTTATGTTAATAGTAACATAGAGATCTTCTGTATTTCACAATGCAAAAATAATTACATTTTTCACCTGTCAGGGAGTATAGCAGTAATGGGTAAAGCTTATAAGGAAAATATTTCGACTTGTGTCATGGCTAAGAGGCCATAATGTTATTTTATCATTATATTGTTGAAAAGATCATAATTTTGCATCATTTCTGTCTCAACAAATGACTCACTTGAAATAACCTGGAACCACATGCAAGTCAGCTGTGCAAGTGATGACTAAATCTCATTATACAGTAAGTTATAACTTCAGTTCTCACTTGTCAGCAGAGAAAGTGTTGCCTCAGTAATAGATGGGGAAATTGAGAAATGTAGCTTTTTAGAATGTTAATTCAAAAACGCATGAGTGCACGCACATTTCTGGGGACAGAGACACCAGAACCAGTGACCACAAAGCTCAAAGCAGCTTAAAAGATGACACAGTTTCCAGTTTAATCAAAAAAGAAGTGATAATCTTAAGCAGAGGTGTGGCCTTGAGGCAGATAACTTGGACTCGAGCCACAAATCCAGTCAAAAAGATTTGGCTTTGATTTTAGTACCAATGACTTCACTTGGACTTTGATTTTTTTACTTGAATTACTTGATATCCTCCCCATGCTCAAAGATGAAGATTATGTTACAAAAAAGAATGCAGGAAATCTATTCTTGTTTTTCATTTAAAGGTTTAGTATGTAACATTTAGTAGGGATTTATTAAATATCTATTATCTAGGCATGTTTTCATTAGTGTATAATCACCTCTTCTCTTACTTTTCGCCATGTTTCTACAGTGGCCCAGAACAGACAAACCAAACACTGGCTCTAGATAGGGCCTTTCGTGTTTTTCATGAGTTTCACAGCCACTGTAGTTTGTCCTATACTCGTGGAACGGGAGAGTAAATGGGGAGGGTATTGAAACCACAGCATACACCCCTATTTGCCCCTATCGTACACGCTGGATGAAATTTGAAATTTGAATACTTGAACAGCCAATCAAGTTGCGCTCACAGGAAGGAGAGACATATTTGGCAGTGCAGACCAGACAGACAAATTTTATAGCCAAGATTTAAGATTTACTTATGACTTGCGAAACAATGACTTTGTCCCACCTTTGATCAGTAAAAATAACTCTAATGGGCCACTCCCCAGTGCATTGATGTGTATAAAACGTGTGGTTTCAACGAAAGAAAACTGTATATAAATTTAGTCATCTGGCATTATCGAAACAAACATGTTTCTGCAGTTTACTTTGTGTGAATGAAACTTTTTGTGTACAGTATAGGCTACATATGCATTGTATTTGCTTTTCTAGTTGAAACTACATTTCATTATTGGGAGTTTGGTTCCAGTATATGAATGTAGTTTTATGTTTTAAGACCAGCTGGATGAGTGCACAGCTTAGGTAAAAATTACCTCTCAAAGATATTTCAGTGCTGCTATTTTAGAGCCGCTGATAAGCTACAGATGACCTTGGCCTGAACCACAAACACACTGACACACATTCTCTATACTTTCACTGCAGTCCAGGATTATAAAAAAAACATATAATCCATCAGAATTTTCATTTTATTGGAAAGCGCTTGGGGAGGCTGTGGGTAATCTCGACCTATGGCCTGTGAATCCTTGTAGTGTGTCCGTTGTATGTCTGTAATATGTTTTTAATATGTCTGACTGGAGGGATTCAGCTGATTTATGGCTCCAGAAGACTCCTGACACACATTTTCCTAGAGGCAATGTCATGCTGATATTTAACCCAAATGTTTTTCTCTTGTTATAGTTCTTTATAAAGTCACACACTCCCTTGACATTTTCTTTTTAGAGGGTTCAGTCTGTCCATGTGTCTATGAATGCTGTGGGTGTGTTCATTAAAAACCTCTACTACTGCCACTGTGTGTTATACATAAGATACCTCACACAGAAAAGCAGTTAGCTCTGCAATTAACTTGCAGTAAACTTAATGATGGTGGCTTGTAGTGGTGTTAATGTGTGTGTGCGTGGGTGCATGTGTTAGCAGCTGCGATGGGTAGACCCACCAGAGTGAATACATTAAAGGTTTGTGATGCTAGGAGGTCCCTTATTAACTGAGTGCGTAGTGTGTGTGTTTGTGTGTGTGTGTGTGTGTGTGTGTGTGTGTGTGTGTGTGTGTGTGTGTGTGTGTGTGTTGAATATTGCAGCAGTGTGCAGCAGTGCTGGAAGTGGATTTGGCTGTGGTCCCGGTCTCTCCCTCTGTTTCTTCCTTCACGTCTTCCTTTTCATTCTTCCTCTGCCTTTGTGCCCTCTGCTGTCTTTTCTGACCGTTCAAACTGTAACTCGACCTCTGCAGTGATTTTTGTTTTTGTTTTTTGTTTATGTCTATTTTCCATCTTGGTTTGTTTTACTGTAACTGTTTGCTTTTTTCTTGTTGCATATGAATTCTGGCGTCGCCTAGGTTTTCAAAGAAACACCAGGTTAGCCAAACTTATTTGGAAAAGAAAACAAAGACCAACAGTAAAATTATTACCCAAACTGTTTGTTGGAAACATTCATCACAGTTTACAACTCAACCTCCCGGTTCAACTTTGACCTACCGTACTTACATAGTTGTGGATGCACAGTTTTCCTGTGCAGTTTTATTTCAGGTGTGCTCACTTTCAGTTTTAACTACAGATTAAGTGGTTGGTAATAATTGTTTGTTGACATGTTAGAAAAGAGTTCTCTCTGTAGACATCCAGCAGATTTGAAGAAATGTTAGCATTCATTTGGAGATATGTTTGTTCGTGTGCACACGATGAATGTCGAATAAAAAATCGGTCTGCTGTTTGGTGCTGGCCGATTCTGTCTCTTCCGAATCTAGCCTATATATATACAACTCTTCAGTCTTGTTGTTTAACTATAATTATACACGTATGTGTGTGTAATGTTATAATGTCATCAATATGGGGATTGTAAACAAAAATACCATTATGTTTTCACAGCTAATGTGCTACCTACTTATACTACTTATGTTTTTGTGTGTGCATGTGTTGGCATGTGTGTTTTGCGGTATACATCTGAGTGCATATTTGTGTTTTGCCTGTACACACTTGTGTGTTTGTGTGTGGTCTTGCAACCCTATACTAGCATATGGAAAGGCTGTGAGGAAGGAAGTTGATCCTTGAGGATTTTCCTGTTATAATGCTTATTTTAACAGTTAAAAACCTCACGATATGCATATTGCTTAAGTGCCTTTAAAATGAGACACTCAGCAACAAGGCCTCCTATCAGTATGTGATCTGCACTACCATGACCTGTGGAGTTTCCTCTGTGTCCATTAGCTATTGTTTCCCCTCCTGGTACTGCCCCAGGTCCTGCTACTTCCATACCACAGTCTGCACCCTGTAGCCCTTTACACTCGGCTTTCACCCCCTGACGTCTATCTCCAAATACGACGTCCAACCCTCCTCATTCAGTTCCATACTTTATACCTCAGGGTGAGTCTACTTCCTATACCCCAGCCCTGGTTCCCCCTATTTCCCATCTGTATCATCTCTCCTCCTTGGTCCTCAGGTCGAGACCTCTGCTTTGTGTCCCCCCCACCCCCTCAAGGAGGCCACAGTGATAGCCATCTCCTGCTGTAGGTGATCCAGTCTCCAGAATAGGAGGTGGACGATGTCAACAGACTTATCTTTGCAGGCTGGACAAGGGAAGTTGTTGTTGTTGTTACTGGAGAGTGTGGGGGATAGACACTCTGAATTAGCTCCTGACCCACTTTCTTCTTGGCCCATTTTTCTGTAGGAATTGACCAGAGCAGCATTCCTTGACAGCTGGTGCAGAAATATTGACAGAGACACGCTGATACTGTTGATTCAAGCCTATGTGAACAGATGGGTATAATGTTGGCTGTTTTATGATAACACACGATAAGCATATAGATCCTAGAATAATAAAAAAAATATGCATTATTTCTTCCACTGTGCTGTATTTTATTGACGCCTGCTGATCAAACTCAAATGTCAGGCAGGAAAATCTGAATAGTTTCCAGTCAGACGTTCTCCTTCTTCCACTGGAAAGTCAAATGTCTTCAAGCTTTTAACAAAAATGACTTCACATCTTTTATTGTTTTACTTAATTTGGGTCATCTCTACTCTGATCTCCGGTGCCACCATCGTCTCTCTTCTCCTCCTCATTTCCTCTCTTGCTGAGTCGTCACTGCCTTTAGTTTTTGCAAGGAGCACCTTTCAATCACAGTGTCTCTCTGGCGTATCAAAGTCAAGGGTCAAGACGACAACATAAACTCTGAATACTAAACACATTTTATTTTAACAATTTCACGTTTAAAGCATAGATCTATAATGGCATATTTTCTTTGTGCAATTTGTGCACTGATTGAGCTTTTTTTTCATTAAAAGTTTCTAATTTATTTAGAAGCGACGTTATAATGTAAATATTCGGGTTTCCAGTTTATGTTAGGTTGCTGAAGGTTAAGAACACGACCATGAGTAAACACATAAACATGTGTTGTGATTTGAATCCTGCAGCTCTTAAAATGTTTTTTGAGGAAGTGAGCAACATATGGAATTACTATGTGATTCAAAGTTAGATGATTAGGTGTTTGTGTGTGTTCGTGTGTGTGTGTGTGTGTGTGTGTGTGTGTGTGTGTGTGTGTGCTTATGCTCTCAAGGATCATTACAAACAGATAATATGAGCTAGGAATTTAGGTCAAGGTCACACATTGCCATCTGTTAATCTGGAGTTTTTCCACTTTAAGCAGACTGGTGCTGCTCTCTCAAGGTAACAAGCTCCTGACAATTTATTTTACTGGATGAGGAATGCTTCTGGATTCTTATGTTGTATAAAGATGATTCTCCATCTGGATTTCCCATTTGTTTAATTCTGATTGCAGTGCACCTCAAGATTTCAAGTACAGGCGGGTTACGATTGCTTGTGTGTTTCAGTCTCAAACAGTAGAGTCAAGAGAGCTGAGCAGCTTGGCCTGAATGACTGAGTGTTGCTGAAAATAGAAGACAGAGACCAGGGAGAGAGTGGTGGGGATGAAGAGGAGAAAAAAATGAGCGGGGATGATGAGGAGGAGGAGGAGAAGGAGGAGAAGGAGGAGGAATTGAAAGGGGGTAGCTGAGCAGACATGCTAATTTAAGGAAGCTGGAAGAGAGGAGTGGGGTGCACAAAATGCTTTTGTCACAGTCTGTGATCACGTGATCTGTTAAATTATTGATTAGCCTGAACTCGTTAACCCAGACCCTGTGTGCATATGCGCACATCCATATGACTTTTTACAGTAAGGCAATCATAGTTCGGGAGTCTCAGTGATAGAAACTGTTGTTTTTTTTTTTTGAGGAATAACATGCTCAGAATGTACAAAGTTATTCAAAATACCTAATTTCTGCAGCTAGGTCAGTCAGCTTCTCCCATTTAGGTTTCCTTCAGTGAGAGGTTCTCCTCCTCTGCAAAACAAACAGACCCAGTGATTAAAATCGGTAAAAACACGGAATGAAGCAGTCCTTTTTAGAGCAAGGTCTAAAAAGTGTATGGTAAAAATGTGGCAAAGGCCACTAACTGCTATTAACACCTGAATAAAATTACAGATTTCTCTGAGTTTGAACATTGAAACATGTGGGATAATGTGTAAAGTACACAACTCAACAAAATATGTAAGATAGGTTTAGTGTTTATAGACATTTTAATGCATACATGTTAAATATTGTGTCTTAATTTGTAATTGTGATTTAGAAATAATTAAGTTTTAGTATTTTTTAAATAATCTCTACCCATTGGAGCTAACGAAAACAAAGAGGGCTCTGAGCATCTTCTCACATGCAGTTTGTGCTTATTTGACACAATTTCCTAACCTTAGATGACCTGGCAGGACGAAGAGGGAGAAGCTCAACCTCCTCCCCCTGCTCCACCTTCTCCTCCCACTCCTTTTTTTCTGCCTCTAGAAGACAGCAGCCCTCTCCAAACCAGCACTGTCCATTTTTGTAACCACTGCAAGATCTGATTGCTCTCCCAGTGGAGACGCCCATGCTCTGCTGTGTATTTGTTCTGAAAATCAGATCCCGGGTCTTGTCCAGAACATGTCCATTGTGCTGCTTTGATTGGCTGTTTGAGCCCTTGGAATGTGTTAGTTTGGTGTTTTGATTGGCTGCTGCTGTGAGACAGTCTTCCTGTGGTGTTCTCTCTCCCTGCCCGGGGTAGAGGTTGACCTCAAGGACCAGCTTACCAATCCGCATATCATAGCCTTTAACATCACAGAGGACGAATACAAAACTGACCCTGGATCAAAGTCACTGGAAGTTTTATAGCCTTCCCACAGAAGTGTTTAATTTCTGACCTGTGGCCCCTTTCTTTCTCACTCTGTCTGTCTCTCAGCCTCAGAAACACAAAATAGTTAGGGGTGGTCAGAACTAAGAGTTTTAGAGATTTGATCTCTGCCACGCAGTCAGATTGTGTTTCCAACTGCTGAAATAGAGACAGCGCTGCAGGTGAGTTACTGGTGCTAGACATTATACTATTTGACAATTCTCCATTCACGTTTTTCGTGAGTTTCGCAGCCACCGTAGTTCCTCCAACACACTTCACAGCCGGTTCTAAACCCCAGGTTATCAAATACGGACGCGAGCGGTGTTCAGTCAGTTGCAATCTGCAACTGCACCGCTAGATGCCACTAAATCTCATACACTAATCCATTTATGTCATAATTCCTTGTTCACTGATAGAGGTTGTAAAATCACATATTTTTCTTGAAGAGGCACTACGGCGATGGAGTATTTAATTTCTATGAAGTTGGTCGAGATATCCTAGTCCTAGTCACTAGTATCGGCCTCAGAAGAAATTTTATGAAGTTTTCACAGGCTGAGAAGTACTCTTCTAAACACGTAAACTGAAAATCACATGTTAAATCAGTGGACACAAAGAAGAAGAAAGAGAATACTGATCGGTGATTCTGCATCCTCTCAAAATAAGATTATAGATTATATTTGCACAAAACTATCCTGTGTGAAATTTAAATTGTAACCCATAAACCCAGACCATGTTTCAGGGCATCTTTTTAGTTACTCTCCTCCTTTACCAATAAATTTACCGTAGAACTACAGATCAGTAGTATAGGTTTAAATGGATTTAAGAAAAGGCAGAACATGTCAGTGGTACTTAATCTTCTGCTCCTCCGAGTTATGTCAGAGTGTTCTGATTATAAGCCAGTTGTGCCTGGTGGCTGTGATAATGTGCTAAAATCCTTTAATCCTGCAGCCCACACACAGTTGCACAGGGAACATGGGTCACAAGGTAATGTGTGGATATGCAAACTGAATACATGTGCATCCACTTATACATTATGCATGCTTTATATTTGTACTATATTTACATAAATTTTCTATTCATGTCTGTACATAACGTAATGTGTTTATATCTCTTTGAGTGCTGAGAAAGCTTGTTGCCCTACTGTCACTCTGTCTGGTACCTTCAAGGTTTATGTTACACTTTCGTGTTACGCTGTGTTTCATGGTTGTAAAATACCCTTTGTTGGTGTATGTATGCATCAGTTATTATTCAATTCAATTCAATTCAATTCAATTCAATTCAATTCAGTTGACATAATTTCTACTACACGCATGCAGTCATACAAACAACGTCGTATTTCTATAGATATTGTTTCATAAAAAACATCTGCATGCATACTTGTTCTTCTTCGACGAAATTACTGCAAATGTAAAATTATATATTTAAAGTACACATTCAAAAGCATCATTCAAAGCAAGTTCTTTCTTTATCTCATCACCATGTCCATATTTCGATTGATAGAATATAAAGAGACAGAAAAGTTTTCCACCATTCAGCAACTTATCATGTAACAACAACACATTTAGCCCTTATAGCACCTGACTATTCCTATTAGGTCTAATTGCGACTGTAACTACCACTCTAGTCTAGATTTTATTATTTTTAAACATAAGGCCACTTTGTTCTGATTGAGAACAACTTGAGTGCTCTTCTCCAAGTCTCTGAAACTCCACTGGAGGGATTAAAACATCATTCTTTCCAAAAGATGTTCCCTCGTTTTGGTGTTTGACTCGTGACCGCGAAGGTCATAGCATATGATTCGCTCAGTTTTGATACTCGTTAAACTATTTAGTGGATGGAAGCCTGTGCCATCTTGTCTTCTCCCTGAATATCTGAGACACCAGGGAAATGTCAGCAAATGTTGGTTCTTACAAAAATCAGCAGGAGGCTCACAGACACTGTGACTGTATGTATACAGTCTGAAATAAGGAGAGTGTGTCTTTCATGACTCTCTTAAAGACATTTGGTTGTTCATCTTGTAACTGTACACGCTTTAGTCCCACGCAGTCTTATATCCCCTCATATGCTGTCTTCATCTTTTCAATATTCTCTCTTTTCTCACAGAGGTTCACCACCTCCTCTCTTGTCTGCTTTTTTAGTCCCCTCCTCATCATGATTAGTACTCTCCCACTTGAAATACAAGCCTGCACGACAGCATCCAATGCTTACATCTTCTTTTAATGGATCCTTGGCATTATTGCTCACAGATCAATGCTGTACGCCTGCATATATCTGGTCTCTCGCCAGCTCGTGATCCAAAGCAACGAATAGAGCTGATTCAACTGTTCCAGCTGCTTGCGTCCGCCAATCAATAGTTGGGCTATAAAGTAGAAGCTTACCCTTGAGAAAATTTTCAAAATGTCTAATATTTGGCCAAAGTTGAAATAACAATTGATTAGTTAATGAATATAAATTTTGATTTAATAATTGATTAATCGTTTAAGTCATCTTTTTGAAAGCAAAAATGTCAATAATTCCCTGGCTCCATCTTCTAACTTGTAAGGATTTGCTGCTTTTCTTTGACTTATGTGATCCTAAGCACAATATCTTTAGGTTTTGGACAATTGGTCGGGCAAAACAAGAAATCTGAGGATGTCATATTGGGCTTTCAGATGTTGTGAGGGGCTTTTGTCAAGAAATGAATCGGGAAAATCATCCGCAGATTAATCAATGATGCAAATAAAGGTTAGTTGCAGCTATGTTTGACATTTGTATGTGTAATACCATTGTCAAATGTCTTGTTGTATGTTTAGGGGACATATAGATTCTATGATCCTAATATTCAGAAAAAAAACAAAAATAAAAGCAGAAAAACTGTTTTACTTTGTAAACAGAGGCGTCTTTATAATAAGAAGACATTGTACAAGTCTTACTCAACTTGTTTTGCAGTGTGTGTCTGTCAAACACCAGAAATACTGACTCATTTTTCCCAGTCTCCTCCCTTTCATTTTTGAGTATAATTACATGTGAAAGAAACATGCCGTGTGACTTTCATCATCTATTTGCAAATACAATGCTCGTGAATCCCATAAGCTGTTTTATTAGAAGCAAACCAAACAGAAAAGGAAATTTCATCAGAAGGTTTTATTCCATGTGTGTCATTTAGTGTGTTTTCTTTCTTTTTCTTCTTACATCGGGTCTTCTATATGTTTTATGGTCTTGTCAATCGACTCTGCCTTCATCTCCCCTCCGCTCCTCAGTTCCTTCCTTTTTTAATTTCGTCTTCACTAAGCTACTCAAAGTTCATCATTCTCTGGTTCTAAACCACTTTCCCTCTCATCACTGCTGACTGCCAGTGCCCGCCATGAATCTCACCCTGGTCTCAGCAGTGTAACGCAGGAATATAAATCAGTCTCTCTACAGCTTTACTGTCATCTGACACCAGGCCATGGCAGGGCAAGGGAGGAAAAGTAGGGCCATGAACTCCAGCCTTGAAAAACTTTCCCCTTCAACATGTGTGCGGTATACTGTATATTTGATGGGGAACCAATCCAACAGCAGAAATCACATTTTGGATGAAGATTAAATTGTCCACAAGCGATAATTCATTGCCCCATTTGTGACAGTCAACCAGTAAAGTGGTATTCGGTGTCCAGATAAGTGCAGGATTCTGCTGACTAGTTGGGATGTCAAGCGTGTTTCGACAGGCTGAAATGTCGAATCAGGTCTCTACTCATGGATCCGTGCTGACTTGGAACTCAACCCCACAAACAGGACATCCGATGGTGTCAGGCGGACGGCAGCTGAGGAGCGTCCTGGCCTGGTCTGGTCACTCTGTCTGGCATTCCGGGGATAACACGGGAGTAACTCAGAGCTCAGAATGAAATTCCCAAAACCCTTGACCTGCTGTCAGACGGGTGAACTCACAAAAAGAGAGGCAGCTCAGACAGTTGATGTTTGTGCACTTTCACTTCAGGTTGTCAGTAGCTGTTGAGTTCACTCCTCTTCATCTGTGTCAAACACATATTCAGTCACTTATATTGTGATGCAGTCACTTGTTCAGTTAGTTGAAAACGCTGAAACACTTACAAAACTTACCCCTGGATTCCTTTTGTTGTGTTTTTAGACAACTTTAACATGACAGAAAGACACTAATAGTGCAGCTACAATATACAAATACAAATATTTACTGTATCCAACTTCTTAAATGGATTTGCTGCTGTTCTTCATTTCCTGTTCTTGCAAATTGCATACCTTTTTTGTTTTTGGCAGCTGATGAGACAAAATTTGCAGCTTGAGTTTTGGTAACTTCTTTTGGTTTATTTCTTAAAGATTTGAAACATAAATCGATTTGAAAAGAAGGGAAGTAAAACGAAAAATATGGAAATTGATCTTGAAGTCTGTAACTATGATGCGCAACATGTCTGTTGCTACAATTTGTGCAGCTCTAAGGTCAAATTTGTGACGGAATGGCCAGAGATGCTAAGAAAAGCTTTACACAACTGTGTGTGTGTGTGTGTGTGTGTGTATCAAGGGGATTGAAAGAGATCCTTGTTTGGGTGGGTGGGTGTGGGTTTGGGTCGTGGAGAGCATGTACGTTTGGTCAGTGTGTGAGAGAGAAGGAGGGAGAGAGAGAGAGAGAGAGAGAGAGAGAGAGTCTCACATACGGGGAGGGGGAAAACCGCCTCTCACATCTGGCTCGTCATGTCAGAGGTCCAGGCTCACATGCAGAAGTTATGCTGAAACACTGCTGCACCTTCGCCCTACCGGCTGCTGTAGATGAGTCTGGCAGGGGGGTGAGGAGGGCAGAAATGCTGGATGAATTAACTCAGTATTAGTGAGTACAAATCCTCATCCGCCTTCGGTGGTGCAGGAAGGTGACGCAGCGCGAGAGGAGCTTTTATACCAGGTGGAGCGGTAACGACCATTGCGGCAGCCAGACGCAAGCGGCAGCAGCGGACGCCGGGTGCGCACTGTCCCAGCCGGGGCTATCCACAGTGGGAATAGGAGGGATTGAGGAATAACGGCTTGTTGACGGAGCGCTGGTTTCGTTGTCAGGGAATATGCGTCCGGCTGCACCGCAATGACAACCCAGCGAAGGTCTGCCAAGCTGCAGCTGCGGCGGTCGATCAGCGAGCAGCTGCGGGACTCCACGTCCAAGGCTTGGGATCTGCTGTGGAGGAATGTCCGGGAGAGACGGCTGGCAGGTCAGAGAGCCTAAACCAAATGGAAGTGAAACTTATTTTAATATGCCGGAATGCAGTTTATCCTCATTTTGACTGACACAAGTCTGTCAAATTGATTTGTTGGGCCACAGAAGCACGAGTCGTGAACCGCTACCCTAAGACACCCCATAGTGTTTAAATAATTAAACAGATGTAGCCTATGTGTGTGTGGATTTCTGACTGGCCACAATTTCCCCGCATTATTATTTGCGGGATATTGGGCATTTAAAACAATTTTGCTGAATATTATTAGAATGAAATCGAAAACAAAAGTTAATCTTAGTCTATGTGCTGCATATAGCCCCTGTGTTATGCCTGATAGCGTCATGCGCTGCGCGCTCCCTGATATTTTGGGAAGGTCATTGTCAAATATAGTGCTCAAACAGCGCAGGCATGTGCTGCGGACAGGAGTCTAGCCGGGGGTTAAGATACCAATCACTCTGCATTTGTTGTCCTAATCTGGAGAATGGTTTATTTTGTTAATTGCATTTTCGAGGGGGGGCGAGGGGGTATTTAGGATTTAGGATTTCATACATATGTGCACGGAGTTAAAAATTGTGTGCGCCAATGCACCAAGTTTGGAGGGTCAGTCGGTTTGCATTATATACACAGTGGCCTGGATGCGCAGAGTTTGGACGTCTCTCTCTCTCTCTCTCTCTCTCTCTCTCTCTCTCTCTTTCTCTCCCACTCAGCTGTGCGTCAGAGAGGGAGGAGAAGGAGAAAAGTGAGGGAATAAAGAGAGCGACTTGCATCTGTCTCCTCGGTTTAATGTAATTACCGAGATGTCTGCCTCTTAAGCAAATTAAACGACGGACACTCCCACATTCACAAGCCCACGAACCGCCCCAGGCCACGGTGTCGCTCAAAGCCGCCGTGTCTGTCAAGTGCAGCGGTGATAGATCTCATGTGTGACCAGCAGAAGTCTACTTGTGCATCGTTTTCGGTATTGCATGATGGATAATTACTGTGATGAATTTTGCTTATGTGATGCTTTTGCGCACAATGAATGAATAAGAGAGGAATATCGGACAAATGGAGCATCAGAGAACACCTGCTGCCCTAAGTAATCCTCTTTACCCTAGTTTCTCACCTCTTCTACCTCCTGTCCTCTAGCCAGACCCCAAAACCCACAGCCCCTCCTCCAAAAGCCCTCCCTCATCCCACTGCTTAACCCATCAGCTCACAAGGCACACAGTTCACATCTGTCTGGATCAGATTTTGAAATGGGGAATCCTTAAAATGTGCACATCTGGCCTCTCTGTTATGCTGGTATTCAGCAATGCATTTTCCACTCTATGCATTAGTCAAAGCAATGGCGGGTAATATAAGGAAGTCAGGGTTAGGAATTGTGGAAATGTTTTCATAATGAAACTGTATTTGTGAGGGGGGAATTTGCCATTTGAACAACAGAAAAACTGTAAATGAACCAGAGTATGTCTAGTTTTGCTACACAAAGTGAACAAAAAGGGACACAGGAGCAGAAAAGCAGCAGCAAAATAGTGTATAAAAGAACAAATGCACATATAGCATAGCGCTTATGCCGACAAAAACAGTTCATATATCACCTAGATTAAACAACTGACTGAATCTCATAGTGGATTCGATTGTGGTAATGGTTCCATTCAATCATCTGTATGTTGTGTGTGCGTGTGTGAAAACTGAGAGCACACAATAGCACCTGGATTTAGATGTAATCCCACAGATTTTTAGGTTAGCGGTGGGGGTCGAATCTCCCTTTTGCGTGTGGGATTTGTGGGTCTTAGTTGCTTCGGTGTGAGTGTCGGTGTGTGTGTTTGTTAGAAAACATGGATGCCGGTAAATGAGTTTAAACCTTTCCCTTGCATCACTTCTTTACAGCTAGTCATCATTCTCACTCTATCAGTTTGCCGCCTCACCTACCTGGTGCTTTTTCGCTGCTTTACTGAGAAAACTCAGCAAGCTGTGAGGGAAAAACATTGATTGTTTAACAGTGTCTCATTAACAGCCCTGAATGCATTTGAAACGAAATTCAGCTGCCTCATCATGCTTTAAAGATAATCTCAAGGCTTCATCAACAAACTGAGGTTTCATCTCTGGTTCCGGCCTTTAGTAAAAGTTGTAAAAGGTAAATGTTCTCATCTTTCCCTCAAAGAATCGTGTTTTCCTGTGTTAACGAGCAGTTTTTTCTATACAGCTTCAGAATAAGCAAGATACTACACACACATTTTAACATGTCAGTTTTCTGATTGATTCAGTTTAGTTTGCTTCTAGTCACATTTCAGATATTTCTTCTTATCTCTTTTGAGCTCGTGTGCAGCCTTAGATGCTCAGGAATGGGGTGCCTCCGCTGTATCTAAGTCTATAGGTTAAAGATTAAAGGTGACCGGACTTTGACAGTCAGAGCTCAGAGCTTGGAAATGCCTGACTGTGGAGCTCATTAATGTCATCCTTTAGATCACTTTTAACCTCCTAAAGGGCTTTTTATAGGGTGACCTGCAGCTTTTTCCTGAAATGGCAAGATGTATCAAACTGAATTTTTATATATTTGATCCATCTTTACTGTAACATAACTGTAGCTGATTTTTCAGTCTCCTCCACAGTTTGCCTGTTTAGTTTCTGTCCTGTCTTGGCTGGCTGTAACTGAGACGGAGTGCCGGATATTATATTACTGACTGCTTACTACAGCCCTACTCTGTGCCAATCCATTTACACACATCTTTTTAGCTCGCTATCATATTGTTGCTTCAGCCTGCTGTACCCTGCATCACTTGGAGGGTTTGCTCAGTGCTCTGCATGGTGTTTTGGGTGTATTTTCTTTTGTCTTTTTATTTAGACTGACATGAAAAGTAAATTAAACAAAGTCTATTCATACTTCTGGTTTTGCAATGAGAAATCTTGGAAGATAAATTGTGATATTTTCTCCCAGATAACCTCAAGAGGGCAGTCTAATCAAATCACACATTGAATCACAGATTTTAAGTTTTCACAACTTCTATGACTGAGCATCAATATGTGATGTGTGGTTAATGCACATTTCTGAGATTTAAAACTCGTACCGCTCTGACAGCGTATGACCTGCAGACTGCTGTACAGTAATGGCTCTCTGCTGTGAGATCAGGTGCCTGTGTGTGACTGCTGACCTAAAATTGACTTTGCTGTGACCTACTTTTCATGTGCAACCCCAACCCCACTCTTACCCCCTGCCTATTAGCTCCCTAAAATGAATTAAATGCCCCCCTATATCCTCCAGTCCTGGCAAATATTCACCATTCTAGCAAACTAGGTCAAATATGAACTTCCCTCCTCCTTCACCGCATTCTGTAAATTTATCCAACAACTCAGTTACTGTATGGCAACATTCAGTCACACATTTCAGAAATGAGCATTTCTGACTACAACTGCTAAACAACATATTTTTGATGGAAGTACTGTGATCAAGAGGAGGGGATTTAGAGGGGGGGTAACCCATATGTTGGGACTAAATTACCCAAACTAAACTAACAAAGACAGTCAAACCAGTTCCACCTTAAGCAGCTATAACAGTAAAATGTTGGTTGTACAACGTATTAACAATCTAATAATGACACATTTAACAATATGTCAGACATTCTTCTCAGAGTACTTTTACTTTTGATACTTTAAGTCTGTTGTTACTGCTTATGTACTTTTACTAGGATTTTGAATACAGAACTTTTACTTGTAATGTGGTATTGTTACTTTCACTTAAGTAACCACTTGGATCAGTTATGTTAAACGTCATGTGATATGAACTTCATGGTGTGGATTTAGAGAACTTTTCTGAATGGCATTACAATCCTACTCAACATGAGTAACAATAGGTTTGTTCCTACATACATTCCTCAACACTGTCTCACACACCCACATACTCTCTATTGTTCTGCACTTTCCCATTTTACTTTGGCATATGGCTGTTGGGATAAGGTTTTTTTTTCCAGGCCTATCCCCAATCTCATCACATCTCCCATCCCAGATATGCGGTTCTCTCTCTCTCTCTCACACACACACACACACACACACACACACACACACACACACACACACACACACACACACACACACACACACACAGACGCACACTTGCCCAAGGCATGTACCAAATTGCGTCTCTGGCACAGGAAGCGGTGAAATGTTCCCTGAGCTCTCATGCCATTGGCTGCTGGTCATATGACCAAAGGAAAGACCCTGTGGAAGCAAGAGTTTGAGAGTCTTCCTACCATCTCAGCTGAGAAACAGCATGTGTGTGGGGGGGTGGTGATGGTGGGGTAACAAGGTCTGTCATCTGAGTCAGGTGGTGTGATGAAGCTTGTGTGTTTGTTCGGCTGTGGTGAGTTGAAGGGAGGAGGCGGACGGGTGGGGAGCTGATTCGACTTCCAGTGAGGGCATGTTAGAGGCAGGAATTCAGGAGGAGTACTCGTACAACAACTCATCAGGGCGAGAGGGAGGAAGACTTGTACATTAGTGAGGATCAGATTGTTACGATATGGAGGCTGTGGATAGCTGTATGACCGTTATGGATGATGCGGACACTGCAATGAATATGGACAGTGTGGCTACTTCAGCACACAGAGCAAATGCTGCAGGGACTGAAGAGACAGTAAACAGTCTGGACTGTCGGGATGAAGCAGAAACTGACTATGCTGAAGATGTTACTGGTGGGAGAGTTCAAAAATGTACACACCCCACCAGCGTAACCATCGCTGACAGTGTGGACAGTGTGACGGACGATGTAGAGAGTGCTGACACTGTCTTTACTGAGGACAGCGCGGACAGTGCTGACCTCACAGACAGTAGGAGTATGGAAATCGATGACCTCGTGGACAGTATGGATCAAAGTGCCAAGGACGACAGTAATGGCTGCGAGAGTGACAGCGACAGCACCAATGAGGGAACTTGTCTGGAGGCCATGACACCTTACGGGCATGACTACTACCTGAGGTTGGGCGACACCCCTCGACGGCGCTCTGCCCTGCGCCTCTCCCGCATCATTGCCCGCCAGCAGCTGCTACGGAGGCTGGCACAAGGTAGAAATAGAGAGTTATGGCAAAGTGATACCGTGTCCATCACAGTGTGTCATGTACGATGTCTGAATTTGACCTAATTGGTTGGATGTTCTCTCATGAAAAATGGAAGGAAGTATGTCAGTTTAATTAAGTGATGTCATTTTTTTCACATTTCTTGTATGTTTCTCTTCCTATTAGCTGTTTTTACAAGGGGGAGATGGAACATGAATAGATTAGACACTGCCATGTCTAGTGTTTGAAGCCTACGTAGTGAGAATTTCCCATTAGCTTTTATTTCTCGTGTGGATGAACTCACGAAACTCCTCATCTGTTTGTTCATTCAGAGGTAGAGAGGAGAGCTGGGTGAAGATTCAAACAATGTACGCTTTGATAAAGACAGTGTGTCGCTTTTAAAACATAAAGAGGGATTCTGATTGCAACCTTTTCATTATGAGATTCTGTCTTTGTCATTGAGGGGTTTTTGACCTATTTCACAGATTTATTTAAGTAACTATCTTCTGTTTCATCATGCTCTTTGAGAATGCTTTATTGGCGAGGGCTTACATACTACAGGTTGCCAATGCTCCCACATATTTATGGTTTTAATCAGTTGGACATATGGAGCCACTTCTCCTCTGAAGATGTCTTTCATAAATCTGAAAGAAGTCACAACAAACCCTAAAGGACTGTAGTGTTATTGTTTTTGTCTATGTCCTTCCTACCCAACTTGTCAGCTATGTATTCCATGGTAACTTCCTCAACTTCCTGTCATATGACTCATGTTTCCCGGGGAGTAAACATCCCGGTGTTCAGAAAGAGGCTTTGGGCTGCTGCAGCATCTATTCTTACGTGTGTTGAGTTCATTGTAGTAAAAGAGTTAACTGTCCTCTGTATCCTGAGGTTTTTTTTGTTGTGTTGTTTTGCAGATAATGTTCTAATTTACTGTACCATGGCATGTGGCTCTGGTCGCATGACGGAGCAGAGACCTGTCAGGTCTTGTGTTAGTTGTTGTTTTATCCCCTGCAGATGAATTTGTCTGTGCGAGCCAAATCTTGTATGAAGGATCCAAAAAGATTGATAATAGATAGAGACATGACAGCTGTGGTGGGTGAGGAATGTCAGAAGGAGAAGCAAGTTTATGCCTGTGCTGGTTTTGAGTGATGGTATGACTTATTTAACTTAATACTGCTTGTTCTTGCACTACTGTCATCATGTCTTTCACACACACACACACACACACACACACACACACACACACACACACACCAGTTGGCTTCCACTTTTCAGCAGCTGGTAAAGTGTCAGACAGACATAAATAAAAAAGAACTGTGACCTCACCAAACCTACATCTGAAAGAAATTGTTTATATTAATAAAATAGTTAATTTATACATGGCCTATATAAAGATATAATCAATCATTTTTATAATAACAATGGATCAAATATCTATGTTTAACACAAGATGGGTTTCCATCCACCTGTTTTTAAGCACATTTTAAATTTGCACATAAAAAACCTTGAAATATGGTCAAAAGGAGTTTGCTTTAGTGGTACCTGACTGGGAAATTAGCATCATCAGCTAATCATCACATAATGGTGGATGGAAATGCGCATTAATTTACATTTTCTCTTTCCAATTTTCTTGAAATTCAGTTAAAATTTGCACTACATTCAGATGAGAACCCAGCTACTGTTACGTAGTGTTTCATATTGTAAATTACCTGCTCAGCACCAAGTGACAAATGGACAAAGTTAGCGACTAGCTGGTGAACATAGAGGGGCCATAACAGCTGCTAAAAAGCCAGATATTTCCATCAGGAGTTGGTGGAGACCAAAATCAGAGCTAAAAAAGAGTGAATGTCTCACCCACATTCATGGGACGTGTAAATAGACAATTTAGAAGAATATTTTAATTAAAATAAAGAATATTTTAATTTTGTCTTCACAGCTGGTTTTTGCTGCCTCCAAGTGGCGAAAAAAGCAGTAATACAAAATCCAATACAAAAGCAATACTAAATCCAAACAGGTTTCACTATACAGTTAGTTGACACTGGCAAAGTGACTGAAAATGAAGTATACTCAGTACACTAAGAATACAAAAAAAACTGATTTTTGAGCATGCTTTTAATGAACACTCTTCTTCGATAACGCAATAAACAAAGGAAATGGAGAAGCTTGTAACTGCCGAAAAATTAAAGAAAATTGTGGCTGGTGGTAAAGCTGTTTTGTGAACATCACACAAAAGTTTCATTGATAGTGACTCTCCAAAGTAGAGTCTTATTGACGGGCATCTGCCCCATTTATTCAGAGCAACTCTCACTGAATACAAGTTAATCTATCACTCACTATAATACTCACCACAACTAGTGTTACTGTGCCAAACCATAAGGTTGTACTGACTCTCAATCCAAGCTGAGCACTAAACTGTTTCTATTTCAGCCAGCTTACAATAAATAAAAAAGTATACATCCCTTTCATGTAAATACAGCCTTCATAATTTGACATGAGTCTAAATGCATTGCTTTAACACCCTCTGGTGGAGAAAATGTAGCATAGCCACAACTTGATCACCTACAGTCTTCCTGTCTCATCCTATCCCACCCTATTAATCCAATCTGTTAACACTCACCATAACCTCGGTACTGTGAGTAATCATGGTCAACTGTTAACTTACATCAGTCCTGTTGTTTATCAGATTGCATATCCAGGTGCTGTCGAACCTCTGCAGTCCTCAGTCAGTGATGCACAAGAGACTCTGCGCCTGAACCTGCACACATTTCATGCCAGCGTTGACTCTATTTCACAGTGCATTCTTGAGGGCTTGACATCATCACAGATGAACCATATGGGACGGGACAGACGTATTCCTCTTTGACATCCCTCCCTCCCTTCCTTCCTCCCTCTCTCCCATCACTCCTCCTCTGCCTTCTTTGCTACTTTTTTTTCTTTGTGACCTTTAAACATGAAGGACTAAGTGCTTTAGCGTATGTGGGAATATGGCTGCTTTCCAGGGATCCTGTGTGTGTGTGTGTGTGTGTGTGTGTGTGTGTAGAGGAACTGTGACTCAATGCTTAGTTCATGCCTATACAGCCTTTACAAGCAATAACTTATCTCTTCTCTGTCCAGTATCAGTGTTGTTTATCTCTTCTTAGTTATCAGATTAATTTTGACTGAAAGGACTCATTTAAATAAACATCAGTTAAATATAACTTTGTATAATCAACCAAATACTCTTTAGTTTTTCTCTCTGTTGAGCGTTGGCCTATCCAACAATTATCCCAGCTGAGTCCTGCTGACATGTTCGGTCCAGGAACTTCCTGTTGCTGTTCTTAGCTCACATGCAGCTCTGGACGCCTGGGAAATTCAGAGCAGGAAATGATGTCATGCAAGGCACTTCAGGGTCCTTGAGACCCAGCACAAGGCGGACATAACGCTGAGAAAAAGATGCCAGAAAGTCAAGGGTACTGGTGTTGGATAAAAGGGAGGAAATGAAAGGTAGAGGAAAGAAAGGCAAAGGCACACTTTAAGAGAAAAAAACTCTAAGGACATTAGGGTGCTTGTATTATGTGTATTATGTAACATAGCGGGCACCTTTTGTTATGTAAGGAATTACCTTACGGCCCCTTTGTCCCACACATGGACGCCCATATTCACACACCCACACAGAGTCATACACATACCATCTGCCCACCTTCCCTGCTGTTGTTCTAGTGACTGGCTGCCGGTTGTCATATATTCTCCACAGCAGGAATGCAGCAACATGGAATAGACTGAGGGAAAAGCACAGTGGGCAGCTTGGATTAGCTCCTGTGTGCATGTGTGTGTTTTGTGGCCCACTAATAACATGTTTGTGCACTAATTAATCTCTTGATTAAATTCTACACAGATGAATAGCAATGCTTTGTTCTCACGCTGACACTGAGCTTTGCCGCTTGGCACCTTTGTGCACAAACACAAAGATGCATAGCCAATAACACGTGCACAAACACTGTGGAACGCCTATTTGTGCTTTTTTTACCCACTATATTTGGGGACTACAATGGCTTCATAACTATTGATTGCTTTTGAATGCATCACTAGGGTTTTGAAGTTCTTGTAGCATTGTTATGGTCAGTTGATTAGTAATAGGATGTATTTGCAAGTATGGTGTATTTATTCATCTATAAGAACTCAATTTAGTATTTCCATTGTTTAGCAGCACATTAAGAAGCAGATCACCAACACTTTTACTTGATCATATTTTAGTCCTTAATGAAGAGCTCAAACTTTAGCTCTAGTAATGTGTTACTCTACATAAACAATTTGGAGAAATGGACAGTGGTTTTGAAAACTATTATTTACTCTTTGAATCAATATCCTTTCATTCAATTACACCACCCCCTTTTTTAAGGGCTCAGTAATTTCCTTAAACCGCAGGACATTGTAGTTTTTTATTTCTGGTTTAGGTCTTTAAATGGGATTTGTTGACATCAAAAAAAGGAAAAAATATAATATCACCAGACTTATCCATTAACATTTCTTTTTTGTAATGTCTCCTGCTCTTCATCTGCATCTCCTGTTTATTTAATCTGGCTTCTGTAGAAAAAAGGTCAATAATCTCTTAAATCTCACATACAGTAAATAAGCGGCTGGTGTGGTACAGTTTTCCTGCTTGTGGTTTTCCCACGGGGTCTGTTCATTTCAGCTGCCTTCCCTACCCCAGCTGTCTGCCTGTCTCATCCTTTTTACATTCTTTGACTCACTGGGGGCAACATCTGGACTGTATGTGTACGCACTGCGTTCTCCCGGTCTGCAGTATTGCACAGTAAACCAAAAGAAAAGAGGCCGAGGTCAGAGTCTCCTTGCTTTCCTGCCAGTAGGTTCAGCTGACATGTGAAGTTAGCGTCCACCAGTCATCAGTCTGTGACCTCGGGGGCAGGCTGATGCAAACGCCAGCTGAAATTAGCCCTTTCCACCATGGACATGATGGGACAACAGCAGCTCCGGTAATGACAAAGAAGATGTGGAATTGGTGGCATCAAGCAGCCTCTTGTAGGAGCAAAGAAGAAGAAAGGATGAGGAGGTTTCAGTGAAAGAAGAAAAGAGGATGGATCGATGAAGAGCGAGGGAGTATTTTTGTATAGAGGAATATTGTGAAGGGATAAGAAAATTCACACAAGAATGAACAAGAGGTAAAAAGTGAGAACCAGAGCGAATAGTGTAGTGTAGCATAAAGCGGAGAGAGCTGAGAGATATTGTATGTGGATCCTAACAAAGCAGAAAGTGTGAGAGAGGAGGCTGAGAAGAAAATTAGAGGGAAGAGAAAACCTGCATGGGGCAGGCTGGAAGAGGGAGGCAGAGTTGTAAACAGAAGGGTTGGAGAGGCAGCGAGGAAGAAAGTACAGAATCGTTGCCACTTGATGGAAAGCTGGATAGCAGCGAGTGGATGTGCCATGGGATGGAGAGGAAACTTCAGTCTGAGCAAAGGAGAAAGAAATAGAAGCATGTCTTCACCTGCACCATGAGGGCTTCAAGTAAGTTTTCAGCTCTCTGCGTTTCCTCAGATTTCCTCACCCTACAGGCTCTCTCTGGTAAAACTTTTTCTCACTGGAATTTCTCTGAGAGAGTCTCTGGTCTATTTTCAGAGTGTTACACACAAAAATATTTTTCACAGTCTGCCATCGTGTTTCTTCGTATGTGATTTGGAGAGATGAGTTATGCCGAGAATGCAGGGAGAGGGATGTAATTGCTGGATTGCGGTAGAGGGATCATTTCCTCTGACCGTTCTCATCTCTGATGATGAAGACGGAGGCTTTTTATTGCCCTGCTGAACCTTGTCCCCTGTGTTTCTGCGGTGCCTCTCCCTCTCACTGCCAGCACCTCTAAATGAGTGAATGAGACAAGTGAGAGTAAATGAGTGGGGTTTTGAAAAGTTGTGGAAATTGCTGTTGGTGGGTTTTAGATGAGAGTGACATTACTCTGTTATATTTAAGAGGTGTGGACGTTTATATTATTTTGAACTTAACTACTTGTCATTTAATGTCTATTATTTACAGTTTATATAATTAGTTTGACTTGCTTGGATTTTTTAGAAGATGTCTTCCTACAAACCTTAAGCTTCTCACTCTGTCTTTTGCACATTTATTTTTTAAATGTATGTGTGTGTATGCATAGGTGTAAATGTCTTTCTGCTTATGTATGTCTCTGTGTATATATTATATATTTTACACTGCTGTGTTTTATCACTGGCACCAAGATCATTCAAATGTCTTTGTCAGCACAAAGCTCTGCTCATAAAGAAAACGTATACCCACACACACACAAACACACACACACACACACACACACACACACACACACACACACACACACACACACACACACATTTCAGAGCTGGCAGTTTAGCAGTGTGAGCAATACATATGCTAGCGGAAAAAAGCAGTAAAACAAATGCCTGTAAAACGTCTCGTGGTGCTGGCGGCAGCACTTAATGGGGTGTGGTGCCATGTGTAAGGCTTGTTAAATGTATCCATTAACGGCTGAAATCCAATTGCCGGTTTATCTGATTGTTTATTATTTGAAAGTACATGATATGTGATGTATATATAAACTGTGTAAACTGCTTCCGTTGTCCTCCCAAGATAATGTGGGTCACTCACTGGCTCACTTCCAGCTTTTCCAATCTCATCATTCCAGTGAATTCCCAGAGGAAAATGTAATTCTCTGAGATGTTCCTCCACAGTATGGGATAGGGAAAACAGACAATAAAATACAGATCAGTCTACTGGAATTCTCAGAGGGAAATTCAATAATGAGGGGACTTTCCTCCACAAAAAAATATATTATTGTAGGTCCCACTTCAACAACACTGTTTTTTTTATTACTGTGAATTGTTGCCAAAAATCCATATGATGATGTGTAATACTCAACATGTCTTTTTTTGCTTTACAGAGATTGAGGCTAAGGAGGCTTGTGATTGGCTTAGGGCAGCGGGATTTCCACAGTACGCCCAGCTCTATGAAGGTAACACACACACACACACACACACACGCACACACACACACACATACACACACAGACACACATACACACAGAGAGTAGCAACCCAGCTAACTTGTTTGACACAAAGACTTGCCCCCATCAAATCTCTGCTTTTGTTCTTTCCTGTTCCTAGTTTTTTTTCTCTCTCTTCTTATTTTTTCCATCATCTCTGTTTCTCTTTTTCTGCCATCCCTCCCTCTTTGTATCCTCGTCTTCTGGACCGCTGCGTTCTATTTCCAGGCTTCAGTTCCTGTCCAGAGGGAGGGGTCATGGGAAAGGCCTTGTTATCACTACCCGGACTCTCATAGCTTCTCTCTCTCTTTTTTCTTCCACCTTTCTCCTTCTACCCTGTCCTCAGCATGCCCACCACTCCTCTTCAAGCAGGCATTTTATTACCCTTTCTTTGTTTCTTTCTTTGTTTCTTTCTTTTTTCTTTCTTTCTTTCTTTCTTTCTTTCTTGCCCTTCTTTCACTTTTCTGGAAAACCTGCAGGCGTTCATTCATGTGATGATCATCGGGTCTCATACAGTTAAGGGACAAACAGGAAATGGCCCCAGTAATCTAAGAAGTAGTTCTTAAAATCCAGCAGTCCTGCTTTAGCAGCACACAGACACACACACACACACACACACACACACTCACACATATACACTGTACTTCTCTGTGAACCACTGTGAGCTCCAGTAATGTCGGGTTATGGATGGCGGCCTCTGGGACTCTGTGGCTGCTGCCGGCTGCACATGATGCCTGTAGTCTGCCACCACACACAGAGAATCACCAAAATAAAAGGCTTGAGTCATTTTGGCAGCAACATTGTGGGGAATTCAAGTTATTTTGGGGTTTGAAAATGTGTGTGTGTGTGTGTGTGTGTGTTCTGTACACTTCAGATTTAGATGACAGGTGCTGACAGTGGTGGCAGCAGTTGTGCCACAAGTCGCAAACTTCATTAACAGTTTACCCGCAGAGAAATCTGCTGTCTCCTGTCAGTCATTAACAAACAAAACTCGCTCTCTCTTTTTCTTCTTTCTCTCTTTCACAGATTCCCAGTTCCCAATTGATATTTCCTCAGTGAAAAGGGACCATGACTTTTTGGACCGGGATCTGGTGGAGCCTTTAAGTCGGTAAGGGCACTCGCACAAACACACATACATATATACACACATACACTTATACACACTCACTCATACACATGCAGACCTCATTCTTTCTCTAGTAAAATCACAGATTCCTTTTCTCGCCCCCTCCCACTGGTTCTGTAGTCTGACTTGTCCCTGCCGCCGGGTGCTAACCGCTCATCATTAGATGTCTGACCCCGACCCTTAATGAAGTCCCCATCCCTGTCTCCCGCTCAGACACCCAAGCTTTGATCTGGTCACCTCCCCTCCCCTCTGCCACGCTCTGATCTCCCATTCAAAGAGCAAAGACCCTCAGGGGGTAAAACAGGGGGGCTGAGGGTAACGGGGAAGGAGTGAGGGGATGCCAGTATATTCTACCAGATGGCTTTGAGTGTGTGTTTTAAGTCCCTTTGCACACCTCTATGATCTTTCTGTTTCACATCTCCTCTTCTTTTCTTCCCATTGAAGTTTTCCCGGCTTGCACCAGTATACTTGCTCCCCCCCTTATCTTTTTCTCTTTTCTCTGTTCACCCCCACCCCTCCAATTCTCCAATGTCTATGGTAGAGGAGGGTGTGGTAATTATAGCATTAGGGATTCTTGACAGCTATATTGTTAGAGAATACACATCAGACCCCCTGAGAACTGTCCCAGGAGCTGTTAAACACGTTCATAATGAGCTCTTTCTTGTTCGTACATTTCCCTTTACATGTTTTCTTTCCTGAACTGTTTAATTTTTAGATTATACATTCATGCTTGCAAGAATACATCGTGTATGGAGCATAGAATTCAAAATCCGATTCAGAATTGTTTGTACCATCCTGCAGTAGAAATACAGGTTACGGAGACTAAAATGGCTCCCTCTGTATATTTTTCAACTTGGATGTTTACTCTCAGCAAGAAAGACAGTTGATATGACAGCTTGCTGCTTTCTTGCTGTTATTTTTCTGGTTTATATGTAGCAACAAGCAATCCCTTGTCTACCCGCTTATATGAGAGGACAGGGAAAGTAAACAGTGAACAAAGGAGGAGGATTGCTCACTGTGCTATTAGAGGCTGAAATCTTTCAAATGATAGAGGTCACGAGCCCCAAAACATGGTTTTAATGATCCCATCTTGAAAGGCACCAAATGCAGACACCACCCTCCTAACCAGCCGCTCTTCACATGCCCCGAGTTCCAGCAGGGGGAGGGAGAAAGTGGGTGGGAAGGATGGGTGCAGACTACATGTAGAGTTTTTGGTAAGGAGGTTTGCTCCCAGAGGTCAAGAGTATGGAAGTGGGTGGGGATGGGTTACAGATGAAGGGAGGAGGGAGGGTAGTAGAGGGGAGGAGCTGGCTGTGTTTCTGGGGAAGATGTGCTCCTTGAAAGTGAGGATCAGTCCCTGTGGAGTGATGCCAGAGAAGGAGAGGAGAGGAATAGGGGGGGAAGGCAAGGTGGGAGAAAGGGATAGACAGAGTGTAATGAGAATAATCAGAAAAGAAGATCAAAGAGGAAAATGAAGAGACATGTCTGAGAGTGACAGAAGGAAAAGGAGACAGTGGCAGGAGTGAGAGATAAGAGACTGTGAAAGTGAAAGAGTGAAGAAGGAAACAAACACACAGCAACAAACAGACCATATCCAAACTACCAGCACTGGCATGTTTCACTGACTGTGTGTTAATGTGTGTGTTGCAGACGTCTAAATACTCTAAACAAGTGTGCTTCCATGAAACTGGATGTCAGCCACCCCAAGAAGAAAGTAAGATATTTTTTTCCAACTGTGAGAGAGCATCTTTGTTTGTGTTTTGCTGTCTGGGCAACTGAAAATATAATGCAATGTTTCTAAAAGGGGATTCACAGGGCTTGTGGATTTTCTGGTCCAGTTGATTTAAGGGTGGTGAAAATTGTGTCATTCAAACTAGATCAATGAAGCCCAAACCACAAATTTATTCAAATGGACAATGTTTTTATCCAAGGTGTATCTTGTGTCAAGTCACCTTACCCATAGGCTGATGGCTCCCTGATGACAGGTGTGGTTAACCATCCAACCCACCCAGAGAGATAGAACGTCTCAAAACCATTAACAATTAAAGAAGTACACAATTAAAATGCATCAGTCCAAAAGAGTAGGAGTACAGAGACAATAATAGTCACAATTCTAAAATTTGTTTTGATTTTACCCTTACAAGTCGCGATGAAAGACCTTCATTCCATGTGACACTATCTTTACAACTCTTAATTCATTTGTAGTGAATCCTAAATAGACTGATCTAAAGCAAAGGAACTATATATGTAAATAAAACCTAAATGGAACATGAAAACTCTTATTTAGGGCTTTGTGTTCTAAATTTTGACCCTGTACCTAATACCTCCTTTATCCTTCCATAGGGTGATGACTCTGATGAAGATGACCCATTGGCCATCAGTAAAAGGTGGACATTCGAGTGGAGCAGCCGACGTTGGTCTCGCCTACAAGACTTCCTGTTGGACAGCACCAATGAAAGCAGCCCGACCGGTCAGGGGGAGGGTCTGCACAGCACAGTGAGCAGTGAGAGTGTGCTGACAGACCTGAGCGAGCAAGAGATCACAGAAATCTCCTCGCTACACAGCGAGGACTCCACCTCCGCCATGCCTGACTCTATATCTATGGCATCCCTCTCCGCTTCCTACCAACCACCCAGGGAACTTCCACACTACAACTCCCTGCCAATCAAGAGCGGTCGCCATGGGCAAGGCGGGCGGAGTAAAGCCAAAGAGTTTTTGCGTCGTATGGAACTTATGCGTACCTGGGGACCGTCGACGAGGCGGAAAAGCTCAAATCGCAGGCCACCACTGGTCATCAGTGGGCCGGTGTTACAGGGAGAGGAGCCTCACGCGCTGCAGATGCTCCAGTGTACTCCCATCAGCCAGTTAGAACACAGCCCTAAACACAACCACCAAACTGATGGTGATGCTTCCTCTGTCTCCATTACCGATGATTGCAAAGGCCAATCCGAGGTGAGTGTGAGCCCCAGCAGTGAGACAGTGGCACCCAGTGTGAAGGAGCCTGTGTGTACAAAACCCCGCACTGCCAGCAAGAGAAGCAGCATGTATCTGGAAGATATGGAGCTGCCCTCTCAGGGTAAGAGGACTGAGGGACAGAGCCAGTTTGGCAGAAACCAGTTTCGCTCATATGAAAACCTCCTCGTTCACATCCCGAAAGACCATAAACCAGGCACCTTTCCAAAAGCTCTATCCATAGAGAGCCTTGCGCCTTCCCCTGATGACAGGAATAACGGGGCCCAGTCACGGGACCAAACTTCTCCATCCAAAAATGGCCTGGGTGAGCCCTGGTCTGGTAAACCTCTGTCCAAACCCCCCTGTCCGGGAGCTCCTAGGGGCAGCAGGGTGAGTGTATATGACAACGTGCCGGGCTCCCATCTTTACGCCAGCACAGGAGACCTGCTGGACCTAGAGAAAGAGGACAATCTGTTCCCTCACCTAGATGACATCATCCAGCACGTTAGCGGTTTGCAGCAAATAGTTGACCACTGGAGCCGCAGTGTGCTGCCCGAGGGTGAGACAGGGGAGGGGGAGGAGGAAGGGGAGGGCAGGACCACCCCGAGTGAGGGGGAGAGAGATGGGGTCTCCTTGAACGACACTGATTCGACAGGGACCAGTCGGGAGAGGCGGGACTCTGGATTCGGGGCCTCACTGACAAGACCACGGTGCGTTGCTGTTCAGGCAGTTAAAAGATAATTTTGATTTTTACCAACTTGGGTCTTGGCCCTCATTTTTATTGGTTAACTTTGCACTCACTAAAGTAATTGCTGAGATCTTGGAACACACCAACAACGCTACAACAAAGGCGAACAAGGTAAACAGTCAGACAGTCAGGTTGTAAACAAGACAGCAGGTTTGCCTGATGAGCATCTAAACCACTTTAATTGGAGGTAAAAAGTGAGGGAACCCCTTGTCAGTAATAATCCCTTAATGCACAGGGAAACTGGTGCGGTAGGTCAAAGATGAACCAGGGAGTTGTCAATAAACTATTATGGATGAATAGTTGAACAGTTTGGGTAATACATTTACTGTTCGCCTCCGTTTTCTCTTCAAAATAAGTTTGTCTAACAGGGAGATTTGCTTTTTTTAGTATTTAAAAAAAAAAAAAAAAAAAACTCGAATTGACTTGGGGCCACTACCAAGTATTGTCAGGAGGGGTGGAGGGCCGCAAACGGTCCCTGGGGCGACAGTTTGAGATTCCTCGGCTACAGAGGTGCTCCAGCCTGGAGATTTGTTTAAAACCACTGTGACTGTTGCGTTTCTTGCGCCATTGAACTTATAATAAACAATGTTCCCACATTCCCTAAGCAATCATCATGTTTGAGAATGTTATTATCACCAATAGGGAAGATGGCCAAAACAGTGATAATAAGATCCAAGTTGTAACAAACCAGAATTATCCTTTAAATTGACCTGATAAGGCCTCCACATTTACTGAATCGCTCAGTCTCTCTTATTATTTACTGGTATTTTCTCTTCATCCCAGCCTACGATGGCCTAGTTTCAGGACCTCTGATCATCTCAACCAGCCAGCATCCTCACTGCAGATCGGCAGCCAATCAGCAGGCCAGCTCAGCCTGCTGCAGAAGTTCTCTTTGCTCCGTCTCACGGCCATCATGGAGA
Source organism: Dicentrarchus labrax (assembly GCF_905237075.1). Classification (NCBI taxonomy): domain Eukaryota; kingdom Metazoa; phylum Chordata; class Actinopteri; family Moronidae; genus Dicentrarchus; species Dicentrarchus labrax. The sequence continues at coordinate 19,004,663 of NW_026136705.1, read as the reverse complement.
AATATTCCATGTCTAATAAACATGGCTGGACATGGTGGGTATACGTGCTGCTACTTCTGCTTACAAAGTTTCTGTTGTTTCTGTTGTGCCTTATTATTTTTTCCATGCCAACTAAGGATGCTCTGTATGTGTGTGACATTTTTTGCATTGTTTATTTTTACAGCTCCCTTCAACTTCTCTATATCAGAGACGAAACAGCAGGACCATATGCACAATCAACAACACATGTTTTAAGAAGCATAACATAATCCACAACACCGACACTGGCTGTTACAATGGGTTCATGCATGTTTAGGTTGTCAAAGGCGGCAGTGTTGGTCAAAAACTGGCTTTAGATTTCTCAGCCGCACACAGCACAGCCCAACAGTCGCCATGACCTGCAAACACAAGTACATCCATGTGCTGTTAACGATCAGCCCTGTTTGTTTTTACTATCCCCGAGAGGGAAACTCTGTTGACCAGCATCTACAGGAAGAGAGAGATAATGAAAGCATAGGCCGCTCTTTCTCCCACACACTTCCCTAATTGTTTTCTGTCTATTGCTCCCAGGTCTGTTCCCAAGTTTATGAAGCGCATGAAGGTGCCAGACTATAAAGAGAAGAGTGTGTTTGGTGTTCCCCTCATCATCCATGTCCAGCGCTGTGGTTTTCCGCTCCCTCTGTGTTTACAGCAGGCCCTCTGCCACCTCAGAACACACTGTCTGGACCAGGTTAGAGAGGAAAACAACTTTTACAAGGCTGCATTTACTATACATTTCAACCAACAGAATAACCAACAGATGTTGGTTATTTACATTTGCCCTGTTTCTTTTCCATCTTGCCCTTCTATCTATCTTCTTTCCTTCCTGTCTCAGGTGGGATTGTTCCGCAAGTCCGGCGTGAAGTCTCGTATTCAGGCTCTGAGGCAACAGTGTGAGCTGTCCCCTGACTCTGTGAGCTACGAAGACCAGTCAGCGTATGATGTGGCCGACATGGTCAAACAGTTCTTCAGAGACTTGCCAGAGCCTCTGCTAACAAGCAAGCTGGGGGAAACCTTCCTGCATATTTACCAGTGTAAGTCGCCTCGGAGCGATGACTGCTGCAACATGTTGTCATACTGAAGTCATCTGCCTCAGAAGATGATGACTGTAAATGGTTTAAACTGAGATCATTTGAATGTGGATTGGTACAGCCAACCAGTCTGTTAATATTATGCCCACAAGCTGTATTTTTTAGCAGGGTACATAGCATTTACAGGAAGTACTAAACGGTCAAAATAAGTGACAAACTATAGCTTTAATGTCTCACTGACAATAATTGTTTTGATATTTTATATGATATACCTATATTCTTCATCTTGTCCAAAATGTTGCTATTTACTGTATGTATGTATTATATTTATGAAATGTCGTACATCAAAGATTGGATGTTTGGAACTGTGAGCTATCCTTTGATCCATCCTCAAGTCCTCTTTTTTATTTTTTTTGTCTTTAGATGTCCCAAAAGAGCAGAGGTTGCAGGCCGTCAGAGCAGCCATTTTGTTGATGCCAGACGAAAACAGGGAGGTTCTGCAGACGTTGCTCTCCTTTCTGCGTGATGTCACTTCCTTGGTGGAGGAGAACCAGATGACGCCGATGAACCTGGCTGTTTGTTTGGGACCTTCGCTCTTCCACCTCAGCATATTGAAGAACGAGACACTGTCGCCAAGGTGCATATACGAGCTGAAACCAAACTCATAATTGTGTGTTATTTTATGATATGATGCATTTGTCAAATATAGCTCTTGCTGTGCAAATTTAAATCACAATATTTCTTTTACATTTTTATATATATTAATTTCACTGTAAATAAAGGTGAACAGTTATTAAGCTAAGAGAAAACAGCAATGTAAGTTTGACAAATACAGAATTTAAAATTTTCTTTGACCTGCTAAACGCTGTTGTTTTTCTAGTATAAGTTATGTCAGTCAGTATTACTACTGCTATCATAACTATCATGGTGTCTTATTTCCCTCTATGTAATTTGCCACCAAAACCACGTTATTTTTTTGTTAGTTCATTCAACTTGCATAAAGGCTTTCCGTACGTATGGGAACTCCTTATGACAGAAACCTCAACAAGTACATTCTTCTGTTTCCCACTATGTGAATCCTCTTATGATTTATGTTCTGCATATTCTCTATAATTTCTCTATTCCTCAAGGTCAATCCAGAGGAAGTACACCACAGGCCGCCCCGATCAGAAAGACCTTAGTGAGAACCTGGCCGCCACCCAGGGTCTGGCACACATGATCATTGAGTGCCAGCGGCTCTTTCAGGTCAGGATTTATAGCAGTATTTGATTGCTTATAAATTATCCATATACGATGGGTTGACTGCTACTTTTAGGGTTGTCTCCACAAGAGCATATAATGATAAATGACTGACAGGAGTTGCAATTTATCGTGTTGACTAAGAAATAAGACATAATCACGTCTTTATATGTGAAATTAACGGACAAAAATAACAAAGCAGAGTGATGTTTTTCCCCCGCTGCATTGTTATTATCCAAGGCTACAGTATTATTGTGGGTAATGAGCTCATTTCTAAAACTGTATATCATCATTACCTTGTGGCTGTCAGTGTGTACAGTTTACAGTATACTGCTCTCGCCTGTAAAAACCTTTTTAGTGACTAAGAAAAACAGGCTGTGGCGCAGAGGCAGAGTGGGTCGTCCTCTTATCGGAAGGTTGTTGGTTTGATCCCCGGCTCCTGGTGCCACATATTGTGTGGCAAGTATCCTTGAGCAAGATACTGAAACCCCAAAAATTGCTGCCGTTCATCGGTTATGAATGAGTTAGATTCTGTTCGATTCGCTTTGCCATCACTGAATGAATGTGTGTGAAAGGGTGAATGTGCCATGTAGTGTAAAAGTGCTTTGAGTGGTTGGAAGACTAGAAAGGTGCAAAGTACAGGTCCATTTACCATTACCAAGTGTTTTTGAGTTGAATGTGGTTTTATGAGTTTAGAGCAAGAATGGTCCTTCCACAGAGGATAGTGTAATTCTTCCAAAATATGTGACCAGTGTTGGAATTTAAAGGTTTTTTTGACATTGGATATTAATATGTTGTTCCACTTTTCAAGAGCTGGCATGACATATTTATAAATCTCTGTCATCTCAGTGCATAAGCTATTGCTCCAATAGGAAATTGACAACCCAGTGAAATTGCACTTCGTTTTATTTGTCAAGATCTATTTTCTGCTTTAGACATGGTAATATTTAGGCCTGAACTGATGTGATGTGATGCACGTCCTCCGTCTCTTTTTCCAGATCCCAGAGGAGATGGTGACCCAGTCTCGCAACTCCTACATGGAGGCTGAGCTGATGGTGCCCCCACTGGACGAGCTGTGCAAGGTTCATGAGGAAGATGTGGATGAGGACGAGGAAGAGGAGGATGAGGAAGGATCCTATCATGCACACTTTGAAAGGCTTGTCCAGAACCTGCTGGAAGAGGCCAAAGATAAGAGCAAAGGCTGGGTGTCTCGCTCAACTACTGATCATACAGAACTGGCATTTAAAAAGGTATGTGGTTTTGGAATTTCTGGAATATGAAGGGATTTTGAGAGGGCCAGGAAAGAAAGAAAGGAAAACAGGAAATATCAGCATCTTTATAAATCTATGACACAGGAATTAAATTGTTTGTCTGTTTGGGGTTTGATGTATAGTGTGCCAAAAAACAAGTAAATTAAAGGAAAATCCTGATTTTTATAGACATCTCTTTGCATGAAGACCTACTTAAATTCAAAATATACACGATCAGATGAAGTATACATCTCTTTTGTCACAATGTATTTGTGTGTAAGGTGGGAGACGGTAACCCTCTGAGACGGTGGCGAGTGTGTGTTGAGGTGTCGGCAACTCCCAATGAGGTGCTGCAGCGGCTGCTGAGAGAGCGCCCCCTGTGGCAGACTGAGCTACAGCAGGAGAAGGTTCTGGAGACGCTGGATAAACAGACAGACGTGTACCAATACTCCTGCCACAACATGGCACCTCAACCCAGCTGCGACTATGTGGTACTAAGGTCAGGATTAATGGATTTTAATGTCTGAATGCTTTGTGTGTTTTCTTGAGAATTATTAAATACGTAGCTTTTCAGGTACTTTAAGCAATCACCTTACACTGTCAGTGCCAACAGATTTTTTTAAAAGCAGTTGTAGTCACAACACGTTAAGACTATTACAATTTAAAATAAAACTATTACAATTCAAAATAAAAAATGTTTTCTGATGTTTTATAGACCAACAACTTATCAGTCAATCAAGAAAATAATATGAAGATTAGTTGATAATTAAAATAATTATTAGTTGCAGTCCTAAAAAAACAATATCTCACATTCCCACATTAAATGCCTGACTGAACTCACCGCTTTTCTATTATTTTGTCTCTACGCCCCCTCAGATCATGGCGCACAGACCTGTGTAAAGGCTCCTGCGCGTTGGTGTGTGTGTCCATCGAACACGATGACAGCCCACGCGTGGGAGCCGTGAGGGCGGTGGTGCTGGAGTCACAATACCTCCTCGAGCCATGTGGGACTGGGAGGACCAGGCTCACACATATCTCCAGAGTGGACCTCAGGTGTGGGCGGACTTTAAGTGTTCTCATAGTCGAGGTTTTAATCAGCATTACAATCATTAATATGCATTATTTACTCTTCTTGCTACAGGGGAAGGTCTCCAGAATGGTACAACAAGGCTTTTGGTCACCTGTGTGTTAATGAAGTCCAGATGATTCGCTCCTCTTTTCAACCGATAGATCAGACGAGCATTGAGGCAAAGATCTGAACCTCAGAGATCAAGCTTTGTCTTGGGTCACACTTCCAGAGCAGTTGGGCCTGAGAACCAGTGACCCAGAAGAGGGCTCATCCAGGCAGTGGACTTTGTGTCTTTTCACGCTGCTGAGCCACACTGAGGTTTACTGTACCATACTGTACTGAGTTACAGTCATTCAAACACAGAAGGGAAGGGAGGAGTGTTTTTTTTTGTATATTACTTCTTATTTATCTCATAAATTATAATTTTAAAATCCATGTTTTACACCACGGAACAAATGCTGGTTTCCAGTTCCAAATATGAAACCACTAATTTGATTTTCTTTGCATAACCGTTGATGTTTCATATAATTGGCTTGCAACCATGTGCATTACGTAAGGTTGTGTGGACAGAAAGTATTTTCAGTTTCAATTGCTCTGGATCATTCTTCCAAATCCTCATCTACTAATCCAATATCCTGCAAAAAAAGATGACCTTATAAGACAGCCATCACCAGCAGCTGTGATCATGAGATGGTTGCCACAGTGTTCGGGTTAATGTTGAATATGTATTAATTTAGCAATTGTTATCGTAATAGAGCACCTACCTGGAACTTACACATACATATATGACTGATTCTGAAAATCTGAAAAAAGTTATTCATACTTACAGTTGAAATCCTGTATTTGTATTGATTAATTTTAGAACACTCTATAAAATGTCCCATGGCCTGCCAGTGAATATAAATGACTCATGTGAATGAAACAATTTTTCCTCTCAAATGTGTTATTGAACAGACCTAATCTGCATTCATCACAGTCAGTCAAAACAGACATTACAAAATCACACTGACAATATTTGGTATTGACATCTTATTCCTGTTATAGTCACACTTTTGAATGAATTTGTCCATCTATAAACTAATGCAAACTGGACCAGCTTTTTACTCCTCCTACAATACTGTTAACTTCCACAAGTACAGAAACATAAATCCCAGTTCATCCTGTCAATAGGAATTACCAGGACCAGTACAATATGGGTACATGTCAACGTTACATTGTGAAAAGTGCACTAGTTCAGGAAAAAGACAAGTACATGAGGAATCTGGATTACAGAAAAAGGAAACAATCGGGTCCATAAATGTACATTGTGTTTAATATCACTGTTGATTTAGTTCTCTGTCACTATTTTCAGTGTTAAACTTATCTAAATGTTATTTTAAAGTTATTATTTTCATTATATCAATGTATATGGTTTCACTTTTGCTTTTCTTGCTGTCATGTTATACAATGTCTAAGACATGTGACCATTTCACTGCTTCTGGGAAGCATGTTTGAAATTGTGTGTGCCCGTGTATCTGCATTTTAGATATACGTACAGCCTGTATTGTAAATATAAATGACGCTTTCTGTGCCAGCAGATCAAACATCATAGCTTTTCAGGGTCTTCCTATCATATTGATAAACAGAAATGTGAACTGTCCACACACCATCCTACTAAAGCTATAGCAGACTAAAGCTTGCTCTGCCATGGCACTGCCATGGCTTTTTTTTTTGTTACGGCTGTAGGCAGCGTTGCTATGGTGTTGCTATGATACAGTATCTCTACAGTACCACCAAAATCCTATGTGGATGCTGTTTGCTGAGAAGTAGTGGTGTGTGTGTGTGTGTGTGTGTGTGTGTGTGTGTGTGTAAATATGCGTGTATGAAAGAGACAAAAAGACAAAGAGTGAGTGAGTGACTCTGACGTGAGCCCGTGTCTGTTTAGGGAGAGGCTTTAAATCTAGCTGAGTAGCTGAGACCAGGTCTGCTTGGTTATTTCTGGCAAAGTGACAGAAAACAGAACCATTGTTTCTAAACAAGAGAATAAAAACTCTGAAAAATCAACAATTTCTGTGGAAATGTTATTCTTGTCAATATTACAGGCATGAAAATCACAGCAAAATACATGTCACACATCATATTGTCCTTGTTATGTTTTCTTTTGTCCATTGAGTGGTGCTGTTGCCCCGCTGGAGTCTGAAGGTCATGAATGATTCTGGAAAGTATGCCATGGAAAATGTTTTCAGATACCGGAGTGAATGAAGAGTCATCAAAGCGGCAGGGGGTTCTCCCTAAGGACACTTCCACTGTGTCCTTTAAAAGGGATGGATGTAGGAAACTAAACCTCCACGGCTCAGATCAATACTCAATCACATTTACCTACTTAGCCGTGTTAGTTGAGGACTCTCGCAGAGGACGATGAAGGTGTTCGGGTACAGATGCTGCTCTACCCAGCCTCCCTGTGAGCCAGAGTGTCTGTTAGTTTTGTAACGACACGGAAATGAGTAAAATGTTGCTTCATTAACTTCTACCTCATTTAACATGTCAATGATTTTATCTAGAAAGTAGGGCACACTGTTACAGCTCCTGAATGTCAATGATTCTCTGCACTGTGGGTGTACTTTTGCTTCACTACTCCGTGGGCTCTGACAAATGAGGAACATCATGTTGCAAATTGCACTAAAAAGAAAAAAAAAAAAAAAGAAGAAGATTACTGACAAGGTGAAACAAACATTGATTCTGATTCTTTCCCCAATTGAATCCACTTTATTCCAGAGGTCTGGGCAGATGTTAAAGATTATGAAGACATGGACTGTGCAAAAAGAAAGTGTAATTTGATTTGACATAACTGGCTCTCCATCTGTACAGATAAAATGCAGAGGGAATCAAAACGTCAGTGCTCCTTTACACAGGGTGACCCTGCAAAAGCATTTCAGGGTGACCTCCTCTGGAGAAGACAGGAAGTGCATACATGTCCAGTTACCACACCTGTCCAAGAAATCTTTACATCCCGGGTGCAACTTTAAATGGTTGACTTTTCTGTCTATAAGAGTGAAAGATTTTCAGCATTTTATTATTCTTACAGTGATAATCATATTCTTACTGCTGGAACTACAGTTCCTGCAACTTAGGGGCTCAGCAGGTTGTAAACAGAGTAGACTTAACGTTGGTACGGAGTCCCTTCAGTTCGTTAGCTATGTGTCACAATTTAGCCTATTTTTATTTAGAAATGTACATTTTTGCCAAATTGACACCATTAAAACTAAGCCGAATTATCTATTATTACTATATGTTTGCATTGTACCCATGGACTTACACGCAACTATCAATGAATTGCTTTCTTATTGAAGAAAACTTTAAAACGTGATGATTCATGGGCATGTTCTGGAGCTATAAGGAGCGTCTTTTTTCTGTGATTTCTAAGCGGGTGTGTGGACGTTTATTCGGGATGGACATCGATGTGATCAGGAGGTGTAAGTAAGGCACAATCTATAAATATGTGTATCACGTATGTGTGTTCAGAATTGACTGAGTTATGCCTTATGACTCAGAGAAAGAGAGCAAACACAGATAGCTGCTTAGGCCTCACTGTGTATCATCAATAGGCCTATAGGCTTTTTCACCTCTTCTTTTTTCTTCATGTTTTGTTAGTTATTTGTGTTTTTTTTATACATGCATGTTAAGTAAAACTGAATCCTCATTTTAAAAGATTCCACTTTAAAGTGTCTAGTCTGGGATACAGTGTAAAATTAACTAGTAGGACTACAAACATTAATAGTGATTTGAAAATCAATGCTTTGGTCACCAAAAGAAACTCAAACTCCACAAAAAGCATACACTAAACCATATCTTTAATACACTTTTAACTAATAAAGAACTTAAGTGGTGACATTTATGGATGCAGAAAAAGACCTGAAGCCATATTGAAACCTAGTATTCCTTTAGAAAAAATAATTGAGTATACTTCTTTTAAACTTGATGATATATCATTGAGCCTTAAAGTTGTTGATGAAATCACTTGCGATATCACAAAACTAATCGGCTTTTGTCTTTGCTTTTGTTTCATTTTCCTTATGTCACAAATATAAATGTATGTTATGTAGCAGCGCTGTAAGCCTCACTTACTGTATGTCACAGACCAAAGTAACTGGATTGGGAAAAACATCTCTTATCTCCAATCATTAAAGAGAGCAACATCATCCTCACTATCTGAAAACCTCAGTTCATGTTTGCGGTGATTGACTTTGGATGCTGTTTAATGTTGTTACTCTTTATCTGCATCACGGTCACATTATGGAGGCCGAGCAGAGAGAGAGAGAGAGAGAGAGAGAGAGAGAGGGGAAGCAGATGTATCTCCTCTGAGACTGGTTAATCCACTGTCTTATTCTAGACAACCATGATAAGGTCATTAATGAATAAATTATCTGATGAATGAATTATTGATGAGACCATGTTGGCAATTGTGTGTACAGTATCCTTGAGTGTGTGTCCTGATATTGGAGTTTATAACCAAAACTATGCACAATTAATTGGAAAAATTAGTGAAGCATGTTGTAAATGCTTCAAAGGAGAAGAAATCTGTCATTTCATTTTAGTACATAAGGTCGACAGTTGGAGCTTTAGTAGTTAAGTTTAAATGAATTCAGCACTGCAGCCGATAAAAATCCACAGATGTTGGGCCGTAATAGAAACAAATCCATGCAGATGGGATATACATGAAGTACTTTGCTTGCCGTATTTCATCTACGTTACCAACGTCCTTGATCACATTTGTTACTTTCATGGCAAACAAGTTGAGTATGAGCATGGAAAATGTCAACTGTCAAGTCGTGGAGTTTAATATTGGTGCTGTTGTAAACCAGAAGCAAAGTGCATCCCAGGGACATTGGGTTTTCAGGCCGTGCAGGTTTAGAAATGTTACCATTTTTGTTATAAATCAGTATGGCAAGAAAAGTTGGACATGTGCAGCAATATTTATGGTTATCCTAACACAATGTGGACATAAACAATAGCAGTAATATGAATTGTTTTCCACAGTACTTAATAAATTCCATTATTATGGAAAGTTTACTGTAACATTTTTATTAAACAGGAAACATTTAGTTAATGATTGCTCATATTACCATAGCTTTAATGTTCCATAGAAAGGACAAGGATGACAAAGCTATGGTGAACATGTGAGCATAGAATACTACGGCAGATTTACAGTATAAACTGATTTGTTAGAGCACCGGTGACCCTGTACACACAATATGAGGATCCTGGAACAGGAACAGCTAATAGAAGAGCAGCAACTATTCATGTCACATCTGTTTTTGACAAGTCAGTATGCCATAAAAAAGGTCTACTGGATGTTATGACAAGATTGGAATTCTTTCTCAGGCTCGTTGGCCTAGGTGTCTTACCTGCAAACACTTGTAGGAGAACTCAGGTTAGTCCCAGTGTGTGCCTCTCATGTATTAGTATTATATTTGAGCAGAAGCATCAGATTTTCTGAAAAAGAATTACACAGCAATCTTTGAAATACCCGGAAGGTCGTTTTACAACACTTACTTTTGTTGTGAAGGTATTTCCAGAATCCTCAGACACATCTTACCACCTAGATGAAAAATGATGATGGAAAAGTATTTTGAGCTTTTTTTGATGAAAACTGCTGCCTGCTGCAGGCGAAATCGACACTATGAGAGCGGAGAGAGTGAACCAAAACAGTTGCAGTTAGGACAGCTTAACAATGAGGTGAAGATCGCTGTAAAGCCGAGCGGAGCTACAGACTGAAGTGATTATTCTCTGTAAGTTCATCATTACAAGGGACCTACTTTTACATTGTCATTTGTGTAATTTGATACATTATTATTACTTTAAAAAAAAACTATTATAACCTTTAAGTTAAGCTTTAAATTTGTGTCTAATTTTGATACTCATTTAAAGAGCATAGACAGACAGTTGCTGGCAGGTCCCTACAGGTACCTGATTGGACGTGTCCTTCACTACATGTGGTAATTGACTGCAATCACCTTTTGCTTCATACAGTGTTTACATACCCCCATAGTGTCCTGACAGGAGGTCTTATGAGGCCATGAATGAAAACACTTGTGTGGGGGCATTAACTCTGTCCCCTTCATTTAATAATTTATCTTTGAATAGAGAACACATTTACGTTGTTTAGTACGCTTTATTCCACTGAGTCTAAAGCTATATCACACTTTTATATTGAGCAAAATGTCTAAACTCAGTATGCTTTTTACTTTAAGGTTTTACCATCACATACTAAATTCTGGTTGTGATGTGTATTTGGTTATGCACAACAATTCAAGATGACAGATTTGATATCTTTGGAAATCTTGAGGCCTTGAGTAGAATTTTTAATAAAGTTCTGAGGGTTTGAAGGATGCTTGGCCGCATAATAATTGACTCATCAGGGGTTTGAGTGTCCATGGGGTTGAAGAGATTGAGCTGTACTGGATTGTTGTCACGTATACTAACAACAAAAGTGCAGATGCTGCTAACAAGCAGATGTGTTTGGAAATTGTTCACTGGTGTCTGGTGCAGTACACATTTTCAAAGCTGGCCTTGCTAACTCGATAGCCTTGACGGCCACATACTGTACGTAAGCTTTCCCATCAAATTGATGCCTGTTTCATCTCAGCTGGGTTATTCATGGCCACTATCACAGTTCAAGAGCCACACGTCCAAGCCCAGTCAAAGAGCTGAGTCCTTGATCCCAGGTTGTGACCCCTGTCAAAGAACTGGATCCTTCATCCCTGGTGACAGCTTTCCAGACCAAAGAGAGTGTTACCACAAACCAATGTCTCTCCATTTGGAGGTTGAAAATAAGGAACTGAGATGTAACTTACACAGAAGAATATGTTTAAAAATATTTGCTATTGGAACATTTTGTTCTTCATCTCCAAAATAGCAATTCTTCCTTGACTCAGACAAAAGAGGCTTCTTTAAACTTCCATCACTGCATACTTCTGAGTCCAGAGGGATTTTAAAAGGGATTCATAAGAGAAAAGATGGTCTAATCTCCTTAACCCATGGAGGAGAGTGTAATCCTTAGAATACGACAATGACCAATATTGAGGTTATGAGATTTCAGCAGGATGACATTTTTCCTTCAGCTCTTTCCTTCAGACTGATCAACAGGCCCGCTTCATCTTTATCTTAACAACTTTAATAAGCTACTTTGTGGTGTCCTTTGAGGATTGTCTTCTGCAATTCCACCAGTATTAGAGCCACTGAGTGAATGCAACAGGGAATATGACCTGCTTGTTCAAAGTATTTGGTCCCCAGATTTCAGAGGATCTAAGTGAAAGAGCCATTTAGAAAATCTTGTGTAGTGTGCTCAGAGTTGGGTTAGGTCTTTTAGTCTATTACTGAGTCTCATTTTCAACTAACAAGTGAAAAAAAAAAAGCAGTAGGGTGAGTTTTACACGTTTTTAAGTTATCTTCAAATAGTTTTCAAGAATGTCATTTTCTTGATTTCTGCCCAATTAATTTCTTTATTCTGCCTTACTTTAATAGACGGATATGTCAAAAAAAAAAAAAAAAAAAATGCTTGGAATAACTTTTTAAGATGGATGATTTTGTACACAGCGAGGGAAACAATACAAAAAATAAGAAATTAGTATAAATTATCACCTTGTTGAGAACCATCATAGCAATATGATAACCACAATATGTCTGCACAGCTGTCTTTGTTTGAAAAACAATTATAAACAGAGAAAAATGATTCAGAAACGGACATAGTTAATGACTGAAAAAAAATCATTGATCAATTGGATGTAAAGAGACAGCAAGCTGCTGTGTTGTGCTCTGTCTCCCATCTATAGCGTTCTCTCTTACACACACACACACACACACACCACATAGAACTGGACAGACACACAGGAGTGTATGTGGATGCACACTCACACACACACCATCTTGATGATGACTCACTCCGTCTGTGAAAACAGGAAGTTATTACCTGTATTTTTATCACTGTCTGAGGTCAGCTCTTTATACATAAATGTCTACTTTTCAGTTATACCTAATAGCCGATTGGGAAGCAGAATAGGACAAATCTAAAAACCTCACAAATCTTTATTCTGCTATTTTGTGTGGCGCCATTATGGTCAAGGCCTTTACTGCTTTATCACCATTTTAAATGATAACAGCTCACAGTAGATAATTGTCAAACCAAATCTAACCACAGCCACTACATAGAGAATAAATGCCAAGAAAACAAACAAAGATTTTTTCCAATATGCTCTGATCAAACCCTTTCTGACAGACGTCACCTCTGCTGCTCTCTCTGTCTGCCTGATCCTCACTGAGTCCCCATCCCCTCTGAAGCTCCAGCACTCTGATCATCAGCCCACACAAGACACTGGCACTACCTCCACACATCTCTACAAAGGTACACTGGAAACAGAGGTAAATGACTGCCTGCCCGCAAGTACTGCATTTCTACTGTAGGTGAGGAAGGGGAATGAGAGAGATGAGGTGGAGGACAGATGAGAGAGAGAGAGAGAAGGAGAACAATGTCAGTGCTTTTTTTTACCCAATCACCAACCAGATCCCGGTTAAGACCTCTCTTTCTGCTAAAGGAGTCTTTTGTGGAATCATGACAAAGCTGCAGAAGCAAGCCTTTGTCTGAAAACAAAGAGGAGTGTGTTTGTGCGCGAGAGAGAGCCTGCTATTGTGGTTGTGTGTGTGAGAGTGTGTGCGTGCGTGCGTGCGTGCGTGAGTGCGTGTGAACCCAAGTGTGTGCACATCCAAGAGCAAGATAGCATGTGTTAGTTTGAGAAATTACTTCTCTGAGTGAGGGAAGTGTGTAACAGATGCAGGCGTTGTGTGTGAGTGTACATTTGAGTGTGTGTGTGTGTGTGTGTGTGTGTGTGTGTGTGTGTGTGTGTGTGATTGTCTCTTTCATTTCCTTTGTGCTGAAGATTGGGTTGAGGGAAAAAAAAGATGGCCTCTGCTCATCTGTAAAACTCTCTAATGATCTCAAGTGCGTACATGCATGTGCGCTAAATGTGAAACACACACGCACGCACATTCAGCCAGACAATGTTACTCGCATGTCACCCACACCCCATCCCTTCTGTCAACGGTCAGCATCTCAAAGAAAAAGAGCAGCGAGACATTGGAGAGATTGCCATCACTGCCTATATAAAAATACGCTCACATGGACACACACACAAGAACAGACATGCACAGACAGAGTGACGAATCAGCCTCTATAGCCACCTTGCTAATGGAAATCCTACCCAACAGATGTGCCCTGTTGGAAGAACACATGGAGTGTGAAACAGGCCTATGTATGCATACAGGTAGTGAACCAGTAGCCACCAGAGGATACTGTAGGTGTGTGTGTGTGTGTGTGTGAGAGAGAGAGAGAGAGAGAGAGAGAGAGAGACTGGCTGAACTTGTGAGTGCCCAATGAGACTCAAATGAGATCATGGCATTAAAAACATTTGAAAGAAAAAACATAATTAAGCATGCACAGCATTGTAGCATCATCTAGACTGATTTCATGGAAGCTACTTGCAACCATAGATCGTTAATTGTACAACCAGTGGTGGACCAAGTATTGAGGTCCTTTGCTGTATCCAAAACCTTACTTTTACGTACTTGTTAAAGTATGTATGGAATGTTCTTTAAGTATAAAAGTACTCATTCTGAAAAAAAAAAATGGTGTTATACTATTATAAATTATGTTTTTGGATTAATATTACTGTAGTACTATAGTGCTGTAGTTATTTAAGGTGAAGCTCATTTTCACAGCTTTATGTTGGTAGTTTAATTTACAGCCATGCATCATATTATATATAACATCAGTATATGTTTGTTTGTAGTGTGGCTGTTCTGTGAGAACCACGTATCTCCAAAAAGCCAACTTTTCATGAACAGCCCTGTTTTCAGCTTTGTGACAATGCATTTTCCAGCTATTCCAAGAGGGTTTTTAAATAGTTTATGTACCTTAAGAAGTAGGAGAACTTTCTGAACCCATTAAGGATCAGTGAATACTTTATCACAGACGTTCAAATTCAGAAATCACCAAATTTGGAGATGCATGGCTTTCAACGGACAGGAAGGGTATTAAAAATTTAAATTGTAAAGTAACTAGAGCTACCACTGAGATATTGTTGAGTAAAAGTATAAGCTTACATGAAATTGAAATACTAAGTACAAGTACCTCAAATTTATTTATAAAGTACAAGACAAGAGTGAAAGTACTTAATTACATTCCCCCACTGTATTCAACACAATTTGCATACATACATACCGTATGTGCAAGTGTGCTGCTGGCTGTCAGCCTGAGGGTGCGTTTGCCTTTTCCCTGCCATACAAATAAATTCTGCATAATATTAGGGTAATATGTTCTACTTTATGGTCTTTAAGAAATAGAAAAGATGCTTTGTGGAAAAGGTGAGATGAGGAGGATAAAAAAAGGTGAGATGGTGGTGTGTGAAATAAGTGAAAATGATTGCAGGAAAGGTGCAGTGGGGACTTTGGAGAAAGAGGGGAAGTGAGAAAAATCATACAAGAAGAGATGAGTGTCAGGAGAGCAATTGTGTGATGCTTAATGAGGAAACAAAGGCACAGGAGTTAAACAGGGGACAGCAATAAGTGGGACAGATTGATGGCTTCTGAATATATAAACAGCCTCCGTCTGGAGGCCAGACTCTCTAGACCACATGGACTCGTTTTGAATTGCTCCAGAACTGGACCAACGATATTTATTGCTATAGTATTCAGCTCTTCTTCGGTATTTCACATTTACACACCCAAATCCATTCAATATTAAAGACACATGCACACACAATAACAAGTTTTTAAAAAAAACAAAAACCACCCAGTTGTTTAGGTGCTGCTGTGCTCTGTATGAACCCATGCATGGATGGCTCCATGTTATTCTGCTTCAGCACCCTACCAAAAAAGTCCCCAAGTGCGCATGCGTGGCTAGATGCGCGCTGCCGCAGACAGGGGGCGTCAACATGGCGTTCCCTGCTCGACGACCGCACTGACTGCAACCTGCCAATGAGAGAGAGAGACAGAGGGAGACAGAGAGAGAGAGAGAGAGAGAGAGAGAGAGAGAGAGAGAGAGAAAGAAGCGTAGGCTACCATTCTGTCAAACCTTCATCCCTTTTTTTTCCAGCCTTATGAATCCCTTCACATTTTCAGGAGGTTAGGGAGATTTCAGATGATTTTTAAAACCCCGCTCTAACTTGTTTTTTTTTTTCTTTCCTGCGCAGTGGATGGTTTTTGTGCGGCACCAGACGCAGCTTGTAGAGCAGGTGTGAGAGACAGCGGCGACCGCTCCTCTCCTCCCTGTTTCCAAGGGGAAATGTCGAGCGAGAAGCCGGTTTCAGCACCACCGGGCTCTGCTTCTTCGCTCACGGACACAGACCGAGACTCTCATCCGCCGCCGGGCTCCTCCGCGCAGCCACCGCCGCAGCAGCAGCAGGTCGCCGCGGCCGCTGGCTCCAGCGCCACCGGGGAAAGGATGGTGTCTGCAGCCGGCTCTATGGTCCTCCCGGCCGGGGTGATCAACCCCGCTGTCCCGATCAGGAATATCCAGATGAAATTCGCCGTGTTGGTGGGCCTGATCCAGGTCGGGGAGGTTAGCAACAGGGACATCGTGGAGACGGTGCTGAACCTGGTGAGTGGAAGCAGGATCAAGTGTTAGAAAACACAGAAAAAAGCAGCCATAGAGCACAGTAGAATCACAGAGCCCTAACCCGCTATGTTTTATTTACGATGCTTCACTCCCATGGTTGTGTGGCTTTCAGAGGATGATGTCATTTGTTTGTTCGGAGGATGGATGTGGGGGTTTTCTTTTTCTGCGGATAAAAAAAGGAGCACATATGAGGGCTGTATGTTGGGGGAATTAAAAAGAAAAAAAGCCCTGACGCTGTATTATTGTAAAGCCTAGAGGAGCTGAATGAAACATGTGACCCCGCCAAGGCATGGAGGGTATAATCACCAGCCATTGTTGACTAAATGACCCGTTTGCGGTGCAACAAGGAAAAAAAGACGTTTGCAGTCCAACTCTAGTGGATGGAGGGGGAAAGTGTATGCAGGCTATTCTCCTGACCCCGATATGTACCCTGAAGTGATGCATAGGCAGGTTGTAGCTACCAAACGGCGAATGGTCACAATGTTGCGCACAACACCGAGAAAACCCAAACGGAATGAATTCGGTTTTTCCTAAAAAGCCAAATCATGCAAGTGTGCACTGTCTGTCGAGAACTGAAACTAAATTAATCCAAACATGGACAAAGGCCGACTAGCATTATGCTATCCACCGACATATACGTGTGTGTATGAGAATGGCTCAAATTTATGCATAGGCCTATTGTTGGAGGCAGGGCCCTGCATCCCGTGTGCGCAAAGGAGTGATGTATAGGTAGGTGGTGAAGCGGTTAGTGGTTCATATTGCTGTGTGCTTCCAACAGCGATTCTTTTATTTATCAGATATACAGTGCCACCTCCCCTCCCTCCATCTTTACCCCTCCATCGGAGGTTGTGTCGGCGATGCTGGGCCTACCCCTACACATGAGAGGATTTAATCCAGCTGGGGGCTTTTGACATGACTGGTGTTTCCCGTTACGAAACAGATGAGCAAAATGTACAGCAGACGTAGTTCTGGAAGACTAATGCGTTTGGAGGATATAGGACCTGTGTATTGGATGCTGCCAGGCTGTTTTCCCTCCTCCATGCATCAGGCGATGGCGTGTGCTGCATGATATTACATATCTGCCATGAAAAGAGGGGCTCTGATCATTATTCATTTTCTTCTGAGGAAGAAGTAGAATAATGTACACATAATTTATAACCTGATTTCAGTGCAGTGCTTTCTGGAGGTTGACTATTTCAGGGTTTCGTGTAGCCAGTGGCCTATTTACTCACTGGATGCTTGGAGCAGGACAGCCTACAGCTGGGCTAAACCATTTTCCTCTCAGTCAGACTGGTGAGCTGTCCTGATTCAGGTCGCCTCTCATCTTCTAATCGATTATTGGTACTACAGGGAAGAGCAAGGGGGGGTTTTGCTGGCTCACTCCGACCTTGTCTCCTTCCCTTACAACAGCTGCACAGGCTGATAACCATCCATCCATCCTGTTCCACTGCCTCCTCCTTCACTCTGGAGGGGCTGAGAGGAGGGATGCTGCCTGCATAGACTGGCCTGGCAGGGCAACGCCATGCATTTAAAAGCAGGTGGAGAGGAGGAGGAGGAGGAGGAGAAGGGGTTGAGGGAGGGTGGGGGAGGAGAAGAGAAAGAGTGGAGGAGGAGGAGGAGGAGGAGGAGGAGGATGAGGTGGTAGGATGCTGCAGTGGCTATGTGCTCAGAAATCACCAGCTGATGCAGTGGAAGAGGAAAGGACTCTGGATTGGTCCACATCAGATCAGTGAAAGCTCATCAGAGCGTTCAACTGAAATCTACTCTATTCTACATAAATACCTGCATTAAGGCCTTACTCCTTATTTATGAATGTTGGTCTGATGCATTAACACTCAGAGGCCAAACACCCTGACAAATTACAGCAGTATGTGTTAGCCATACAAAGCTTTACTTGCTAAATCCTGAATTGAACAATCAGTTCTGGTTGCGAGGCTGCCAATAGCTAAGCCTGTTAGGGAATTCTGTTGCCCAGCTCCTTAATTAAAAGAGTTGAAACAAAGAGGTGTGGAGGCAGGAACCTCAGCGGTCATGCTGCTGATACAATGAGTCCACTGTGACCCAAAAGCTGATCCATTATTCCAGTCAATGTGGGAGACCACAGCAGCCACATTCTCCGTCCACCGTGGCTGTATTGATCAGCTCCCACTGCGGCTTGGGTGAACAGATGGCTTGTCGGCTGGATCAGATATGCTCCCTGTTCTATACGGCGCGATGCTGGCCCTTTGGCGAGTGATGAACTGTAGTGTCTCTAGAAAGAAAGAGAAGAAAAGGAGCGAGAAGACAATAAAAATCAACCTGGGGCCAGAATGCTGGCTGTACTGATGCTGATACAGTGACAAAACAACAGAGCAGAATCAGTTTATCAGCACTGCTGCCTGTGTAGCTGAGAACATAAGGCTTGTTATTGTTCATAATAATGTAATAATAGTGTTTTTAAATAAAAGTCCACAGTACAGCACTGCACACATATATATAGAAACACGTACACTGTGTGTGTGGGGGCTGCTAGCGGCGAGGTGCTCAGCTATTATCATCAACAAGGCATCACAGTTGTCAAGGCAACACTGCTCTTTGACTGCCTGCCTCCAGACGCTCGACCACCTGGTGTTGCTTTCCACTTCCGGACTTCTGTCACAGTACTCTGCCACAGCATTTATCTCCATCTCTCACGCTCTTTCTTTGTTTGTCTGTCTGTCTGTCTCCTATTATGTGCTGATATTTTTCTGTAATTCTGTAAACAATAACAAGCTAAACAGGGTTGATTAACTGAGAAAGGCGGACAGTAGCACAGACACATTTTAGTGGGAGCATCAGCGAATAAGCATGGTTTTAGGTAGAGTTTGGTCACAAATTAAAGGAAAAAATATCAGGTGTCTTAGGCAATAGGCCATCATGACCAGCTGGATCTGTCCTGGAGGGATGAAAACCATTTTCCCTAAAGATATTCCCTCATTTAGTGTTTTGATGATGGTGGTGGAAAGCATGTTACTCCAAAATCTCCCATAGGCGATCAATTGGGTTGAGATCTGGTGGTTGTCTGCAGTGAGTCTGCCATGGAAGCAATTGCTTTTGTTATGTTTTTTTTTTTTCCTTTTTAATTTGTCACCAGTCTGTACATCAAAGTATACGGACGCTTGTCAAGCCTGGATGTAGTGGTTGCGAGATAAATCTGTGGGGTCATGAGATGATAAATGGGGCAGTAGAGCTCGAAAACACTTATTAAAGGTCCAGTGTAACATTTAGGAAGATCTATTGGTGGAAATGGAATATAAGATTCACAGGAATGTTTTAATTAGTGTACAATCACCTGAAAATAAGAATCGTTGTGTTTTCTATGTAGAGGGTACAGGTCCTCTTCTGCAAGGGCTGCCATGTTGAACTATCATGTTTGTACAGTAGCCCAGAATAGACAAACCAAACACTGTCTCTTAATTGGGCCTTTCAAGGTTTTTGTGTGTTTTGCTACCCCTGTAATTTCTACTTCACGCTTCGAAGGGGAGGGTGAAGTGAGGGAGTTCAATCTGCATCCACTAAATTCTACACAATGGTCCTTTAGAAAGGATTCAGATAAAACAGGGCAACAACTCTTCATTTTGGTCAAGCTTTTCATAACCCATAGAAACATGGCTCAACTGGATTTTTTTTGTGTCGTCATAGGCCAAAAAGGTTGGGGGGGGGGTCTACAGGACGGGATACTTTATGGTGTTATGATGGACCCATTTACTGGTTGGGTCATCCCTTTAGAGGGCAGTGCTTTCTTTTCTGTCTCTGCACTGGTGGTTCTGTGGATTGACAGCTCAAATTCTTCTAGTTAATGGTCATCCACTTCCACCCCATGCTGTGGTTACTTGCTTTGACATATTGTGATGTTGGATATTGGGGGGGGGCAGGTGAGGAGGACTGTTTGTTGACGGAACGAAGAGGGTTGACGTGTGATCTATCTGCCTGAACTGTACTGTCACATCTTTTCTTTATTTGAAATATTGGGAGTTATCTACAGGCAGTACTGTCAGTCTTGCATGCGTATGGCACCAGCTCTGCTTATTTATAGACAGCTTTATCTGGTTGTGATGCTTTTTTTTTTTTCGGGATCAAAACGATGTGTTTGTCTGGCATGGAAAAAGATTGGTGACACTCACTCCGGCTCGCTGTTGGTCTTCCTGCCAGTTCTTCACTTTTCATTCCCTCTTTCACCTTCCTCCTTGGTCGGATGCAGTATCTTCTGGCAGTGTCAATCCCCACCTGAGCCCCTTTAGTGGGTCCCGTTGAGTCTCTGTTAGCAAACGTCTCATTATTCTTGTCCACACACTCCACAATCACCAAGGTCACCTGATACCGAGTCCACAGCCAGCAGAGTCAGCACAACACGCTGAATCTGACACACACACAAACCACCCAAAAAACCCACACGCACACTGTGATGTTGACATTCAGACGCAAAAACAGACACACCATGGCACTTTCATTTGCACATGTGAGGTAGTAACTCATTGATATTACTGTTTTCTGAAGGATATACAACAAAAAAAAAACAACAACAAATGAAGATGAGGAAGGCATAAAAAAAAAAAACCTTTCTATGTTTTGTCACGTGTTTAACACTGCTGACCCTCTGTCTGAACTGCAGTGACACTGGCGTGCTGATTTATGCCGTGCAGATTTCTAAAGCAAGAGGTCAAACAATTTCAAAACATATTATGTGACATCCTACTTTGCCCTGAGGTGGCTTGAAATGCTACAAAATTCAGTTTAATTTAACTGCTTCCCGAGTTTGCCCTGTGGCTGCACACTCAGGGCAGAGGCTAACTATTTCCCTGCAGCACTGTAATCTGCTTGCATGGCGATGCAGGGAATAACAGTGCGTCATCATGTGCTCACACTGTCAAAAACAACAAAAAATCCCTCAGTTGTGTGTGCAGAATGATGGACTTTTGCATGAATACAGTAGATTTTATGGTAAATGAGCAGTTTTCTAACAGTCTTTTTAGGTTTTCAAGCTTAGGTTTAGCAGTTTCTGTGGCTGTAGCACACAATTAAAGATGCTATTTACTGCGTCACTATTTTATTGTCAAGTAAATTGTGGGGGTGGCTTTGTAATATAAACATCGACTAATGAGACCATGGTAAAGATGAGAGGCTCTGTGTCACACCTAGCTCTGCCATCGGTGCTTCTGAAACTAGGACCTCTTCTCTAATAACTGCCATTGTGCAAAGAGGTTGTGCTTGTTTCATCATCATGTGCTTGTGTTGCTTTTCATGCATTTTGATAAACATATCGTTACCATGGGTTTTGTGTTGCAGGGCCTTCCTCCTGGTTTTTGTCCAGTCAGTGTTAGCTCAACGGATTTCATGTGAAATCTGATTCAGTAGCAGAAAGTGTAGAATAGTAGAATAGTTAGAGGGTAGTCGAGGTGGTCATATTTGACCAGTTTGTGTGTACTGCCATTATTGTAGTAAGTTATGACAGTGGGAAGATAGCAATGGGATGACATTGGCTTGGATTGGATTGACAAACAAGTATAGATGCCGATTATTTAACCTGTCGATAAACTAATCTACAGTCGACATTTGCCTCGGGCTAATGCTGCAGCAAGAGAAGAAAAGTGTCTGAAGAAATGCTGAAATTTCAACACAAATGTGTCAAAAGGAGGATGCACATTTTGTTTGTCTTCACCGAGTGCTTGGCCGGCCTCTGCGGGATGATGTTGGGGTCTATTTTGGGAAAGATTAGCTGCCGTAATGCTGCATAGGAGCTTAGTCAGTTAGTGCCTGGGGGCTACAGCCAGTGAGCAACGTTGGCTAACGGTGGCAACTGTGCCTGAGCTGACCCGAGGAGCACAAAAACAATTCTAAATGTTATTATATGGGGTGACCTACCACTTCAACTACATAAACACACTCCATGCCTGTTTCTCTCTCTCTCTCCCACATACACACACGTATACACACGCATGCATACATGCTGTTGAAGAGGTGGAGGATAGAGGGTGTGGCTTCCACTGCAAGGTCAGGAATGACTTTGCCATCTATCACACAGCTGTGTTGTCTTGACCCCTGCGTGAGCCGTAGAGAGCATGAGAGAGAGTTGGAAAAAGATGATGCGGGGAGGATGCTCATCTTTATTGGAAAGAGTGATAGAAGGGAGGAAGGTGGTAAACTGAAGGGAGAGAATTGATGAGGAGGATTTGGAGAGTTTCGGAGGAGAAAACTGAAAAAGTCTGTGATTGTCCTTCAGGTGCTCATAACATAGGTCCAGCTGTATGGCGTTCTGTGGGGGTCTGATGAGTTCCAGCCCCCCTGTGGAGCCTCATCACGCCATGCGTATCACTGCTCTCCCGTCTCCTCTGTTCCTGGTGATAGAGGAGTGACATACAGCAGGAGTGCCAAGGACCTGAGCAAATGGGAGCGCTTGCACACTTTTTGTATATAGCGCAGAGCCTGTTAAGAGATTCCTTGACATTTTGAGTTTTAATTGGCCATTTTTCATCATCAGTCTCTTGTCACATTGTGGGATTAGCCTCTACTGGCTTGTTAGCATGGTTAGCGTCCCTCTGTGAAAGCGAGGGCCGCAGTTGTAGCTTCCACGCTCCGAGGCATGCCGGACAAATCTGAAAACCATTTCCACTTCCATAGATATCTGGGGAAAGAAAAAAATAACCCATTAAAAGTCTAAATGTTAAGTCGCCCCTTAAACGACAAACCTTGTCGCTCCCAAATCCTCTTACAAGAAAGCTTCTCCATGATGATCTGCTTCAGAGCCAAATGAATCGTTTTAAGGTGTGATGCTGATTCTTTCTGGTTTCATTATAATTTCCTTTTCATACTTTTGGCTTAAATTATAACACGGTTTGTGTCTGATTCTTACCGGTCTGATTTGTACGTGTGTGGAAGTATGAGGTGTTAGGAAATCGAGGCTAAAGCGTTCGCCTCTCCGTGTCTTAGAGCACCTCAATCCCGCTCTACTTCTCTAAATTCCTCCTCATCCTTCGTGGGCTGTTATTTCCAGATGCTGGGATTTTTCCTGGGGATAAGCCGTGTCAGATTTGGGGTGAGGACACCTTCTGGGAATGGGGAGGAAAAAAAGTCCCATCCTTGCTTAACGACACCTTTTGTTACTTCACCATCGCTTTCTATATCTCTCCATTCTTTATCTCCTCTAAGCACATCCATCTCCCTAACCCTCCGGTGTAATCTTGTCCCTCGCTCCCTGACTCCCTGGTTGGGTGAAGCGGCTGGTGGATGAATGTGGATGATCCCTATTGTGAGGAGGTAATGGAGCTGTCTGCAGTGCAATTCCTCTCTGGTTTCTTGTCTCCACTCACTGTCTCCTTCCACTCATCTTTGCCACATTTCGAGCTAAGAAAGGCCGGAGGGAGACTATTTGCTGTTAACCATATATTTGCCATCTCTTCTTACCTACTGTGGCTCTGTTGTGTGAATGTAGAGTTGAAGAGCACTTAGAACTGGGCCAATTGAGAAAAACAGATGCTGTGTATAGGGAGTGGAGATGAGTAGGGAATACTAATTTATAAGTATTTTATGTCCACGATTCTTGCTTATTTGTCATTTGTGAAGAAAGTGACAGGAATTAATTGTACAACTTAGCAGTAAAGTCGCTGCTGTATAAATATACTTTATTGTATTGTTATTACTTTGACAGGGTCCTTTCCAATAGTGCTGTAACAATTCAGTTTGCATTGACACAGAAATTGTCATCAGATGTCAGAAATCTGTTATAAATAAATTATATGGATCTGCTACAAGAGATTTTATGAATTAAACATGAATTTCACATGCAAAGTGTCTACTCATTGCCAACTACTGAACTATAAATTGAATCACTGTTAAATACCTGGATACCTCTAGATATGTTTGAGCTAGATCTAGCCTTCTCTCGTCCTCTGGGGGTCTGATCAGAATACATTTCAACTAATAGAAAGTGAAGAAAAACGTGGGGTTCGAGTTTTCGATCATGCTGCAGTTGAACCAGCATCCCTGTCATAAAAAAATAATATTAATGGGGAAACATTGTATATGACCTGCAAGTGATTCTCACCTGGACCTTTGTAATATTAATGTTTTTGTCCTATTTCTCCAGGGTTATTTTTTCAGAAATGAATGATGAAACATTCCTAGATTGTCATTTGAATCAAAAATAAAAATAAAAAAATAAAAAATATTGAGCTCTATCAATAATTTACGATGCAAAAAGAAATAAAACGAGAATGTTAGAGCCCAAAATAATTATTTTCACTCAATGCATAACTAAAACTATACATTGTTATCAAAGCATCATTTGATTAATTTTCTGTTATTTTACAGGCCATAATAAATTATTCATTTCTCCACTCATATTCATATAAAGGGCTACAGGAAGCGTTATGAATTATTCTCTTTTTTTTTCTTTCTCTATGCTCTTTGTTTCCACACTATTGTGTCTGACTGGTTCATGCTATTGTGTCTGGCTCTTTTGTGTGTTTTTTTTTTTCTTGTAAAATGTGTGTGTGTGTGTGTGTGTGTGTGTGTGTGTGTGTGTGTGTGTGAGATTCGGGGGAAGGGGGAGTTTGTGGGTGTCATTTCTATGGAGTCTTCATATGGCACATTTGGATCAAATACACTGTTGAAACATGGTTTTGTTGCTATGAGTGCATCTGCTTGCGTGTATGTGTGTGTGTTTGTGTGTGTGTGTGTGTGTGTGTGTGTGTGTGTGTGTTTCATTCTGGCACCCCTACAATGCACTAATCTTCACATTATAACAAGCTGCTTTGTTTGAATTACCTGGTGTTTGTGTGCTGGTGAGTGTGTGCCCCCAACATCCTAGAGAGTTGATAAATGAGTGTTCTTACAAACCCTTTGCTTTAGTGTCTTACACCTTCATCTGCACATTTTCTCTGGCAGCACATACATACACACCAGCACACACATACACACAAAAAAAATACACACACGGCTCCCTTCCTTCTTGTAGCCCACATCATTGCCTGGCAGGGTTGATTTTATATTCATGCTGGCCTACTTCGCCTCTCTCCCTTGGCTCCTCTCTCTCTCTCTCTCTCTCTCTCTCTCTCTCTCTCTCTCTCTCTCTCTCTCTCTCTCTCTCTCTCTCTCTCTCTCTCTCTCTCTCTCTCTCTCAGACACACACACACACACACAAACCCATCTGCTTTACAGTGAAGTATAACTAACTGTGTAGCTATTCATCATGCTGTGTACTGCAGTGGTCGAAGGTTGATTATAGCTAACTGTGTAGTGTTTGTATGAGAGTACCTTCAGTATTCAAGACCTGCTCCTAATGTTATTTTATACCTTGACATCTAGCATCTCCCTGCTATACCCATACACCCCCTGCAGCATGAAAAACACTGTCAGAAGTTGTAGCAAGTCATTTAACACCACATTAGACTGGTTAGTAGATCTAAACTCGCAACAAACCAAAACCAAAGATTTTCTAATTAAGTTTCTTATTACGTCCATCTGTATTCTGCACTGTTAACAGTGTATCAGGACAGCATGTTCTCCCCATGAAGTACACTTTAACTAGTGAATGCTGATGAGAGCTACAATCCCTAAAGGATTTCATCCAATAAATCCAGTTCAGTAATGACAGCGAGCTGTAGATGAAGGGGAGGGTTAAACAAGGATTTTGCTTTCAGACAGGGATTTTTCATAAGACGGCACAGCTTGATAAGAGAAAGGCCTTGGTAATATTTTGTACACTCCGAAGAGAACTAGTTAAACAGACCAGACAGCGGCACAATATGGTCCTTTTTATTGTGTTCCCTTTCCGTGCATGTGATACTGCCGGACTAGCACTGCAGCAGCATTGGTTTTAGCATACACAATAAAGTCAGGTCTGTGTGCTCTGGTCCATGTCAGCAAGGGAAATAAGAACAGTAGCCTAATCTACTGAGACTTTATTCAACAATAACAATCTGTATTCAGGCTGACATTCAGAAGTGTCGACCACTAAAAGTAAAGCGTTTTGTGCTTCTGTTTGGTGCCATGTTAATTCTCGCATAGTCTACTGCTAGTGTTTGTACATTCTTACACATCTATTTTAAAATCCAAAGCGACTGCTGATTGGCACGTTAGAACTATTTATAGGAAAGGCAGGGAAAACAAACGTGTACACAAGTTGCTACGCCTTTTATCGCTTGCTATGTAAAGAAAAATGTCACCAAAACAGTGTTAGAGAAACACTCCAAATCCTCCACAGCATGCAGAGCAATACTAGTAGCAGCCAGTTAATTGCACCATGCAAAGTTAGAAAGCTGCACTGTTTAAATATCAACAAGGCTAAGAGTCGAGAGCCATACTAGCCGCTTCGTGAGGCAGGGGTCAATCCTTTGTTCTCAGCGTTGGTTCTAGGGTTAGGCTTATGGGTTAGGGACATTAGGACCCTTGAAATCATATACAATCCATGTTCACCCTCTTACTTTAGAGTGTCAAAATTGTGACATTTATAAGGGTCTCAACTACAACATTAAGTGTGGTTGAGGCCGGTGGGAATATCATTAGTTCTGCAGGTATTTGGTCATTAAGCAAAATAATGGACAAATTGGCGAATTTTGTGGGCACCATGGAGATCTGTATCAAATTGCATGGCTATCCATCAGATAGTTAAGATATTTCAGTCTGGCACAAACAGATCAATAGACTGACACTGCAGTCTCTAGAGCCACGCCTTTAGTTTCAAAAACAGCAGTTTTATACTAACCTTGAATATATTAACCAAACCTTGAAATTTGCCCATGATAGATGGTGATAGACAGATGGTTTATCCAATCAACTGTGGTTTTTTTTTAAGTGCCAGTCCTTTCTACAAACAGTATTTTCA
The DNA here is from genome assembly GCF_905237075.1 of Dicentrarchus labrax. Lineage (NCBI taxonomy): Eukaryota > Metazoa > Chordata > Actinopteri > Moronidae > Dicentrarchus > Dicentrarchus labrax. The sequence goes on along the minus strand of NW_026136705.1, from coordinate 18,977,569 downwards.
TTTCCTTGTTTTTACCTGGAATTTCGAAAAGATAAGAAAGCAATTTATTACATTACATAAGCTTTTTCATGCAAACACATGTTTTGAGTTTTATGTTTGAATGATTAGGAGGGGGATTAATGAATAACGAAATAACAGGCTTATGTCAGAATTCACAAACGTTGTAGGTGATTTTGTGCGAAATAAAAGCGGATATTGATGTACCAGTGTGGCAGGTTTTTCCTCACCCCTCCTGTGACGTCCTTTCACACTAACAAATGCTGGTAGACGGAGGTGGAGGAAGAGGTTTTGCAGCCAACACCTGGCAGTGGTGACTCACTTTGTCACCCTCTCGCTCCTTCCATCCCCCTACTCCCGTCCCCTCCCTTCCTTGACCCTCACCCTGGCCCCCGCTTGAGCTCTGGCTCCAGGAAAAAGGATTAGGTTGGAATACAGAATTTAAATGCAGAGAAGCACATTGTAATACGTAATTAAGCTAATGTATGGATCCAAAGGGATCTTTCTTAGAGTCTGTGTTGGTTTGTGTTACCACAGGGGTCACATATGGACATTTTTGTTAATTCTCAGTTACACAATGAACTCAATCAGTGTTTGACTAATTTGCCATTGCTAGTATGGATCATGCAGTTATTATTATTATTATTATTATTATTATTATATTTTTTTTATTTTTATCTTTATACCAGCTTCAGACATTATTGTGTTGCTTGCCTAAGGGACTGGATTTGCACTGTAGTTTTTTTTCTATTCCAAACTTAATACTTATGATATATGATCTGTCTGTATTTGTTTTTCAGAATTGACTCACTCGCCTCATCCCCAGAGTTATTTCTCCTTCTGATATTATTTTAGACTTTGCAAAAGCACTTGAAAGTTTTTTTTTTTATCTTGCAATCCTTTTGAAACCAAATGTTTATTTTCTTTTCCAAGTGTTTGGCCTTCATGAGTGTGAGCTCTCAAGGCTGTGAACACATGCTGGCAATCGGCTGTGATATTTGAGAATGGATTGTGTGTTGATTTGACCTTTTGATAGGAAATTGTTTTTTTGTGAGTGAATTTGACATTTGACATTGTCATCTGGGCAGTCTGAGAAAGTATCTTGATAACATTCTGTACTTAAGTCAACATTGTAGTCCTTTTTGTTATTTGATTTTAATTCAATGGAGTTAGTCTACTATGTTGGTCACTAGCTCTGTTAGCTAATGAAAATGAAACAGCTTGTGATCAGTATTCTCCATTTAAATCACCTATCTACCTTATGAATGATAGATATTCGTTGCAGATGTCAAGCACTTAAAACTGAACTCAGTCATCATTCAGTGTCATACTTTGTTGCAGTTGCAACTAAGTTTTAAAGTCTTACTTAGCTTACTCATATCTATTAGTTATCTATTAGTTATCCATTAGTATCCATGAAAATATCCTCCAGTATAATGGCACTGTTTGTAAATTATTCTATCGTAATGGAAGCTATGAGATAAAGTATTAATGTAGTAGATCCCCCAAGGACCAAGCAAATAAGGCAAACTTCCCAGTGTAAAAACAGAAGGAGCTGATGTGAGAAATATGGTTTATGGAAAAATTTAGGATTGGTCAAAATATGCAAAAGATTTGAATAGCCACAAATACGAACATCAAATGGTTCCCTTTCAAGGTTTTTACTTCCAAAGCTCAAGCTTCTGACAACTGCTGTGTCTGCTGTACTTCAAACAACATGAGCTTCAAACAGCGATAGTCTTCACCACTGTCCAGTGTGGTGGACAAGTCTGAAGTAAAGCTGATGCACTGACAGGCCTGTAGCGCAGAAACACCTTGACAGAGAAGCAGCTGAAGTTGGTGCTGATTCTTTGGACCAAATGTTTTATTCCATTTTTTCTCCCTGAGTGTTTAAAATAATAATATGTTCAGGGACACGTTTAGAGTTATGGGTTTCACTGTGTTTCCTCTGCTCAGAATTACATTATCTACATATATCCTTTATTTTCTAAGTTAAAGATTGATCGGGTTGTCTAACTTGACTTATGATTATCTTGTGTGTACAGTGTGCGTGCACTGTGTGTGGTCTTTTTGCACAACAACATACAGTACATCATGCTCCACTAACCCTTCAAACCCAACTCTGTGTGTGTGTGTGTGTGTGTGTGTGTGTGTGTGTGTGTGTGTGTGTGTGTGTGTGTGTGTGCACGTCTTTGTGCGTGTGCATGTGTGTGTGTCATTCCCTGGCCCTGTCTTATGATGATGGATTACTGAGACTCATTGGAGCTCTCTTATCCTCCATCAACTGTGGCTCAATGGAACAGTACTCTCCATTGTTTCAGTGGATGGTGAACACGTGCATAATTGTGTGTGTGTGTGTGTGTGTGTGTGTGTGTGTGTGTGTGTGTGTGTGTGTGTGTGTGTGTGTGTGTGAGTGTGAGTGTGAGAGAGTACTTCCACATATGCATGCACACATCTGCTGCAGCACATACACTCAACCGAACCAAACAAACAGATTAGTGATCCTGAATTGCCACCAGTCAGGTCTGCAGGGCTTATCTGCTGACCTTTCAACTTAGCATCAGCTAGTCTACACCTGCCTCATCTCACTGGCAGACAGACACACACTCAGATGCATTCATTGAAAGGGCACCTGTGATTCATGAACAAATATGAAACATTTGAATTTCCATCCCGAAGACCACATTTTGACCCATTAGCCAACACTTGATACACCAGACCGTTAATATAACGTAGTTATATAGCTCAGATCAATCATTCCTTGTAGACGCACAGGAAGAAGAAGGAGTTCATAGTGAGTTGTAACTCCCAGTTACCCTCTCTTGTCTCTACTTTCATCTCTGATAAGCCCAGTGAGATGTAAGCAACATGTAGGATGCCCTGTAGGACTTCACTTCCGGTCAGCTTCTCTGAAATGAGCCCATTTGATTCGAGTCAGGAGCAGAGGCGTGAAGGCCTTGTTAAAGTACCAAATCTCAGCCTTGAGTCCTTCCTTCCGAGGCTCCCGTGGCATAACACACAAGGATGCCCTCGTTACTGCCTGTCTTGAGGAAAAAATGAAAAGACAGGAAAATTGAGTTGCCTCTTGTCCTCAACAAAATCCCATTTTTTCCAAGTAGAAGTGGGCAAAAAAACTCAACCCCCTTCTACACCTCACCATTCAGCTTTTGCCTTCTTTCTGTATGTCTGGTAGAATTCAACAGCATGTCTCATTTGTTTCATGCTGTTCTTTCAATGAAGCCCTCTCAATCACCACCTCTACTTGATGCTATTTTTCTCTCTGCTTCTTAGTTTTTCTCTTCACTCGTTCTCATTCTGCTCTGCCTTGGCACTTAAGATGTTTTTCTTTCTCTTGCGTCTCCTCTCCTCTAGACCTCTTTGTCCCCTTGTGAGAGAAGTTGCCATTGGTCCTTTTCTATTAAATCACACATCTTATGAGTTCTTAACACATGACTCATAACAGTTTCTGGTCTGGTAAGGCCAAGGCATTTCCATGATAGAGGACAGGTGTTTGCTTGCTACCATAGCTTTTAGTATAAGAGGATGGATTTGTGCTCCTCCAGTAATTCAAGCAATGTAACATTAACATTAAGTTATCAGTTTCAAGGTTGAATCAAGAAAGATCACAAAGTCACGATCTGAATGTTGATATCCTTCAAAGCAAGTGGCGATTCTGGAGGTTTTTTTCATATAATATCATTAGAATTGTGAAAATGCTTACCTTTGATTTTCAGCAGAATAACTTTGACTTTCTGCAGCTTCCAGTGTTTCCAGTGTTATCTGATCAACCATTCAATCACTACTGATGCTGAAGAGTCTCATGCTTTGTATGTTTATTCCCATAAGTCCCGTTTATCCCTTCCTATTGTCTTCTTTTCATGGGAAGGATCTAACTAACTCTATGAACTGAAAAACTCAATTGAAAAGGCTATAGCTTGAGTTGGTATTGTGCTCTATAAAGCAGGATGTAAATTTATTCATGAGAAAGTGCAGTGGATTATTATTTTAGCCGGGAGGCATGTTTCTAAGCAATTTTCCAACACTGTTAATCTCAAGCACATACTTTTTTGTCATTAAATTTAAATGCTAAATTGTTTTTTAGTGTGCCAGGAATACAGTATACATAAAATTTAAATTCAAATCTCCGATCCACTCATGGTTAAAAATGACTTTTAATGACAGGAATTTCAAATCCAGCTCAACACCTAAAGCTAATAAATTGTTCATCGGCTCTCAGACTGCCTGTCCTTAAAATTAAATAGAAATCTGTTATGACATTTTTGTTATAATGCCAAACTTTGAACACAATATGCATTAATTCTTGGCTCTAGAGGAGATTATTGTCCATGACTTTCTTTCTGTTCTGATGCTGTTGGTAATTGTGAAAGCTACGTCAATCTATAAACAATGTGTGTAATAAAGTGTGAGAGACTATCACATGTGGTGTTCTGTGAGACAAAAAGGAGGAAAAAATGTTTTATTTGTTGCCCAATAGCATGTGACAAGGCTTATTGCTAGATCCGTTACTAAGCCTCTTGGGCCAATCAGGTGGCAGACATTTTAAACTGCAGTTGGATGAAGTCAGAGTTGTGATCACTTGGCTGCGATTCTCAGTCCCTGTAGTGTGTATGTGGATGCCTGTGTTCCTGACCTGGATTTTAGTTTGGAGAACATCAGCCGTGAACAGTACGGCTGGCTCCTACGCTGTGGTGCCTGCAAACAGTGGAGCTCTCACAGCTTTGGATTTCATGTCACAGTCAGATTTTGCTGTCACATACTTTAAGTCCTTGAAAATATTGATAGTTTTAATACAGCAATTAGTGCAGTTGCAGTTTCAGCTGTTTGTCAATGAATGCTGCAGCTCTAGTGAAGGGTTTGTGCTGTAGCTTCTCTCCGTCAGTGTATCTGTCAGCAGAGAGAGCAGGAGCTGTCCGTTGTGCTGAAAAGAGGCTGCTGTATTTGTCTGTCTGCCCTCTTTTTCTGTCATTTCTCTCTGCTTTCCCAAGCAAACATTCACACCATTACTGTTGCTGCGCATTTCCTTTCTGCCCTGCTTGTGACGTCTGACCTCACTTTCTTACTCCCATCTCCCTTTCCTCTTTTGATATCTTCCTCTTTGCCGGTCCTCTGTTCTACTCTTCTTCTTCTCTGCTCTTTTTAAAGCTCATGTGTCTCCCACTCCAGTAAACAGACTTTTGATTTTTTTTTTTTTTAACAAGCTACTCATATGCTAATGAAATGGCGCCTCATTATTATTGGATTATTTTGGGAAGATTCTCTGTGTATCCATCCCGTTCTCTTGCTCTTCCTCTTTCTCCACTCCTTTCTGTTTGCAGTCATGCTGTCATTCATGTGAGTCGCTGCTGCAGCTGTTGTGAGCATGTATGAGTGTGTTGTTGTGCGAATGACTAAGACCTACAAGACTTTTTTGCAATGAATTGTTTAAAAGGCTGTTGCCCTTTGGACGCTGAGTATGTGTGTGTGTGTGTTTCGGCTGAGTTTGTCAAGTGTGTACAGGCGTTGATGTGCATTTGCCTGCATGTGTGTGTACAGTATGTTTTAAGCTTGCACTTGACAAGCTTTGAGTCAGATGTTGGAGGCGGGAAAAGGCACACTGAACTGGTCTGCAGTGAACTGGAGACTTTCTAAAGGCTTTCATAAAGACAGATCTCAGCAGGTATTACAGTCTTATCTCGCCCTCTCTCACTCCCCTTTTATGCAGCTTTCTCTCTTTGGTTTCTGGCAGCGTTAATAGAAACTGACAAGCCAATACATGGGAACGCTCAATAGCTTCGCTCTTCTTTGATGTATGTGCAGAGACACATTCATGGTTATTTTTGTGGAAAATGTGCCCAGGGTACAGCTCTTGGCACAGAGCACACAAATGTCTGTGTTTTAATCTAATGGAACTGTAAAGTGCACAGTTCTTTGCTAAATTAGAAAGTAGCAGTCGTTTGATTGGAATTCGTCATCTTCCCCGCACAGCAACCTTGATGGGATCACACTAACTGATTGGAAACAAGTCTTTTTTGCCCCTCGGACCACAATGTTTATGCATTCACTTTTCCCATATGCCAAATTAAGGCATGAAATGGTGCATGCCCACATAGCTAATTTTGCACTCAGTCATTATGGCTCATACATAAACTGTATTTTTAGAACATCATCGAGCTCTAGTCTACATCAAATGTTCAGTTTAGAATTTCTCACCTACAATCTGTCCTATTTAGTTTGTAAACTTTCCCCAAGAGCTTTTTCAAAATGTATAACTCTGAGGATTTCTGATGATTTAATTTCTTTGCAGTTCTTTGATCTTTTATTTTATGTATCAGTGCAAAACACGAGTATACACTCATTCTACAGCTTTGGGTTTACTTTACAGCATTGTTGCTTGTAGTCCATTTCAACCCAAAATTTGTTGTAGGCTTAATAAGGGAACAAACAAACATGAAAAAAAATGCAAATCCTGATCCAAGAGTACAGCAGATAAGCACTCTAAACCAAACCTTTAGCCCAGCTTTTTTTCTCCCATTTGCTCTGTTTCAGCTCTGTGATTGGATGGCTTATGTGTGAGAGAGAAGTGAGAGGGATGAGAACAGTGTTGATGTCAAAAAGGAAGTGTGGTTTCTGTATAGAGCCGCTGTATACGGCTGACGTATCAGCCTTTAATGAACTGCCATCTGCACTCTTCTGGTGGGAAAAGGCAATGCGTGTATAAAAAATGCAAAGCAAATGTTGTTTGGCTTGTTGTAGTTTTTATTGGCTTTTTGAAAACTCTGAAGGCCTTTTTTTCCCCTCTGATGGTGATTAATAGAAGTATAGTATAAAAACCAGCGTTGTGTAGGGGGAAGATGGAAGGAGGTGCAATACAGACCCGTCAGTCTCTGTCCAATCATTGAGAGTGGTTGGATGAATTTGTCAGTTCCCCACAATCCATTAGGTTTTTCTTACACATATATACGTACATGGCATGAACAGTATTGTAATTATATTCCAAATCAGAATGTTTTTCAGTTTTTCACAGCAATGCTTTTAGCTAAATGCTAAAATGCTCACCATGACAATACTAATATGTCAATACATGCTAAGATATGTTAATTAGCACTAAGTACAGCTGTGGTTGTTGGGTATTGTATTAGTTTTTTAGGTATTTGATCTAAAACTCATGAATTAATTGTAATTTTGACCTGATGCGCAAGTAGGATTAATCTTCTGGGGACCATGGAAGGCTGTGCAAAGTCCCATGGCAATTTATCGAAAAGGTAATTATATTTCAATCTGGTGGACCAACAATACTATCACAAGAACCCCACAGCTACTGTGGCTTATAAATATTAAGCAGTTTGCTATATTATGTATCATTTTAGACCAGTGGCTCTCAAACAGGAGCCTGTTAAGGGGGTTAGACTGTGATTTCATTGGCTAAAAGTTAGCACAATGAGAGAATGTATAACTGTGACTATTCTGTTTGTAGTTACCACACTCTACAGTTTAGACAAGTTATGGAATAACTAAATCTTATCAGATGGGGACTACATCTTAACAAATACACTTTTTCTTGTGTATATATTTGCGGGTCACTAACACCAAAAGGGTATTGCACATGAGTTCACATTCACCCATGTTATGACATAAAATCTAGATGCCACCATTCGTAAAACAGAAATAGTATTTAGAATTTAATTGATTCATCACCTATGCATAATGTAGCTTAGCTTGCAGTATGGATCCTCCAATGATGCTACATATGCTGGAAATGCTTTTGCAGTTTTTATGGCGGTGAGAAGCATTTGCGGTCTACATCAAACATTCCTTATGAAGTTCTGATATTACATATTATCGGCCCTCACCACTACCACTACCACACACACACACACACACACACACACACACACACACACACACACACACACACAAAATACACAAAAACCTGCCTTGCTTGTACTGGCCTAAACCACCCTTACATCCCCAGTGTGGATTTACGTAATCATTGGTGTATTTTTGCAGTGTGTGTTGAAACCTTGTTTTTCTCTGCGTACTTCCTAAAGCTGCTCTGCTGTGATTTCTGCAGCGTACTTGACTTCTCTCTTCCTCTCTCCCTGTAAAGTCTGAAGTAAAAGCCCTACACAACAGCTCTTCTTAGATATTCCATACACTCATGGGTGATGGGGTTTATTTTGCTGACTCGTGTGTGTGTGTTGACTTCGTGATTGTGACGACGTTGCTCTGAAAAGGGTTTCGTGAGTTGGGGGCTGTGTCCCGTCCCATCTGCCATCTGTGCAGATACTGGTACAAAGACCCATGGGAAATGCAGTCCAGGGGGCGCCCCCTCCTTTCCTCTGTGTCTGCAGGCTACAGTCAGTCAACATGTCAGTGTTAATCACAATCACAGTGGGAGAGACAGAGACGCATACACTACCCTTTTCCATTCAAACTCCTCACTTTCTTTCTGTTCTACTCTCTATCACACTAACAGTTTTCCATATTTACTAACCTGGGGCTCCAGTTAATATTTTTTTCTTATTATCCATTTATCTAATGATTCTTTTTTTGAGGGTTTCAATTAATTATTTAGTTTTTAATAATTGTTCATTGTTGTCCCAGAGCCTGAGATGATGTCTTGAAATTGCTTGTTTTATCTGCCCAAAACCCAAACGTGTTCAATTAACAAGGATATAAAGCAAAAATGCTCACATTTGAGAAGCTGTAAAGCCAAAGATGACATAATACAAATTATTGTTTGTCTGACCATCAGTCCAAAACCCAAAGATATTCAGATTAGTACCATGTGACGCAATGAAAAGTAGAAAATCCTCACTCATAAGAAGGTGGATTCGGCAGATTTTTGGCAGTTTCGCATGACAAATGACCGAAACCATTTAAAATTGTAGATGCTTGAATTGATAAATCAATTTATCAGCTAATTGTTTCAGTGCCTCACTGACTGTCAAATTTTTTCGCTCTAAATATTCTTGTCACCCTTGTTTGTAAAGCCCAAACCGATCCTGTGCCCTGGAAAACCAAGATTATGAGAAGTTTATCCCAAATATGAATCTGAGCCAGTGACAAAATTAACCGCTGCTCTTATCAATGCTGTTTACAAAAAATGAGGTCATGCAGGAAACAGAACGTGGATTATTGAGTGTTTAGTGGCCAGTTTATCCCCAGTGTAATCCATATCTTTTTTAGAGATTTGCTATGGTCATCATCGAAGCACTAAACCCTCCATTGCACATTGTCAGGCTGTGGGCAATAAAATCGCTCTGCTGTCCTGATAAGAAAGCACAATAGCATTCAGCCGCCCTCATTTTCTTTTTCGCTCCCTCAAACACACACACGTACACACAGACACACACGTACACACAGACACACACAGACACACACACCTCCTGCCCCTTTGCAGTTCACACTGTTCATTCTCTTGTTTGCTTTTCTCCCTTTCGTCTCCCTCTCTCGTTCCCCATTTTTTCTCTTCTCTCTCCTTCAATTTTGCTCTCCTGCGCTCCGTTGAGCCCTCTTGGCGAAGCGTTAAGTGTATAATCTGTGATCTCATGTCTAGATGGGCCTCTCGTCTCCTCACTCGCTCGGCGCACAAAGGGACTGAATGGCCGCGGCTCACTCAGGGGGACACAAATGAGTAATGAGCCACACACACACACCCACACACAAACACACACACCAAACAAACACATTCACAGCCCCGCACCTCTCCAGCGCACTCCCAGGGGCTTTGAAGTTGCATATTGATGATGCCAGCTCTAAAGGCTCAATTGAATGTGCAGAGCCAGAGGAGGTGGCTATTGACCATCCACTCGCCTCTCTGACCTGTCATCTCTGACAACTGTAATGAGCAACAGGTGCCTCTTTTTTGCCAGCTTTGGCCTTGAGAGTCATCCAATATTCAACAGTCAGTCATAGTAATCAGCCGCCGTAATGGCTCGTTTGATGTGCCATCACAGCACTACATAATGGTTGTGGTGGGTCTGTGAGAGATCATTTTCAGTTAAATAATCATAATTTTAATTATTGTTGCACCTTTCAGAATACCATTGAGAAAGTGGTGTTCAAAGGCTAAAAACTGATGAGGTGAAACTGAGTAGTATACATAAAAGGCAATAGAAACAACAACAGAAATAACATATACATAAATAGGCTCATACATTGTAGAGTGTCAAAATACTTATTTTAGCATATGGCCAAATTGTCTCTTTATAAAAGAGATAACTCAATGTGAAAAAATAGGCTTTTTTTTTACTTTTTACAATGTCACTGCAGAAGAAGTACAGTTGTAAATAATAAAATTAATGACAGCTGAATTCCGTTTAGCTGCTTCAGTTTCAAGGTCCTGGTATTGTGCATGCCGACTCACTGTCTTACTTAGACACTTGAATAAATGTTAATGTTATTGGTAAAACTGGTGGGTTTTTTATTTTCTTTTAAGGTTTGAAATCTTTCTGAAACCTAACTAAGGTACCTGGTAGACACCCCATTCTGGTACAAACACTGAAAACAATCTGTGTGTTAACATTTTTTTTTCGACAAGTGACCTCTTGTGTTCTTACACTGTCCTCTATAGTGCTGCAAAACCTCTTAGAGGGAAGGTAAGAGTGTTCATAATGATGAACCTACAGACAATAAGCACTTGAATCTACAGCTTACCTTGGGTTTACAGAGTTTTATAGCGAATTTCAGCTCATTGTTTAGCTCTCCAGCCAGCAACTTTAGTGTTTTGGTTTACTCTCATTCTTCTCATAGTGTCATTTTTGGCCAGAGCAAGCAGTGCTTTGTCACTGTTTTCAGTGAAAAAGCTCTATAAACACACACAGAGAAAGTTATCAGTGCCCAAAACAATCAGTTATTACACTGGAGGTGGAAGATTATAAAACTCTTAAATATTAATCATATTATAACAGCTATATAGGTCATTTTCATTTCTCAAGGCAATAACAAATGACCTATGAAGCAGGTATGATTAAGACTTGTCGGGATAACAAAATGCACACAGTAATTGACACAGGTGGTACTAATAACATTAACTATGTCTTGGTTCTATTCAAGTGTCCCAATAAGCTGTGACAGTGTGCCAGCATGCAATATGCCATGACCCTGAAACTGAAGCAGCTCAATTAAATTCTAACATCATTAATTTTATTATGAATACCTGTGCTTTTCTTACTCCGATATATCAAAATGTTCTCAGTTGAAAAGGCCCGTTGCCCTTAGAGCAACTGAGAACTGATTCTGAGCAGTGTGGTGAGAAAGGGTCAGACGGACAGAGGGAGTGTTTGTTTTACCAACCTCTTTCGAGAGCTGGTTTTGGCTGGTCGAGGTGCCTGCTCATATAAGCTCTTTGTGGTGTGAAGACGGTCCTGGCACTGACCCCCCCCCTCCTCAAACTCCCACCTCCCCAACACAGCCAGAGTGATGCCAAGCTGAGTGCCAGCTTCCTTCAGGGTTTTGAATTAGCAGCACTGCAATGCTGGTCAGGGCAGAAATAGAAACGTGGGAAGAGGGAGGAAAGGTAACACATAAGTGTGCAAGTACAGAACTGATTACATGAAATAATGCAATTTTAAAAAACAACTTTTATGATGACTGCAAATGGAGAGTGAAAAAGCAAAAAAGAGTGGTGTCTGGCAGACAGACAGACAGACAGACAGACAGACTCTCAAACCCATAAATACTCAACAATATGAGGAGATGAGTCATCCGTGATAAGTCCAGTGGGAGATACATTTCAGACTGTTGCTGAAAGTGTTTCAAGGTTAACATACGCAATGCTCTGAAGCAAGAAGTAAAGTTTTATTTCTAGTCATAACACTAGGGATAATTATATTTCAATATTGTACAGTCTTAAATGTTTTAGTTCCAGTGTTCTGCATGTTCTGTCATGTTTAGGCGTATAACACACATTGATATGCATCAGCCCCTAAAACCTGTCGAATGTTCATAACAGTAAGATGTTGTCACTTCCGTAGCAACTGCATGACACTGGTTGTTTGACTCATCCACTAGTCTCTGTGCTGTTTTTTTGTTTTTTTTTGTGAATGGAACATGAGTGGTGCTTGGGGAGCAATCCCTGTCATAATGCTGCCAAAACAAACGTCTTCGACCGGTTGCCAAGAAGACAGTGAGGTCAGTGCTCACATAGCCTCAGAGGATGGAGGGGATGGCACTGCCAAGCCCCTTTAGGCGTGCAGTCCCTATTAATGTGTGTGCGCCCCTTAACCACAAGTGTACATGTTGGGGTAGCAAAGGCCTCTTGTGTGTGCTTATTGATGTGATTACCCGTCCCTTTTGTGAGAACTTTCCCAGTAGGTTTCCGAAGCAAAGACTAGGGGTGGGAACTGACATCGTGGACACACAGGGTGGGGTGAAGGGAGAGATCGAAGGTTATAGTGTTTATGCGAAGGAAACATGCCCCCACATAAAACTAATTAGTAAGCTTTTGTCCGTGTGCACGGTGGCGAAGGCGATGGTGCTTGAGTGCGTTCAAGTGTGTTCAAGCTGCTAGTGATCAACCTTATTGCCATCTAGTCAGCATGTTTATTTATACATCAATTAAAATCCCTACTCAAGCAAATAATGGGTGCATAAATGCTCAAGCATCTATCATTTTTATGGGAGCCACATGAAATAGAGAACATATATTTGATGCAAGCGTTTTCATATTGAAGAATATTTTCTCCCACACGCTTTCTTTTTTCCATCTCCCTCCGTCTAGCTTCATGTCTCCTGATGTTATTGGTCCAGGCTGCTCTTGGCAGTGTCACTCAGGTTTTAGTCGCCTTTTCCAGATGTTGCTTCTGGTAGAGGATAGATAAGAATTATCTGGGCACTTCCTTGTTTCTCCCCCCATGTATCGCCTGTGCTCGGCCTCCTTTTTCTCCGTATTGTTGGTCACGAGACCCAATTTGTTGCTGTCGTTTGCATCACCCTTCTCATCTTGCTGTGATGTTCTGTACACGGGTGGGAAGTGTGAGCATAGAGAGATTAGGCTCGTGCTGTACATGTGTAGGTATGCCCTGGGGGCGCGTGTGTTTCCGTGCTCAAGTTGCTGTGTATCTGCGAGCTAGTTTCTACAAAGACTTTCTGCGCTGTCTCCCCTTAAGCTTCCATTGCGTAGTATATCGAGCATCTTCCGACTGGCAGGTTATATAGATGTTGTAGGACGCAGTGGTCCCATGCGAGTTGTATAATTGGGATTCTCAGAGGAGAGGGGAAAATTCGATGTGGGATGAATTAATTCTTCCTCTTTTTATTCCATGCCTTGTTCAGAGGTCCTCTCTAATCTGTGCTAGTGCGTTCGTAGAGTGCACTGGATCAATTCACTTCGCCGAGAGAGAGGGGAGAGGGACATGAGAGGCAGTTAGTCCGTCTGAATAGAGCGGAAGGGAGGAGAAGCAGGTGAAAGAACATGGAGATACACTTGAACAGGAGTTGCTTTAATTACAGTGCCCCAAGTCTAAAACCTGATCAATTACAAGGTGACATTAGTTAAAGGCAAGAAGGGAGCTACAGCTTACAAGGTCTAAACCTTAATCTTAAAGGGCTCACTGAGACCTGTCGATGGGCCAACATGTAATGAATGCTTGTGTTGCTAATGATTTCTGCAGCTAATGTTCCATTTCATGTCAATATTATACATGACCACATTGAAGAGACCATCCTTTGTCCTCGTTCTTCTTTTTTTTTTCATGCAAGGTGCCCCAGCATGCGTCAGGGTTGGGATCGGTTTTATTTCAATTAGTTTCTTTAAAGCAAGGCCATAGTCAGGTTTCCATCCAAATTTAGAACAAAAAAATCCAACAAGATGACATAATTAAAAGAGCTCAAGTCAAGCTTCAATCAGTGGAAAACCATGTAGAAAACTACCTGCATGTTACACACTATACCTATTGAAGGTCCACACTAGTCCTTTAATTTGTGTAACATTACTGAAAAATCGCTCCAGGGAAATAAAAAAATGTGCATAAAAATAGGTGGATGGAAACACACTTAATTAACTTTTGCTGAACAGACACCTTAGGTGACACTCTTAACCTGTCACCTGTAACAGTAGCACAAGTGGAGAAGACTCATAAAATCAGTAAGCTAAATCATAAATATGTTCAGCTAAAGTTTGCTTCATTAGCTTACACTGGCCATCATAAGCTACTGGTCAGACCAAGAGATTATAAATATCTTATAGATTCAACTTTTCATTTGTAAGATGAAGACAGTGTTATTTCCTTTTTCGGAAGTTTCATATTCTCACTATAAATTATTATAGATATGATTGTGTATCTATCACAGTGTAGCAAATCAAGGCTCAGTTATTGTTGTTCAAACCAGCAATGTTGTTGTTTTGTGTTTTTTTGTAAACATGAAAACATGGCATTATCATTTCATTATGATACAAGAGTGTAGAGACAATAATACTGAATTCATTCACAGCCATACTTAAAAAGTTATTTGTGTTTAAAGGTTGTTTAACCACTGACTTTTTTCACTACAGAAATGTCTCAGATAGCAGTGGACTTCTCTCTTCTTTTCATCTCATGGTGAAACATACTGACTGTGCTTGAGTTATGCATTATTTTTTATTCCCTCAGCCTGTGCAGAGACCACAGTCACAGTCACGTTGATCCTGTAGTATGTTCTTTTCTGCTCGTAATCTTTCCTCTGATGCCTTCTCTTAACTTATTATATGTTTCTGTTCCATCTGATTTAATAACCTCAATTGAGCTCTCTTAGCTTGTTGGTTGCCATGGCTACCATTTCCTGGATAGTGTAGTATGCTGAGGCTGAACTGCGTGGGGTATGCTTGTGTTCATGAGGTGCATAAGTGTGTGTGTGTGTGTGTGTGTGTGTGTGTGTGTGTGTGTGTGTGTGTGTGTGTGTGTGTGTGTGTGTGTGTGTGTGTGTGTGTGTGTGTGTGTGTGAGAGAGAGTTAGTTAGTCACAGTGATATGAAGACTGCACTATCACAAGTGATTATAGTGCACCAGCCATTATGAGACAGATCATTTGCACTCGATTTTTTAAAAGTATGGTGTCCTCTGACTAATGCTATGTGAGAGGACAGGGACTGAAATGTGTATTAGTCAGTGTCTGTGTGTGGATGTGTGTGTGTGCTTGCATGGTTATGTCTATGTCTGAGGCAGTAGAGGGGGCCATTTTTATGCCTGCTGTATTTTGAGAGTGATTGTAGTTCACAGAGGAGAGTGCTGCGCTCCTCACATTAGAGAGAAAGCAGAGGAGGAGATGGCATTGTGTGTGTGTGTGTCTGTGTGTGTGTGTGTGTGTGTGTGTACACAGATGAAGGACATTTATTTGTTGCAGTATGTGTGGCCTCCGGCAGAAGAAATGCTTTCCTAACCACAATCAGCATCCATCAGACGCCAGGCTTAGCTCTCCTACAGACAAAAGGTTAAATGCCTCACTAAATCATTCTCTCTTTTTGTTCTCTCTCTCCTCCCACTTTCTTCATCACCCCCCCGCTTTTCCTTTCCCCCGTCCTAACACTTCCACTAACTGCCTTCCTTAACGTCGGTTCCCTGCCCTTTCCTGCTTCCCAAACCTTGCCCCTCCTCCCCTTCCCCTTCCTGTCTTCCTCCTCCTCCCTCTCTCTCTTCCTCACCCTCCTCCAGCTGGTGGGCGGAGAGTTTGACCTGGAGATGAACTTCATCATCCAGGAGGCGGAGAGCATCGGCTGCATGGTGGACTTGCTGTCCCACTGCGAAGTGACGTGCCAGGCCGAGATTTGGAGCATGTTCACCGCCATCCTCCGCAAGAGCGTGCGCAACCTGCAGACCAGCACCGAGGTCGGCCTCATCCAGCAGGTACTGCTCAAGATGAGCACTGTGGACGACATGATCGCAGGTGAGTCTGCACTAATGAGCATGTAGTAAGGCACAATGAAAAAAATGAATGTGTTGAAATCACTATCACAATATTTTTCCAGTATCCATTTACTGTGTATTGGGATATAGCAAATGTGTACACAACCACGTGTAAAATTATTACGTTTAAACTTCTCAAAGTAAAACAAAAACTTCAACAAGGGCTTTTATTTGGACATTTAGAAACTGTCAAAAGGATAACACAATATGATCAAATCATCACAACACCACTCCCCTGAAGCTGTAAGAGAAACACACACATGTTCTGAGAGAGCTTTGTTGATCTTCACGTCTCTTGTGACATATCCTCACACTGTCTTATTGAATCCTTAATATTCATAATAATAATAATATAAATATAATAAAACATTTTCAGCTGGAAATAGAAAACATAGAATACACAACATAAGATTGAAAATAAAACCCACTGATAAATAATAATAAAAATAAATAAATAAATAAAGAATACAATGCATAAAATAAAATAAAATACAAGATTTTAAAAGAAGTGCAGCAATTCAAAGCCAATTGCAAAAAATTGTTTCAGACCTATATCAGGAAATTCAAAGGTAATTATGTTTTCATCACCTTGTTGGGATTTGAAGCTTAGATCTGAGTCCAGGACAACACAGAGACCTCAGATTTAATCCAAGGTGTCAGTTTCCCCAGATTGGTAAACAGTATTTCTCAGACCTTTCTCCTTTTGATGTATGTTTTGAACCAACTTTACAAGACGATTGATTTAGATATTATGGTTAATTGTATTAAACGCTGCACAGGACAAGAATTCAGATGTTATTTTCATCAAAGTTTCTGATTATTTTAATAAAAGCAGGTACAGTGCTGTGGTATGTTTTCAAGCCTGAAATTCCTCCTGGATAATAGTTTATTTTAGAAGAGGAGTTTATTTTGGACTGGAACTAACCCTAACCCTTTTCAAGTATCTTATTTTCGTGGTGTTAAGTGAGTATAAAGGTGTCGCGAAGGTTGTGTGGCATTGCGTTATTTAATTTAGCTTTTCCCACTTATCCACAACGTGCTTGGCTTAGGTAGTGATTTTATCACAAGTGCCTTTCAAAACCACACAAAGAGCTCCTGCATTTAACAGTGGGTTGTATGTGTAGGTGGAAAACAATTGCAGATTGGAAAGAGTAAAAGCCACATGGCATGTCTTGAGACTGCATTCTTGTGTATTGATTTGCTTCTGTTTCTTCTACAGTGTATAGAAGAGTGTTGAGTTTGTGATTGATATTTTAGATGAGACATTTCTGACATTAAACTCTATTTGGAGCTGACAGTATATTCTTTACTTTGGACCTTTTATTCTTCGACTTTGATGTTGTGTTTTTAAGTTCAGATCCAGTAGTTGAAGATTTCCTTCCCTGAATTTTTCTTCACAACAGAACTACTTCATGTGTGCATGTATGTTTGCCCTGTAGTCACACATTCATAACAACCCATCTAAAGCAGATCAATGACCTCAGTATGTTTCTGTGTGCTGCGATTTGTATGGAGGGCTTCATTTCAGAACAGCACATACACAGCCATCTCTTTACATGATCATATTGACCTTGACTTCCCTTTAATGATGCCTCGGAGTGCTTGTCCTGTCCTTCCCTCCCCCCAGTGTCCTCTCTGTCCTACCTACCGCCACAGGATAATGTGCTTTTATAACTTCTCTGACTTATTACTGCTCACCACAACATGGCACACGCTTGCTTAAGTCAAGTTAATGCCAATTCTCACAGACTCCCTTTCTGAACCATAATTCCAACACTTTTTAAAAACTATTTAAAATGACCTACATGGATTGATTGTAGCGAAAAACAGAGCTTAGGGGTTTTGAATCTAGGACATTGTGTATTGAGTTTTCCTCTCGTACCAAGCACCTCAGTGAGCTAGCCTTCTGCTTTATTCCCTATTGCTGGGCTCTGGCTAATGAAATATTGTGGGAAGACTCTATTCATATCTAGCAGGCCTAATGGGAAAGAAGAGCCTTTGTAAGCAGACTGCCTCACTGAGAAGGCTGTGCTGTGCCTCTGTCATATCCACACTGATCTGTTGTGGCTGTGTGAAGTGAAAGTCAGTCAGGCAGAAAGTTCATTTTGACTAAACAAATGTTTTTTTACATAATGTTCTTTTGAATTACCTGCTTACATATTCAGAGGGAAATATTTTTTAAGCCTTGTTTTTGTCAACTTTATGACATGTAGTCATTAAACAAGTTCTTTTGAAGCGTTAGTGAGTTTGTTGACACGTTGTTATTGCCTGTGAATAAATTAATGGAATGGCTGGAAATTTTGGGAAACACACTTAACTTTCTTGCCAAGATTTTCATACCAGTTGGCTTAGCTTAGCTTAGCTTAGTTTAGCTTATCTTAGCTTAGCAGAAATAATAGAAGCAGGAAAAAACTGGCCTGGCCAATACATATATATATATTTTTTTACATTGGTTTTTACAAGGTTTTTTTCAATTATCTGGGAGTTTATTGATTAAGCGTATGGTAATAAATCAGCATTCATTAACAAACCTCATGTACACAATACACGCTGAGCATGTCACTGGTGTCGATATTAGTCAAAGCATTACATGGCTCTTTGTTTGTTTAGCTAGTAGCTGAGAGTACTTGATACACTCAGTGTGTTTGGCCTCATATTACCTGATGTATTATTATATACTAACGTGACAATAAATTACATCGTGGTGCACACAGTCACTGTTTTAAGTAATGCTGTACACAGCAACTCTGCTTGAGATTCTAGGTTGTGTGTATTTTGTGTACAGTGGAGGAGCTCACAGGACTGGGATCCAACACACTCAGATTTCTTTCCAATGACCTCACCATATCTGAGAAGTGTCAGTAGAAGACCTTTCAAATGCTGACTCACACACACACACACACTTGCTCTCTTAAGCTCACTTTCTTCTACTGTGTGTGTTTTTTCAGACCTTCTGGTGGACATGTTGGGAGTCATGGCCAGTTACAGCATCACAGTCAAAGAGCTGAAGCTGCTCTTCAGTATGCTGAGGGGAGACAATGGCATCTGGGTAAGAAAGAACTGAATGAATGGAGGTTTAGGTTGTGTTATGACCACAGTAATATTTTTGCTTAAAAGACAACAAACTCTTGTGTTACATTGACACTGCAAAAAAATGGATAAAAATAACAGTGTTATCATTATTGTATATTGTTTTATGTCATAAATTATTATTTTATTTCATATTGACTGACGTAGCTAGCTGGATATTGATAAAGAGCTGCTTTTCATGATTGGATTTAGTTGCTATTCTGATTTTCTTTAATGACTCAACGGCATATTTTATATTTGAATTAAAAGCAACAGTTTGCTTGATTCGTTCTGGAAAATGCCTACATTTCTGATGATTGTGTCATTATATGTGTGTATATTTTTTAACTGAAATGTTGAAAAGTTTTTCTTTTTCTTGTGTTTAAAATCAAAGGAGACTTGAAATTGACTATTTGCTGCAAAAATGAGATATTTCACTTTTTCACATATGCCAGTATTCTATGATTAATATTCGTGGAAGCTAAATTTATTTTGTACTAGATTAATTATACAGCATGAGTTGTTTGTGTGTCATTAGTCTCAATGCCACTTGGTATGGTTGTGCTAATAGACCAGAATAATAGAGGATGGGTGTGTATCTATGTGTGTGTATGTGTGTTTGGATGGATTTGTGAGTGTATGTCAAGACAAGGGCAATTTAGCTTACGTTTAATGTTTTTTTTTCTCTAGTAATCAATGTTATTAATGCTACAGTGGTTTGACTATGTTATTTTTGTAAGACTAATAGAACCAAGATGAAAAAAAAGCAAAACAGCAACAGCTTGATCAGCTGTGAAGGTGAAACACTCATCCAATAGGTTATAAATTAAGTGAATCCCTTTCCGCAACACATTCTCATCCTCTAAATTCATACAAACTATATCTTCTATTACTAACCGCCAAGCAGCTGCACTGCAGTAAATGCCTTGCTCAAGAACTCATTTATTCTTCCCTTCTCTAACTTATTTCTAACTTTCTCCACCTTTAGTGCAGCCAGCCCAGAAACTGTTCTTATTGTGTGCTGCCCGATATTCATTTTTTTTGGTTATGGTTGTTGTCAGTAGGTGTAAGCAGCTGATTGGAAAATTGTTTCATTAATAATGCCTTAACATCACTTAAACATCAACATGAATCACTCTTACACCTGATTGCGTCAGGTTTTCAAACTAAAAATACATAATGTTACACTCTTTATTGTAGAATCTTTCCTAAATTATCCAATTAAATTGGTGTCTGTAAGAAAATGAGGGAAGAAATACACCATTCAGTTGCTGATTCATGCTTACTTTTAGAGCTGCAATGCCGAGTTTACTTTAAGTACCTGTTAATGAGATTGGTATAAATTCCACTTAAAGTGCTCCTTGTTGTCATCCTCTTAACTGCTCCCTGTAGTTTGCTGATTGGCCCAGCTTCCTGGGGTTTAGTTCACTCAGAGTGGATGTTTTAAAACCAAATTGTGGACATTTAGGGTGGTTTTGGGAGGCTAAACCTTCTCCTCTGCCATCCTAGCTCACTGGCTGGGTGTGAGGCCTTGGCAGCTGCTGGCAGCCACTAGCTAAGTCAATATACCCTAGTCTCGTCTCGTCAATCTCCTCTCTACTCAAGCTCCAGGACAACTGCCATCAACAACCCCTGGTCACTGATCAGTGATCCACAGCAAGGCCATCATCTATCCCTTTAGCCCTCTCTCCATACCTCCTCTGTCCAATAACTATCACCAACTCATCCACCTCACCACTATTTCCCTGTCCTTTCCAATTTCTCCTCCCCTAGCAGCCCTCTCAAGAGACAGATCGATTAGGGGTTGCTATGGTATTGATGAGGTGTTGTGGGGGAGGGCGGAGGTGATTGAAGAGTTATTGATCCAGTGGGGTTGTGGTAGAGATGTGATGTCACGCCATGTTTTTTTTTTATAGTCTCTCCTCTGTGCCTCTGATAATCGGCATCTGTCACATAATAATGATCAAATCACTTTCTTCTCTCCTTCTTTCTTTCTTTCTCGTCTCCTCTCGTCTCCTCTCCTGTCGTCTCGTCTCCTCTCCTCTCCTCTTAGCCAAGACATGCTATCAAGCTCTTGTCGGTGTTGAACCAGATGCCTCAGAGACATGGTCCTGATACCTTCTTCAACTTTCCAGGACGCAGTGCAGCGGTGAGACTGACCATTATAAAAACTCTCACACACACACACACACACACACACACACACACACACACACACACACTTTAGCACCATTCTTAAAATAATTGTCAAATTTACTCTATGTGCACCCAAATCGCTGAAGAGTCTTTCGTCCATCAGCCTGCATTCTTTGTTGCAGTCAGCACATCCTAATTGGCACTTTGCTCCGCCAGTGCAAGGAGCTGAATGATGAAAAGAAAGTAATGACTGATATTGATTGTTATAAACATTGCAAGAGCTGATCTGATGTGTGTGCCCTCCCCCAGGCCATAGCATTGCCGCCAATTGCCAAATGGCCTTACCAGAACGGATTCACTATCAACACTTGGTTCAGACAGGATCCACTCAACAACATCAACGTGGATAAAGACAAACCGTACCTCTATTGGTGAGTAGAATACCTTTCATATTACATAATACAGTAAAAATAAATACTGGGACTGAAAACGTCTTTTACAACATCATAAAACATGAAAGAACGTTTTGAAGTTAAATGAAACACTCACTCTTCAACACTTCAGCACCATCAGAATATTTCTTTCGGACATAAATCTTTAATTTCTTGGCCCATTTTGTTGACTCAATGACATCACATCGATATTTTTGCCAGCGCAGTTAGAGAGGAGCTTCATAGAAGAAAAGGAGTCGAGAAAACATCAGTAGTAAACATAGGGTTTTTATGTCAGTCCTTCAGGATCACAGAGGAAGGGTTTCTTTGTGGATTCTCCATTTTCAGCAGTCATGCAGAGATTGCAAAGACAAAAAGAAAGAGAGAAGCAAACAGAAAAATACTGCAAAAGATGCAGAAATACCAGCCTCTCCACTGACAGTTGTCCTTACTGTAATGCAGCACATCTTTAAGATATGAGACTTTTTTTCCTGAAGAAGTGAGAGTTACTTCTTGTCGACTGTACAAACAAACCCCCCTGCTTCTGCTTTTACTATTGATCCGAGCAACGAAATGCACACAGCTGATTAATGCAGGTTCAAGCCTGTTCCTTTTGGGTGTCAAAAGGCATTCTGGTTAAAGTAAGAAGAAACTAACTGAAGTGAACGTGAATGAAGCAGGTTGAGGGAGCTGTGATTAATCACCGTATGAGAATACACATAGACTGCAGGCCTAGTTATCTCAGAGATCCCAGATGGTGGAGCTAAAGCAAAGGTCATAAGACAAAACATTGTATTGTTTTATCTGTGAATTATTTATTCTTGTTGAACAATTAATAGTTTAGTTTATCTAATGTCTACTCTCTGTCCTGAGTGCACTCTTCTAGTTTTTATTCAGACCATGAGTTCCTTTACTGAGGCTCGCCAGATAATAAACATCTAACTCATCAGACTGAATGACATGGACAGGAAGTTAATAGATAAACAGATAATGAATTAGAACATAACTTTAAATGTCAAGGCACTCGAGTGTGCTGCTGGTTGGACTTCTGCTCGTCATGCAGCTCTGGACCTCGCTGGCCTCGAAGATAACGTTGTAAGTGCAAGCCGTTAGCAACTATGAAGCTTCATTATCTTTGACCTTTTATTTAATTGAACTCCTTTACTCCGCTGCTCGGCTTCTTCCCACCTCTTCGCTCCGTGACGCTAACCAGCAGCGTTCTTCACCCCCTCCCCTCACTGAGCCAAACTCTGATTCATTATGAACAGAAAGGTTTTGCTTAAGAATCAGGGAGCCAGTCCTCTACAGGAAGGATGACATGCATCCGTATATTCTCTGGATACCATCGCGAGAGATAAGTGTCAGGATGTAATCCTGTTTCCTTAGTAACCGTTTGTCAGGTTGTCATAATTGTAAGGAGCGAGAGAGGGAGGGTTCCCTCCTCTCCTCTGGCCCAAGTCTTATCGTCTTCCTCCAGATGCAGCTGCTACTCTAGCCGCCTGTCTGATAGAGGCCTTCACAGCTGCAGGAAGGCCGCGATAACACACTGTTTCCACTCCTAATGTGTACCAGGGATTCACTTGAGAGGGATTTATATCTGCTTTCTGGCTCTGCTATGTGTGTGATCCTTCTGGGCCTGTTTTAGAATTGAAATCTGTCTTGTTGTTTTGTGAAGAAGCTTAGCTGCGAGACTGGGTTTTTTTTTTTTACGTGAAGGTTACAAATGCAGGGAGAGAAACATTATGGTGGAAAAATGGAGGGAAGGGGATTAGTAGTGTTTTTCTACAAACCTGTGATCTGGGACTCCTGGTGCTGCTGCAAGAAAATATTCCTGAAAATCATGATGGTACTGGCTTAAATAATGCTATATGTGAGTGTGAAAGTTGCTCTGCTTGTATTTTAGTTGGCAGGATTTCTTTTTGTACAATTGTATCTGTAAAAAAATGGATGAATTTCCTTTGTTGTAGTTGATCTTTTGCAGTTGTAGTGGTAGCTTCCAGAAACAAAAACATTGTGGTATTTACAATGAAGCCACTCTGTCAAATCAAACCAGACAACATGGTTGAAATGTAATTTATTTGACAAATGTAATATCACTTCAAAAATGTCAAGTCATTCAGTTTCACTAAAATCTAATGAAATGGTGAACATGTATTTAAGTCACACAGAAATTCAAATGTTGCACCATTCATCAAGAAGTGCAATAATTAGTTTTAATTTAGAACTATTTTTTTAATTGAAATAGTTGTATATAAAAACAGATCTGAAATTGATAACAAACTGAAATGAGTGTCACTCTTTCTGATTCTCTTGCAGTTTTCGCACTAGTAAAGGAATAGGTTACTCTGCTCACTTTGTTGGAAACTGTCTCATCGTGACATCGTTAAAGTCAAAAGGAAAAGGCTTTCAGCACTGTGTGAAATATGATTTCCAACCCCGCAAGGTAAGAAAACACACACCCACACACACACACACACAATATTTTTTATTCAGAGTTTGGTAATCTTGTGCCACTTGTTAGATGAGACAGCATCAGGAGTGTGTTGCTGCTCTCTTCTTGTATCTTGCGCTCGCTTGGAGTATGGATGAGTTTAGATAAGGTCTGTCAATTAAGACCTGCACACTGCCCCTCTACCGCACTGTCAGCAGTGTGCTACTGTCCTGCACACACACACACACACACACACACACACACACACACACACACTGCATGCACACACAAACACATGCAGGTACACACACATTGAGTTGATGAGATGGCCTTCTGCAGGTTTTGCTGACCCAGTAGAATCTCTGCATTGCCTAACAAAGTTCCCAGTGGTTCCATTTGATCAATTTATAAGTCACCATGTCTCACAGCATTCTGTCCACTGTGGGCATGTGTTAATGTGTGTGTGTGAGTGCTTGCATACACTTGTGGTATTGTCCACCACTATGCATACACCAGCAAAATCTCTAGCCCCCCTCCCTCCCTCCCCACTCCTTTCTCCAGGGAACCTGTGTGCATTGTCATCAGGGAAGATGATTTCTGATCAACATATACACATGCACACTATTAATGGCTTTGGAAGACAGTTCTGGTGAATGAACGAGGTTAGCATGTTGCAATCTTCCACGTTAGCTAACCCTCTCATAAAGAGCTACTGCTGTTAGTAAGACTTGAATTTTGACAAAAACATCTTGATACAAACATATAGTGGTTGACTAAAAACTTCTAAAATGAATCACTGCACAGCAGGAGGTTTGTATCAATAATCTTCAAAACATTGTGTTGCTTCAGCAGATCTTCCTTATGGTGGTCTAGTCAATATAATGAATTTGGCCATCAGCAGTGCACGGTAAAAAATAATATACAAAAACTTCATCAATAGTATAGATACGGTAAGGCAAGCAACACCTTTCAAACACAGAGGCAATTCAGAGTGTTTCACAATAGGTAAAGAAATTAAAAATAATTAAGATATGGCAGTGTTTGCGTAAAAAACACCAGAAATGGCAGAAAACATAACAGTTCTGAAGAGAAACTGCCACTTGGAGTGTATTTTTTTATTTATCGTCTTGTGTCTTTCTGAATGTGTTTTTTGTATTTTTCAGTGGTACATGATCAGCATCGTCCACATCTACAATCGCTGGAGGAACTCCGAGATCCGTTGCTATGTCAACGGTCAACTCGTCTCCTACGGCGATATGGCCTGGCACGTCAACACCAATGATGTAAGGACACCAATAGAGGGACAGAAGCATTGTGTTCTTATATGCACTGGTCTTTATTAAGATCAGTTACATTGAATATTTTAGAAAAACACATTTGGGGTCATTAAGAAACTGTCATAGAGTTGGAGACGGTGTTGCAGAGTCAGTTATGGATATTGAAGTTATTATTCTGCAGCGTCTGGTTCAGAAAAGTTTTGCTCCCAGCCTCAGAAATCCAGTATTGGTTTGGCTCCACTTACACTTCCCTCCTATTGTGATATTGGCAAACATTCGAGATTTGCCCTCTGCAGTCGTCAGCTGGGCCAGAGTTGCCCTTGGGCCTCGATCCAGCACAGCTCACCCAAACTCCAGCTTCAAACTTTCCTGTTTAGCAGGGGACAAGTAGCCTGACCTCTCACTGGCAGCAGAGCCTTCATTACACTTCCTCTCTGGTTGGCTCTTGACATTGCTGCAATTACAGAGGACTGGTGTTATTCTCTGTAAGAAATTCCTCAACCTTGGGGTAAAATGTTCACGCGGCACACCGAAAGACTCGTAAGAGAAGGAACTACGGTAAAAATGTGTCGATGCTATCAGAGTTTGTTTTGTCCCGAAGGCTGAAGATAAAACTTATTTCATCACTTTGAAGAAGCAGAAGAGTAAAGATCTCATTGTGATTAAGGCTATCACAGGGATGGAGTAGATGAAAGGCGACCGGACAGAAAGAATGTAATAGCAGGTGATGGCAAAGTTGTAACAGAGTGATTAGAAACAGGCAGCTATCAAAAGTGAATCTGTTTTTCAACATCCCGCCATGTTCATCACCACAGAATGACATGAACTTATTTGTCCTTATGATAGCTAAATGTTTCTTGTGTTCTACCTTCTTTTCAGAGCTATGACAAGTGTTTCCTGGGTTCATCAGAGACAGCGGATGCTAACAGGGTGTTTTGTGGTCAGCTTGGAGCCATTTATGTATTCAGTGAAGCTCTCAACCCAGCTCAGATCTTCGCCATTCACCAACTTGGCCCAGGATACAAGGTGAGACAGCACCCACATACTACTTTATCACCCACTGTACTGTATATTCTCTGTCCGCTTTACAGCGCATCAATGTCATGCATTGTTTGGCAGGCAGAATATCCTGGCAACCTAAGCATCAACAATGTTACTTAATGCTGTCTTTGCCCGTTCACATTGTCAGCTAGAAGTAGTCGAGGCCATCAATCATTCTTGGACTGTCAATAGCAAATATAGCCTGTACATTGGTACCAGGGTGCCCTTGTGGTTGGAAGGTTGAGGTTTTTGTTGTCAGTTAATGTATGGCCTGTACAGAAGGTTTTGCATTTTGTGCATCCTCTCTTATAGTCAGTGCCTGAATTGGACTGAAAAAAAGCAGCCAGTACCCTAATTCAGCACAACCCTAACCCTAACACAACATACCCATAACCCTAATTCTTTTGCAGTTTTTAATACATTTTAACAAAGACATTTTCAGTGCTGTTTTCTTAGCATTGAGATAGATATTAGTTTACACAGAGATGTAGTGGCGTCAGCATTTAGGACTACCTCACGAGCGTTGCTGATTATCCATTCCTTAGATAAACTATTTAAACTGTTTTATTTAGCTATCTATTTTAATCGTTTATTCATTATTTTTAGCTGTCTGTTTCAAGTGTATATGTTACTTTTAGTTATTCACCCTTTAACCAATTTCTAATTCAACTTTGTATCCACTGTTAGCTCACTACTTCCACCATTTAACCTTTACTTTTAACTATTACTATTTGTTTATCTATTTATTTCATCTAACTATTTCATCCATTTATCCATAACTTTTGGCCGACTATTTATTATATTCTATTACATCAGTTGAGCTACTCCACAGTCTGTCCACCGAATCAGAGTACATTATTAGATACTTCCTTTTCTTTTTAGGATTATTAGGATGTATGGAGAAGAAATCTAAAGTTCAGCACTAAAGTAGCTAAAAAGCAAGCATTGTTACATGTATGTACCCCTTTTTTCAACAAGAATACAGAGAGATCCAGTGTACAGTAAAGGAGGCAGAGGTAATCAAAATGTGAAACAGCTTCACAACCTCGATGCAACAAATGTTATTGTCCAAAACCAAGCTTTTGACAGGGGAGCTGTCTTCAGCGAGCTAATCTAATAGGTGCAAGAGCATTTTTCATTTTGATTAATTCTGCTAATGTCAGCCAGAAAGTCACCGCTATCAGTGTACATGTATACTGCTGTTTCAGAAGAGCCAGAAAATTCCAAATTCTCAACAGTACATCATGATGTCGTGCAGCTGAAGACATCTTGTGATTTGAGCGAGGGGCATGGCTGCAATTACAACCACATCCTCTGAACTTACTGCCTACCTAGATTTAAACACATTCTCTGGAGGTTATAGATATGCATCCCTGTAGATGAACAAAATCAGTGTATATGTTAAGTTAAAACAGATGAAGCAGATTGAGATTAAAGGGGCACAACAAAAAAGTAAATGACAACACTATCGCTAAATACCTTCTGGGAAATCACAAATTGATGTTTGGAATTTGCAGTTTGGAAATATATGAGGATTTTGCCTTTAACCCCGGAGTCTAGACACAGAACTTTACGTTCCTGTGGTAATAAAAATTATTCAAATGAGGCTTCACAATATTGGGTGTTGAACACTGATAGCTTTAGAAATCATCTTCTCTGCCTTTTGGCCTGGCTATCGGTGACAGCGCTGAGATGTCACAACACCTTGCCAGCTGTCTGCTTCTTGTTCTGGCAGATTTGCACGCCTCAGGCCACTTACAGCTTGTTTATGAAGGTGTCCAAAGCTGTCAAGATTTCCGCACTGTGAGGCTGCACGGATATCTGAGGCTGCTGATGTGTGCGAACAGCTGCTGGTATTTCAACAGCTCCTTAGAAAGGGTATATACTGAATCAGAAATTTGCTTTTGTTACCAAGACTTGATAAGGTGACACTGGTGGAGAAACATATTGACAACATGTGGAGCACACACAGACTGCATAAGGTCACACAGGAGCACTGAATCATACCATGTGAGTTTCACTTCACGCTCCTTCTCACATCATATAACATAAGGCACGTTTTATACCCACTTTATATACCCACTCCTAATCATCACATGCTTGGAGTGCTGTGTCCCAGCCATGAATACTGATTTCTTTCTCTGTCACAGCCCACAGTTTCCTGGGGCTGATCAGTCAGATGATTGCGTCTCTGCATGGCGCAGAATGGGCAACTCAGATGCCCAGAAGAGACCATTAAATGGCTCAGTTGTTTCAAAGCTGCAGGCCTGGTGCTAGTATTGTAATGATGAGTGTGCACGTTTTTCAGTCAGCTAAAGGAGAACGCCAGTGGGACTCAGCTTGTGTCACACAGCTTCCTGTCTTAATGTGAATATAGGCCGGTCCTTGTTCTCCTGACTTCACACAGATGCTGATGTGTATATGTGACAAGCTGCTCCTGAGGTATTGCCTGATCGGTGTTGAAGAAAACTGCATGTATGCATACTTTACAGCGCACATGTGTATGTGTGTGCGCGTAGCTCCATGTAGCCTCTTGGTCTCAGTCACTGTCAGTGTTACTGTTCGGTAATGAGGAGCACAAAGCAGACAGACACTCTGCTCGCTCTGCTAAACAAGCCTTCAGCACAGTGAGGGTGTTCAAGGTCTTCTTGCTCGACGCTCCTCATGATGGCCGTCACGCTGTGTGTACTGAAAGTCTGTATGTGTGTGTAGTTCAGCACTTCCATGTCCTCATAGTGACAGAAGAGGATGGAACATAACATCTTGTTTTTCTGTGCGGTTTATGGTTAAAAGAAAGTGTATATGTTTGTTCTGTGTATGTCCTGTCATTCACGTGTTGTTGAGTGTGAGTCGCTGGTTGCACTGTTCATCAGGAGTCCAGATGTCCTCATTGCAGAGCACTGCCAGTGGTCTGGCCACAGCGTTATTAATGGACCGTGTGAGTCTATCTGGACCCCTGTATTGTCATGTTTCTGTGTGTGTTTTTGTGTGCACATGTGACTTGTGTGTATTTGACAGGTTCTATAAAAGTCTTTTTGTTTTGTGCATTTTAATATTTTAGTATTATATTCCCTAAAAACAGATCTGTATAAGACTTAGAATGAAATGTCCTTAACACAGAATATTGATTGATTGAACTGTCCTAAAAGCTGAATTTGTTTTATTTTTTATTTTTTTTCTTGAATCAGATTTTATTTATTCAGCTTTATTGAACTGCTGGCAAGGTATCAGTACTGAAATTCAAAGTTTCAAATCACTATTGTATTTAGTATTGAAAAATAAATGATAACCTAGATTTGTATTTATTTTAATATTAATTAAACTAATGAGCTGAATGGATTTGTGTGTGTGTGTGTGTGTGTGTGTGTGTGTGTGTGTGTGTGTGTGTGTGTGTGTGTGTGTGTGTGTGTGTGTGTGTGTGTGTGTGTGTGTGTGTGTGTGTGTGTGTGTGTGTGTGTGTGTGTGTGTGTGTGTGTGGTGCTGTTATCACTGCATGCCTCCATCATTCAGCATGGCAACATAAATACAAGCTCACATTTACACAGCAACATCTATACATATGCACAAGTACACACCACAATAAAAGGGCTTACACTGCAAAAAATGTGCATGTTAATAAGCGTATTAATTCCACATTCAGGCTATTCAGTATTTTTTTATGCCGAGGGCCCACTAACCTTCAACATAAACCGAAGAGCAATTTATTTGTGTTTGTGATTGATTATCCTTGCACATGGCTGCAGTATTTTGGGTTACTTTTGAAGGATAAGGTTTTTAACATAGCTGTTTAATTGATTTTTAACAGTGGGTCATCAGCTCTTGTATTTCAGCAAAGTAATAATTCATTATCCAAGCAAGGTTTTCTTGTCACAAGTAATTCTGATAATTGGAGGGAAAGAGAAAATTAAAACTAAGACAATGTTTGAAAACCAATGACTTGCATTCAGCCCCTGGATGGAGAAAAGGTTGTTACACAGTAGAGGGGCCGTTTTCTTCAGAGGTCTCCATTGTGCAAGGCGCTCTTAACTTCAGTGTGAAATTTAGTGCTGCATGGATGAAACTGCTCAGGGCATTTTTTCTACACCAGACATTAGATGAAAGGTTCAGAACAAAACGGGCCTGCAGGTCTGTGAGCAGCCTGGAGGTTTCCTGTGCAGCCAGGCTGATCAAGGCACCTGGGGACCCAGCCGCTCGAAGGGGAGAGCGCCCCTTGCCTGGAGCTGCTGCAAAGGGTGGCAGAGCAACTCGCTGGCCTTTCGTCTGCGGGGCTTCATGTGTGTATCATCACCGCTGCGGGATATATGGACCCATAGACCTTTGCAGACAGACAGATATAGACATAGATGAAGACACACACACACAAAGTGCAACCTACACCTCCTACAATATCTGCATGGAAAAAAACATTTTTCTTTAAGGTAGCCAATGATACAAGGTTTGTGTCTGTTTAGGCATGCCTTAAAATTCTTTACAAGTTTTTTGTATTCTTGGTATGAGCAACTAATATCCGATAAATATTACAAGGCTAATAGTCCATGATAAAGAAACTTTAGATTTCAGAAAGATAAATGCTTAGCAGCGTGTGGTAAAGGTCAAAGTTGGTGTACAAAATGGAATGTAATATTCAGAAATTGAATAACACAAATTTGTCTATTTGTGTCTGTACCCTTTTGTGTGTTTTTTGTTGGTGCACTACAAAGAGAGAAGATAAATTCCGAGCTCTGAGCGCCTCTCTCCCACACATCCGCTCCCCCTCCCCATCTTTTATTCTGGGCTAATTGAATTAGTGCCCGGGTTAGCACTGTGTTCATTAAGCTAATGCTGTGTTGTTTACACACGACTCATGCTGCAATTAAGCAGACTCCATTTTGGGTGTTGAACGTGTACTCACAGACACACACTCACACTTCTCTTGTGTCTGGCCGTGTCATTTGTTGTTCTGATTCAAAGTTTGTCTCACGCGACCTTTGACATCTTCTCTCCCCACCACTGCAGAGCACTTTCAAGTTTAAGTCGGAGAGTGACATCCACCTGGCTGAGCACCACAAGCAGGTGTTGTACGATGGCAAGCTGGCCAGCTCCATCTCCTTCACCTACAACGCCAAGGCGACGGATGCTCAACTCTGCCTGGAGTCATCACCCAGGGAAAACGCGTCCATCTTCGTCCACTCACCACACGCACTCATGCTACAGGTCAGTCCGGCTGGATTCTTTTGAGTGGCTGTTCATCACGCTCCTGGTTTCAGATCTCTGAATCACTGCCACATCTTTTGATTTGTTCAGCAACTCATATATGAATGATTGTGAAATGAAATGGAAGTTCAGTCTGATTATGAAGCTACTTTGTCACCGGGTGACTCACACCTGCCTCAGCTGCAGTTGTGAAAAATCTGTAGTATTTACCCTGCTTGGAGTAGGCTACTGTGGATGTGGGGTTTTACCATAGAAAGACGAGTGGAAAAAGAAATAAAATTCAAAATGCACCTTGTGAAAGACCCCACACCCTGCAATAAATACCAAGATGTCATGAAGTTTTTTTTGGTGAGACTCTCAGCTGATAATTGAACTCTCCCCTGTTGGGGATATTGCTTGCATGATAGTTGTATTTGAGCAAATATCTTTCCAAGTGTCCTTGCTCTTGTTCAAG
The DNA here is from genome assembly GCF_905237075.1 of Dicentrarchus labrax. Lineage (NCBI taxonomy): Eukaryota > Metazoa > Chordata > Actinopteri > Moronidae > Dicentrarchus > Dicentrarchus labrax. The sequence goes on along the minus strand of NW_026136705.1, from coordinate 18,945,657 downwards.
GTTGGTGAGACTCTGCTTTGATAATAGTGAGTCTTCTTTGTATCTCTTTGTAAAATATGCCTCCTTTGCTCATTGTGTGGAAAATTGCACCAAAAATGTAGGCAACAATTACAAATGACAAGGGCAGCAAGTAAATCCAATTGTATTTTAGTTATACAGTTATTTTAGTTATCTAGTACAGGTTGCACAATACTCTATTTTACAAGTTCAGTTCAGTGAATACGGTGTAACGTGACTAACACAGGTGCCATTTACAGAGCTAAAGAAATTGGGAGTTTTGGCATGATTAAAATTATTTTTTTATTTTTTCCTTGTTGAAATTAAAAGATCTGTATTGCGATACAGGATTAAGAAAATGTATTACATCTTCTAACTTTAAATCGATGAAAATCTGGAAGCTAATGATCAATAGACATTAAACATCAAGGGACAATATGTACATTCATTGTGAAATAACAACTTAGTTCTTCTTACTTCTGACCAATGTAAATTTTTTAGCTTTAATTTCCATTCAAACTTAGTAACACGTAGTAATGCTGTATTTTAGACCAACAGTCGATCTTCTGGTGTATGTCTGTATATGAGAGCAGTTTAATTTCTAATGACACTGAGTGAGTGTGTGATTTTTATCTGTGCGTCTCCGTGTACGTACGTGTCTCTGTCAGCACTAACAGTCCATTTCCGTCCCACAGGATGTGAAGGCCATCGTTACTCACTCCATCCACAGTGCCATCCACTCTATAGGAGGCATCCAGGTCCTTTTCCCTCTCTTTGCTCAGCTGGACTACAAACAGCTCAATGACAGCAGCGTGGACACCACAGTCTGGTGAGTGGTCTATATACATAAATGGAACCCAGTGACTGTGTGTAATATAAACAATATAAATGATTTCTAGTACATTAAATGGACAACAACATCCAAAAATGCTTGTTTTGTATTTTCAAGTGCAACGTGTACTGCAGCTGATCCTGCAATGGATTCAAAGACAAATGAGGGAAAGGGAAAAGAAGAGGCTATAAGTGACATTAGAGAAAGATGAAACTTATATGTGTGAGAATTATCTTCCATCTGAAAGACCAACCTTTGACAATTATGCTGCAGGCTAGAAATAACTGATTATAAAAAGCAGGACATAGTAAGTAAGTGTGAAAGGAAGAAGAGTTATGTGGTTTTCCCCGGAGCGACGAGCAGCTTTTATAAAGTTGGAGTATCTGCATTCTTCTTGCTCCAAGATTGTCCTGATACTGCCTCCATCACATGAGTCTTAATGCAGTTACATATCAGGCAGCATCTCCACATCATGTTAGCTCCAGTCAGACTATTTGTCAAATATAATCAGGACTACAACGATAACAAACAAAAATACACCAGCTTATTAAAAATAAATGAGGGAGAAGGTGAATGTGGGTATTGGGAGAGGTGAAGCAAACATGGAGCAGGTTTTTATTGCCTCTTTACTCACACACTCTAATAGAGAACATGTAGAAACCCATCAAATATTTCCAAGCAGCTTTACGGAAACATGTGTGCACAATTTGTGTGTTGTAGTGCCACTCTGCTGGCGTTCCTGGTGGAGCTGTTGAAGAGCTCAGTGGCCATGCAGGAGCAAATGCTGGGAGGGAAGGGCTTCCTGGTGATTGGATACCTGCTTGAGAAGGTCAGTGAAAGTCCTCCACCATGAAGAGTTTGTGTTGTTGTTGGGTGAATGAAGAGAGTAGCCTTGTGCCCTTACTTACATTAAGTTTTCAATGCTTATAAGGTCTTTGGTTTTATAATGCTTATGTAACTACATACCTTTTTTTTTTTATTTATTGGGCATCATGTTTTAATTGCCTTGATACTGTCACCTGTCTGCTGTACATTCAGTTGCCTGTTTATTAGGTACATCTCAGTAAAACGACATTCAATAGTGCAATAAATTCTACCTTCATGATGGTTATAATGTTCAGTTTTGGTTGAAAGTGTTGTTGATTCAACTTAATGCTGTGGAATTGCATCGCGTTATAGTGGCAGGTGTTTTTATTATTTTGTCCACCCCATTTTTATGAGGGTAGGCAGAATAATAGAAACAACTCTTTATAACACAATACATTACAACAGTACCAAAAACTGTAGCCTTCAAAACCATCATACTGTTGAATCAACACCTCTCTGAGGAGATGTTTATTAGTTTAATTTTATTTCTTCTCAACAGTATGCCACAAATGTGCAAAAAGACAATGTGTCCTCATTAATTACAGACTTGGTTGCTGGTGTAAATGAATGATTTGACACCTTTGGCAACTGTAAACATAGGCATCTAAGATTATGCACTGCAAAGCATAATGCAGCAGATGATTAAATGTAACCAAAGTAAAGCATCTCCTGACACAATAACTTAAATAAAACCGATGTCATTGAATTGAATTATTTGTAGACCTTGACTACACTGAACTCTTCTGCTTGTTGTGTCCTTTGTGTCACTAAAATGTCAAACAGTAACCATGGGTACTATGCATCTACTGTACCGTAAGGATGCAGTTATCTTTTGTAACAGTTTAAAGGAGCTGTTGTTGGTGAGCTCTTACCCACTTTGAGGAAGACTAAAGATAAACAGTGCTATATAAAGACATTGTTTTAGTTAAAAGGCAAAACAAGGGTTGACATGACCATTCAGTCTGGTTAACTTACAGCCTCTATTTCCTGTCTTTTGTCCAGTCGTCACGGGTCCACATTACCAGGGCGGTACTTGAACAGTTCCTGTCCTTCGCCAAGTATCTGGATGGTTTACCTCACGGAGCGCCTCTCCTCAAACAGCTCTGTGACCATGTCCTCTTCAATGCTGCCATCTGGATACACACCCCTGCCAAGGTCCGTTTATTTGTGTGTATCTACTGAATGTGTGTGTGTGTGTGTGTGTGTGTGTGTGTGTGTGTGTGTGTGTGTGTGTGTGTGTTTCTATGACCTTGCTGCAAAAAAAACAGATGATGATGGTCTGAATAAGAGAATTAATGGGGGTGACAGCAGGCATGACAGCCAGAGAAAATAGAAAAATAAAGCCAAGAGATAATGTATTCCATGCTTATCATGTCCAGGGGGGTTTTCTCTGAATGCAAGGAAAATTCAGGCAGGAAGTTGAGAGTGACATCTTAGTGGCCGTTGCCCTTTACAATAATATAAGAAAGGAGGTTGCAGGACACGGAGGGAGGAACTGGCGCATCACACAGGGAAAGGACAGAACACACAAGTGAAGGAAACAAAGAGAAAAAGTGACATTTGAAGAGACCCCAGGACAGGAGAGAGATGTGTAGTTCCTCTTTTCCCTCTCACTCTGAACTAGATGTGAGTGTTCTTGGCATTCCCGTGGGGCCAGTCAGCTCTTGCCTCCATTATTTTCAGAACTTCCTGACTCCCTGTCTTCTTCCCTCTGACCCTGAGAAGTGATTGGCTCTTGGGTATAGCGGTGCCGTTATCCGGGACATGCTGGAGTTAAGACAGAAGAAATGTGACTGAGCAGCAGCTGCTGCTTAGGAGAATGAGGAGGGTGTGAAAGTCAGAATCTAACACAGCATAAACATATCAACATTAGTTGACACGTCACCATAAAACAGTTCAAAGTGGCTAGGCTAGAAGTGATTGCCTATTTGGTTTTTACCTTTTAATTGAGTGCCAATACAGAAAATTACAATGAATTGCCTGTAAACATTCAGCAGGGCCTTAATGAGAACAAGACAAGCATAATTTATGTACTCAGCAGCAAAACACAAAAAAATCAGTTAATCCTTTAATCTTACTTCCACTGTACCATTCTGTCTCTTACTGAGCTTTATTACTTTCCACTTCTCAGGGTATTATTATCCCCTCCATCATTGGCAGGAATAGCCTTGGTCATACTCAGGACTTAATGAAACACTTGAATAAATTGCATGTGAATCTCATCTCAGTACAGTAACAGTAACTTCCTCGCTTGCAATGTTTTCTCTTACCGAGCACCTCTGGTAAACATAATCCTTTCAGAGGCTCGAAGCTGTTGTTGCAGCAATGCAGCCCAAACTATAGTGTTATGATCAAGGAATGTCAGGCCTGTCTGCAGCTGAACTTGTTGTAAAGCGCACCAGATAAACATCAGCTCAATGTGTGAAATGTAATGTAATGAAGGCCGTTTAAGTCAGCTGAGTGCCCTCTCCATTCTAGATGAGCTGCGATGCGGTATGGTCAGGCCACGGCACTCCGCTAATTTCATCCTCTTAAACAGAGCTACCTCGTTAAGGCTGGTCCTTCGCGTCATGGTCACTGTAATGAGCTCAGAGATTTGTAAGCTTGAGCAGACTCGAATCTGTGTATGGGCTGTGGAGAGGATCGGTTAGAGTGATATTAAGAAAGGGAAATGGGGGAACAGCAGGAGGCAGGAAGGGAGGGAAGACAGAAATGAGCAATTGGTGAGCGCCCTCCTTAAATGTCAGCGCTGCGTAAGAAGCTCCTCAGACGCTTGGCGGCTTCAGGCACAGAAACATCAAAAATAACACAAAGCAGAAAACATTGTTGCTTTTGCTAGAGGGAAGTTTCCTCTCATTCCCCTGTGGCTATCTTTCCACAATAAAACTGCCTTTTGTTTGAACACCAGAAACACACACAGATGATTTGTTTCTCCCTAGAAGGGGTCTGACAGTTCGTATTTGTCCGTCGACCTTTGTGCATATGTATGTGTGTGTATGTAGCTCTATCTACAGTATAAATCTGTGTGTGTGTGTGTGTGTGTGTGTGTGTGTGTGTGTGTGTGTGTGTGTGTGTGTGTGTGTGTGTGTGTGTGTGTGTGTGTGTGTGTGTGTGTGTGTGTTGTTTGTTTATACAGGTCCAACTATCCCTCTACACATACTTGTCATCGGAGTTCATTGGCACCGCCACCATCTACACCACCATCCGCCGTGTTGGCACCGTCCTGCAGCTGATGCACACTCTTAAGTACTACTACTGGGCCATCAACCCGCTGGAGTGCAGTGGAATCACCCCCAAAGGTCTTGGTAAGTTCACACAAAGGTGTTCTCACTGTAAAAAGAAAGAAAAAAGATAAGAATGCAGATGCAGATAAGAAACAGCAAAGAACGGTCCCGTCTGTACTCCTAATGAACACCAAAAGAGATTTAAAGACTCTATGTCTGACCTTGTATCTTTAGTATGTTACATGTATGTAGTGTGTCTGTCTATACAGAATATGACTTTGTTGGGTTTTATTCGGTCTCTCCATTTCTGTCTCATATTCTCCCAATTTGTAGACTCTATCTTTTTTATTGTCTCATTCTTTATATGTCTTAACCATACATCTCTTTAATAAACATCTCTTTGTGACACCGGCTTTTTACAGCATCCGCTCATATTCTCACAAAAAAAGTATGCACACAGTGGAAATGTCGATCTTTGACACACATCAAATATGTTTTTTACCCATATATCAGTTTTTCCATTCATCCCCATTTTATGTGACTGTATAAAGTCACAGTAGGCTGGAATCTCATTACAGGGCTTCCACACAAAGACACATTCACTCTCACATTCACACCTATGTGCAATTTAAGGTGTCTGACCGAAGTGGCTGGCTGGGCACAACCCATCCCACCCCACCCAACCCCAAACACAACACACACACACACACACACACACACACACACACACACACACACACACCACACCGTTCTCAGAATTGAGGGAGCTGTGTCAAACCATTACTGTAAATTTCATAAACCGACAATCTGACAAGTACACGATTTGCCAGATGTGCAGAGGGGAGACAGGAAGCAGGATTTGAAGTATTTCTGCCACTGTTTATGTGTACAACTGAGTGTGAGACTATGAATGTCCTCCAGGGAAGTATGTACAGTTATTCCCAGTGTGGCTGTTGGGAACAACTATAAGTTATTTTACCTTCCCATGTGGTGGGACAACGTCTTTGCAAACTACTTTAGAGTTTCTCACTCACCTTTCTTGCATGTTTTTGGATGGTGGGAGGAGACACACACAAACAAACGTTAGAACATTCAAACCCCAAACAAGAACCCTTCTGTAATGAGTGGACATTTATAACAACTATCATATTTACATTAAATATCCAGTAGGTTTTTATCTCTGTGTTTGTAATAATGTTGGACTTATGTTATGTTTATTAATTATCTATTAATGGCAAATGTTGCAGTTATGTTCTATCTGGAGTTCCTTTCCTTGTCTTCTCAGATGCAAACTGCTGCTGACATGAGCCTAAAAGCTTTATTGAGACATTGTGTGTGATGTCAGACATACAAAAAACATGAGCTGACTCAACTTGATATAGAATTTCAATAAATCAGCAGCTCTCTTAAAGCTAAATGTTGTCTTCCCATTAGGGTTTACAAATGCAACTGACCTTGACGTCAGTGGATAAAGGCTTCCATTGATTAATATGTAGAGTAGGGGAGTTGTGCATTTTAAAAAATTGATTTTTCTTGGCTACAGTCACACTATGCCATAGTATTAAAGAGGTCAAACACAAGAGGACCTTAACTCCACACAAGCCAAATACCAGCGATATATTTCTACTAAATCTACATTATTTCTGAATCTACACTATAATCATCACCTCTACACACTTGTTAAAGATTTCTTTCTTTCCTTGATTCCTGTTAAAATAGTCTGTCTCCTGTGGAGCTGTGTCAGCTAACAAGTACGTTTCACGCTTGCCATAAAAATGTAGAGTAGGTGGTTTATAGCTACCCACTCTCAGAAGAGTTTTGCTATAATACAACGTATCAATTCCTCAAAATCTTAGACAGTTACTATTACATAGTAAAGCAGAAAAACATGAGTTATAATTTCCAGAGATGTAGGAATATAAGTCATGACCGAGAAGATCATTTTGTATTTCATAAATGTGTTTCTACACTCATTAGTTTCACAGCCATGAGAATTCTCAGTTTGGAGGAACTTCCACTACACTATACACTATTTACGCAGCAAAAAAGAATCACGTTTAATTGTATGGAGTTACCTTATGAGCAGTGAGTATTTTGTGAAAAGAGCTTTTTAAGATGAGCTACTAAAGAGGATTTGAAATTGTCAGATCAGTTTTATCTTACAGCTGAAAACAACCCCATGAATGCCCGGAGTCAATAAATCAATGAGTCTCGAATAGCTAACTGAAAGTCTAATGGATTTGAATGGTTATGCAAATTGTCAGAAACGCCTAATGTAATGTCAGGTCAAATAATTACAGCTTTGTTAAACTGAGTAAAGTGGTCATTTAGCTACACACAGGCACATACATAATCATTGGGTAACTCTCCATTCCCTTGAGCAGCTCTGTGGTGTAAATGTTTTCTAGTATTTGAGATTGAATAAGGCAGAAAAAGAGAATTTATATTCTTTTTTCCTTTCTGTATAAGAATAACAGTGTTTTTTTTTGTAAAGACCGCCTAACAGAAATCAATTATTTTTTATTTTGAGTTGAAATGCTTGCACGTCTTTTTGTGCTTCCAGTGAATGCAGTGTATTTGGAAAAAAAACTATGAAAGAAAGAAAAAGAAAAAGAATTGCAATTATAAAACACATCATATTCCGAACACAGCTTTTATATTTTCACTGCCCTTTGTGTTTCAGCAGAGAACAGTGTTAACACAGCTACTGTTGCCTCAAACCAGAGCCTCAGAAAGGTCGGATCAGGCCTTTCTCTTTAATAAACCTCTTCTTTTGCCCGGGACCCTCCACTGGCAATGAGTATGCATCCCGCGTTGCCATGGCAACAGAAAGATTTGATTGGCAGATCCAAGGGAGCTTTTGGAATTTCTAATCAAGTGGCTGTCTGGCTTCCTTTCTGTTTGGCGATATTGCTGTTTGACTGCTGGGATTTAGCCCCACGAAGAAGCACTGATAAATGTAGCAATTAGGCTCAGACACATACTAATGGCTGTTCAAAGCTAAAGGATGTGCTGGTTGTGGTTATGGAAGTCTGCATGTGATGCTACTGTAAGAGTGTGATATGCATTTATAGAATTAATCTGCATATTAATTGGCAGATATTTGGAACGTACAATGGGCTTTGTGGACTGAGATGTTTTAAACTTTGCCTCAGACTGAAATAATGAGGTTGAATCCAAGCTGGATTTGATATTGGTGTATTTTTACTCTGCACCTGCTTTGAATCTCGTTAGAAATACATAGTCCCTCTCCAAGTTTTCCTCATATTTTACAAATAACTCCACTTGATGTAGGTTAAAAATTGCTTTCATGACCACAAAAAGAGAGCGTGTACTGTACCTAATAAAAACACCTCAGGCCTTTTGTACCAGTCAGGTAAATTGCTTTTGAACTCTGCAGCTAAATTGTTATACAGTGGAAACAGTGAATAAATGCCTCTTTTGAGTGGAACAAAAATGCAACTGAAACAAATTAATGTCATAAAAGATCTGACAGAGTAGGTTTTTTTATTTTTAGAAAAGAAAGAAAGAAAGAAAGAAAGAATATTGTGCGTACCTCAGTGATATCATTATTTTTTTTTATTTATTTTGTTCTCTATTTTGTTTTTTTTACATTAAACCCTGTAATGTAACATAATGCAATTGGCCTGGTGTTTAATTTCATAGTAAGTATCTTACATGTGCATAATCAGTGTCATTTTCACACACAGACTGAATGTAGAGCAGCAAACAAAGGAAAATACTTAACCAAGCAAAAAAAATCACTTTATTTTTAGATCAAATCTACCCATGTGTTTAGTTGTTTCAAGAGTCCCAAAGTCACAGACAGACACAGAACGTGCATTGTCATTATCTGGCAGAACAAAACAGTTTTTCACAATGACTATATTAAACCGTGAAGTCATATCAGGATAAAAGAAGCACAGGAGGAAGAAAAATTCCTTTTTAAAAAGTAAAAGACAATATTTAAAGCTGCCCCCGAGAAGCGGTTCACGTGAATATAAGCGTCATTCAAATCCTCAAAATCCAAGACCTTTTAAAACAGAGGTTGCACCTGGTGCATCCGTGCACTCGTTTGACACAGAGCTGCTGAGTAACCGTGATAGATGTGAGTGTCACCACTCTGCCGACACGTACCAGCTTGATGTATAAGGATGATGGATCACAAGGGATTGCTTCAGTGTCATGTTTTGGCTTTGTGAAGAGCAGGTGAACCTACACATTCATATGATTCAAGGCCAGCAGAGCATGACAGAGATACGGTTGGAGAGGCCTCGTATCTTCCTCCTTTCACACCCTCCGTCTTTTATGTTTCTCTCCAGCTTACTTCCCGCTGGCTAAGCAGCTGTGGGTCAGATATCGGTTTAAATATTCTGAGAGGTGCATTTCATTGAGCTTACAATAAATACTGTTTGCAGTTGCAGTTCTCTCCCTTTGTAGCTCACGTAGAAAAAAACGCTGATTCCAAACATTGCGACGCAGCAAAGTGAACACCAGCCGGACATCATAAATGTTTATTGTTGCCGTATATAATTAACAAACCTCTGTTGGGAATATTGAACGAAAACAGGTAGCCTGTAAGAGTTGTTGTGTATTAATGACTAGATAAAGATGAGTAATAAAGCAGTAAAGAGAGAAGTTGAACTCACTGCAGTGGCCACTGGGACCATTAGGAGGAAAAATGCCCTTGTTTCTAAATGCTGGGTCTTATATCCTTCTCGCTTTGATCTGTATGTTTTCATCTTTTATACTATTTGGCACCATATTCCATTAGTCAGTTATTTGGCAGCCCTTTTGAGCCGATTCATCACAGCCCTAAGCTTCTAGTGTATCTGGCTTACACATTAAACACCTTAAAAATGAACAAAATACAATTACAAGAATGAAAATGCAACGTCAACATCTGAGTTGTCACTTTTTCTTCTTAAACAAGTGCTGCTGTGCCAGGGTTTCAGATGTAGGAGTAAGTGTTTTAAAGCGTCTGTTGAAGCTAAATTGAGGTCAGAATGAGCAAATGTTTCAGTTAAGACCCCCAAATTTCATGAACGCGGTGGTTCTTTGTGGCTCTTAAAGTGCACTTTTAAAGGTAATGGAGGTTTGTGGCAGTTATGGATCATGGCAAAATGAAGCTAAATGTTTCAAGACCAGCGGAAGACGTCACACCTTCTAAAAAGAGGCAATGGCATCAATACCCACATGAGAAATTGCTTGTGCTATGCGTCAGAGGCTTTCGTGTTTTTAGCTTGATTATTTCTTTGTAGCCCAGCACAGCAAATAAACTGACCCAGTGCCAGAGCTTTAAAGTACATACACTGGATTACAGTGCTTGTTTGGTTTGGATCATTTGGACCATCAATCACATTTTTGTAAATTGCCATGTCTTTGCTGTAATCAGTTAGATTAGTACAACTATAAAATATCCAGATTGCCAAATTGCCTCTGGAGTTAATGACAGTGATTTACAGTTTGTGTTTCTATCATAGAGTGTGTGTGTGTGTGTGTGTGTGTGTGTGTGTGTGTGTGTGTGTGTGTGTGTGTGCTCTGTGTGTCTCTGTGTGTCTGTGTGTCTGTGTGGGTGGGTGTGGGTGTGTGTGTGTGTATGTGTTAACATGTTTTTCTCTGCTCTCCAGGAAACCTAATAAAACCTAATATCAGTAAACAGTAGGGCTCACTCATACTGAGCTTCAGACTTATTTAGCTGATCATTATCATGCATAGAAGTGTTTTTTTAACAGGAAATTATTCTTTTGTTTGTGTGCATTTAGACGGACCACGGCCATCCCAAAAGGAGATCATCTCGCTCAGAGCCTTCATGCTTCTCTTCCTCAAACAGCTCATACTGAAGGTACAGTGAGAGGAACGGATTAACATTATCTTCTTCACATAGTTTAACTTGCAAGAAATCACTTTTTTCCATTATGTCCTCAGCTGTTTTTCTCCCTGCTGGGGACTGCTGGCTTAATCTAAAATGTGTGTGGAGAATCCCATTATAGATCAGGAGCCCTGAACGAAGCACTGTATCTGTTTGTGTGTGCTTGTATTGATTTCCTGCATTTACGTGTGTGTGTGTGTGAGAGAGAGAGAGAGGTGGTTGCTGCTTCACGGTTAAAATCCATCAACCAGGAACAGAATTAATAAAGTCATCTGAGGTTAATAAGATGTAAAAACAACCAAAGATCATGAGTGTTTTGGTGAAAGATGCCTTGTCTGTTTCTTTCACAGGACCGGGGCGTGAAGGAGGACGAGCTACAGAGCATTCTCAACTACCTATTGACCATGCATGAGGTAAACGCTAACTTCTGTCTCAAAATACTCACTGTGAGAGAGGGCAAAACAAAAGGAGACAGTAAGAGTGGTTGAGTGGAGCTGGTGGCAAAATGTGCATTATAATTTGTGGGCTGGAGTTATGGTCCACTTAAACGAGTGAGGGTGTGAGTCAGCTTCGCCGCTGTGACAGCATGAAAAATGGCGCAACAATGGACTGAACAGAATGTACTCTTCTGTAACAATTATATCTATTCCTGCTCTGAAATATCACCTGCTCCTCCGCAATCTCCCACCCCTCCTTGTCCACCCTTACAACTCTCTCTTTGTCCTCTTAACCCTCTATTCTTCTGTCCCATAGGGCTTCCTCCTTCCTCTGTTATTCACCTGTTCAGCTTTGCTTACTTTTTTCTCTGCAGGATGAGAATATCCATGATGTGCTCCAGCTGCTGGTAGCTCTTATGTCTGAACACCCAGCATCCATGATCCCTGCGTTTGACCAGAGAAATGGAATAAGGTGAATGAAGCCTGCATATACACACGCATATAAAGATTTGACGCGACACCAAATCCTACTGACATCAAAAAGACTGTTCTTTATTTTATATGATTCATTGTCAATCTGAACACATTTTGTTTACACCTTTGGTCAGACCTTTTTTGTTTATGTTGTTTTATAACAACTACACATATAACAATATCAGTATTAATTACAACATAATAGCGAAATAAGTTGAGCTATAGGCCATTGCTTATACAATTGAAATCTCTTGAATAAATTCACAAAGCAGTTTCATTATATATGCAAATTTCCTGTTCTTAATATGGTTTAAAGAAATAAAGTAACTTACAAATAGTAAAATCAGGGAGAGATTTAGACTAATGGATGTAATATTTACCAAATGCAATTGTCTGTTATTATATGATTTGTTTAATCCTCAGTTTTCTTCCAGAATGGTTATGTGCAGCACCCATAACATAAATGCTTTACTGCCATTGTTTGTATGTCCAGTTAGATGTTACATATACAAAGGGTAGCTTTAACTAAGCAGCATGAATTCTTAAAGATGGACTCCAACTGTGCTGTGTAGTTTCAAAAAGCACATATACATGTGGATTTTTCTCCGGTTGCTATGGTAAATCTTCTGTTGCCGGAGAACTGGTCAGCAAACTGTTGTGCTTTTTTTATGCCCTCTAAGTTCACTCCTTTAAAGAAAATGCTTCAGTCAGCGCACGTGTTGTTAATTTTAAGGATGTTTACTGAGTATCAGGCAGCAAGTGTTTACTTCCCACTGAGGAACCCTATTTTTAGACTACATCTAAGTATTATAAGCCCTTATCTGACATGTAGTGGGTGTGTGTTTGACATGTTACAGGGTAATCTGCAAGCTCCTGGCCTCTAAGAGCGAGAGTATCCGAGTCCAAGCCCTCAAAGTCCTGGGCTACTTCCTCAAGCACCTTGGTCACAAGTCAGTACTTCTTTGTCTCTGTGCTTTCTGTCTGGTTTATTCCTTTGTGTGGTGTTGAGTAAATGGTGGATCACTGAAATACGGTAGTGAGATTGAGAGGCCTCGCATTTAGGTCTGCGAGTGAGAAAACACTCTGCAGTAAAAACTGAAAAACTACAGCAGTGCAGCCTCCAGTGAGCCTTAGAAGAACTGTTTGTTTGTGTGTGTATGCGAAGATAATGTCCTCATCATCAAGTCCAGGCGGAATAATCATTTCGACAGTGTGCACTGGCAGGGAGGTGGAACCTTGATGAGCAGCAATGAATGCTGGGGGATTTATTCATCCCATGTGACATACACGCCTCTCGCTGCACGACATGGGAGCGAGCTGCCAGGCTGCACCTGAGCTGTGCCCCTTCAGTGTCCCCCCCCCCACTTAACATCTGCTCCAGCCAAACATCCTGTTGGGCTGCCTGTTTAAGTGTACTGCAATACTTATGGAAATGTAATATTGATCTGGAAAGTAATTCAAACACAATAATAAAAACATAATATATTTTCACATTCATGTTAAATAATACTTAATTCAATTGAACAACATTTTTTTTATGTGATTTACCAATAATATGATGATTTATCAGCATATCTAATAAACAACTGTTTTAGGTGTTATTTTAGAATTATTTTATTTAAAAAATTGCTTTCCATTCACACTTAGTGAGGGTTAATGGATAATCTTGACAAATCAAATTTTCTGTAGGGATACTGCTAATAAAATTGTTGCTTTATATACATACAGTATATGCATTAATGCATTAAGGCCCATGTTCTCACATTCGTTTGAAAGCAGAGTGAAACTGCATCACAGGTGCATCAACAGGGCATCGCTTAGACCACAAAAGAGCTGTTATAAGGTCTGTTTCTTTAGTCCACCAACTCATGGAGTTACTTTGAAATTTCCTTTAAGAAGGGTTAAGTGTGTGTGTGTGTGTGTGTGTGATTTAATATCAGTCCTTATGATTTGTAGACATAATGCATGATGTTTATTTCTGTTAGTTTTCCCATTATTCCCTCAGTTCTATATTATCTGTTTGCTTTTTTAAATTGAATTTGTTCCAACAGACAAAGGGGTTGGAACCTTTATGTCAAAAACAATTCTCCGTTTCTGTTAAATTAAAATTAGTAACTCATTAAACTGTGTGAAAAACTAATTAAAACATGATAATGGGAGCTAATGATTTGCTAGTTATATATGTATGATTAGATATTGTGCAAAGTTTACCTAATTTCTCATTTCTAATGACCTGGTTACAGGAATACTATACAGACAGCTTTTTTGAGCATTATTCATTTAATTAAATTAAAAGAAAAAAATACTAGAACTTAGTCAACCCTGATTTCTGAGCCTCTCAAATTAAAAGCCTCTCAGAGACACAATTTTCAGCCTCTGGCAAGGTTAATAGTCAAACTTAATAATTTTCAGCCACATGAATGCTGCCCCAGTGACTTCTGCAGTGTTCTGTTAATGCCTCTTGTTAATTTCTCTTGTTGGTATTCATTTCTCATCCTCTTTGGTCCTATTATAGCTGACAGGGCCACATGGTGCCACCTGCCAATATCAGACCATCATCAGACAAGTGACAATCAATGTCAATTTCAACTGTCATAAATTCTGTTATGAATGGCAAGCTCTGTGTGTGTGTGTTTCCCCTTGCAGGAGGAAGGTAGAGATCATGCACACGCACAGTCTGTTCACACTGCTGGGGGAGAGGCTGATGATGCACACCAACACCGTCTCTATCACCACCTACAACACTCTGTACGAGGTACGTGATTGCTTGGCGGCGGCTCATTAACACACACCGCATTACTGTAGCAACGTACATGAAGCGATAACCTTTTAGTCGCTTTTGAGTTGTCAGAATTGTCAAGTGATTGTTGTGGCATTTAATTGGCTGTTAATCTTCTGTCTGTGCAGATTCTGACAGAGCAGGTCTGTACTCAGGTGGTTCACAAACCCCACCCTGAGCCCGACTCCACTGTCAAGATCCAGAATCCCAGTAAGTACGAAAACACTGTAGCTTGCATATGTCTGTCTCTCTGTATTCTTTGGTCTGCCAATAATGCGGTGTTGTTTTAATACGAGTAAACAAACAACAAAGCCTGAATTCAGAAGCCGACACTGCTGCCATCTCTCACTTATTGATCTGCCTCACACTCGCCTGTCCCTCACATTTCTCTCTTGCATTCAAAATACTTTTAATATATTTGTTTCTCCCTCTCTCTCATCTCCTTCTTCTCCTTCCTCTCCCCTTTACCCGATGTTTGCCACCCACCCAGTGATTCTAAAGGTAGTGGCCACCCTGCTGAAGAACTCCTCTCCCAGTGCTGAGCTGATGGAAGTCAGGAGACTCTTTCTTTCTGACATGATAAAACTCTTCAGTAACAGCCGCGAAAACCGTCGGTAAGAGCGCGCCAATGACTGTACTTGCATTCACTGAGCTACGTGTCATTTGCTTCTTACAGTGATGGTTATATTTTGATGTAAAATTCATGCTGCAGCCCAACTTACATACAGTGTTTGTGTTGTGTGCCAGCTGCCTGCTGCAGTGCTCTGTGTGGCAGGACTGGATGTTCTCCCTCGGATACATCAACCCCAAGAACCCAGAGGAGCAGAAAATAACCGAGATGGTGTACAACATCTTTAGGATCCTGCTCTACCATGCCATCAAATACGAATGGGGAGGGTGGAGAGTCTGGGTTGATACCCTGTCCATTGCACACTCCAAGGTGAGAGCAGGATATGCTGTCTTAATCACGTTGTTAATAAATAGCTCTTTCTCAATTTTCTGTTTGGTATATTTCTCTTAGACTTCTGGGTAAATGAATGGACAAAGATCATAAGTCATTCACAGTTTAAACAGTAAATTTTGGTTTAAGAATCAAAGATCAAGGGCTTCTCTTATACACTTAAGAACAAACAATCCATTTAAGAGACAAAAGAGAAATACCAATTTCCATATCAAGACAAGCCTCGAGAGA
The DNA here is from genome assembly GCF_905237075.1 of Dicentrarchus labrax. NCBI lineage: Eukaryota > Metazoa > Chordata > Actinopteri > Moronidae > Dicentrarchus > Dicentrarchus labrax. The sequence goes on along the minus strand of NW_026136705.1, from coordinate 18,929,983 downwards.
CTAGAATGCCATGCCTTACATTTCACATTTTTATGGCCTGATTCTCCCATTGTTGTAGTCGCTATCACTGTGGGTGTCAGGACTCACAGCTTAATGCGGAATTCCCTTCTTTTGGAACTTGTTGAATGGAAATTTGGGATATCAGTAAATCCTGTAGAACTGAAAGTACAAATATAGTAGTAGACAAGGAAGGTTGACACAATAACAAGGTTAATCACTACTTAATTCCACTGATGATCACAGATGAATTAATCAATATACTGTATAATAAGCTGGTTCGATGTGAGTGGACGTTTCCTTCCAGCAACCATTAGGTTTTGTTTTTATGCATGCAGTTGTATGTCATTACATATCTTGCCTTAAGTTGGGTGGGATCCCTTTATTTAAAATATATAGCACTGAAAATGAACACATCATACTGATGATATTGATCTGTAGTTATTGATTTTTTGGAGTGATGCTTTTTTTTAAAGTTGAAAAAGGACCTATTGATTTGTACATACTGACTATTGTTAATAGTAATTATTTTTTCACTGACCTACAATGGCCTTTGATTCATATAATTCAATATATACAATTTTCAATACTAATAACCTCTCTGTTTGCTAGTGGAAATCTAACTAACCTATTTTCTCATTGTAGTGCAAAAGTGAGGGGACATTATGGATGATGGTCTAATAGCCCCGTTAGGCTAGTGTCCCAGTTTTACCCATCTAGCCTTTGGTTCAGATGATCTATGAGCCCCATAAGGACTATCTGGTGGAGAAGTTATTGATGTGAAGCTTAACTATTGTCAGTGCTTGTGTTCTGATCACATAACCAATTATATCCCCACCATCTGTCCCAGGTGACCTACGAAGCCCATAAAGAGTACTTGGCAAAGATGTATGAAGAGTACCAGCGTCAGGAAGAGGAAAACATGAAGAAGGGGAAGAAAGGCTCTGTGTCCACCATCTCTGGGCTCTCTGCCACGCCTGCCCCTGTTGTTAACGGCAACCTGGAGATAGATGACAACTCCCAGACGCAGACACCTGAGAGTGAGGCCGAGTACAGCGAGGGAGCTGGCGGAGACTCGCGCAACCTCCTCGCTGAAGGCACTGTGAAGCGACCCAATGGAGAAACCCTCACACCTGGGGAGCAGACCGCTGGTCCAGGGGTGAGGGTGGAGGTCCATGACCTGCTGGTAGACATTAAAGCAGAGAAAGTAGAGGCCACGGAAGTGAAGTTGGATGACTTGGACTTGTCTCCAGAAGGCCTTAGTGGGAGTGTAGGTGGAGGAGGTGGGGGAGGAATAGAAAACGGACCTCTGGTAGAGGTTGATTCTCTCCTGGACAGTGCTTACTGCGCCGTAGTTCAAAACCTAAATGGGAATCTGGCACCAAAAGATGACACGCCAGGCTCAGGGGTTGGGATGGGGTCAAGCCTGGGGCTTTCAGGGGTCAACCTGGAGGATGATGGGAACATGGGTCCACTCATCACATTGGCTGATGAGAAGGACAGTGTCCCGAGCAACAACGGATTTCTCTTCAGCAAGGTAGGATTTATATTTTTTCATTATATGAAGATTATTGTCACTGATTTCTTAAAATCTTCCCCTGCTGACAGACTATAATACCACCAATCAGTCATGGTTGCATCTCTACTACTTTCTGTCCTTCATAGTCTTTCTACTTTCCCAAAAGAAAAACCTACTGTCTTAATGCTGTTTAATTTTTTTATTATGTTTTATTATTCCATCCATCTCTTCCAGGTTGATGAGAAGCTTCTTCCAGCCCTGGCAGCCACAGACCCGCTTGTACTGCCGAGTCCAGACCAACCTACTCCATCCGGCCCGGTCCCAGCTCACTCCACCACCAGTGCCAGTGATGACCTCAGCCTGCTGGCCCACATGACTAGCTGCGGCTCTGATTTAACACAAACCCAGAGCCACACTTCTGGGGAACTTCCGGAGGATGGGCCCTTCAAGATCCAGAGCCCTCTTGCTGACATCAGCTCCATTGCTGAGGCTGAGAGCCAAACCCAGATCCAAGGAGCGTCGAGACCAGATTTCCCAGAGGGAGAGGGCACATCTGGGGCAGAGGGGGAGGCTGCAGGTCTTAAAACTGGGGGAGACACAGCAAGCACCACCTCTGATACAGAGAGGTCGGATGATGGGAAAGAAAAGGACACAAAGAAGATCCAGACTACTGCAACCACTCAGGTGTGTTCATCGTGTGAATGTGTCTGATTGTGTTGTTCACGCAAGTTTGTAAGTAAGTTGCTGGGTCACTCTAATTGGACTTATTGTGGAGTCTGCAATTTTACTTACTGCAATGGTCTCATGCAGCTACAGTCAGTACTGTATTTTAAAGAGTGAAAATGTATTTTCTTCTGTTTTTGTTATTAGAATTAATAAAGATACGTGGTTTTGATTATTAGTTAGCTAGTGATAGACATTAAAAGAGAATATAACTGTATACTGTATCATCGTCATGATCAAACATTCTCTTCGTTTTGATGTTTTTTCCTGTTGTCTTTCAATCTTGGAAGCTTTGAGTAGTTGCAACATTTCAATATATGGTACTAACAAGTTGGAACTTGGTGAAATAAAATCACATTGGTGGAGAAACTGCCTCGTACAACCACAGTCTGATCTGTTGTTCACTGACCTGATCCTCCAGAGTAGGGAGGGTTTAAAAGCCTCGGTCATGGGCACCTCAGTGGCGGAAAGCACGGAGGGTGAAGCACTCTGTCACTCATGCTGGCTCAGGGACTGAATACTTGAACCTTTAGTCACAAGCCTTCTTCCTCAACCTTTAGTCCACTGCTGCCCCAGTGTGACTGGCTGTGCATGTTGATTAACTCAGCCATGGACAGTTTGCTTGGGCAGAAAAGCCAAGTGACTGCCCACACATGAACTAAGTTTCCATAAGAGCTCCGTGAATACAGAATCTTAGAGAGTCTCCTGAGGTTTCTTTTATAAAATTGAATTCCATAACTCTATGCAAGTTTTATATGAGACTAGTAGGATATGTACTCTACTGGCTGACAGTCTTTTCCCCCCAACCATCTTTCAGGCCCTCCATGGTCGTACTGCAGCCCAGTTGGAGCGGGACCTACGCGTTGATCTGGGTTTCAGGGGCATGCCCATGACGGAGGAGCAGCGCCGGCAGTTCAGCCCCGGCCCACGCACGACCATGTTCCGCATCCCAGAATTCAAGTGGTCTCCAATGCATCAGAGGTTGCTCACTGACCTGCTGTTTGCCCTGGAGACTGACGTGCATGTGTGGAGGAGGTGAGTTAAGGCTTTTGAGATGTGTGTCTCGATTACAAATTAGGTTGGCTGTTTTTTCTATTTACCATGTTTGTACATTTAATACTGACCATAAGACGGTCACTTTGAACAAGGCTCTTGTATGTTACTGTAATAGCAAGATCTTTTATGCCATAAGCTAATACTTTTAGCACTTAATTAAAAATAAACTGAAGATATTCAAAAAGTGAAGCAATATGATGCCTCAATTTACAAACTGTATCGTCCATCCAAGTATTGTTTGTATTTCAGCCACTCCACTAAGTCAGTGATGGATTTTGTGAACAGCAATGAGAACATCATCTTCGTCCACAACACGATCCACCTCATTTCTCAGATGGTGGATAACATCATCATCGCCTGTGGAGGCATCCTGCCTCTCCTGTCTGCTGCCACCTCCCCTTCTGTAAGTGGCTCTACTCTGCCCCTCTGTGGTAGGAGGGAAAACTGCAGGTCAAGGCCTGTAACTCAGATGTTAACACCACACACAGACTTCGAAGAACTGGCTAAAGCTGATTCCCGCTCATGCTAAGGGCTGCGTTTAGCTTGCATGATTGAATAGGTTAAAGAATTTGTTGTGTCTATTAAATTTTGTAGATTTTTTAACCTATGAAATCATCATAGATAAATCAAAAATAAGCTTAAAAGGTTGAATTTTTATACAAAAAGTACAAAAAGTTCTGTTGAGGTTGGCCTTACATTTAAAAATAGGTAAACTAATTAAAATTTGAAGAAAATTTTCTGTATTCCTCTCATCTGTATCTCCAAATATTTAACTGTCAATCTAACACTTCTTGCGCAGTATTCTAACCTTTATTTGTTCTAATGCTTTTAATTAACAATCTATTTAATTTGATAATTTGATAATCTATTTATTTTAATCATGCTTCTTTTTTCTTTTCCTCTCTGTGTTACGTGTATTTTGTATTTTCTTGTCTTTTTCGTCTCTGTTTTTGTCTGTTTTTGCATGTGCAGAATTCTAAGAGTAGTGCCAACACTGTAAGTTGCAGTTTCTTCCTCTCTTTCTATTCTACTAATACTTTGCTCTGGTTTTATTTACCATTGTGACTTACACTAAACCTTGCTTGTCTGACATCCATAGTGTTTCTATTTGTTGTGCTCCTTTGCTGCTAATCAATACTCCCCCTTATACTGTTTGCATCTATTGTGGGTATCCATAGATCTCTTTGCCTCAGTGTATCTAGTTCTCAAAGTTATAAGAACAATATATATTTTAAACTAGATACACTTTGTATAATATTCTAACGTTGTTAGAATATTATATAAATAAGGGGGATAAAATAGACTAAAAGGCCAGTAGATGTATTGATAAAAAGGAGAAATTAGACTGAGACGATATATTTAGAAGTAAAAATAGATAAGACTATACTTCATGTGAGAAAAAGCATGAGAGTCCTTGGGGTTGCATCTGCTAAGCCTGTCCCATTTGTATCAACACTAAAGAAGGCAGGAGGAGCCGGACCCCAGAGGGGGTCAAAGGGAGAGGAGGTGACCCCTGTTCCTGGGGGAGGAGGCGCAGGGGGAGAGGTGCGTAAAAAGCCTGAGGCTCCCACCATCACCAGAAGAGCTAAGAGCACCAACCCAAGCCCTTCTGTCCTCACCTTGTGTGTCTGTTATTCCCCAAATGTCCGTGCTCACTTGCTCTGACGAGCCTCCAGATGCTTGCACTTTGTTGACTCTCCACAGCCCTGCACATCCTGCTTACTGAAGCAGAGACACAGCAAACCACACACTGGTTTGATTGCAAGTTTTAACCCCTGCTTTGCTGCCTTCAAATTTATTTTAATTTGGTAATTAAATACTTAGGTTGGTGCGAACATAAGGGGACTTTGCTTAATTTCCTATAAAAACATATACTAGGTTGGCTTTACCTGTCTCTACATAGCTACTGTTACTGCTAGTAGGCCACACTGCTACTGTCACAATCCCACCGTTACCATTACCTGTGTGTCATCAGGCTGTAATTCCTGTTTGTTGTGTAAAACACCTCATGTTGCCAGATTTCATCATATAAGTTTGTATTTCACTTCGCATGATACTCAAAGGTTGCTTTCTGTTTGTTGGTACAACCAGCCATGACTTTTGCGGTCATGCTGATGTAAAACGTAGCTGCATATATCTTAAGATTACTTCTATCGTTTAAATAAAAGAATACTAGAGTATTTCACCACCTTTCTAAAAAACACTGAGAGAGCATTCAGTACATTGTGTTTACATGCTAGTTTTTCAGTGAATAACTGGCAAGCTTGTGTGTATTTTTCCTCCCCTTCCCAGACGGAGTTGGAGAACATCGAGGCGACACAGGGCATGTCCTCAGAGACAGCGGTCACCTTCCTGTCTCGTCTCATGGCCATGGTGGACGTGCTGGTTTTTGCCAGCTCCCTCAACTTCAGCGAGATTGAAGCAGAGAAGAACATGTCGTCAGGAGGGCTGATGAGGCAATGCCTCCGTCTGGGTGTGTGCTAGTGTGACGTATTCAGTCTTAACCACTCTGGAGTTCAACTCTCACACAGCTTGACTTGTTGATTATGGCTGCAACATCTGTTGATTATTATGTCAGAAAAATAGCAAAAAATTCTGACATCTTCAAATTGTCTTTTTTTTGTCTTAAACCCAAAGATATTCAAATTCCAATTATATGAACCAGAGAAAAGCAGCAGTGCCTCACATTTACAAGCTGGAAACACAGAATTTGTCATTTTTACTCAATAAATGATTGTGTAATTAATTTGTATTGTTCATAATGTGATTACTGGTCTTGTATCGAGTCTAAATACCCTTCAAATAAATCTGTCCATCAGTATGCTGCGTGGCAGTGAGGAACTGTCTGGAGTGCAGGCAGAGACAGAGAGATCGGAGCTGCAAGTCCTCCTTAACCAGCAGCAAGTCACAGGACAGCCTCCACAGTGCCTCCACCACCAGCAAGGTACCACAGACACACACACACACACACACAAATCAAATGCATATTCTGCACACTTAAAATCTGACACAGAAACATACATATGCATGACACACCACTTTTGACATTCTGTATTCCATATTTAGCAGGATCCAGACAGACTCCTGCAGGATGTAGACATCAATCGTCTTCGAGCTGTGGTTTTCAGAGATGTGGTAAGCATGTGTTTGTGTGTATTTTTGGTGTATACGGTGTGTAGGTGGGTACAAGTGCAAAGAATGTTGTTTATTTTACTGAATAAATTTGTGTGTGTGTGTTATTTTTCACTATAGGATGACAGTAAGCAGGCTCAGTTTCTGGCGCTGGCAGTGGTCTACTTCATCTCAGTTCTTATGGTATCTAAGTACCGGGACATTTTGGAACCCCAGCGAGAGATCGGTAGGTCCACCAGCCTATCAGGGAGAAGCATCCGCCATGAAATCAACTCCCCAACCAGTACAGGTGATTCTTGTCTTTCTTTTGCTGTAATATCTTCAATATTAGTGTGTAATCTTGGATGAGCCAGTGGTGACTCATTAGTGTAGCATTGATATAGTGAATACATGCCTCAGGCAAACAACAATACCTTTGTCAGGAATATGAGACAATTAGAGGAAGAGAGAGAAGGAGGAAGAAAGAAGCTTATTATTTGACAGAGAAATAAAAGCTTACCAGCGAGAGGAAATGGCTGAGAATGAAATGTTAAAAGCAGACAATATGTTGTGGGATTTCTTGACAATTGTTTGTGTAATTGTATGACGGTTTATCCTCATAAAATCACATTTCATCCTTTATTTCTTCCCCATTCTCCCAGAGCACCCATCCACAGCTTTCTCTGACCGTGACAAACAGACCCCCACCCCAGTGGACGACTCTCCGCGGGCCGGCCTCCCCCACACAGACTCAGGCATCGGAGAAGAGGGCCATGTCGCCGGATCCCTGAATGGCTCGGAGATGGGTCTGGGGCTCGGCCTCGGCCTGGTGGGGAGAGAGACAGACAGAGACAGAGACAGAGACATGGGAGGAGTGGGAGGGGGAGGAGGCACAGATCTGTTGTGTAGCCTGTCTGATGTTAGGAGGTCACAGGAGAGCCTTCTGGATTCTCCGCACAACCCATGTTCCAACCCCAACTCCAGTCAAGCCCCGCCTTCGTCCATCTCCAGCATCAGCCAAACAAACAAAGGCATCAATGTTAAGGTGGGTCTGTGTGACCTTCAGACCTGGCTGCCTGTATCCTGAGACAGATTGTAATGCCAGGTCTTTCAGCATGGGTTATGTGTCATTAAAACATGCACACTTTTCTTACCCGTATACATCCATAAATGACTAGGGAATGTGTTTTGCAAAGCCTACACACTGAAAACAAAATTTACAATATGATGGAACCCAAGGATTTCATTTCTCACAGCCTCAGCCGCTTGAGTTCTGATGGGTTGTTGTTCTCTCTGAAATGCAGGAGATCCTGAAGAGCTTGGTGGCGGCTCCAGTTGATGGTGGGGACTTGGGACAGGAGTCTGGACCAACGCCCTATCACCCAGACCCTGCCCTGAAGACGCACCCCATGCTGCCAATGCAGTTCCACTCTTTCGACAGGTCAGTCTCAGTTACTGTTTGGTGTGCAGGAGGCAGAAAAACAGAGACAGAGACAGTCAGAAGCCTGACACATTCATCAATTAATCAATTTTTCCAGACAATACTGATCTTTTGTAGATACGTACTAGTATGGGGGCACAGAAATCAATCAGTTGATTAGCATTTGGAAAATGATTCTCCCCTTTGAACAAATCTCTTTGGATGCTAACATTTATAAGATTTACAAGCATACATAATGTGCTTGACTTGCCAGCAGTTACATAGATTTTGTTTATTTATTTATTTTTAAATAAAACTCTAATAATGTCCAGTTAAGTAAAGCCTGAAAATGTGAATTCAGCACAATGGCTTGTTAGCAGTTTCTTACGTCTACTGTGCACTGTATATCTTAGAAGAGAATTCAATATAAAAACACAATAACAATGATTTGTTGATACCATAATAATGAAACATGACTGATTTTTGACGTTGATCTCATATGGACAGATATACTGTTGCTGAGTAATAAAGTTGTTGAACATGACAAGACATCGACAAAGTCTGTTCAATTTTCCTCTATTTTCCAAACATGTAGACTCTCCACTGAGTAATGACCTGCTTTTATCTCCCGTGCATCACTTAGTCTCCTTGATCTTGCCCTGTGGCAGTCCTTGAGAGCTAAGTTATTGATTGAAGAGGATATGTATAATAGATAATGGATGGCTCTATATCCATCTCCACCCGATGTATCGAGCCTGTCTGACTCAAGCAGACAGACTTGATACATCGACTCAATCAGCCCAAATTAATGGTAAATACATAGTTATTAAGAAACAGTAATTTTGTAGTGTTTTAAAACAAACATATGTTAGTTCTTCCATTACCCATATTTTTTGAAATCCATAGATTTGTATTTATTGTGGTACATCTTGACAAATGCATATATAGATTATATTAGCAGCACCTTAGTATAATGTTTCTAAATTACGTTTTATTGGTAACACATGGAAACCTGGGTCGACCTGGAACACCAATTCTAAACAGATCTATAGTCTGTAAATATGAATTAATAGTGTTGCACAAAGTAACAACATTTAATAATTTTATATAATAATAACTATATATTTGTTACATTAAAGATGCTCCCTGATATTTATGTGCTTAATTCTCAAAAAATCCTTCTTCTTGCTGATGTTGTAATCTTTGTTGAGTTTTAAAACAAAATCTTGTGATTTGGAGACACTCCTGGACAACGACAAAACCAGGCGGTACATCTTGAAAAGGTTTTTGAAAGAATTGTTCAAAGAGACGACATGTATTAGGGGCCAAATTCATTTTGTGAGTTTGAAACCCATCTCCAGTAGGTTGAACAACTTATAGTCCCTTTCAGTATTGTTATAGTGGCATAAACTAAGAATAAACATGGTCGCTCATCCAATCTTTTCATCTCAGTGGGAACTGAAGTCTGCTCTCAGATGTTCGCACACCGTGAGCACTGACCACAACATAGAGCCGAGATATCGCTGGGGAGCATTTGATGAAGAATATTGTTTGTGCAGATTTGTCTGATGCCTTTGTGTCTCATCTCTGACAGGAGCGTTGTGGTTCCAGTCAAAAAGCCGCCACCTGGCAGCCTATCAGTCAACACAGTGGGCACTCCCACCACTAGTGGAGCTGCCACCGCTGGCAGCACACCCAACATTTTTGCTGCTGCGACAGCAACACCCAAAAGCATGATCAACACTACAGGTGAGAGAAAACACACAGATTTAGTGCACTTATGTCTTAGTGGGACTGTTAACTAGATCTATATCTATGAATAATTTGACCTGCATGGATTTTTGCTCTGTATCTATGCAGTGTGCATTTAAGGAGAGGCAGCAGACAGATACCTGCAGTATGACGAAGGTGTTTTTTTGTGAAAGGCCTCCAGTAATTCAAAGGGTGCTCGATGAAGCAGGGCTGAATTTCTTATCTTCTTTCAAAAATCTTTAATGCTTTACTCTGCTGTACTTTGACAGCCCGAATGAACTAGAATAGAAACAAACTGAACTAATAGCACCAGACGATCCTTTTGTAATTTGTTTTAGCCTATTTCAAGGGTAAGATCCAGATCAGTGAAGTTGCAGACAGCACAGAAAGTTTAAGATATCTCGGCCATTAACAAGAAAGTTCATTCAGTAAACTTTCTGTGCTGGACCATGTACCTTTCCACAGCTCACATTTAAAGCAGGATAAAAAACTGATGTTTTGGATATTCTTTAACCCAGAAATGGTATTAAATAAAAATACTTTTAGGGTAACAAGATCAGAATCAGCTGACATGCAGATCAGAATCAGCTGACATGCAGATCAATGCTGTTTCTACGCAGCAGATCCATTGTAGCAGAGTGGATTTGTATTCAAGGTTCATACATACTGTATCATACATGCATAATGAACGAGGAACGGATTTGTTCCCTGGAATGGATTCTGTATATTGATTGCAAAGCTATTTTCACAAAAGGGGGCCATTACCAGAAGACTAGCAGCAGCATGTGCAGTGAAATACTATCCAAATTGAATTTGGCCGCAGCCGATCGGGACATTAATACATTTCCTTTATTATTATCACGCACAATAATCTCGGTCACGCTTAATTCATGTTACTATAACGCTCATCTCATTTTTCATTACTCTCCCTCCTGTCCTCCTGTCCAGGTGCCACAGATTCTGCCTCCTCCTCCTCCTCCTCCTCTTCGTCGTTTGTCAACGGTGCGACTAGTAAGAATCTGCCAGCAGTACAGACGGTGGCACCCATGCCAGAAGACACAATGGAGAACATGAGGTCAGAGCTCTCAACATCACAAAGCTCTTTATGGCTTCAACCATTCACTTTCCTCCCGCTTTTACTTTTTTTCCCTCCTTTTGGCTTTTGTTTTTACGTTGATTTGTCCGTTTCCTTGGGTGCCTGTCGTTTTCCCACTTCATTCCTGTCCCTCTGTCGCTTCACACTTAGGACTTCATCCTTCCCAAAGAACTCTCACTAGCAGTTCACGCTCACAGTCATCATACTGATATTATACAGTACGGTTAGATACGTTTTGTCTGGAATTCGAACCCCTGGGGCACACCTACATGCTTTTTGAGGCCTAGTTAAAAATACCTGATATTAGTCATTATCATTTTTTTTTAAATGTCAGGTGCAATGTAGATGCAAAAAAATGATTAACCACGTTTTAAAACAAAAGACAAAACTTTAATTGCTAATTTGACAGTCGTACTGGGTGACAAATGACTAAAAATTTAAAGTCACAAAAATGCCAGCTCCACATTGACTTATCAGCCATTAAAAAAGGATATTGGACTGATTCCGATATTGCCCTATACAGCTGATATCAACTAATAATTATAATCTTCTGAAAGCTAGTAAAACTACTTTATCTGAGGTAACTCACACACATTATGCTCACATGCACGCATACCCCCCACACATCTCACTCAGTCTACACTATAGTGCTCCTCATCCCTGACATGGCAACTGTTTTTTAATGTCACAATTACAATATACTGTAGAGTATGACAATATTAACAGTCCTAATTGATTTTAAGAGTACGCATTTGAAAAATGTAAATACAATTGTCATAAACATAAATCTGTGTTTTAGTTGTGTTTTCATACTTTGTGTAGGCATCTGACACTCACTAATAAAATATAAGATGATATGAGACTGTTAATAATTAGGAAACAGAATAACAATAAGAACTAATATATAATACCTTTTAACTTTGTAGCAGTTTGTACTGTAACATTTCTGTCAATGTACTCTCTCCTTAGACATGTTAGACAGTTTGTTATGATATGTGTAGTGACTTGTGCTCCTAAAAGTGCACACCCATGTGAGTGGGAGTGTGCGTGCGTGTGCATGTGCTCCTTAATCAGTGCGTATGTCTGTATGTGTGTGTGTGGTTTGTATTGCAGTGCCTATTGTGAGGTGGCGCAGTGTGCGCTGCGCAGCGGTCAGACGCCCCCTGAGCTCAAGTCTTTTAGCTCTCTGGCAGGCTTCCAGGCAGCTCCCCGAGATGCAGGACAGTGTTTTAGGCAAGGAGATACTCGTCCTGTCCCCATGCCCCTCCCCCTCCCCCCCTCCTCCTCTGCCCCACCTCCACCACACACCCTCTGCTACGCCCAGCCACTACTAAATGTTCCCAGAATGCCATGGGAGAAAGGACAGACATCTTTTGTTTTTAGGCCAGCAGCTCATATTTTTCTATTTACAGTCAATTCTGTCACTTCTAGCATGGCCGTCTTCTCACACTAACCCCAAACTCAAGATCAGACCTGAGTCAAACTGTCTTTGCAAATAACTTGCAGCAGCAGTTTAAACAGCTTAAACCGACTCAAATGCTTCTCTTAACCTCTACTGGGAATTTAGCAAATGTCGCTCATCTGGAACTCTGAGTGGGTTAAAAACTAAAGATTTGTATTTGTAAACACTAGTGACCCAGGTCTGTGTCAGAAATCACATGCTTATAAGGCCAAGAATCTGCACTTGACTGCCATCACGGCTCTATAGTTAAGTCTGCTTTGCTACTTTCTCCATTAACAGAACATAGAATAGTAAAGTAGTAATAGTAATAGCAAATTTTACTCTGCACGTGATCTACACCACACACAAAGGCACTAATATAAAGATGTGTAGCATTTACAAGTCAAGATACAACATATACAATATTTCCCAGTGTTAAAGTAATGGCAGGGTTTAGCTTTTTATTGCACTTCCACCTTCACTCATCCCACAATGCAACTTTATTAGCTTAATGATTAGCCTTAACTGTGGTATCATCAACTTTACCAATACTAACCCAGGCATAGTGCTTCCATACCAACCACCATTACATACTCTTTAATTCTGTAACTTTTTTGTGTCTTCTGTGTCCATTTCAGACATGTATCTATTTCTTTCTCTTTAACACCTCTCGGCTTGCCTTTTCCCTTCTCCTCCCCTGTGTAATTTATCGTGTGCTTTCCTCTCCTCCCTTTTTCTCACCTATCTCTACTCATTTCTTGCATGTTTTGCCTGCTCCCTTTCTCACCTACTGTATACCCCCCGAGTTTTGCCTCACATGCTCTTCTACCCTCATCTGTATGTTGCTTATTTTATCTTCACTCCCATTCTCTTCATCTTTCTCTCACTTATTTCCCACCACAGCATCACCACCAAGCTGGAGCGCGCTCTGGAGAAGGTGGCCCCCCTGCTAAGGGAGATTTTTGTGGACTTTGCCCCCTTCTTGTCTAGGACGCTGCTGGGTAGCCATGGGCAGGAACTGCTCATAGAAGGTACAGGTGCTGTACACGGCTCCTTTTTCTCTAACTGGCGTCTCTCTGTGGAGTCTCCCCATTCACTGTCCCTCACCGCGATGTTTGTGTGTGAGAAGGAGTGAGAGAAAAAATAAATGAGTGGGTGAAAAAGTGGATGTGTGTTTAGCTGAGAGTGAGTGAGTGAGTGTCTGAGCTGGCTGCCTCACCCATTCGTCAAGCAGGTATGAAGTCAGTATTTTTTCCCATTTTGAAGCAGCTAGCTAGAAAATGTCAACATTTTTAAATCAGATTATGTTCAGTTGTACATTAATACCCTGGTATCATAGATTGTACTAAATGTGATGCATTCCTCCCTCTGCCCACCTGCTTCCTGGCGTCCTGTTCTTGTGATCCACTGTCTCAATGTTGATCTCTCCCTCTCCTCACTTCCTGCTCCTTCCCCTTTCTCCCCCCTCCTCTCCTCTCCTCCTGCCTCATCTCTCTACTGTTTGTTCCTGTCTTCTCTGTGGCATGCTTTTTTATAAACTTGACTATGACGACTGTATACAATAGCAGGAACTACTGACACTACAGTGTCTTCTTTGATGATATTTTTGTGCCTCGCAGCGATGTGTGTGTGTGTGTGTGTGTCAGAGAGAAAGAAAGAGAGGCTCCTGACTGTGCTGTATGTCTCTGTACTGCAGGTCTGGTGTGCATGAAGTCAAGCACGTCTGTGGTGGAGCTCGTAATGCTGCTCTGTTCTCAGGTTGGTAACTCCTCACCTCTCTGTCTCTCCGTTTACTGTCCTCTCATATAAGGCCTGTGGTGTCAAAGCTATATAAAGCGAATGTCTTACTCCTTCTAAAAGTGTTTTTTGTTGTTTTTTTTGGGACCCGTAATAATTGGTTTAGTCGATACACAGGAAGCTGTCGAGTTATTGATCTTCCCTGTGAGGCAGAGTTGACTATGTAATGAGCGCATTGCGGATGTAATACAATATCAACTTATATCCATCATCACCCCATAGTTTACTTCATCAACTTCAAGGCCACAAGAAAGAGTTTTCCATATCAGTCACACGCACGTAAAATCTTGTACTGGATTAACTTTTAAATCACAAAAGGCATCATGGCTTAATTCATTTTGACAATTATATGCATTGCATTCAATGCCAGTATCTCTATTTTCATTAATAACACTCAAAAGGCAGAGTGGCAAAACAGAGGCACTTACCACTACATAGTGATCTCCAGATGGTGTAGGTGACTAATGTCCTTTTTCTTGTATATTATGAAGTTTGTCGCCCTGTTATTCTCTTTTTTTGGGGGATTCCCTTTGCCGGTAAGAGCTCTTGTCCTTGGAGGAGCCCCTCAGTTCTTTCCTCTTGCTCTTCTTTTTCTTCAGCTCTACTTCTGTGGTCTCTGCTTTCTTCTCTCCTTTTTTCCTTTTCCATCTTCAACAGACACCACCGCTTTTCTGGTCCATTTTAACTCCAGTGATCCAGTGGCAACTGCTTTCATCTTCTACCACTCTCCACACTGCCCTTTCCTCTCACCACTCCCTCTCCTTTCCCTCTGGCTGGATGCTCGTCAGCATGTATAGTATTACCCCTGGCTCCGGCCTTGTCTGCCATTAGAGGCCCGGGAGAGCAAACCCTAGCTCAGATATCGATCCTCTAGATGAGGGGGGGTTGTAACAGGAGATGCTCCCACGTGTCCTTAACAGCCTTAAGAGCTAATGGAGCTCTGATAGTTTGAGGCTTTCAGCAACACTCCAATCCTGCTCAGAAGTCTGCACTCTCGTATGCACAAACACATAAAACACTCGCATCCTCTTAGGCGGGCACATTTTCATTAGGAAGCTCTTAAGATGTTTCTCCATCCCTGTTTTGAGCACTGGCAATGTTGTAAATGTAAATGTTTTTTTTCCACAGTTCCAACCAGGTTTAGATGATAACAATATACGGTATACACTAAAACCATAGAAATTTATGAGGGATATTACAACACACAATATACTAGGCTATTGTGGACAATGTTGCAACTCGATAAGCAAGACTCCTCTATGGAATTTACATCATTTTTGTGAGTAAGAAAAAAAAAATTCAAATGTGGTTATTTTATCTATAAACAAGTAAATTTGAAGAAAATGTACTATATCGGTATGAAATGGCATACACAGTGAGGGTTCAATCCATATCAAACACTCCCAACCATGTTAATTTTGATGTATCCTCTACCCTTAGGAGTGGCAAAACTCCATTCAGAAGAATGCCGGACTGGCCTTCATTGAGCTCATCAATGAGGGAAGGTAATCCATCACACAGACTGATTATCACCCCACATAATTCCCTGTGATTCACACATTAACTCCAACTCTGTTATCAGTGTTTAACAACTAATGGCTATGATAGAGCCCTAATGAGAACCTTGCCAGGATAAGTATATGGTACCATGTGTGTTCAGTAGGAAGTCAGATCATTAAAGTGCAATTAAGTTTACAGTTAATTTGGGCTGGCCTATTTTCAGTGCCTGTAATCTTTTCTTTTTTTTTAGTCCAAGCTGTTTATTGGAGTATTGTTACAAAACTTAATTAAAATACAATACAAAATGAGGAGGATGTCATGCAGTGCTACTTTTTAAGCACACTGTTTACCCATGCATACATAAGCTGCAGCAGCAAAGACCAGTCTTATTGATATCATTTAGAAAAGGTTGCCTTTTTAAGAATAACATTCCCTCTAATGAAGAATTTGTTTTTTTAGAAATGTAGATATTGCTAATGCCTTTAATGTCTGACGCTCTCTTTCACTTCCCCATGTTTCTCACTTCTCCACCAGACTTCTGTGCCATGCCATGAAGGATCATATTGTGCGTGTTGCTAATGAAGCAGAGTTCATCCTGAACAGACAGAGGGCAGAGGATGTACACAAACACGCTGAATTTGAGGTAAACACACAGAGCACCACTGGGCTAATATGTAACCAACAAATACCTGGATTTATTTGGAATTAATACCTTTTTTTTATTCTATGTTCTTATACACGAATAAGTGTTTCAGGAGGACTCTGTTCATCTTATGCTTTGGGAAAACACAAGTCACCTCTAACTAATAAACACAACAAATAATCCTCCCAAATAAATATATATATATATATATATATATATATATATATATATACTTGACCTTAGAGTTGTGAAAGCGATAGAGCACAACTGATTCTGGATTCTTGAGGCTAATACTGATATTATTATATAATATAACATTTGAGAGTTCATTTGATAACAATAATTAATTCAGCCAATATTAATTTACATAAATACATAACATAAACTACAATTTTTGATAACGATCCCTTAAATTTGTTTCTTAAAGATATTTACTGAGATTTTCCGATTATGATGTCTTATTATAGATTAAGGTAAAATAATACTCAAAGGCTGGTATATAAAGTATTCAAAAATTAGCACATTTATCAGCTGCAATATTAAAGTGGTGAACACATTAATGCATCATTAATTAGCTCAATAATATAAGAAACATTACTGAAATGGGCCATCTGTATAATGAGTACTACTTTTGGTACTTTGGGTAAATTTTGATGCTTCTTTACAGTTTTGAATGCAGGACTTTTACTTGTAACAGAGTATTTCTACATTGTGGTATTGCCACTTTTACTTGAGTGAAAGATATTAGTACTTTCAGCACTGGCCAATACTAATATATCGATAAGTTAATCAGCTGATGCATTGTCTCGGCTGATTTATTGGTCAAGATCTAGTCAGCAGGCTACTTATTGCTGTGTGACTGCATAAGTAGACAACAATCTTCTACACCTATTTGCTATATTTGATTGTCCTCTTCTAAAATATTTTATGGCTTTACATGGTTTTGCATCTGAAGGGCTTTACTAGTTTTTCCAACAACTAAACAAACAAACATACTGTACATCTGTCTCCTTGTCACCACATTAACAAAAACCCTCTTTGGTTTCTCCCTGTTTCTGTTGCCTGTTTAACTCTTTTAACCTCCTGCTCTCCTGCAGTCTAACTGTGCCCAGTATGCTGCGGACCGGAGAGAGGAGGAGAAAATGTGTGACCACCTCATCAGTGCCGCTAAACACAGAGATCATGTGACCGCTAACCAGCTGAAACAGAAGATCCTCAACATCCTGACCAATAAGCATGGAGCGTGGGGGACAATGTCACAGAGGTGAGCGGAAGATGCAGAGCAACCGCGTGTCAAATTATACTCTGGGACATTTTTAGATTACCGTTGCACAAGATGTCAGTTGGCAGGAGACATTACACTGGTTGCGTGCTGACATCAAACGCTTCTTGCATATAATGAGAAAAAAGGTATCAGCACCAGCCACTAGTCCATATCCCTATAACACATTTCCACTGTATTTTATCGCTTTTATTTGTGTGGAAGTAGTACTGAACATCAATTACACCAAAGCCAATACATTATCATCAGCCTCACATCACAGAGCCATAAAACCTTCAACAACATTCAATTTTTCAGACTGTGGATATAATCATCCCTGAAATGCATTTAACAATAAATCAATTAACCAACAACCAAGAAAAAAACAATATGGTCTGTGAAAAGCAAGATTCATAAATCAAGTGTCAATTAGCAGGAATTATTGTACATCATCTACAGGATACAGAGACAGCTGAATCCTGACATCATGTGAGACAGATTTCCTTATTTAGCACACTCACATAAACACATCATCAGTGATTGCCTGTTATCCAAATCTGCCTCCAGGCTGGCAGTTACTCTGAGGACATATGATTTAATTTGAGGACGTGTGACACACAACATCTGAAGCCTGTCTTCCTCGTGTCACTGTTGATGATACCGTAACATGCATGCTGTTAATAAACACCTATTACCCTCAGATGAAAAACTAATTAAAGTTAAATTGCATCTGAAGTGCTCTGATTTTAAACGTTTGTTCACATCTGCATAATGCATATTGAAAATTTCCCACGCTTGAATGCCTTACTTTTCATCTGTTTTCTTCAGAAAACCCCTTGGCTCTAGAGGGTATATAAAGTAAATTAAATGTTTTTTCTCACAACTTAAAGCCAGTTATAGTTGTTTGCAGAGTTGGAAAGGTTTGTCAGACTCACTCCTTTCGTGAAATACCACCTTTTATCCCAATAAAGAGGAACCTTTTGATTGTAGGAAATTAGTTTTATAAGTTGCTAGCGTAAATGTCACCTGTAACTTCAGCTTCAACTCCAACTTAAACTTGATTGCCCCTGAAGGAATAGTCCCAAAATTGCCACCTTACTTGCCTCCAACCACTGAGATAACTAATCTTTTGCTCCTGCCCTTTTATGTCTTCAGCCAATTACACGACTTCTGGCGCCTAGACTACTGGGAGGACGACCTGAGGAGGAGACGGAGATTTGTGCGAAATGCCTTTGGATCCACTCACGCGGATGTGTCACTCAAAGCTCTGGAGGATTACGGTCAGTGATGTGTTCTAATGTAAACATGTTGTACTTCAGCATGTGCCTGCTTTTTGCCTTTTTGCATACACACAACCCTCACACGCATACTTAAAAACACACTCAAACAGGTACGGAAGAGGAGGAGGAGGGGCTTAAGTCGAAGAAGAATTTCCGCAGCCAATCGGTGGTCACCCAGAACCCAGAGGCGGAGTTAATGCTGGAGGGAGACGATGACGCTGTCAGCCTGCTGCAGGAAAAAGAGATTGATAACCTTGCTGGTAAGTTGCACACACATATAGACACACACACAGACACTATGTTTCAGTACAACTGAACAGTAAACTGTCTATGACTCTTGTTTTTAGTACTTTTCCGTCCAAGACTTTTTACATCCAAAGGCAAGTTGGATATTTGAAAGTATTGCAGCTACACTAATCATCCAGCTGATTGATCTGATGCAGGAAGATTAAATCATAATCAACTAAAAACTGATGCAAATCAGACCTCATTTAATCCATTGTTCCTCTTTGACTTACACATGATATAAATGATCAATTTGAACTAACATGAAATGACTCTATTACAGAATATGTGCCATTTAATTATATGTTGTCGCTTATAACCATTTTGAGTTATGAGCCTCAGGCAATGGAATGAATGCCTCAAGTAGTAATATCTGAGTAAAACATTTCCCCCCCAGGCCCCGTGGTTCTGAGTACTCCAGCTCAGTTGGTAGCTCCAGTGGTGGTAGCTCGAGGCACTCTGTCCATCACGACTACTGAGATCTACTTTGAGGTGGATGAAGAGGATCCTACATTCAAGAATACCGACGCTAAAGTAAGGGCAAGTTGTCTTTCTGTATTATTGTTTAGTAAAGGGGAAAACAAGATTTAGAACTTACTGCTTTTCACTCAATGATCAAAATAGTTGGGATTTTTCTGTATACTGTATGTAGGTCTTTCTTTATGTTTAAATGTTTTTTTCTCAACAGGTACTGGCCTACTCAGAGGGTCTGCACGGCAAATGGATGTTCAGTGAGATCCGAGCCGTGTTCTCCCGGCGCTACCTGCTGCAGAACACCGGACTAGAGGTTTTCATGGCCAACAGAAGTAAGTCTGCACATTACTTATTACTCGCATTTATTTGTTTCTCAACACTGTATGCATCTGCTACCCAAACTTACAAAATCCCAGGCACTGATTGTATGTATATCTTGTCTCTTCCTCTGTGCAGCGTCTGTGATGTTTAACTTCCCTGACCAGGCCACAGTCAAAAGGGTGGTCTACAGTCTCCCACGGGTGGGGGTTGGAACGAGTTACGGCCTGCCACAGGCCAGGTAGGTGCAGGGTTTAGTCAGTTGATCCACCACTGTTTTGCATTTGAAAGGCATTTTTTCTTGGTGTGATAAAAATAAAAGCCAATTCAATGTGTGTGTGTGTGTGTGTGTGTGTGTGTGTGTGTGTGTGTGTGTGTGTGTGTGTGTGTGTGTGTGTGTGTGTGTGTGTGTGTGTGTGTGTGTGTGTGTGTGTGTCCTAGGCGGATTTCCTTGGCCACCCCTCGTCAGCTCTTCAAGTCGTCCAACATGACGCAACGCTGGCAGAGGAGAGAGATCTCCAACTTTGAGTACCTCATGTTCCTCAACACTATTGCAGGTAAAGTGCACTTTCATTAAAATTTTCATATGGTCATTGTTATCTTTGCCTGAAAAGCCTGAGAATTGGTAGCAACAGTGCTATAAATCCCTTTTTTTTTTTACACTGTTTGGATAATCATATTTTAGCATGTATTAATATGATAACAATAGTATGAAACTCAAAGAGATGTAGTAATACACTGTTATGTCATGTAAACATGCTGTGTACTCATATTGCATCTGCTATGATAACAAGACGGAAACAGACACCAAAGTTTGTCACCATCTCGTGACAACTAATAATGGTGTATCTAAACATCCTTTTTTACTTTTTCCTCTCCCGTCCGTCTTTTGTTCATGCAGGGAGGACATATAATGATTTGAACCAGTACCCTATCTTCCCCTGGGTGTTGACCAACTATGACTCAGAGGAGCTCGATCTCACTCTACCTGGAAACTTCAGAGACCTCTCAAAGGTTAGACACACCACTTGATGCACTTTCTCCAGTTAATTGCTTGCTTAGTCAAACAGTGCTACTCATATACTGTACCAAGACTTAGCAGGAATCTCTCCTTGTTGCAATTGGTACCAGTTAGCACAAAACAAAGCCACATAATATCTCTGTGGATGCAATTCCCTGCATTCCCTCCTCCTCAAGGGGATCAGAACAGACATGAGTTTATTATAGTTTTACTGTTCAAGCATTGACCGTTTTAAAGAATAATGATGTGCTCTCTGAAAGAAAAAGAAGACTGCATGTAATCGTAGACTTAAGACGATTATTTCTCTCTGGTTTCTTCCAGCCAATTGGTGCGCTAAATCCCAAGCGGGCGGCGTTTTACGCAGAACGCTATGAGACGTGGGAAGACGACGGCACGTCTCCTCACCACTACACAACCCTATACTCCACTGCTCATTCAACACTGATGTGGATGCTCAGAATAGTAAGTACCTGCTTCACACACTTAACAGAGTTTAACCTTCAGGAGCCATTTACAGGCCAAAGACTCAAGGCTTCTTTTGAAATGGATTTGTCTCTTCTTGTGACCGTAGGAGCCCTTCACCACATTTTTCCTCAACGCCAACGACAGCAAGTTTGACCATCCAGAGAGATCCTTCTCCGGCATTGGCTGCTCATGGAGGAACTGCCAGAGGGACACGGCTGATGTAAAGGTAACTACTCTGGAAGGGGTGAAGGAACGTCCTACTGAAGTGACTTGTTAAGAAGATTGTAAAACCATAAAACCAGTCTGAAAACACAATAACACAAAGCACTGAAAGTAGTATGTTTTTCAACTAAATAGGTTAAAAATTTTGAGTTATAGTTTGAAAACATAATGATGCTCATTGTTTTAGTTTTAATTTTGAAGATAAACTGTACTTGAAGACACATTGTCTAAAACCCTGAAAGTATTAAGAATAGCTGAATGTATTGTAAGTTCTTGAGGGAATTATTAAAATATTGGTGAGAACAGCTTATGCGTCTGTGTCAGCTTTGAAGTTGTTTAAATTGAATTCAGTTCTGTTCAAATAAACAACGTGTTCCTGTCGTGTCCAATAGGAGCTCATCCCAGAGTTCTACTACTTGCCTGAGATGTTCGTCAACAGTAACGAGTATGAGCTCGGTGTGCGTGATGATGGAGTTCCCGTGTGTGACGTGGAGCTTCCTGCCTGGGCCAAGAAACCCGAAGACTTTGTCCGCATTAACCGGATGGTGAGAGACACAGACAATCTTTTCTAAAATACAAAACAAAAACTGAGCAAATCCTTGACTCTCTCTCTTTCTCTCTCTCTCTCTCTCTCTCTCTCTCTCTCTCTCTCTCTCTCTCTCTCTCTCTCTCTCTCTCTCTCTCTGCCCCGGTTACTCTGACCAGGCATTGGAGAGCGAGTTTGTGTCATGCCAGCTTCACCAGTGGATTGATCTAATATTTGGCTACAAGCAGCGAGGGCCAGAAGCGGTTCGAGCTCTCAACGTGTTCGACTTCTTGTCCTACGAGGGAGCAGTCAACCTAGATAATCTAGATGCTACGCAACGTGAGGTCGGTTTCTATGCCAACAACTCACTCTTGTTTCACTCATAAATTGATTATTGCAGTTTAGAAACTCTCCCCAATAGTGAGTGTTTCTTATCTAAACTTATTTCTCAAAAGTGTCTAACCACCCTCCTCCTCTCCGATGTCAACGCTGTCTCTGTCTCTCTTTCTGCAGGTCATTGAGACCCAGATTCAGGCATGTGGTCAGGTCCCCTCCCAGCTGCTGATTGAGCCACACCCACCTCGCTCCTCCGCTATGCATCTGGTGAGAATACCTCGACAGCCTGAGCAAATCTTATTTTTATTTCAAGTTTTATAGCAGTGTTCTCTGTTCATGCTTACATAAAACTCTTGAGACCTCAACTGTAGGCTGACTGAAATACAAAACAGAAATGTACTACATGTTCCTAAAGTTAATGATGGTTTACTGGGAGGTTGTTATTGAAAACAAATTTCACTTTTTTTCGCAAAGTTGAAGGGTACTGAACTTTCACCTTTCATTTTGAAGGCATTTTGAACATTATTTTAACACGTTAGCCCTATACACTAATTAATTTTAGTCCACTTAGAGTATATGAATCACTTCATTACCACGGTGTATAGATTTGTATAGATTTTTTACTTAAAAATACATGTAAAGATGTTTTTACAAAGCCACTTCTGCCCTGGCGTTAGCCTCTCTGTCCTCCCTGCTACCGTCAGCAGCACGAGGCCTCAGTGTCTCCACATCAGAGCCATCCATTTCAACCCAAACCTGTCAGTCCTGAACCCCGACCAGCCAGTGCCTCCACCTCCTCTCCTTGGCCTAGAGCCACCCTCAGTGTGTGTACCTGCTCTGACCCTGTGCTCCCACTAATATACCTTTTCCCTTCCCTCCCTCTGTCCCATCTGTTCTGTCTCTCCCTCTACCTCCGTCTCCATTTTCCGACCCCATCCCCCCCCCTCCCCTGACCTCCCCTCCTCGCTCTGCCCTTCTCTCTCTTCCTCTTCCTCTCTGTCCCTCTCTCTTTCTCTGTCTGTCTCACCAGTGTTTCCTTCCCCAGAGCCCTCTGATGTTTAAGGATCAGATGCAACAGGATGTCATCATGGTGCTCAAGTTCCCCTCCAACTCCCCCGTCACTCACGTTGCAGCCAACACGCTCCCGCACCTCAGCATACCAGCAGCTGTCACCGTCACATGCAGCCGACTGTTTGCCGTCAACCGCTGGCACAACACAGTTGGTGAGTGCATGCCTTGAAGGGAATCTGTGTGTAGAATGTGTGTTTGCACTTGAATATTGTTATTCGGAGTAGTGTTCTATGTAGAAACAAATTACATGACATTGCATCTACAGCCATTTAACATGGAAATAAAAATCAAGTTGACACCACTATAAAGAATGGGGCATGACATTACATTATCTTTAAGCTGCAGTAGGTAACTCTTTTACGCTTTAGGCCCCAAAGACGCAACAAGGAGCAGTCTTCAGGCCACCAACCAGAAGCTTTGTTAATCCAGGATTATCTGTCTCACATACTTCTGTCAGGATAAAGTGAAAGTTTCAGCAAAAGTTATTTTTATAAAAGTAACCTACTGCAGCTTTAACAGCATACAGTATTGTTGTGGTTCCACATGTTTCGGAGATAATGTGACTAAATGTTTGTGCTCCTTTTGAAACTATACTACTGAACTATCCCTTGATAAAACAGGAGCATACAGAGTTCATAATAGGGCTGAAATCATTAGTCAATTGATCGATAAGTCAAGCAACAGAAAATGTATCAACAACAGTTAACAATGTATTGTTTATGTCATTTATTGAGGACAAATGTCAAGTAATTGCTGGTTCCAGCTTCTCAAATGTCAAGATTTGCTGCTTTACTGTAATTGGCATAGCCTATATCATAGTTTTCTGATGTCTGATAAGACTAATTGATTAAACAATTAGTCAAAAATATCCATATAAAACAGATAATAAAACATTATCAGCAGCTATACAGTTAAGACCAACTTATGCCTTTAATGTCTATAAACAGAGGGCAATGTTAATTTCAGTGATAGTTATTGAGCCCATAGTTTTATTTTTGTTGTATTAGATTGTATTATGTTGGTGGTAACTCTTATTTTGTCCACACCCTGGATGTTGACATAGAAATATTTGTTAATTAAAGCCTCAATTAACCTCATTAATGATCTCATTAGCACAGCAGGTTAGGTGTAATTAATCGTGGTAATGAGATTATGGAGGGTCATGAAGCAGCTCAAGTGACTTTTGTTATTGATTGCCACATCAGGCAGTTATTTCTTTAACATAAGCCAGCATCAGAGCTTTCATCAGAGAGTGCTAGACCAGGACGATTATAACCAGGGTGATTAAATAAGAGGTTGTAGTTTAGTTCATCCTTCACTGTTTTATGATGAATGTATGTGTTACTGTCTTTAATGTTTGACCCTTAAACCCTTCAGGCCTCCGTGGAGCTCCAGGATACTCCCTAGAACAGGCTCATCATCTACCCATTGAGATGGACCCTCTCATAGGTCAGTGCACAAAAATCTTCACTTATGATAATGCTGGACGTGTGAATGTGTGAGATAATGAGGGCAGCCAGGTCACCAGTGGGAATGAAAACAATATATCAAATGATACACTGGGGATTTATGTACATATATTGCTGAGACTCAGGCTGCAAGATTGGGGGGTTGTCGACACTTTAAACACTGTGCCGAGCAATAAATGATCGGGAAAGGTTAGAGATCATTGGATAGCTTATTAACCATATTGCATTTGTACACCCTCATTAACCTACTAACCTCTCTGTGATTCCATGTAGCAAACAACTCAGGTGTGAACAAGCGTCAGATCACTGACCTGGTGGACCAGAGCATCCAAATCAACACACACTGTTTTGTGGTTACCGCTGACAACCGCTACATCCTGGTCTGCGGCTTCTGGGACAAGAGCTTCCGTGTTTACTCCACTGAAACTGGTAGGGTTTTTTTATTTATTTATAAGCTATGATGAAATGTTTTTTTAAAAGTTGCAATTTGTGATTCTATCAGAAGTACGACTGGAAATGTGGATCGTATAGACTCTACATTTGCATTTATATTTTTGTTTTTGATTTGGAAATTCTCTTTTACGTATGCATCTGGGCATACAGTGCATTGCTGTATTTACTGATCCAGAGATTAAACATGTGACACTCTAATCACTAACCTGCATGTTTAACAGAAGCAGAAGGCACACACTGACTTATCCATCTTCCTCTCCACAGGAAAACTGACCCAGATAGTTTTTGGCCACTGGGATGTAGTGACATGTTTGGCCAGATCAGAGTCCTACATCGGAGGAGACTGCTATATCGTGTCAGGCTCCAGAGATGCCACTCTTCTTCTATGGTACTGGAGTGGAAGACATCACATTATCGGGGACAACCCTAACAACAGTGAGTGGCGACACAGTGGAAACAAGACCTGTGAATCTTTGCATGTCTTTGTGTGTCTCTGTCTCTGTGTGTGAGTGTACATGAGTGTGTTTATAGTTCAGCTTTCTAAGCAGAGGTCTATCATGATGAGTCTGTAACTTTGTTTTCTCCTGCAGGTGACTACCCTGCTCCCAGGGCAGTACTGACAGGACATGACCACGAGGTGGTGTGTGTGTCTGTCTGTGCAGAGCTGGGATTGGTCATCAGCGGAGCTAAAGGTTTGTGTGTCTTCATATGTCTGTGCTTAAGAGAGATTTTACATTTAGATTTAGTAGACATTAGCATAGGGAATATTGAATATCAGTAAAAAAACAACAACAACAACAACATAAACCCGTTAAAACCATTAAATGCATCTATCATGCATCATCATTTGTTTTAGAGATCGGGCTGATATTTTCCAGGACCCCACACCATTAAGCCTCACCTCACCATCACCAAAGCTGTATGTTTAGAAAAAATACACTATCTTGTTTTGGTCTTGTTCCTCAGAGGGCCCTTGCCTGGTCCACACTATCACAGGAGATCTGCTTAGAGCCCTGGAGGGGCCAGAGCTGTGTCAGCGGCCCCGTCTCATCTCAGTGTCCAGCGAGGGCCACTGCATCATCTACTACGAGAGAGGCCGCTTCTGTAATTTCAGCATAAATGGAAAACTGTTGGCACAAATGGAAGTCAACGATTCCACACGGGTGAGGCTGTCAGAGTTAATACTGATTGTGTAAACATACTGTAATATTCTTTTTGGTGTATATTTATGCAGGAATATTGTCCTCATAAATAATAAATGCAATACACTCAGTCCAACACAGTGCTTGAGCCTCTTTTAACCTGTCTTTCTTTTCTTTTTCTCTTTTCAGGCAATCCTGTTGAGTAGCGATGGACAGAACTTGGTGACAGGAGGCGATAACGGGGTTGTGGAGGTGTGGCAGGCGTGCGACTTCAAACAGCTTTATATCTACCCAGGCTGTGACGCAGGCATCCGTGCCATGGACCTCTCACATGACCAGAGGTAAAACAGACAGGATGCCCCTTTGACAGACAGTGAGACCATGTGAGCCCAGATCAGGACTACTGTTGTTGGGGAAACTGGATCACCTTAAAGGGGACAGCAGAAAATACTGAATGATAAGTGATGGGGCAGTTATTTTCCCCAAACCTCAGTGACATATACAATGATTCATGCACTGCAACCCTAAAAAAACACAGGTATTTTATGTGTATAGTTTGGTTTACAGATGTGTCTCTTTGTGTGCTCTGCCCTCAGGACTCTGATCACTGGCATGGCGTCCGGCAGCATTGTGGCGTTCAACATAGACTTCAACCGCTGGCACTACGAACACCAGAACAGGTACTAAGGTGGACAGCGTGAGGAAGAGGAAGATGGAGAGAGTAGAGAAGAACAAGAGGGGGAGGAGGTGATGCATTCTGCTGTGTATCTGCAACGCAAGGGAAACTACTGGTACCGAGGGGGAGGATAAACTAGTTCCGGACCTTAGGCTCTATTCCCTTGTGAAGTTTACTTGATTTGAGGATGCAGCAGCACTGGTGGAAATAACTTCCTCTGTGCACACGTGTACATACACACACGTGTGTAACCACAGACACATAATACCCCGAAGATACACACCAAAACCTGCTAATAAAATAGACAGACTGCAGAATGGAGAAAAAGAGCAAGTCAAGCAGACCTTGTAGAGGTCGATCATACCCGTACCACTCACAGGACTGGTTGCAGTTGTCGCTCCTGGTACGCTTAATGCTTCCCAGACAAAGAACCTGAGTTTTGCTTTCCCTTATGTCTTTCTTCTTTATGAATTTTGTTCTTTACTTTTCGTTTGAGGGGAGTTCTGGGAATTATTTGGGTGGACTATAAATTAGGACTCCTTCAATGTGTCTAAACTGATTAGAAATAGTCAGAAGTGAACCAGCCCCACCCACTGCTCAAAAACCGGTGCTATTGGCTTGATCTTAAATTCACCCTTGAAAAATTGCTTGGGGTTGTGATTTTGTTTTATTTTATCTGGTTTTATTTTATTTTATAATGTTTATTTTATTTTTGTTTTCTTTTACCTGCAGCAGGGTTAAATCTGATTTTTATGTAAATAAGACTCTGCTTCCGTCAGAGTCTACACGTGTTCTTTCACTACACAAACTGCGCTTATCACCTTTAATTTATTAATGACTTGCTGTATGTAAAATATTGTGTAATAATTATTATAATGTTGACAAGACTGATGGTAATAACGGCGGTGTCAAGGATGGTGATAATTTTGCCGGAGATGGTATCGATAAAGAGATCTTGCCAGTGCCACCAATGATGAAAAACACAAGACTGACATGATTTCCTTTGTATATTTGGTGATTGTTTTGTCAAATATGTACATATAGTCTTGGTTCAGGCTTGGTGGAAGACTTAATCAGCTGAATAAGACTGAAAGAGCAAAGGAAACCTTCACTTACCCACATTTGTTGATTATTTAAAAAAGAAAATCAAATCAATGTAAAAGTTTGTTTTGTATTTGCACTTTGCACCAATCACATATCATTATTTATTAGCTTGGTTCTTTCTGGTCGGCTGCCATTTTGTTTAGGTCCATTTTCCCTACGGGATTATTTGTGCATTGATGTTTGTATTTAAAACGTTGAGCTCATGTGTGATTATTAGGTTTTACAACCTCACAGTTGTAAGCAATATCATGATTCTGTAGCTGATAGAGGTGGGAAGGAGGGAGGAGAGGGGATGAAATGTGAGATGTACTGTATGTGTGAAGCCATCTTGATCAAATGCGCACATGCACATACTCTATCGACAGGTTCAACTTACGTATCCAAAAAAAGGTTAAATATTTTTGGATCTATGAAACCCTAAAAACTATTGTATTCATGTTTTATTGCAAAGATGTAAAATATGACATGTGTGAGTTGAAAAAAAAAATCATGATAAGAAAAATAAAATATGCAAAGAATTTGATGACTTGACTTTTCCTTGGTCACATAATCTGTTTCTCTGCTTCATCAGAGCACTGCTGCACAGAGAGAGTGAGACATCAAGGACTTGTAGCAGCTGAAAATAACTCTTCTTTCCTCGAATGATTGCAAGAGACTGTTGGACTAACTCACTTGACTAAGTTGTTGAACTATCTGCTTTGCTGTTATTTTCATATCAGACGTATTTTACTTTCAGCCATATTCTGCAGCACTTCCTAAAAACAGACACTTAAGACAGACAGAGAAATACTTGTTCCTGGCTCTGGTCCTGCATTGTCTCCTGCTTAAATCAAATTTCCCTTTAGCAAGGCAGGTAACTCAAAGCAACTCCTGTGGAACTTCTTAAATAAATAACAGTGTAAAAATGTGCTGAAATTGAACTTTTTCCAGGTGTGAATTTGGTTAATTGCATGTTGTAGCAGACCCAGTAATTAAATTGAGGTAAAATAGGAATACATCCCTTACAGCATGTTCATTGTGTAAGAGCATGGACATAGATTTGCAGTCACAGGGTATACAGTATAATAAGTCATGCAAGATAGAAACTTTGTATCTTCACTGAATGATGTCTCTGTTTGCAAGACTTAACTGAAAATAAGAGCTCTAATTCAACTGGCAAAACAACATAATCACCAAACTAAAAAACATTAAACCAAAATGTTCTGGACATAATAACATCTTGGCTGGTGTGCATACAGATCAACAGCTGAATTAATGAACCAACTTTAACTAGTAATACTAATTATGTTGTCTAAATTTAGAGATGAAACTAGAAAAACACCATTATGTTCCTTGTTCACATTTGGGATTACAATCATTTTCTGTAATTGTGTGCTTTTACTTGCTTGAGCCCATCCAACACAATCTAGTAATTCACTGCTTTAATTCTATTATTCCTCCAGTGTGTTTGGCTACATGTACATGACAAACACAACCACTAAAATCTGATCTGTAATCCAATATGTAAACACAAGTAGTTTCTTCAATCTGCTCAAAATAAACTGTAAAAATGAACCAGAGAGAGTTTTTTTTATTAACATTAACAAGGTTTGTGATTCTATGAGCCAATTTTTACATTTAAAGCTTTCCAGCAGATTATACATGGGGAACCAAAGAGTTTGGTTGATGCAGTAACATACCCCAAAATGCACAGATTAGTGTGAGAAAAAAGAGGATTTGTCAAGAAGAAAACAGACAAATCTGACTCCTCGTATTGTTCGTTGCCTCGTGGCCATCATCACTGCTCGCCGAGCCTCCAGCTGTTAATGAATTTTGTGGAAAAGTGTGACGAAGATCAATTAACCTTTTTGAAGTCATTTGTGGTATATTTTGTTGCCATGTCAAAGAAATTTACATTCCACAGCATAGCAATAAAAATGATGTCGTTTGAGCAGAACCAACCATTACTGTGGCTTAATCCTGGAATATAGACAAGGCTGACAGCTGCACAGAGCTCTCATGCTTCAGTCACTATGGAGACTGTGATCAGATGGCACGTGAGCTGACAGGCAAGAGAGGGTAATCCGTTACGCTGGTAGACCTGTCTTTCAGGACCAAAATTTCATCTTGTTGTTTATGCCCCTTTTGACCTGGCCTGTCTGTAGCTGCAGTCAGAGGCTGACTGCCTGTCAGTAGTCACACAAAGACACAACCTTCATTCTTTCTCACCTTCACATCCACAGCAGGATTTCTTGTACAATGTCCTTTCCCCAATCATGAAGCAATTTGTTATGTATTTTATGAGTACAGTTTGTAACGTATCTTACTCTTTGTAAAGGTAAAAAAATTTTTTAACTAAAGCCTTACTGATCAACTGAGACAAGCATGCATTTCTGTACAAAGTGATGGTGGGTCTTTAATATTATTATTAATTCAGATTTTGCAATGTAATCTACAGACATTATGAGACATGCTGTACATAGTATCATTTGAAAGCCTTGTTATTTTTTTCTACAGTACAGACAAGATATGAATTTTACCAAAAAAAAGAAAATGAAGAGGGAAGATAATTGTTCCTCATTATGTTTTTTTCTTGCAGAGCCAAAGTAGTTTATCTGGTTCATTTGCCTTAATTGTTGAAATAAGCCTCAGAAGGATTTAGTCACTCTGGCCTCTCAAGAACTCTTCATCACATTGTGAGCTATATTTCCCACACAAAACTCAATGGACCTTTGGGATTAGAATATGCATGCATGCTGTGTAATACCTTGCTGTCTTGTGTTTTTGTGTTTGTATATCACAGTGAGGAGCCGCTGGGCCTCTATATGCTTTGTGTGTGTGCATGCCTGCCTGTTGTTGCATGCATGCATGAGGAAATGCACTTGGGCATACAGTATGTGTCTGTATGTGCTCCGTCCCATCTCCCTCAGGTGGACAACGAGGAGATGGTGGACCTCTGAGATGAGATGCTGCAGATCTCCATGTTGGTGAAAGAGCTCCCTCCCTCGCTGCTGCAGTCGGGGACAGAGGAAGAGGAGGAGATGATGTTCTTCAGCCTGTGGAGGGAGATGATGAGTAGCGTCAGCAGGAACACCAGCAGGCCGAGGAAGAGCCACACGTAAACAAAAACGTTGCCCGGACGTCCTGGTGATGAGGCGGCCGCCGACGTGGAAGCAGAGGTTGGGGAGAAACGGAGGAAGGTCCCATTGTCAATTGGAGAGATTCCAGTCTCATTGTGGTCCACCAACGGGACATCCATCCCTGACATCCTGGCTGATGTTTAGCATAGATTTGCATGCGAGAAAAAGAAAGATGAGAAACAACAGAAACACACATAGTAATTTTAACATTTTATAACATACATAAAATTCATAAGGAGAAATTCTCTTTTGTCTGATGAAACTGTTTCTCCCTCCAGGACACTTCAGCATGGCAGATGCTGGCTTCACAAGAGCTTTCACCCACATCCTCAGCTTTGACTGAGATTAGGAGGAAGGCAGAGAGCACTCCTGCAGTTCTAGTTCAGTGCCAACAATTTATTTCAAGAGCCCCAGATGCAGAACAGACTTCTTTCAAATAATGGCTGCTAATAATTATAATTACCTTTCGCTCCTCTTTGAGTGCCAGATGGAGAGTTCAGGAAAATTAAGATCTACCAAATGAACTTACAAATACTCAATTATTGACAAAAAAATACTTTTATTGCATTGCCCTAGATAGTTAACTGTACATCTAACTGTAAAACTAATGTCTGAAAACACTTGATTTTAGGTCTAAGGAGATCATAAACTGTAGATAAGTAATTTGAAAAATTCTATTTGCAGCAAAGAAACAGGCAAACATGTTGTTAAAATGTTAAAATAATGAAATACCCATAAACCCATAAGTATAAAATGTATATTTCACCATAAAGAGTATATGATTCTCACAGAATTGTAACATAATCACTAAAAGAGAGATAAGAAGATGTAAAATGTATAAGGACGAATTTCTTGCCTTATCACAAAAATCCTATGGATGCTGGTGTGTTGTGGCGTGGCTGTTATTAAAGAGATACTCACATGGTAAAATCAGGGAGCTATACTGACCTGACTGCAATGGAGAGCAACAGCAGGGGGAGTGCTTGTCTCACTGAATGTCTGTCTGGCAAGCTGCATATGTTCATAAATGAAGGCATTCTTATCTGATGAAATTAAACTCCTCATAATCAGCTTTCACAAAGACAGCTGAGAGCCAACCCTCCTCCACTGCATATTAAAACTGCTAATAATGTTCCATCGCAAATTACTGCACGGCACAAAACTGACAACAAGATGTGACTGTTTGAGCATTGTCATGTAGAAACTGTTCAGTCTTTGTGTTGGTGAGAGACAGACGGAGGCTGTTTTGCATTTGGGTTATGCCAGCCTTGTGTCTTGACTTGATCTATGGCAGCAGAGAAAGACACTTCAAAGGGAGGAATAATAGACCATGAGCAGAATAAAAGCAAGAGGTCAGCATACAGTCTATGCCTCACAGTGGCGTCTTATCTGCCAGCTCTCCCCTACTTCCTTTCCATTTCATGGTTATGCATTTCCCAATGGAAACTATATGTGCCTGGCAAATTATAGTCAGAGGAGTATTCTAGTATTGTAGTAAACTACAGTATTCATTGCGCCTTCTCCCAGAGTTGCTATAATGTGTGGCCCCTAAGGGGTTAACAGACCATTTTCAGTAGGGTGAATTAAGGGTGATTGGGACTGTGAATTTCTGCCGTGTGGAACCTTTCTTGCCATAAATTTAAAACATTGGCAGAACACATGATACATTTATGTAACACTTAAGCTGTTAACTACCCTCGTTTGAAGATGAAAGAAAGGTTATCTCATAGGATAGGAAGCGTGGCATACCCTTTTGTCTAAACTGACCCGAAACCTTTTTTTTATTGACATTTTGTGTAATTGGGGCAGCGCTTCTTATTATTAATTTAGGCTAGTGTAAGCATATATATCACACAATTTAATTAATACTTTGATATAAGTCTTCCTGTTCATCATTATGAAATAAGACTCCATGTTCATTTCTTTTCAAATGTATTACTTATAAATTCACACAGTATAAATGTTGCCTTTCCTCACATTCGTCACAACAGTGAGGGCATGCAGTTTTGATTATTTGTGATTATTAAGACTGAAAACACTAAATGCATATTAGAAACTTCCCATTTTCAAAACGAATTACAGTATAAACTTTTGAACATTTGTTTTGGTGGGAAATAATATTGTGAATTTGAGTTGGAGGCAGAGATATATGTGGAAGCATCAGCGATTTGCAGGCTAATGTAGGTGTTACCTAATAGCATTAGCAATTCACAATAATTTGAAGTTGAAAAAGCCCAGTAAAATGTTTAGTTAATGTAGTCCAACCCTAATGATGTTAATTCATAGTTTTTAACTTGCTCTGACATATAAGCAGTATCCAGGTCCTACAGTGAATGCAATAAAGAGATAATATGTGGTTTTCAACCTGTAAACCAGTCGATGGGAGAATTGTGTGGAGTATGGAGAGATATGCTCAAGCAGGTAATAACGTGATTTCACTTGGCATTACAATATTATTTTCATTTTGTCAGTATTATTTATAATGTAGGCTATTTTTAGTTTTAGTGTTGTGTCTAATAGTCGCCCTCTGCTGCGCCCCTGCAGACTTGAAGGGGGAACCCCAAACTGTTACCTGTGGGCTGTATCCTGTGCCTGTGGTAGGTAGATCTGTAGCAAGCTCCTAAAAATAGTTCATTTTTTAGCCTAAAATTGTATTTTCTACATGTAGTATGTGATTTTGCTTTTTGTGATGTTATTGATTGAGAGTGATTTGCTGAGCTCACAACATTATTGCTGTTTTTTTTTTTTTTTTTTGCTGGCGTTATGAGAAATATCTGTGGTGTACCATACACAACAGTTAGCTAGTTAAATTATTTATTTCTTTGTTTTAGTATGTTCTGGAGCTTGATACCACGATGTTGGCGGTGAGGGAGTTAATATCATGGTTGGTTGGAGCCCGATTCATCACACTATTGGCAAGTACACGACTGCAACACAGGTGTGAAAACATATTTATTGTGTTGTATAATGTGTTTTTGTACTTCAGTAGCATTGACAGTATATGTAACCCTTGTTCCTTCACACCTGTTTGGAAGAGAAAATGTAATTGAGTGTGAGTGCAGTGTACAAATGTCAAACGGTTATTGAGTACTTAACGTTTACGGTGAAGTATTATGAGAAGTTGAGCTAACACCACTAAGATTATTGCAGCCCCATTTACAGTCAAGAGGAGTAGCAACTGATATACATTGAGATGATGGACTATTATTAAAATTAAATGTGTATGTGGGTGCGCCAGTTTGGACCCAGCATTTCATTCTGAGAATAACAAATGTCAATGTTGGTACAAAACTTTCCTTAATCATCTATTGAGTAATGTCACCTTTGAAGTTCAAGCAAGCCGCTCTGTCCCCAAACTCTTTTCTTCACAGCTTATTCACTCCCTTTTATTCTCTTTTATTCTCTCTCTCTCTCTCTCTCTCTCTCTCTCTCTCTCTCTCTCTCTCTCTCCTCTCTCTGGATGGTACAGTTGACAAGAACTCTACTCTCAGTTTAATTTACAGCCCAGGGAGATACACAGCATAATGAGGAGGGATAAGTTTCGGCTGATCTCTCTTTCTATGATCGCTTACTCTCTTGCCCTAACTCTGTTTTCTTTATCAAATACTCCCAGTGGTGTCCCCGGCCCAATGAAAAACTGTCCTCCCAGTTTTGTTGCCTTATATTGTCTCTTTCTTTGTGAGGCCTTTTTGAGTTGAAGTATTGATATTCACTGCACATGCATTGCCCTTCACTCCTTCTGCTGTCCTCTAACTATGTATCAGTGTTTTGCCGTCCTCGCTCAAGCAACACTTTCATTAATTTAATTCCTGAAATGATCTGACCATCTGGATTTCAGATATATTAACAACATTTTTGGTTTTAATTGCTAATAGTGAAAAAAGGGTCCATTGTGGCCAGTTTTACTCTCTTAATTTCAGCTCAAAATGGGTCAATCGTCAGAAATGTCCATGAACAAGACACTGAACCCCCCACCCACTTGCTCACTCTACATCCCTCTGCTCTAATTTCTTCTACTCTGCCGCCTTTTCCTTATCTTATCCACTGTCCTTCTCTCATCGTTCCCTCCTACTCCTTCCTGCTCTGTATAGGTTGCTGTCGTTAATGATATGTTGTTTTGAAATCTGTGATGAAGCTTGTTCATTGTGAGCTGAAGTGGCTGATAATTGGCCTTAATGATGCTTTTTGTATCCAGGCAACAAGGTACGTTCAGTTCTTTTTCAAGCTAATCTACTTTAAGAGGGCAGGCCATGCAGTCCCGCTGAGGCTGAAGAGGTCAGACATACACATGCACATACACACACATCCGCCTACGTATAATAAATACCCGTAGTTATTTTACTTAGGAACACAGTGAGGTAAGCTACAAGCATAACACAGAGAACACCAAGGGCTAATTTAGAAAATGATACATCTTTATTCTACATCAGTGCAATAAGGTGAGATGTTGAACCACCAGAGGTCAGGGAAAATAAAAATGTAAGTTGTTTTTTAAATTATCTTTATCTTATCTTTGTTTTTGTTATGTTTAAGGGTTTTATTTTTCTCCAAGATGAAGTTTTCTGCAATCATGTCTTGCTCGCTTTATAGCTGCAGTCACCAGTTAATCCTCAGTCTCCATGCTGATTCTCTCCACATCCCACTAGCCTGACTTTGGTCAGTTCTTCGGTCAGTTGAGCCCAAGCCTCCTTACATTTCTTTTCTGAGACTGGGAGAATAAATTTCTGGCGGTTGGAAACTTTGTGCTTCCTTTTTTATCTCTCTCTTCCACTGAGCTGTAAACTCATTTGTTTGAGTCTCTGTAACAAGAGCCTGGTTTAACTTCAGCTGTTGCTAAACCGGATCTATATGTTAAATTTTTTTTGCTTTTGGTGCTACAGAGGTTGAACGTTTTGTAGCACAGGACACAAAATTTGTAGCACGAGTATAAAATGTCTGTTACCATTTCTAAAAACAACCACAAGTAGTGTAGTTCATCACTTAAAGTATAACACTATAGGCATGTGACAGGCAAAGGGCATTAATGTGGCATACAGGGCATAAAAAATACACACTTTCACAAGAAATTTCAATTTCTTTGCCCGTAATGGTAAATTTGCAGGGAACACCTCTTGCTATACAAAATATCCATAATTATGCTTCAAGTGAGCCATACAAATCTCTATAAATTTATATTGTCACATGTTTAAAGGGTTTTTGTTCTCGTATAAGTGATGTAAACAAACATGGAAAGCGGTGTAACAACCAAAAGATTTCTTTGTTCTTCAACAGAATGCAATAGATTCAACTCATTTGCCACAACTAGGCTTTGTGAGCACTTAATAAAAGAACTCATTATATAAGGGTTGTCTTCTTTAATCTTTTCTGGAGCCTGCCTACACCAGAAACAGAACAAGAGCTGCTGTTCCGAGTCAAAAGTTAGCCAAGGGAAATCCTTTTTCCAGTCGGCGTAAAATCGTTTAACCCCATTCAGTAAGATGCTGAAAATGATATTTATCAATCTTCATCAAACTTATTATACATTTATACAAGATTAGAGAAGAGCTACATTTGTATTGTTCATATCTCTTGTATAAACATGCCCAAAGTCATTTCCCTGGTTCTTTTATTTTAACTAGTACAAAACTAAGATTGGTTCATCATAATGCGTTACGACTCTGCACCACCCTGCGGATACACAGCATGTTTATTTTTTGTACATACTGTGTGACTTAAAATGTAAGAGAGGCAAGGGGCAATGGCCTCTCTGGTCCTGAAGAGTCCTGCAGTCTGAGCCTGAGACTTTTTTACTTGCATTTAGGTGACTTTACTTGACATCTCTGTCCTTCTTTAACAACTTAACACAGAAGAAATCTCTTCCACTCGCTCCCAGTCAGGGCTGTGTGGAGCCTTTCAACCTCCTTATTCTCCTGTTACCTCCCGAGTCTCCCAGCCTGGAGCTCATCAATGGGTTCTTGCAGGAGTGCTCCTCATTTTTTTACTCTCAGCTATGACTTTTTTTTCTGATTACGTACTTCAGCATTGCCCTCTTGGCTATGTCAAGAGCTTTTAATATATTCTGTATATCCTTGGCTATCTCTGCTGCACACCCCTCAAACTGGGCTGCCTTAAGCAAATTTCTCTTCATGAGTTCCATATCCTTCTTCTCTCTCTGCTCCACCTTTGCTTGTTCGGTCTTGACTTGAACATACATGTTTTGTCCACCCTTGTGTGCGTCTATAGACAGTGAGCCCTGACTCCTGAAGCTCCCTTTAGTCCTGATCAAACTCCTTCCTGAACTGCACAATCTCTGCATGTCACTCCTCAAACAATCTCATCTTCTGCTGGTGGAGTACGTTCGGCAAAAATCCTCCTAAAACATTTTGCCGTGAAGCTTCCTCTGCTCCACTTTCTCAATCTGTTCCTCACCCTCCTTCATTTTTTCATCATCTCCTTATAATCTTCCTTTCTGTCAGTGCTGTCAATGTATATTCAACACAATTTGGCTTCATCTAATGTGTTCTGTCCACATACATATCCTGTGCTGTTGTTGTCCCCATATATGTATATATATCTATATATATATATGTATTAGTCTTTTGTACAGTGTTTATTATGTGCATACTGGATTGTAATGCATTTTATTTGAATAACATTTTCTGTACTTTATGCTCTTAAGGTGTTTGAAAGTGATAAACCAGCTTTAATAATATACAAATTAAATCATAAAATATAGCAAATGTTGTTTGTTTTCAGACATTTGACGATATTTGGTAAAGCTAAAACACATATTTTTTTTAGCCGTTTATTCTGAAGATCCATGTGAGTTACTGTGAATGTATTATTTTTGCATGAGGCTTTTTTTTATATTCACAATGTTCATTCAGGGCCAACCATAAACAGAAAATAGCTGCAGCCATGACTGGAATATTTACAGTTCATGCATGCAGCATATGCAAATATTTACTCTAACCTTAACTTCCAAGAGAGACACGTT
Organism: Dicentrarchus labrax; assembly: GCF_905237075.1. Classification (NCBI taxonomy): domain Eukaryota; kingdom Metazoa; phylum Chordata; class Actinopteri; family Moronidae; genus Dicentrarchus; species Dicentrarchus labrax. The sequence continues at coordinate 18,891,730 of NW_026136705.1, read as the reverse complement.
CTGGTATTAGCCCTTCACTTCATGAATAATGGACAAGATCCATGTGTGGCAAAATGTCATGGCATTTGGGCCATATTCTTTTGTGTGTGTGTGTGTGTGTGTGTGTGTGTGTGTGTGTGTGTGTGTTTTTGTGTGTGCGCACACTTTTTCACACTGTATTCATATCACGGGCCTGAACCGACAAAGACAAGCTGAGCCAATAGCAGAAATACCAGGCATATTCATTCACATACACGCATGTATATGCACATTTATACTGTACGCACACACACAGACATACACCTGCAATTTCAGCTCAAACAACAGATTGCCAGGAGATAGGAGCAGCCTGAATTTCAAACATGTTAAATATCTCATATTCTGAGCCAGATCAGCTGAAAACAGACCTGAGGCTCAACCACATGAATTCCAAATCGCCTCTGCAGCCTCAAATACCACAGATAACCCGCGCAGGGGTCCGAGATATGCAGGAATGATGAAAGTATGAAGAAAGAGAAGTTTCTATATGCATCAGTAGCTCTCAAGCATTTCCCCACTATTTTTAGACACCAAACAATCTATTTCTCTCCATTTTGGATTATTTTAGCACTTACTTTGAAATGACATCTCTCAAAAGACTGTCTGCAAGTAACATAGGCCAATAAAAGACAGACGACTCCAAATTTAGAATAATAGGTAGAATCTGAATTAGTCTACAAAACAATAAACTAATGTTTTTATTCATTGCCTTTACATTTGAATGACAAAATCTCGCACCTGAGTACACTCAAAGCTACACCAGGGGGTCAAGCGCCCCTGTTGAACTGTTATCTGATTCTCTCAGATATTCAGTGCATGAAAGTAAGGATTTCAAACAGCCAAATTGGAATGAGTTCTCAAAGGTGTAGCAAAGGGCTTATTATAACTGACAAGAGTTTAAACCAGAGAAACAGTTATAATGATGAATAGGAAGTATTGGAAGGTTTTTTGGTCAGTGGCCAGTGTAGATAATGAGCTCTTTTGCTTTGATGTCTGAGTGTGTGTGTGTGTGTGTGTGTGTGTGTGTGTGTGTCTGTTAGTTCATCCCTGTGGTGATGTGTATTTTTACACCTCATTCTCATATCTGTTAATTACTCCCTATACTTCAAAATGCGGTTGCCAATAAATTCGATATGACTGTTTGTCTGTGTGCAGTTTGCACTCTTTATTAAGACGGTTGCTTGAGTCATACATCATTTCAAAACACAAACAAACCCTGCTCTTGTTCTCATTGCCCTGAATGGTTACTTTTTAAGCCCTCCTCCTTTTTCACTCAATCTGGGGGTACAATTGCTTCACTCATCACTCACTCTTTCCCTCCTTTTCTCAACTGCCACATAGGAAGCCCGCTTATTCCCCCAAGTTAGTGAATTAGTATTTACATGACCCCCACCCACCTCCCTTTATCCTTTAGTCTCAATTCTCTTCCTTCATTTTACTATTTCATATTCCCTTTATGTCTGTAACAGTGTTTGTTCTCTCACTACTGTTCTGCATGCAGTGATATTGCACTGAATAAAGTTGCTGGCAACTGAAAAGAGACAGTTACATTTGAGGTGAATAATGGCTCTTTGTATACAACAGGAGTCCTATTTTACAGATCAGATTAACACCGTTTCTGCTCTCTCTCCCTCTTAAAAACAATTTGGAAATATTTCATTAAAAAGCCTGCCTGAAGCATCGGCATCATACATGAAATTGTTGGGGAAAAAAGCAATAGTTACAGACCTTTTTTATGTGTGAGGTAACTGTTCCCCGCTCGCGTTCACGTTGTGTAGAAATCCATCCCGTTGTATTTGGTCTTTCAGCCGAGCAAACCAGATCTGTTGCCCCTGAGATCTTCCCTGTGAGCCTGCCCGCTCTCTCTCCCTCTCTCTGTGTGTCATTCAGTGTGACACAGACACAGACACAGACACACACACACACACACACACACACACACACACACACACAAAACACAGGCACTACAGCTGGAGTAGACACTGTCAGATGTGGCTCCTCTCTATGAATGGGCTCACATTGAAAAGGGAACACACGCACACAAGCACATACATAAGGTCTGTAACTGAGAGGCTGTAACTAATGAATGATACTGATTTTTTTTTTTACTTACTTGAGAAGTGGTTAGGGGGAAGAAGAGAGGGGGTAGTGCTCAATCTAATTCCATCCCCTCCCTCTGTCTCTGCCCTCCCACTTTTCCCACTGCTGCTCATCACCTTTCAATAATGATTGCGCTAACCGTCAAATCTAGTCTGTGTCTTTTGTACTCTCATTTTCACTGAGCAAATATTCCTCACAGTTAAACTGTTCAATAGTTTTGGCCCAACAAATAGATAGACCAATAGACATACAGTCAGATAAATGGTTTGATAATTGACCAATAAATCAATATTTGTCATTACATGCTCACCCTCCCACACGCAATCAAGCATTTGTTTTGGTTCTCATCTCTTTAGTGTTTGTATGAGGGACACGGCCTTGCTCTCTGCTCTCAGCAAACTGCGTCAGTAGACAGTATCCAGTGGTGAGCAATAACCCCTCTGCCGTTGTGCTGGCAGACTGAACTGCACAGATGAGACCCCAAACTGGCAGATGAATGACAAAGGGCGGCCCAAGAAAAAAGAAGCAGCCTTTAACACCTCTCAATTTCTCAGCGCTGCTCTCCTCTCCTCTTTTCATCTTGAAGCTTGGATTTTCACCTTTCTCTCCCTCTGATTCCCCCTCCAAACAGTATGTCTGTTAACAGCACCTAAGCACATTTGTTCTATAAACAGTTTTGTGAGCAAAAAGCATAGGATGACTCACCATAATTAAACCATTAAAAGTTCACTTAAATTAGAAAAAATTATATTTTCTCACTCACCTCAGGTATCTAGCGATGAAGATAGTTTTGGGATTTATTTGGACACAACCCCGATACAATGAATGTGGAATTTGTTTGTGGTGCTGATAGCATTTATTATATTTAGACAAGACTGTGTGAGGCTGTACTTGCACACAGTGGTGCTTTGAGCTGAATGCCAACGTCATGCATCGTGTCATTTATCAGGCATAACGTTTCATCATCTTCACCCTCCTAGATTAGCATGTTAGCATGCTGACCTGTGCTAATTAGCTGTAAACAACACAAAGTACAGCTGAGGCTGATGGAAATGTGATTAGTTTGGTCTTTCACTAAACTACTGGACAAAGTTAAACTTGACCTGATGATGGTGCGAGAGGTCCAAAGATCACCAAAGTTATTGGAATACATCTTCATGAATGTCTGTTGAACATTTAATGCCTATCCACCCAATAATTCTCAAGATATTTCATTCTAAACCACAAATTCAATTCAATTCAATTTTATTTGTATAGCGCCAATTCATAACAGAAGTTATCTCAGGACACTTTTCAAATAGAGCAGGTCTAGACCGAACTCCTTATAACATTATTTACAGAGACCTAACAGTACCACCATGAGCAAGCACTTGGCGACAAGGGCAAGGAAAAACTGCCTGTTAAAAGGCAGAAACCTAGGACAGATCCTTCGGCTCTAGGTGGGTGGTCGTCTGCCTCGACCAGTTGTGGTGAGAGAGAGACAGAGAGAGAGAGAGAGAGAGAGAGAGACAGACAGACAGACAGACAGACAGACAGACAGACAGACAGACAGACAGGTGCACAGCAACAACAGTAGCAACAACTACACTAATAGTAGTGACTGATCATGATGAACATGAAGAAGATGTTGACGACGATGATAACTGGCAACCTGCTGGTGACACTAGAGGACAAGTCAGAGGATCACCAAAGTCACTGAATTAATGTTCTGGGGACCATGAATGTACGAAAAAATCCATTCCATTATTGTTGAGATATATCAGTCTGGACCAAAATAGTGGACTCAGATCAACTGACAGACCAACATGCTGCTAGTATGGCTAAAAAATTCAACAGTACCATCTCTTCAGAAACAGAGTTCATGTTACTTTGAAGAATCCACAGAGCAGAGCATGCTGTCATGTCACGTGACTATTTATTCGATAGAAAGTAGTTGAAATTGAGAAAATATGTTTTTGTAATAAGGGTGAATCAATGCTTTAAAGGGCTTTACTTTGAGTGTAGTAAAGATTGTAAGAGTAAGTACCTCATTTTGGAATGAAACAAAATAAGCTTCAGCCTCTCTAAAATACATTTTGTGCATGACCCTTAATCTCTCATATGAGCTTGTTAACACCTTAATAGTATTCATGAAGATGTTAATTGTGAGGCAGATGACACCTGTCCCTGCTCTGTGAAGGGGAAAACGCACCTCCTCTTCCACAGATGCCTCTGTCTGCCGCCATCTGCCCGCTGACACAGGAACCAGAGGGGAATAGCAGCCTTGGAGAACAGAGAGGGTAGAGATGAGAGGAAGATTACTTTATTTCACACCCAAATCCAGCTTTAGCTAACATCACATGGCTGATATTCATGTATACTTCAGACAAAATTGTGACAGCTATGTGAAGAAGTCTGGGATTCATCTGATGTGTGAGCATATATTCGTTTGTGAATATTTTCTTAATCCGAACCAGCCAAAAGGAAAAAAATGTTGATAAATATTTTTAATGAGATGCTCCAGGCAGTTTCACTGGAGTTGACAGTCTTGAGGGAGAAACCAAGGGCAGAGAAAAGGAACGTTTCACATCATTTTTTAATTATTCCAATAATTATTTCCCCTGACCTCCACTCAGTTAATCATACCGTGCAAAACCATTTCTAACCTTCTAAACCTATCACAAGGAACCTTTACACTCACACAGTTCCTTATTTTCCTAAAGAGGGAATATGTTTGGTAAAAGCTAATTATGTCTGTGTGAGTACATGTGCTTGTCTCTGTGCAAACTCGAGTATTCTTGTGTGCATTTGTGTTGCCTGTGTGTGTGTGTGTGTGTGTGTGAAAGAGAGTGAGAGGACTGAAGGATGGAGATAAGAGCTTTGGCCTCAGCTGGCTTTTGTCACTAATCCCAGAAGGCGTGGCCGCCAATTCCGTGTCATTCCCTGATATCCCAGCCTGTTCTGACTCCATGCCATCCCAGCGCTGCCCTTGTGAGGACACCAGTCTCTGCACTGCATGTTAATGAGGGGGGGAGACATGCAGCAATGAGGGGGCTGCAACTGCATTTGGAGACTATTTTCGGCTGAAGTGTTTGTGTATTTTTGGGGGTTTGACAAGCTCATTCTGCTTATGGGAACAACTTTAAACTCTTAAAATAACAGACAGGAAAGTGTCAGGATATTAGTTGCAAGTATGTTAGAAGTTCAGTGTATTTTAGCTGCACTACTAGATTTACTTTACATCAGTCTGGTAATCTGAACCAATTTGGAAAGCTCCCAACTGAGAGAGAGGCTTACTAAAGCCATATTCAAGCCTTGAGCACAGGAAAGCTTCGCTTGTCATTTCTTTATTGCAGAAGAAAGTATCTTTGCATCCCTAATATTGGAGAAACACTTAAAATATAATATAGTTGTGTCCATGTCTCCAAGATGTGATGTTCAGTCTGATTTTCAAAGATTTTGAGGATCAGACGTTGGCCAATAAATATGCGGTGACTACACTCCAGATTTTCGTCTCATGGCGGTGTCATGCCAGTCAAAAGTGAGCTTCACAGATCTGAGGACATGGAACAGAGAAAACATACTGAGCTACACACACACACGCACACACACACACACACACACACACACACACACACACACACACACACACACACACACACACACACACAGGACAGCAGCCTGACAGGCGAGTACTTGTCCAGAATAACAATGAGATGAGATGGAAAGATGATATTGGCACTGTATCAAAAACATCCCTCACAAGTGGAGAAATGGGCAAAAACACCAATGTACAAGAACACACGACTGGGCAAGAAGCCCAAAAGTGGACGAAACCCTTTGAAATCACTGTTCTGCTAAAACCTTTACTGCTAATAGTCTTGGCAATTTTGCCCGATCCCTCTGAAGGGTACACTCTAAATTCATGAAAGAGGAGAAGAAAGGAAAAAAATGTCCTCAAAGTCAGATTCATTTGAATATATGAATAATTTAGTGCACCAAAAGATTTGGGGCCCCTTAAATTGCAAATAAAAAAAAAAAAAGCCCTTACTCTTCAGACATTCATAATTCATACTGCAGTTCAGGCATGGAGGGATATTGGATGCACAAGTTAGCCATAGAAGGTATAGAGGATTAAAGGACAAAAGCTGGAATGTAACACTTAAGTCAGTTTTTGTCTTTCTACATTTCATCCTTTCAGTGAATATTACTTTCTCCCCCTCTCTCTCACTGCCTTCCTCTCTGATTCACTCAATAGTTAATGAATTGGGGGGGGGGGACGGCAGCAAACCCGAAAAAGTAAACAATTAAACTTTCATCAAAGGTTTTGTTGCATCATTATGGTTATACCACATGCTGTATTGTTACCCGCTGGTTATAGATTACTTAAACAGTCTCTATGTATGTGTGTGTGTGTGTGTGTGTGTGTGTGTGTGTGTGTGTGTGTGTGTGTGTGTGTGTGTGTGCGTGTGCGTGTGTGTGTGTGTGTGCGTGTGTGTGTGTGAGTTGTGGTATCCCGGTTTAAGCAGCATAATTATTCATCCATCATAAGAAACAGACAATAAGAGCTCTCAGTCTTGACATAACACCCCCCCTCCTCTCTCAAAGCTCATTTTCTTTTCATGCCCCTGGCTCATTAGAGTGATGGGCCTTTTAATGGAGGAGATTGGCATCACATTTCCACATCATATTCCTCCACAAAAGGTCCTTTGATCCACACGAGGATCATTAAATAAAGCATTGTTATAGTCAAAAGACTGGGTGACAAATTTGACCTTCAGACAATGAGAAATATAGATAGATTTTTTTAGATCTTCTATTATATTTTGTATTTTGTAACATTTTATTTGTGATATTCTCTGTTCTCTGTTTTGCACTGCTTTGCCCTATTGCTGCTATGCCAACCTGAATTTCTCCTAAGGGGGATCAATAAAGGAATATCTTATCTTATCTCTTATCTTATTCACTAATAGATTCACTAATAGATTCTTTTTAACTTGTGATCACTTCTCCCCATATTTGACGTAGTTTGTTGGTGGAGTTCTGAGACGCTTTCCCTCCACATGTTTAATTATTTTGCAATTTGTTTTCTTCACTGATGCCCCTGCAGTTTGCCACAGATCGGTTGGCCTCTTTAGAGTTCTGCTAGTCTAATGTTGCTTTGAAAAAACTTGGTATGAGAGTGCTGACTGCCAGCCTTCTCTTAAAAACAATAAGTGCTGCTAATTGGCCCTCAACCTAACACGACCTACGTTTGCAGCAGTAAGACAGATAAAAGTTGCAATCAGTCAGTTGTGTTAATTACATTGTCATGGTAGTGAAATGATGGGGAGTGGAGGATTGTGGAAAAAACTGAGAACAGGATGATATATCAGAGGACATCACAATACCTCTCCTGGCATTTAAATGTGCAGACAGTATCTGAATATCACACAACAGCGCAACGTATAGGTTTGATTACAATTGTTAAATTAAGACTGAATAAGGATGAGTTTATGAGCTTCTTTTCCTGCAAAAGGTGACTGGAAAATCCTCGTTCAACATGGATAAACCTCAGCCGATTGGGTTGTCTTTTCCGCCTCTTTATCCTCCGAGTTAGTAGCCATTTCTGCTGTTTTTGAACTAACGCTGAGAATATTTTCTGCACTCAAGGTGAGAGACAATCTGAGCTGTGATCCCTCCCAACAGGGGTAACACCACTGGATGAGGCTGCTGCTGAGAGATGAGACGTCCATCCTCGCCCGGGAGGACTCTCCAGGATGGCGCAGTATTTTAGAGGTGATGCTCAAACCCCCAGCCCATCTGGTCCAAGCCTGTCACCAGCAATACATCACGTTAATGAAATGGCAGCAACCCAGTGCTATCTGTCATAAGCAATCTGCATCTGCTTAGGGACCGAACGGAAATGAGGAAGGGAGATAAAAAGACAGAGGAAGACGCAGAGACTTTGTGTCCCTCGTGCAGTTGTCATGTTTGTGTTTCTGTGTGTAAGTATGAATGCATGTATGTGTGTGTGTTCAGTTCCTTCTCTCTGCACAAGTGAACAGATATTGATTTTATTTTCGAGAGGAGAAAATAGCCACAGCAGGCCACCTTATCTCCCATCTGTCCTGGACCAAATAGGTGAGGATATTTCATTGGTTCTGTGGTAGAACAAAGTTCCAATGCATCTTATCTGTCAGAGAGACAATTACTCTCTGTACCCGGTCTTTTTTCATCCACTTTTTGGTATTTGTTGTAACTGGTATTGATATCTATTTCAGCAGCAAACTGTGCAATTTTACACTAATGATAAAAGTGAATAATTGTGCAAATGTGCGCTAAACACCAGAAGAACAGAAGCTGCATAAGAAAAAGATTCAGAAATTGTCTTTATCGTCTCTCATTTTATGATCTCCAGATAACAGCACATATAATCTACATTTTGTTTCAATAAAATATGCTATTGAGTCATGATGTATGCACTAAATCTAGGCAATATTGTCTGTCCTGTACTGAAAATAAATTTTCCAGGTGTAGTTTTGGTATTTGCTTGAGCACGGAAAAAGATAAAGCTGTTCCCTCTGTTGAGGCATAACAATGTTTTCTGTAATCTTTGATTACTGCTTGATAATAAACTCTTGTGGAGAAAAGTGCCTCCTAATGTAGACAGCTCTTGATATTTGTTTTCCTAAGATAAATTAGCAAGATAGATTTCCTCAATAATGGATTGAAACCCTCATATATATATATATATATATATATATATATATATATATATATATATAGGCAAGAATTAAGATGCAGCTAAATCCAACTAAATGATCCAGAAAAGAGGGAATCTTTACATTTGATTTGATTAGAGGTGAAACATGCAGTTCTGGTCAAAGCAATGATAAATATACCAATAAAAAATGTAGTGTACAAAATGTGAAGGAGTCTTCCATCAAATACAGTGTCAGGAAAGTGTAGCATGATGGTTGGCTGAAGGTTCAAGAAGCAGACTTGTGGCCAAAAGGTTGCAAATTGGAATCCTTAATCCCCTGTTGCTCCAATGGAGCTGCTCAGCAGCAGCAGCAGCAGCAGCAGCAGCAGCAGCAGCAGCATGACAGGACTGTGGTTAATGCTCCTGGATCCTCCCAAGTTCTCATACTTGACTCTTTAGTTTAGTTGCTGTAGTTCTTGCTGTGAGTAAGATATAAAGATGATAATAATCATTGTAAGTATTTAATAATTATTTCAGGCAACTCTGCTTCGAAATATCCACTTGGTTTGCAGGCAAAGATACTATCTCACTTTGGTATTTTAATCAGCTGAATATTTCACTGCTTTGCACCATCTCCTTCCCTGAAGAGTTTGAATGAGCAAAGCCTCTGTAATTTGTAGAGGGAGATATAACAGGGTCACAATGTCACAGGGTCGGTTGAAAATGTATCCAAACGTATTCCTGGTATTTGACTTCTTGGGGTTGTGGCCTCAACATTAGACTCTGCGTCTATTTGGTTACGTAATCTGACAAGCCCTAAAAGGTTTATTTGACATACCAACATGTCAAATGAGATGTGTTAGTGTGTATGAAAAACACCAGACCCTTATTACTGAAGAGAAAGCCTGCCATCTCATGGACAATGTGGAACTTGCACCTCACTCAGGCAAAACATGATGCTTTCTATACAGACATTTTTTCTTCTCCCTTATTGTCCAATATGTATTTGGTATCTAAGATACCTTTATTGGTATCTAAGATACCAATAAAACTTGTGAGAAACGGTGGAAACACAGACAAATGCTCTGATGACACCCACATTTTGGTCAGCTGTGATATCTGAGGGCAGGTCATACCCGCCGTGTAATCTCTACTTGTTAATACTTACAATATAACACTGGTGTGTGAACACACAGGACAATATATCTCTGTGTTATCTATTGTGGATGACAGTGTCTTCCTGTATTATCTGTACCTATAATTGGGATAGAAAATCATTGCCACTCCTCTGACAAGGGATGCAACCACACAACAACAACAGTAACCAACTAGCACAGTAAATAATGTAGTATACACATTTTAACCCCAGCGGAGAACAAAACTGACAGAAAGGCATTAGGTGAGAAGCAGCGTTGCTTTCTTTCTTTCTTACTCACCCTCAACCAATGTTTATGTTTTTTTAGTGTATGTAAAAAAAAAATTAGGAGTAAGTTCTCATTTTAAAGAGAAAATCCAGAACTGTGAGGATGAAGAAATCCCAGTGAAGTCTATGATAACCTACTTTAATTATGATATCAAAATCTTGGAGCAGCTCCCAGTCATGGGAACAGGGAGTTAAACATTGACCACGCTCTAGATTTGTCAAACAGATATGTCAGAAATTTAAATATATAGCACTCCGCAAAAAGAAGCAGCTGTTTTGTGTCAGAAGGTTTTGCAGTTCAGGAGAGATGAGATGTTTTGAAATATCTTGACGAGAGCCAGAGGAAGTGTGAGGTTTTTCTAGTGCTGAGGTTGTAAACAAATGTCATGAATGTTATCCAATGGATAGCTGTTTAAAATTAGCTCCTGACAACATTTATTTTCTTTTTCTTCCAGCCAATAGATAAAAAAAAAATATTTATAAATATACTACTTGCATTCTACTTGAGGTAGTAAGGCAAAACCACAGTCAAGACAGAACCCTTTATTAATTTAATTTGGAGATGAACTAATTGTAGTTCAGGTAATCCAATAAGGGGTTCCTGACGCACGACGTCGTCAACTGTCAGCTGTTGCGTTCAGGCACGTGATTGGTCAGAGAGACGTTCGGAGGAAACAGCTGATTAGTTCACAAGGCAACCTGAAAAAAAACCAAAAAAAAAAACCTAACCAACTAACATCGGACATCCAGGAAGCTGCTTTAAGTCGCTTGTACGCAGCGAGAGGTCGCTGTTTGTCACCAAATAAGCAACAAATAAGAAAGTTACTGGTACTTACACCGACTGGGTCGTTAGTGGAATGACAGTTTCCACCTTTTTAACCTAACGTTAAACTGTTGAGTACGCTGATCCTGATTATGGTGAGTTTGCTGTTAGGATCAGATGAACCTGTTTTAGATCTGAAACCGACCGGGAAAGCATTGTTGTGCTCTGTGATACACTGAAGTGATGCCTTTAGTGTGCAACCTTGTTTTTTTCTGCCTCGTTTGTCTTAGCTTGTTTGTCTGTGATTGATGGCGATTGATAAATTCTTGTAACCATGGTGATGACACATTCAGTGCACCTCTGTGCAGAAGCCTTAAAGTCTTTTCCAATTGTGGGAACATTTTCCTCTATATTTCAGTAAAAGCTTACGAATTGTTTTTATTTTTCTATTTATTTATCTATTTTTGGACCTTTACCTGCAGATCTGCAACTACTTATCAATTAAAATGGTGTGAAAATGATGGGTGTTTTTCACAATTTTTTTAACGATTTACAAACAAAAAGCTGAATTATTAAAGGTCCAGTGTGTAACATTTAGCAGGATCTATTGGCAGAAATGGAATATAACATTCAGATGTATGTTTTCATTAGTGTATAATCCCCCAAAAAGAGAGAATTGTTGTGTTTTTGTTACCTTAGAATAAGCTGTTATTATTTCAGATGAATTGGGTCCTCTTCTATGGCATCTGCTATGTTGAACCGCCATGTTTCTATAGTAGCCCAGAATGGACAAACCAAACACTGACTCTATAAAGTCTATGCTCTAGATAGGGTCTTATTTTATCAGAGTGTCACGGCCACATGCTTGGAAGGAGACAGTGGTGGGGTCCAATTTCCATGAGCCTATGGAGTAAGTAATAAGGAATAAGGACTACCCTAGAGTCTGTGGGCCAGTATTTATGCTTCTGTGGCTAATAGTAATTTCATAATGATGGTTACTGCCTGAAGTCAAGCAGCAGGAGTTAAGTGGCAATGTGCAAATACTACTGGCCTGTTTTTGGGTGAGCTAAATATGCTAGACGTGTTACAGTTTATAAAACAAGGCTTTTATCTTTTACTGGACAGGCTGTTTTTTAAAAAAGGCAGATTTTTTCATTTGAATAGTTTTAGTAATGATTTATGTACCTGTTAAACTAAGCTTCTGTTATTTTGGCTTTCCTTTATACCGTGATAGTCACCTTTTATCACCTTAACTGTCCCCATCCCCTTGTTTAAAGATGAACTTCAGCACAAATGCCCACTGCGGTGGTCACACTAGCAAAGAAAATATTCCACCTTCAAGCAAAACAGATGCCCTGCAGTTCCAGCGGACCAAGCAGCGGACGGTGCTCGGTGTTTTGCCAGAAAATGAGCAGCGTGGTCGATCTCTCAGCCAGGTGAGTGAGAGAAGAACATTTACATTTCAACTTAATGCGGCCATCATGTTGTCCCATTTCTCTCCACAGGGAAGCCAATTTTCCAAACAAAGTTCGATCTCAGACAACTCCCAGTTCGCCTTCCTGGGCTGTCCCTCCAGTTCCAGCTATGATGTGTACGTCGAAGAGGCTTGTGAAGTTGTTCTTGCAGCTTCCGGTCAAGAAGTGGTCTCAAACAGCTATTACTTAGATACAGAAACCGCTGCTCTGCAAAATCAAGATTTGAGACTCCTGCTGGAACTGAGTTTGAGTGAGTTTGTTAAATACAAAAAACACCTAACACGTAACACTTGTTGCTCTTCTGTTCTTACCAAACTGCTGGTTACTCCTGTAGATTCATGCCAAGATGCTTCTATGCTGTCTGAACCAGATGAATCACTGACGTCAGAGGAGGTGCTGTGTGTTTTTGAGTATGCGGAGGACATTCACCGGCACTTGAGGGAGAGTGAAGTGCGAAATTATCTGAACTATGAGCACCAAATAATTTCTTTCATATAAATGTGTAGTAGTTATTAGCTTTGCTCCTTGGTTAGCTGGAAATACTTCAGGATAACTAGCTTTTGTTTCTGATGCTAGATGAGGTTCAGGCCGAGGCCAGGCTACTTGGAGCAACATCCAGAGATCACCAAGTGCATGCGAGTCATCCTGGTGGACTGGCTGGTGGAAGTCGTCCAGGAATACAAGCTTCGCTCTGAAACTCTGCACCTTGCTGTCAACTATTTGGACCGCTTTCTCTCTTGCACTGCATATGTAAGACGGGGAAAGTTGCAACTGGTTGGCACAGCTGCATTAATGATTGCTGCGTAAGCAAATGTTTGTGATTCTAAAGATCTGATACTTTTCCTGTCCCATCCAGTCATTGATTTGTAAAAAAAAAAAACCCTGACATCTGTTGATCTGTTGCCTTGTAGAAAATACGAGGAGATCTTCCCTCCTGAGCTGAATGAGTTTGTGTACACCACAGACAGCACCTACACGAAGAAGCAGTTGATCCGGATGGAGAATGTTTTCCTGAAAGTGCTGGCTTTCAAGATGGCAGCACCCACCGCAAACCAGTTCCTTCGCCTTTTCATTTCCATACACTCTGTCTGTACCATCACAGAGAACATTGCCCTGGTGAGAAAAATCTGTGACTCAAATGCCAGCCAGACCATGGGTTTATGCCCACTGCCTTTTGAGGTGACACTTTTCCATGTACCTTGATTTTATTTTCATTTGGCGATGTGTGTTTTTCTGCTTTTAGTATGTAGCAGAGTTAAGCCTGCTTGAAATTGATCCATTCGTACAGTACACCCCATCGACAGTGGCAGCAGGAGCCTACTGCCTAGCAACCTACACTGTAAACAAATCTCTCTGGGTAAGTCCCATAAGTCCCTGTTATAAGAATTTCAAAATATATTATCCAAAATATGACTTTTTAGGCATTTTATTTTTTTCATATTTTAGCCCGATTCCTTACATGCCTTTACCGGTTATACCATGGCTGATATTGTGCCCTGCCTGACTGACCTCCACAAGCTATACATCAGTGCAGAGAGTCGCCCACAGCAGGCCATCAGGGAAAAGTATAAGACCTCAAAGTAAGGCGCAGATTATAGTTTTTTTAAAATATATATATATATATATATATACACACAGTATATACATACACATACATTTATAAATACTTGTATAGGCCTTTTTGGATCTGGTTTGTTTGGGTTGTTAACGTATCCAGGACACAGATTTACATCACTAAATGAATGACTTTTATCTCTGCATTTACAGGCATTGTCATGTTTCAGTGATCACTCCACCTGCTGTTCTGCCTTTCCTATGAATCACTGCTCCACCCTTCTTCTGACGCTTCTGCCAAAACATAATTAGACTGTGAACAAAACAATCACAGCTGATTCTACCACCAAGCTCTTATATGCCATACCCCTCTGGACATCACCTTGAACATTTTTTTCTTATAGTTTATGCAAAGACAATAAATGATTAAAAAAACATACTTCATGATTGAAGAATTTTAATATTTGCAGGTGTTGACACAAAAGGATTTTAAAGCTGGTAAGTCATTATAATATAATATATACTTACTTGTGTAATATATACTTGTAACATGTTCAGAATGAAATCTTTAAATCATGAAATACATCTTTTAGATAAATAAATTCAATTCAATTTTTTTTGTGAGTTGTATTTTTTATATTGAATGGCCCAAGTGAGATGTAATGTCCCTCTATGAACAGGTTATGTGTGACTGAAAGGACTATTTACTACACTTTAAGGAGATGTGTTCGCTTTATGTCAGAGTCCTTTAAAAACATGTTGTATTTGTTAGTATAGTTAGTTAGTATTGTTACGCGCAACTTGTGGATTTTATTTTGAAAGTGTTGGCCGGAAGCCATTTTTGACGCTTTGTTGCTTTGACGCTCGTGTTTATCCGCTGGGGGTGCGACAGATTAAACTAGTGCGAGAAGTGAGCGCATTGGAATTAGTATTTGAGACATTTTTTTTATTTTTTTTTTACAAATTTGAAAGTACAGAAGAACTTTAGAAATAAGGACTCTCTTAAACCACTTGTTTATTGTTGTTTTTTTCTTTGCCGGGAAATTAAAGTTGGCCTGTCAAGGTAAGACAGATTTAAATTGTATCATTGTTGATCAGGCAGTGATGTCTCAGAAAGGCAACAGGTGTTTGATACTGAGATTAAGAATAAATGTGTAAACTAGTACTTTAAAATGTTTAGAGAGGACTTCTTAAGAAAGCTCTGACATAGACTTGTTGTTCAGGTAAAACCTGATGTGTTTGCCAGCTCAGGACATTTACAACCTGTGAAAGCCGCCAACAACAATCAGCCCTACATTACAGAGATTTTTCTCACACTAATGCATCTACTCTGCCCCAAAGCCCATGCACCTCTGTCAGTAAGGAATGCCACCAACTTTTAGTTTCCTTTACACACCTAGTTTAACTCAGTGACATCTACATTATCTCCTCTTTGTACCCCCGTTTATTCATGTAGTTCTTTTTAATCTCATAATCCCAACTGCTTCCCATCCAGCTAACTGAAGTGTAAGTTAAAAAAAACAGACCGTAGTCCATTAATAAGTCAATCTTTAATATTTATGTGTTGTAAGAAAAAAGAAAACAAAAAACAACCAATGCATAATGTCAGTTATCTACCTTTACTTTGGAGATATCACTCCTCTCTGCCTCCATTCTGTCCTTTCTAGTCTCTATATCCCGTCTGCTCCTCATCATGGCTGAGCCCGCCGAGCTGCTGCTCATCAAGGACCAGTACGAGTTGGCGTTTCATTCTCTGAGCCGTGGGCAGGCTGCTGAAGAGGCAGGGAAAGGAGTGGAGGCCCTGGAGTATTACAGGAAAGGTCGGCAGCACCTTACCCAAGGAATGGAAGTTCCCACTGGGGGGGAGAGACAGCAGGGAGCGGCTTGGGACACGGCCAGGCAGCTTCAGCAGAGGATGAGCGACACTCTGAGAACTGTTAACTCCCACCTCTCGAATCTGGAGACCTCTCCACTGACAACAGGAAGCCAGAGGGGCTGCCTGTTGATGGATCTTCCACCCAATCTTTATCCAGACCTGGCACCCAACAGTCAGCCTCCCCAAAGCTCCCTCCACCATTTGTACCCCACAATACCTGCCACCACGCAGAATAAAACCCCAAGCCCTAAAACACCCTCTGTCAGGCCTCCTTCCCCTGCTGCTCTGCACACACACACGCTCCCTGCATCAGGAACTATAGCCATGGCTAATCCAGGGGACCAGCCTCCAGCATACACACCACAGCCAACAGTCGGCCACCGCAGTCTGGCTTATGGTCCCGGTAGAGGTGGCCTCGAGTCAGGAAAACAGACTGGAGCAGCCGCAGGAGGAGATGGAAGTGAAATGCTTTTCATCCCCTCCGGGGTGCAGATGTTTTTCGTGGCACCAAATGGGCAGGTCAGCTCCCTGTCTTCTCCAGGATACCTTCGCATTATGACGTTTGACAGTCAGCACAAGACTGAAAGACCCTCTGCATTTTTACATGTAAGTATACAGTATGCCATGATATTACATGTCATGATGAATATCTGTGTGTGTATGTTAGTAAAGCATTTTCCTTGGGTGTGTGTCCCATAGCTGAGTAGGTGTGAACAGCAAACTACGTCAGGTAAAACCACTGCGTCACTAATAGACCAGTTTTATAACTAACTATGAGTCATTATGTTGATATATAGATTTGAAGAAATGTTCTACTTACAAATAAAGGTGTTAATAATCATACAGTACATGTGTCCATTGTTCACTTTGAGTTTGACAGCACATGCATAAATTCTGATAAAACATGTCAAAACTGAGCTTTAAACTTTGATTATATGTCTTTAAATGATTTTCTTCATTCATCAACTAGTTTTGTGTATGGAAACCTCTTAGATTAGTAATAAAAACACATCACAATTTCCTAGAGCCCAAGATGATGTCTTCAAATGTTTACAGTGTTACAAAGCAGAAAAAAACAGAAAAGCCTCACATTGGAGGAACAACAACCACTGATTTTGTTTAGCATTTTTGCTTAAAAAGATTATTTTATTATTAAAATAGTTGCCATTTAGTTCTAAGTCAAATACTAACTGATTAATTTAGTAATTATTTCAGATCTAGTTACAGTGCCTTCATTGCCTTTATAATCTAACTGAAATGAGATTGTTGGCCAGATGCTAAAACACTTTTTCAAACTAAATAGAGATATTATAATATATTTGTTGTAACGTTACTGCTTTTATTTTTGGGCAGTAATACTGTCCACTATGCCTATATGCTAAGAAATCTATCTCTGTTGTTTAATCTCAATCTGTTTTAGCATGCCAATAGAATAAAACTATTGGAGTTTCGACAAAAAGTCTTATTACTTTTATGGCACAAGTAAGTAAATAAATGAATAAAGTAATAATCTATTGTTGGACCTCTACAAAGCGCGTATTATTCCGTGTTGTATGCTGCAGTGCAACCCATGACTCTGTTTCCCACCAGACGAGGCTGCTGGGCTGCTCTCCTATATTCTGGCCCTGCTTTGTTTCCCGGCAAGACAATGGTCCCATTAACAGATGACTCTGCGCTTCTGTTGTGCTGCTGGTCAGTGTCCTGTGCCCTCACAGGGGTCATTCTGTCAGTCGGCATACCAGCGGCACGATGCAGCATCAAGTCTGTATCTGTATTATATCTGTGTGGATGGCTGACATGAGTCCTGATGGGGCTTAAATCCTGTAATGAGTCTTTGAGAGAGGAAAACATTGGGTCAAAAGTAATACGGGACACTGTGCCTTCTGGGAAATGACAATGCATTTTCATGTAAGGCTGACAGGGCCTCACAAGAAAACTTCTTCTTACATATGGAGATAATTGGGAAAATGACATTAGACATGGGATGATTTTTAGTTCCCATGGAATGAATTACCCCCCGGGAAACAAATAAGGACTCAAAAGCCATCACGTCCTGCTTGTCAAAGATCTGAGGTTATTGCAATGAACGGTGGATGTGTAGTGAACTACACCCAGTGATCTGTTAGAATGAATGCAGCCTCTTTGGTAATGATGATACATGGGTAATGACCTCTGAACTAGAGGCGTTCATCATGGCCGACCTCCTTGTTTTTTGTGTGTCTTTGTATTTTCAAGGTGTGTGACTGGCTGTACCCACTGACCGCAGACACTCCAGTGCTACTGGCTAACTCTGGGATCTTCATGTTCCCTGACTCACTGGCAGAGACGCCGGGGTCCTACGTGGGCATAGTGCTGTCTTCTGAACTGCCTGCTGCTGACCGAGAGACATTTAAGGACCTCCTAACGCAGCTGGCTGAACTCAGGATCCAGGTCAGTCTTAGCTGTCAGTATGGACCACACCTATGGATGGGGGTGGAGTCAATAGAGCAATATGGGTGTTCTTCTGTGTTTGGAGAGAAAAGGAGGGTGTTGGGTGTTGAAATGAATGCATAGTGTGTACAATTGTACACCTCCTTGTAGAATACAGTATCTCATTCCTGACTGTTGACTGTGTGACACAAACCTATACATTTGCATTATCACCTTTTTCTGTCTAAACAAAAACATCCACAGTGCTGTAAATGCACTGGTGCTTTTACACGAACAATACCTGTCACTTTTCTCTCTTGGCACTTAGTAGTATTGGGTAAAACATTCTTAGACAGCTTAGTCATGGCTTACAGGAATATACACACTGTTTGGGTGTATAAACAAGCATCTTACTGTATCTCCTTTCAGGATAACAGTTGTGTATATATAACTTAATGGATTCCCTGACAGGGTCCAGAGGGGGCAGGGTCGGAGGTCATCAACCTGAGTGAGAAAATCCACCTTGGTCCCCTGAAAGAGCAAACAGGTCTGACAGTGCCGACAGGAGAGAAGGAAAAACCACCCCTTCCTGGGTGGAGTGAGAAAATGGCACAAGGAATCTTGTCAGGTGTGTTTGTGGTACAACAAAAGGAAAAAAACAACTCTACACAGTGTTATACACAGATACAGCAGATGGTCACTAGAGGGCGTTGTTTATCTTTGCAAATGTGCCCAACCAACTACCACTTCTATTGCCTGTAGTAGGGATTTTAAGAACACAACAATCAACAATGATACTGCTAATGTACATTTATAAGCCATAATATTTCTGTTTCTTAGGAGCTGCAAAGCTAAGTGTTGAGTTTGTAAAAGGAGCAGAGGCCACTGGTAGGGCCATTCATAAAGGAGCAGCCAAGATCCGTGACCACATCACACCTGAGGAAACGCCTTCAGAGGTCAGCCCTCGTGTCACCAAAGGTCTGCAGGTGGCTAAACAGGCCACCGGGGGTGCTGTGCGAGTCAGCCAGTTCCTGGGTGAGGACTATAAATCATCCCACACAGGATATAATCATTCATACAAACAAACCCAGAAATCTGCTTCAGGGACAAAATGATGATAAGAATACAAGCTGCTTTTGGGTAGTAATGCTTAACGCATGGCTGGAGAAAACTCAGACATATTATTGATTTTTTTTTATATGTATGCTTATACTGTATAATTATGTATATTTACAGTTAATGGAGTGAGTACGGTGGCAGGACATGTGGCAGAGAAGATGGCGCCCCATGTGAAGAAACATGGCACTAAGCTGGTCCCAGAATCTATGAAGAGCAAAGACGGCCGTGCCTCCAACTTAGATGGAGCTAAGTTTGTGGCAGCCAGCAGCGTACATGGTAGATACCACCATAATTTCAGGATAAAAAAATTATATAAGCAAGTTATAATAGGACCTATAGCCTTGTACATTGTCTTACACTGGCATCATATTATTAACTCTATTTTACGTCACAATATTAAGTCATGTTTCAGCATTTGAAATATTTGCTTAAGGATGTGTGATCTAAATATTACTTGAATATTTTTCAGGTTTCTCTACGGTTTGGTCTAGTCTGGAGACTGGAGCAAAGCTTGTTGGCAAAAGTGTTACATCAGAGACTGTCTTGACTATGAAGTACAAGTAAGTTCTGAAAGCTCCCATTTCCGCTTCTTTATTTAACTGATAGAAATATTCTGATCTTTAATAATCTGTTGTAGATCTGGTTTCCAACTTATTTCTGAATCTTCTTTTAACAACACTAGAACTGTACTGGATCAGAAACCAGCCTAACAGTTGCTTACTGTGTTGCTTTCTTCTTGGTACGTTGGGAGACTCATCTGCTCTCACACCTATTTCTTTCTATTTCAGGTTTAAGGGCATAGAGAAGCTAATAAACATATGACTGCATGGTGGAGTAAAGGCAAAGACTTGTGAACTAACAACTGACCCAGATCAAGTCAGAAAATAATCCTCAATAAGACATCTTATCATCCAAATCTAACAGCTAACACAGAATTGTTTTAAAAATGGACTTTCTTTGATTAACTTATCTGGACATGAAGTATGTGTTTTGGGTTCTCTTGTTTGACTTGGTGTAGTTTAAGCTTCTGTTACGTGTGTGTGTTTCTGGGCTTGTCTACCTGTTTGTTTGCTGCAGCTAAATGTCTGCATGTGTTTGGTGGTGGTGCTCTTGCTCTTCATACCATCTGTATCCCCTTTTTCCTGATACGTTGATTACTAATAAAACTGCCACAAAGCGAAGTATGACTGTTTTTTCTTGACCTTTGGTGTGTTGATGTGAACGACAACAGCACCAATATCACACATCACACTCATCCACCTCATTTATTTTCTTAAACTAAACCACTCTTCCCTAACTGAACCATATTATTCATGGTGAAGGTATGGTGATGATGCAGGCCAAGCCACAGACACTGCTCTGAAGTCAGTGGTCAATGTTGGTGTGGTTGCATACAACATTGACAATCTGGGCTTCAAAGCCTTCCTGAAGACAACAGGCAAGGAAACAGCCAAGGCCATGGTAAAAAGACCGAATGGAGAGCCAGCAGGAAGTGAGGGGAAGGAGGCACAGAAACCAGAACATCAAGCGGAGACGAATGAGAAGGGTGTGCTGAAGAAAGAGGAGGAAGAGAAGAAAAAATAGCACACTGGTGTTTTACCTGAAGATCTCTGTCAAACTGATGGATCAGCACCTCATTGCAGGCAGAAACTATGTGAATGAGCCTAGGGCAAAGTGCAAAATCACTTTTAAAGTTGTTAAATACTAAGTTATTTATATCTCAAGGTTGGTCAGGGGTGGCTATATTGCTTTTGTGTCACAAAAAAAAGTTACTGTAAACTTTCACACAAAACTACTTATTTTTATTATTGTATTGTATTATTATATTAATTTATTGTTTTTTTTGCTATGTTCTTTTATGTATATATTTTGTGTATGTTTTGTATCTGACAAATAGACAATATTGACCACCTGGATGTTGAAACCTGTGTGAAAGTGGCCATAATAATGTTTAATACCATAACAAATATTAAAATTCATTATAGCTTTGATTATGAGGGATGATTTTATTTTTTTCTATCCCTGGATGCTCTTGAAAGGTGTTTCAAAAACAAGCACAATATAGGCTCTCTTTTGCTCACCCACACCCACACCCACAGGTGCTGAGCTCTGCCTCGTGAATTGCATGCTGTTTTTAAATTTTTAATTAGATACTCTGCAAGATTAATGAACTGACATTTATAGGCCATTAATGTTGAATGTTGAAACAAGAGCTCGGTGTACAAAGGGAAGTCCATTTTCAAGCCTAATTAAGCGCAAAGTTAGCGTCATAAAATAGCCGCTGACAAAAAGAAAGCATTAATGTACTTGATTGAATGTGTAATTTACTGGTTATTTATTTATTTATTTATTTATTCGTGCGCTGTCACGAGAGGGGTATTGCACAAAACCAGGAAGGGTTCCGGAATGTGGTATCGGCTAATTACTCAAGTCGGTTGCAGAAAGCAGGTAAACTTATCCCGGCCAAGTTACATGGTGATTTATTCTCTGCAGTTAGCCTGCTCCAGACCAGGCTAACAGCCAGGCAACATTAATCCAGTGATTCACCGTATTTCCACCGTCAATCCGTGAGGAATTAATGTGTTTACAGCATGTCCAGGTCTTTCTAAGTATTTGCATCATTTTAATATCCCATAAAATATTACATATATTTGTAATTCTATTTCATTAAATCGTGGGCTGTTTAATTGCAACAGTCTTTTATATTAATTCAAGTGGTAGTATATACCAGGACAAGTGTTATATTCATGCTAATGAGACGCTTTCAAATTCAAAAAATGTGTTATGCAGTAATGAGATTACAAAACACAGCGATGAAGTCAAAGGTGTTTCAATAAATCGTGACAAGGCAATATAGTATATATATATGGCAACCGTTAAGAATTAATCTTAATATATTAATGAATCTTAATATATAGAATGAAACACGTCATCAAGGCACCCCATCGAGAAGTGGTGAGTCAGTCAGGAACCCACAATACGACATGAGGACATTATAACCATACAAGTGCTATGGGCAAAATCTCCCAATAGTGGTCCGTGCCCAACCGTTCAAGAAGTTCACTCCCTTTTAATGGTGGCAGGCACACACAGGCCTCAGGCTAAATCACAAAAAACAAATCAGTTAAGAAAGTATTGTAATATTTCAACGATGCCATTTTAAAACCAGCTATAGAAGGCTATCACTTAGAAAAATACAACAGGTTTATTTAAGTTTCACATTTTATCAGTATATAAGTTATTAATATTCAAGATTCATTCAAAGGCATGCCATAATATATATATATATATATATATATATATAACGTTCCATCCAATGTACAAAGGAAGCAATAGAAGCATTAGTATGAAAAGTGACAGGTCAGACCCATCTAATGACATCCATAGAATACAGATTCTCAGGGATGGACAAGAACATGTGGCCGGGTCAAAACACACCAACGGCAGGAACCAAATACCACAGATGGTCGTGTACAGTGGATGTTGCAAGTGGGGCTCTATCTGTGGATGAGAGAACCCAAAAGGAACCATTTCGACATCCGGCGGGGGCCGCCCCGTGCCAGTCAGGCTTCCACAATCAACAGACATCAACATGTCACAACACCAATCACACCAGTCACGATCACTTATAGTCACGACAGCCCAAAATGTTGATAACAACCCAGGTCTTAGCCAAAAGTAAAAAAAAAAAAAAATAAACAAAAGTTTCCCTTAATTATTCTTTACATTTAAGTAAAATGTACCTGTACTTTCCACATTTAAAGCAAAGTGTACAACAATTGATTAGTGGACTTAAAGTAACTCCTAGTCCTTTAATGCCTAATGATGACAGTCCAGTGGAGCACTGTTTATTCATTGTACAGTTTTGGACTACTTAAGCATTAAGCCGGTCCGCTATTGTCTGCCAGGCTTTCCCTTCTTTATTATTGCCTTTTTTTCTTCTATCTTCCACGTCTTCATAGACCGCTCTGATCCTGCCCATCATGATTTTTTTTTGGGGTTTTTTTTTTTATTTTGGTTTGAACATTCACTTTTCCTTTTTCTATCTATTTTTTTTTAAATACACCTTTTTTTTTTCTTTGGGCGGGGAAAGTGCAAATTATTTAAAGAGGGGGGGCGCGAAAGGAATATAAAACCCGCTTTTTTTTTTTTTTTTTTTTTTTTTTTTTTCTTTTTTTTTGCAATCCCCAACTGGAAGAGCTTTTTTTTTCAAACCCCCCCCAAATTTGGGGGCGGCCCTGGGGCGTTCGACGCTTGCCCGAACAGCCCGGAAGCATGGGTCTCCATGGAAACCCCGTGGAACAAACTTTTCCTTGAGTTGATGACAGTTTTTCAGAAACATGACAGGAGACAGCGACTACAGCAAGTACGACTTGGCACGACTGCGGGCGGAACTTGAACAAGAGAGAGAAATGAAGTGAGTTTGCATGAATGTATTATTACTTAGAACGGAGATGAAATGTTATTTCCTACTTAAAGATTAGCATTGTCTGGCTCTTGATCGTAGAGAAATGCTTGAAGAGTCAGTCTCTGATCTGCGCAGTACCATGTGTGAACTGCAAGAAAGACTGCACAGTGTTGATGGGGAAGGTGAGATCAAATTTAAGTATATCTTATAATACATAATTATAGCCTATAATTTAACCTAAGTCTGTAACTTTTACCTACAGTGCTAGCTGGTATCCACTGGTTTAGTTATATCAGGCCAGTGACCCTCCAGTGTTGATCACTGTAATGTGATCATAGTGTGAAAGTTTCTTCTATTTATTCTTACATACCAGGAAATGAGTGGAAGACAAGGTATGAAACACAGATAGAGCTAAATGGACAGTTGGAAAGACAGATGTCACTCATTCACGAGAGACTGGAGGACCTACGAGGAAACCCCATGGGTGAGTTCACAGGCTTCAGCTAAGTTTCTAGCATGTTAGGGCTGCATCGGGTTTCACGGGCACCCACAGTGGTTCCCAACCGTTTATAGCGACCCCCACAGCCCAGTCCGATGAACTCAGTACCATTCATCAACACCACCATTTATGTTCCAAAGGTGTTAATCATATAAACGATGATATAATAGTGTAATGTTACAGTATTTTCATGCAGTCCATTAAAAGGCCATTCATGTTAAATGTTGAATCAAGAGGTCGTGACAATGTTAGTTGGTTGTCAAATTACATTAGTAATATAATCAAATGGAGTTCCAAAAGCTGGACATTCATCCCATGTCATCCCCTCTCTCCCTCCCCTGCCTTTCCTGTCCATCTCTCCAGCTGACACTGTCTAATAAAGCATAAAATGCCAAAACAAATCTGTAAATAAAAGTATGGGGTGTTTACCAACATCCCATGAACGCACTGCCCCTGATGACAACAATGTGTAAAAAAATGTATAATATATTCACCCATCTCAAGTGAGTTTGTATTTTAATGCGTGCTCACACAATGCTCGCACACTTTCTCTTGTTTTTCACAGATCGACTGGCCTCCATCCGATCTTATGACGACATGCCAGTAGTGAGTGCAAACATGTTGATTTTCTATCTCATCTCTTTTGTTGTATCGGTGCCATTTAGTGAGTTGAGTTTACCAGCAGAGAGAGCCAGAGACACAGAATGAAGAGGGAAGACAGGCAGGACAGAGAGGATTGTAATGCCAGCTGTCCTCCATCCTCCAGTTGATACAGGCTGAACAAACCAGAGTTTAATCACAGCACTGTAATCACAGGATTACAAACCATGGGAGAGTAATGCACACTAATTACAATGCTTTAACACACACACACACACACACATGGATTCACACTATACACTGAAAGGTTGCACGATACAGTCTAAATGTGTGTGTGTCTGTGTGCCTTAAGGCAGAACTAACAGATGCTCATTAGTGTTTTCGAGGAGTGACAGCAAGATTGTGGACCGAAGCACTGTGAGTGTGACAGCAAGATTGTGAGAAGAATAGAGGTTATTTTAATTAATGCAGTGAGTAAATATTTAGACCAATGTGTTCGGAACATTTCACAGTGTCTGCAGCTCCAAAGAAAGAAGCTTGACCATTTCTCTGATACAGTCTGTGGCATCAGTGCTAGCACAGCTCCTGACTATTTGAGCTTCACGTTTGAAAAATGACTTCTGTAAGACAGCACAGCTGATGCTTCTAATGAGATGTACTTTGGGGTGGTAAACATCCTCTGCTGTGAAGAAAAATGTCTGTGCTATGAAAATGCTTCACAGTCAATGATTAAGATGATTTGAATATACATTATAAAGTATACATTTATGTATTTTCCCACATTCAATGCACACTGATTCTTAAAAATTGGTACGATGCATGAATATTGCTGTTACGTCTTGGTGGTATGCATTAAAACTGACTACAGTTGCTTAATTTGGGGCACATGAAGAAAAAAGAAACTGAACCCAGATATATGTATATATATATATATATATATAACAAGTTTCATCTAGCCTTACCGTGTATGAGCTCTAATATGTTCATTTTGTTATTGAATAATGCACAAGCCTAATCCATTTTTGTTCTTGTGTTCTGCATTAAGTATTCTGTTGTTGTTTGATCCTCATAGAGAGCATAGTGTACTTCTAGTACAAATTGATTTGTAATTAGAGAAAAGCAGTACAGTCTTTATACACTGTGGCCTCTTCTGTTATGAATGTTGCTAATTAAATGGAAATGTTTTGCGGCAGGAGACACTGAGACAGCGCCTGAAGATCCTGACTGAGGAGAAGTCGGACCTCCAGAGTCAGCTGATGGACTGTCATCTCAGAATCGAACAGGAGGGAAAGGTATGGTTATAGTAGTACAGTTAGAGGGATTTTGTGTAAGGGGTCACAATGTCTGTTGATCTATAGTTTTATTATTTCTCAGACAAGCAGCTTTAAACTTTTCCAGGTGATAAATATTTCAGCTACAAATTACCTTCATTAGCAAAGGATTGAAAAAGATTTGCCTGATATTTTTGTTTTTGCATTCTTTACTTTTTAGCAATCACTGATGCATAATTGAACCCAAACCCTTTGTCCTGTTCTGCTGCGGCTAGGCCAGTATGCTCTTAGTTTAGCGACTTGGCTCTTTGTGTATTGTTCTGCTTAACAAACAGCAAGATATTAGTTGAAAAAAAAAGGTTTAACACGCAGCCATGTGCAGCCAATCCACGTAATCCAAGTTCTAATCTGTTGCTCATTAACACGAAGTCTTCCTGAAATACGCTCTAATACACACAGGCAGCAAACGCATACCAAGCACTACAACCATTAGCAGATTATTACTGACAGTTAAAAATGTGACAATATGGACCTCTGTTTCTTTCAAATATCAGGCGTTTCATAAAACCAATGATGAGAGGCGGGCATACCTTTCAGAAATCGCCAAGGTAAGCATCCCTTTCATCCATGTCAACAGTTTTGCTCGAATGTACTAACGAACGTACTAAGTCGAGCAAGTAGCTCTCAAACCAAACCTATTGACTACTAATCATTGAATATTAAATATATGCCACACTGAAGAAAAGCTGTCCTAGTTAAGCGTTACAAAAGGACAATACAGTGTAGAGAGCAAACTGATGTACTCTCTAGCTCTTCTCTTTCAGGCCTAGTTATGATTTCTCATTCATCCTCTAGTGCTGTGCTCTCTTGTTATATAATAGGTGAGTCTCTGTTCAACCAAAAAAAGCGAGTCAAGGACTTTCTGCCTTATGCTGCAACAAAACTGGTTCCTGCAGGGCTGTCACAGACGCAGCTGCAAGGAACCTCAACTACATTTCTCTCTCAATATTCTATGTATCTTTAGAAACAAATCTTTACATTTGAATGATCACATAACAGTGTGTGACTGGCTCATGCCCACTGTGAGCCACACAAGCACACATACACACGTGCATACAGCTAAACACAATGTTTATGTGTCTGCACTTACTCGTGAATTTTGTCCACTGCCACAGCTGTCCTCCACGCTGGAAGGCCAAAGAAGACAGTACTCCACCCAGCCACAAAGGGCACCAGAGAGCAAACAGAGGAGGTGAGTGAGGCATGACATTTAAAGGTGATGGACACAATAATATGAACAAACTATGGCCTCAGAAATCACTGTACAATTTAATTAATTAAAAAATGGAACGTGATAAACTTCACATAGGTACAGCTTGTTTGAGGGCGTCTAAAATGTAAGTATTTATAAGGGACTGCGTACAATATTATATTATTATATAATATAATATTATATTACAATAAAAAATGGAAGTAAAATGGAAGTAAAATTACCAGATAATCAGTCAATCAATCAAACTTTATTTGTATAGCACCTTTCATACAGTTTAGTGCAGTTCAAAATGCTCCACAGACAACTAACAAGATGATGATAATAAGACAGAATGGAGTAAGAATTAAATAAGGTAGATAGAATAGAAAAAATAGAATGCAATGGTAAAAATAACAATAAAATACAATACAATCGATTGTACAGGTATAACGATAGTATTTAATAAAAGTTATTCTAAAAACTAAATAAAATAAATTAAGAAATCTGGCACAAATAACAAATAAAATCAATAAGAAGGATACAATATATACATATATTATGAGGGAATAGTTAAAATAAATTAGTAATAACATTTACAAAAGTAACAAAAGAAAATACAATAAGATAATTGAGTAAAAAAATGGCAAATAATGTCTAAACACAATTCCTTAGTTAAAAGTCAGGCTGAAGTGATTTCAACACTTCCAGCTGCTCTAAGATCCTCCTCAGTCTGTTCCAACGCTTGGAGCGTAAAAACTAAAGGCTGCCTCGCCAAAAGGTTTTTGTTCTGCGCTTTTGAACTACTAGGAGGCTTGTGCCAGAGGATCTGAGGAGCCCCACTGGTTCAAACTCAGTGTGTGTGACATATATACCAGTGCAAAAGCATAAGTACAAACAGAGCAAAAATGTAGTAAAATGGAAAAACACTTTTAAGAGAGCTGGTGCATCGAGTGCTGACTTTAATGCAAATGCAAAAGGGACGGTTATTGTGGAAGATATTCTAGGGTGCCCTCATAATGGACAAAGTCACACAACAGAGGAGAAACCAAAATATTGAAAATTTTATACACAAGAAACACTAACATCTGACAACATTTACTATGTGAAATACTGATATCATCTTGGAATTTCTGTGTAAATTGATTTGTTTTGGTATTACATTTAAGTACTGATTTGTAGCTAATAAAGTAATCATGTTTGACAAATTTGCTTGACTCATTTAATAAATGAACAAATTCTAAGATCTATCCTCTTAGAATATTATATTTGTAGGACTTGAATTGAGAAATCCGGCATTGTTTCAGCTCTCTGTAGCACTTTAATAGAAAACACTGTGTATTTCTGATTGCACAGAGGGAAGCAGGCCAGCAGGAAGGCAGAGGCTGACTCTAACAAAGGCAAAGAGAGAGAAAAAGATGGAGGAGTGCGTGTGAAAGGAGGAGGTGGTGGTGGTGGAGCAACAGCAGAAAGAAGAGAAGAGAACAAATCTCAAAGGGGAAGCAGGTTACCCACCTTAAAGTACTACTTGAAACACAATCCCTAATTCCTGGAGTTATATCCCTTTTAATGCTGGAATGATTGCAGCAGAAACTTGCCAATTGTTTTTGTTTTTTTCAGTAAAAGAATTTACTACTATTTACTTTGTCTTTCTTACTTTGCTTTCAGCTTCCTGTGGCTTTGCTCACATTTCCCAAAGGCTTGAAACAATGTGGTTCCTATGTCGATTATCTATCCGTGTGCCACAGTATTGTAACTCAGTGTTTATTATACAATGGATGGGAAATACAGTGTTACATTTATAATGAAGTCTGGCATTATTATTCCCTTACACATTTCTTTGTTTAAGCAAGAGTACCTAATGTTTCAGAGGGGGGGATATTACAAGGTTTTGAGGTCATCTCCTAATGTGCCAGAAGCTTGCTGAATCTGACATTTCTGATCACTGCAATTTTTTTCAAAACACCTCCTACGACTTGCATTACATAAGCAGCACCACATTCACCACCCTCGTCCACCGAGCAAACCAGTCACCCCCATCCCACCTACTGACCGCCTTAATAAAACTAAGTGTAAGAAAACAGCATCTATATGAGATGTAGTAGTGAATAGGAAGATTGTGAAGAAGTGGGGAGGATGGGTTTAGTTCTTGTCAGTCTTAAAACATTGAATTGAAACATCTCATAACGCAGGGCATGGTCTCATGGCATGACTTCATCATTTTGTTTTGTCCCGTTAGCTTTCTCTTCCTTGTTCACTGATTGGCCTGTAAGTACAGTGACGTCATGTTAATTATCTCGTGGATTGTGACCTAAAATTGGAGTTTGAGACAAAAGAGCCCACAGGCAAAGAACAATTCATAAAGCTGCCTGAACTATTCTACAATTTGTATGTCCAAGACTGACATGGCAGTGTGTTATAGTGACAAGGGAACTGGCTCTTTAATTAGAAGGGCAAAGATCAAGCCCCAGCGTCAACAAGCATCCGCTGATCTGTCTTTTATCATGAATACTCAACCACCTTCACTTTACTGTAAATTTCCTTATACGTGAATTAATCATTTTTTTGTGACAAACATGGGTTTGAAACATGAACAGAATATATAAAATATATGAAAGTACTCACCCAAAAACTCCACCCAAAAATGCAATTTAGCTGTGTATCACTCACTTCAATGTCATGATTACAAGTAGATAATGAATGATGGATATAAGGACATTACATGATTCACACCTTTAAGCTCTATAGTTGGATGTAATATCTTAAATATTCAATGATCTCTCAGTCACTAATTTATCGGCAAATTTATCCTATAAACCAAATCGAAAAAGTATTTCCTGATTACATCGTCAATCCAAATCCTAATGCTCAAATAGCACCAAGAGACATTTGTTTGTGTTTGCTGGTATTGACTGCGCTGTCTAAAATCATTGGTACAGCAGAGTGTGAAGTCTTGTTTTAGGGTGTGTTTTCCCTTTACAGGTGCACTCGTATTTCTCATATGGTTGGCTGACTTGGTGTACAATCCTAAATGTGCTGCAGTGACAGGTTGTTTGTCTTAGATTAATTATTTAATTTAAAGATAGCCAGTCCATGTTGCCTTATGAAAGAGTGAGCACATTTACAGCGCACCGCTCTCCCTCATCCTCCTCCTCCTTCTCCTCTCTTTTTCTCTCTGTTTCACGGACAAGCTTGTTTTAGTACAACTCACTGCATCCTGCCCATGAATCACACAGCACACACAGTAACCACCTAGACGTCTTCTGCTGACAGGTGAAACATGGTGACGAATCACACTACTGCTGTCTGCCCATGCCAACAAAGCCAGCTCCTCTCTCTGTACTCACCATGAGTGTGCTGCAAACAATGTAGTATACGTGCAAGTGCATATGTGTGTGTAGAAGGGACTAACTGGCATATGTGCATGCATGCATTCAGCAGAGGACACATGTTTTTGATGCTAGAAATCTTTCCATTTTCCATTTCCATTTTCTTTTCAAGGGTTATATTGTTCTGTTTTCCTATGTAATACACTTCATCAATAATTATTACTGTCATTTCTTTTCTCCTGTTCTTAAGTGCATGTTTGGTGTTGAGATAATCCAAAAGTAACACAAAGAAATCAAATTCTGGTACTTTAATATTGTGATACTGGGATTAGGTTACTGACTATAGGTAATGAGTAATTGTATCAGATTACATTTTTAAAGTAACCCTCCCAACCTTGGTCAGAGTGACAGACTTTCCGTGTTGTGTGAAATGATAAAAATATTATTGTAGCATAAAGATGCAGTGATTAATGACAGAATGGAAAGAGTATCATTGTACAGTAGCATCTGTCAACAGTCTGAGTGGGCAGGTTTTTAAATGGGCTGTGATATTAAGGCTGATTTAATCTTCGGAATTATTCCAGATGGGATTTGCCGAAGTATAAATTATTGGTTCATCTATCCACATCTTTAATGAGCTCCAGCTTTGTGTTTATTATCATTAACTTCACAGAAATGCACTAGCAGACTGTTTTTTAATATCCTAGAAAACACTATTAGAGTCAAAATTGACCCGAGAGAAGGTCTTGTTCTAAAAAACTAAAAAATCGCGATATTCTCTGTCCTTTTTTATGAGGGACAGCAGATCATAAAACTGTCAAATCCACATTAAAAGTGCTGTGTATAGTTTAATTTACAAATAAAATAAAATGTGCCCTCAAGGACACTTGACATTTATGTGCCTTAGTCACTATGACTTGTATCTTGTTATGTTATTTTGATCATGTTATTTTGTCCAGTCAGTAATGATTCAGCTGCAGTGCTGAGACAAATGTGGATGCATATAAATATTATGTTCTGTATGATTTATTTAAAAGTTGCAGTAACTTCAGAGCATATTTCATCCAGTAACATGCAGAGGTGCGCAAATAAATATACCTTATTTACTGATTTGAATATATATGGACACTCATATGTGACTTGCAAATTCTCAGGCATTAAGAATGGAAATGAGACCATGGTCCTGTTTTTAAGTCCTTCACTGTGTCCTCCATCTTTGCCGCTGGTCTGAAGACACATCCCCCCCACAAGTGCCCTGTTTTTTAGATTAATTTAGACAGGAACACCTTGTCAGCACCCCAGTTTGTGGCGCACACTGGGTCCTTTGGTGTGTGTGTGTGTGTGTGTGTGTGTGTGTGTGTGTGTGTGTGTGTGTGTGTGTGTGTGTGTGTGTGTGTGTGTGTGTGTGTGTGTGTGTGTGTGTGTGTGTGTGTGTCCAAAATAGAGAAATCTGTGACTGTCAAACATTCAGATGCATACAGTCAAACAAGCAGGTCTGTGCATGGAAGCAGCCATGAAAGATGTAATCACATACTGTATTTGATCATTAAACTGTCTGATATATTCATGTAAGTTCTGGATTAGATTATCTGGATGGTATCATGATATGTGACCTTTTAAAACAAGCATCAAACAAATGTCACTAACATTATGTTAATTTTAAAGGAAGTTAAACATTTTACATAATAGAGCTGTGACATGTTCAACAGGTAAAACAGCATCTTCAACCTGTGAAACGCTGTTGGCACTGTAAATACATTGTTGGAAGCTTTTTAAGAGACTGGGGCAACTTTTCACCATCAGAAAAATGCTGGGTAACACGCACGCACGCACACACACACACACACACACACACACACACACACACACACACACAGAACACACACACACACACACACACACACACACAGTTCATCAGGGAGTGGTGATTGAGCGGAATTGGGTGGTCTCTGGAGGCCAGGATGTAGGTCAGTGGTCTTTATCTCGCCCATTGCTCGGAGAGAATATTTCATGCTGTGACATACAAACAAACTTCAGAGCTTATAGGAGGAAACAAGCTTTATGGTAATGAGACAGCAGCATCCTCGCCGGCTCTCAGCCTTCATGTTGCTGTTGCATGAATGTTAAAAGCATATAGATATGTAATCCCAACAGTAATAGTCATAATAGACTTATAGAGGAAGAAATGGAATTGAGTATAAATCATACATGTCTCGCTGTATTTGGATCACTGTGAAAGCTGCTTTGCGTAGTTTGAACCTTATAGTTTAGGTTTGAGCTGCCTTGAGATTCCTAGTGTACACACTGGAGTGAGTGTGTTACTTAACATCTCACGTGCAAATGTTCTTGCATAACATAATTCTGCTAATGTGATTACAGCTCTTACACATCAAAATATAGCCTATATAATACATATACATATACATGTGTGTACATAGATCAATCAAGTGTGAGTGCTGATTCTGGTTAAACACAAGGACCAGAGAATTTTCCAGAAATCTATTTTTGTTACTGAAAGGTTCAAAAAGGAGGGAAAACTATTGTTTTTGCTTCTCTTAATAAAGAATCTCAGTCATTGGTGTTTAAAGGAAAACCTCTTAAATGTCCCTAAAAGAGAAGTAGATCAACCCCCCCTCTCCATCCAACACACGCGTCGTGTGTTTTGGGGGCTGGTACAGGGGGTGGCGTGCAGGACCAGCAGCATCCCCCTCAACACGGGTGGGAAGCGTGGGTCCGCATCCTAATTAGAGGTGGGGGCGCTGAATGAAAATCACGACAGAGTGACGTGGAGGAGGATAAGAGAGGAGGTGGGTGAAAAGAGAATGGGAGGGGAAGCAGCTGCTACCTAGTCCATTTCCAGTCCAGCCTCTGCTTCTTTTGCTCAGTTCGCACACACACACACACACACACACACACACACACACACGTTTTGGTGGAGCACATCAACCGGACAACAAAGGGACGCACAGTGGGGGGGTCGGCACACTGCAGCCAGGACAGGATCACACGTTACCACCATCCAGTGTCAGCCACCAGCGCACTGAACTCTTTTATTTTTCTTCCACATCTACTGGGAAATAAAGCATCAGTCAGTCTGGAGGTGACCGTCACAGAAGCGTTAAGTGCTCGCCTAGGTAAGCTTGTCAATTATCAGCTCATATAAGTGATCAATTCTTTCATTTGTCATGTGCACCGTGGTCTCTAAACACTCCTATCGTTATGTGTTTTTAAAGACTCACGCCTCTTTATTTCAAGAGTGGAGTAAAATCACATATCTGCCATATATTAATCATTGTTTAAGTGGTATTCTAGTTAATTTGGGGTCGCAGTTTTTGTGTGGCGCTACTCCCCGTGAAGGCTGCCGTGCGTCCGGCTGTGCACTTGGGTTGTGAATATTTATAAAGAGGGAAATTAATCGGCTATTATCGATTCGTGACTGCCGCTCTCTATCCATCTGCGCCTCGGAGCGACTCTGACAGACAGTGTCGGGTCGTCATGAAGCATGCTGTCCGCTGCTCGGCTTAACAGCACTTAATCTGTCATTAGGGGGTTATTTTGAGACAGTGCACCAGCGACGGGCACCGGCTTGCTACTTGATCAGCCGTCCGAACCTCTTTCCCCGGTTCTTCCCTTCCTCTGCGCCTCTTGTTTTTGTTTACTTATTCGGTGGTGAAAACTTTTTTTCACCGCATTCCTCCTGTTTGTGCTTCTCAACCCCCACCCCCCCCTCTCTCTCCAACCCACCCACCCCAGACAGCACAGCCGTACTTGTAAGCCTCGGCAGCGAGATGGAGATGGAGCACTTCGACGACCGGGACAAAGGTCACAGACACAGCCGCTCCAGCGCCAAGATGAACGGGGTACCGAGCCCGACGCACAGCGCCCACTGCAGCCTGTACCGGACCCGGACCTTGAAGACTCTGACCGCGGAGAAGAGAGCCAAGAAGGTCCGCTTCTACCGCAATGGAGACCGGTACTTCAACGGGATAGTGTACGCCATCTCCACAGACAGGTTCCGGACCTTTGACGCACTGCTGGCGGACCTGACCCGCTCCCTGTCCGACAACGTCAACCTGCCCCAGGGCGTCCGGACCATCTACACCCTGGATGGCTCCAAGAAGATCACTAATATTGACCAGCTGGTAGAAGGTTTGTATACAGAGCTACCTTGAGGGCTCAACTTACACCTGCAGGTTTATATGGTCTATGTGCCTCTCATCCACCTCT
Organism: Dicentrarchus labrax; assembly: GCF_905237075.1. Classification (NCBI taxonomy): domain Eukaryota; kingdom Metazoa; phylum Chordata; class Actinopteri; family Moronidae; genus Dicentrarchus; species Dicentrarchus labrax. The sequence goes on along the minus strand of NW_026136705.1, from coordinate 18,856,746 downwards.
ACTCATGGCCTTATCAGCATCCATCATGTAATATGTCAGTACATCTCTTCCTCTCTCCTAAAGAGCACCTCTTGTAAAGAGTAAATTAACAAACTTAAGGCTATTTACATTTACAGTCTGGTTTGTACTCAGGCAACACGGTATTTTTATGGGCAATGCTCTATAAAAATGGCTAAACACGCTTCAGACTATTATTCTGAAGATTAAATCACTCATGGTGATACAGACGTGTGTTTAGGCTCAGATTAGTTCAGTCTTGATCTGTTTTACTCTCTAAGAAGTAACATGGGTAGAGCTATACATTTCTATCATCTTTGGTTATATGGCATATGAAAAAATGATATATGAAAAGTAGCCAGCCTATGTTATGGTATTTGCATACCTCCTTTCCTCTTCCTTGTCACCATTTTTTGCTCAACCCCTCTTATCTCAGTTGTTATTTCTAAAGCTCATCCTATATCTTCCAATGATTTTGTAAATAATCTCTCCTTGAATTCCCCCCTCCTCCCCTGCAACCCCAACAGGTGACAGCTATGTGTGCAGCTCCATTGAAGCTTACAAAAAGTTGGATTACACAAAAAACGTGAACCCCAACTGGTCGGTGAACGTCAAAGCCTCGGCGGCGTCCTCCCGTGGGCCTCCTTCCCTGGGCAGTGCCAAAGCCGGGGCCCCCGAGAGCCGCGAGATCAAGGACTTCATACGGCCAAAGCTTGTGACAGTGGTGCGGAGCGGAGTGAAGCCCCGCAAAGCTGTGAGGATCCTTCTCAACAAGAAAACTGCTCATTCGTACGAACAAGTCCTGACCGACATCACTGATGCCATCAAGCTGGACTCTGGAGTGGTGAAGAAGATCTACACGCTGGAGGGCAAACTGGTGAGAAATCCAAAACCAAATCATCACTGTGTCACACAGCAATGTTTTATGGTTGGCAGCCCATTTTATAAGTATTGTTCATGTTGTGGAGGGCGACACTAAGCCCTTTTTATGGTATTGCGGGCATCAGACATATCTTTGACTTGGTTTTATCATGGCTGGCAATTGTAAGCCTGCATTCAATATTTCGAAATGTTTCTAAAACTTGCAGTCTAAATGCCATCTCTGGTAATACAGTCGGTGGGAGTTGATGTTTTGTTGCAAGTGTCACCCATGATGAGTGGTTCCATTGAGGGAAATAGACCAGACAAGAGACACACGTTGCTGTTTTCATGTGCAATAGAAAGATTCTGCCACCCTGATTCACGAGTTTGGTTGTTTCGCATTTGTTTTGCTTGGAGAGGGGAAGTAAAGATCAACAGGCTGATAGAAGGGTCAAAATGGCTACATATTTTATGACCACACTAATTTTTCTTTCATGAGCCTTTTATGAATTAAGTGTCCCCGTTTACAGCCCGAGCTGTGACGACAGAGAGTGACACAGACCGAAAAGAGGTTGAGAAAAGGTTAAGATGAAAGAAATCTATGAATGGAGTCTCACCCACGCTGTAGTGATGTGTGCCAGAGCTTTGCCTCCGAACACGGAAATAAATCAGAGTCAAAGCCCCCTTGATAGTCCACCCACCCATTCAGCTCCCTCTCTCAGCTGTGGAGGGAGATGCTATAAAAAGAACGCACTTTAACGTAGTACTGTACATGTAGATATTCTCCACTACGGCACTAAAAATGAGGTGGTGGTTGTATGTGGAAATGGTTCTGAACTTTCTTTCATGTTTGTGTGTATTGTCAAAGAGAGAGAAAGTGTTTCTGCCAGCATGTCAGGGTTTCAGGTTATATTTGTGACACGCTTCAGATCTCTGGTCTCTTCCTGTTTGTTTTCATGTCACCTCTGCGTCTCTCATGTCGTCCCCCATCATCGTTGTGCCCATCTTTCTGTCTGCTCCCCTTTCTCTAGGTCATTTTGTAGCTCCAAGTTATTGACTGTTGCGCCACAGAACAGCTTTTCCCCTAGCAGTAGCATCAGAATGACAGTATCGTTTTGAAACAGATTGTGTTTGACGTCAAGGGCGTCCTGCCATTTTGTGTCGCACAGCAGTAATCATCTCCTAAATGGCCAATTTGTGACTCGTTCTCATGAACATGTCCTTTGCCCTATGGGCTTTTTATTCTTAATTGCCATTTTAGTACTCTGTGTTACGATTTATCCCAGTTCTAAAGATTAATCTTCATGCGTTGGCACTGGCATTGCATCCTGTCTCTGAAGTCCAGCAGTCTATTTAATGATCCACTGTTAACCTAGTAGGAAGTCATTCCAGATTTCCTGATCTGACCTGGTGTTACAGAAGATCCCGGAACCAGCCAATAAAATCACAGTATCAGGTTTCCCTTGAGAAACCTCCTGCTGGGGATTAAACTCACGCTTTTGCACAATGTCTGCTAACTCTGCAGTTGCCATTGGTTACGATTATCTTGGAGATTACACAATAAACGCTGCTCTTGCCTGGCCCACCCCTTATGAGATTGGAAGTAAGACTAGTATGGTTGTGCTATTTTTAGACACTGTATTGATTGGGCCCGTAGGCATGGTAACACACTCACTGACAAATTGGCTGGGTTGGGCTGAGTGCACAACCAACTCCTTCTCATTTTTATGTGTGATTGTGAATGTGTGCGTGGGTTCTTGCATGTGGGAGAGTTTGTGATTATATTCAGTTGGAGAACAGAAAAGAGGCGAATTAGGGATTCTAAAGCAACATGTGAATTAATGATGAGGTAACAGATTTGAAAGGAGTTAGTAGATTGGATAGGAGCACCTTTGCATAGAATTGAGTGTCCATGTTTGTTTCATGCTTGAGACCTGAACAGCCTCCTGTTTCTGATTAAGTGAAAAGTCTCAGAAAACACAAAATAAGCTTGTAGGAAATTTAAACCCCCTATGAAATGTGGTTAATCCATGTTAACTTGACCATTACACTGAGAGAGAGAAGCAGGCTTATCTTATTATAACAGGAAATAAACCTCAATATGACAAAGCAAATAACAATCACATAAATGATGTCTAGATAAACATCTAAATGAAAATTTCATAACGGTAACATATGGATAAGTGAAAGCGGGCAGGATGGGATGACTAGTGAACAAACTGTATGTTAATGACACTTAAATATACATTATTGAATATCAGGAGTGCACTAAAGGTAATTACCTGAGTGCTCACTGGGATAAGGTTACTTTAGGGGTTAAGCAGAGTGTGTGTGTGTGTGTGTGTGTGTGTGTGTGTGTGTGTGTGTGTGTGTGTGTGTGTGTGTGTGTGTGTGTATAGCTGCATGTGTGTGTATGCATGTTTTTGTGTGTGTGGGCTGCTGCTGTCAGCTGAGCCCTGTCCGTCATTGAGCCTACAGCAGAAGTAGGTTTCTGGGCCTGGCTGCCAGTAACGTTGAGTCCCACTAGAGCTGCAGAGCCTAGAGAGAGCATCTGACAACCGGAGCTCAGGCTCCTTGGCTTCATTAACCCCTGTAATGAGGCCAGGGACAGCGGGCCATGTATATGTATATCCCCACAGCCCTCATAGTCTTCCTCTCTTTGTCTTTGTCTCCTGTCATTCTCAAGGATTTCAGCAGCCTGCAAAGCTGTTGGATATGGATGGATTTTACATAATTACTATTAATTCATATTATATCATATCAAGTTTTTCAGAAGTTCAGTTCAGTTAAAAATGCTGCAGCTAAATTGTGCTGAGATGAATAATGGATTATGTTTTTGGTATCTGAAGTTGGGCTAAGAGTTCAGCTGTGAGTTTCAGCTACAGTCCTCTGTCAGTCCTCTCATTACGCCTCTTCATTTAAATGTGTTTTTATGTGTATCTATCTGCATTTGTGACTGTGTAGGGCTTTTCAATACAATACTGTTGCCAATATTGTTTGTGGTACCTTGCTTTGAGGAAAATATTTCTAAATAATAAATATAAACTATAAACTAAATATAACCCCTTTTTTAATTTTACAAAGGGACCCAAATTTCTCAAATATCAAATCCTGTCTAAACACAAGCCGCCATACAAGAACTTCAAAATACAATATAATTATAACTGGCAATATTATAAATTAGATTTGAAAATTAGACTCAAGTCTTACCAGGCATTCAATGCCACCTTTTGGCACTTGGTGTTTTTTAAACTCATTGCTACGAGCACATTTGAGTCAGTAACAAAACAGTTTTGAGGTTCAATACGTATCCCCAGCGTATACACACACGCATTTTTGTTATAAAACTATGGTTTTGGTGATTTCTTTTCAATGTTGTCACTGTTAAATCATTTATTTGGCAGTATTCTGGGATAACAGATAATAATGAGATGGAGGTAGAGAGGAGACAACATATGACAGCCTGTGAACAAGTCTCTGTGAGCATCTGATATGTGCCCACTTGGAGCTTACTCTACTTTGATCGTTTGGATATTGTATTTCGGTCTGTAATACGAGACTGAGAAATAATATATCGAGTTCCACCCCCACTGCTATATTGATTCTCTCGCTGTCTCAAGTCTTGTTGTATCTGATAGGTGGTATTTTTAGCTCCGTCCCTTCTTCTTTGGAGTTACCACAGCCTCTCTGCAAGCTCTTTACCTTGGCCAGTTTCTATGATGGTTTGATCTAGTTGCCTAGGAACCATCCAACTTGCTGTGCTGTCATACAGTGGCATGGTGGGATGGTGTAACTTGACTGGTCTGATCAAGAAGATAGACGAGCTGTAAGTGGCTTAGGGCACGGACATGGCTGGCCTATTAATACATCTAAGCTCTGTTTACACACACGGACACAGGCACGCACACACACGGACACAGGCACGCACACACACAGACACCACTATGTCGGACCCCAGCTGCCGGCCTTGAGCCTCGAATGCCTCACGCATACTTAGGCACAGATAGTGACATACACTCTTTTTAATGGACTCATGCAGATTTCTGCTCATGCATCACTAGGCATTAACTGCAGGCACTTATCAACCAGTGCATGAAGTGATGCCACTTAGTCATCTCTAAGGTTGGTTGCATTCTGTTTTTGAGTATCTCATTAATGAGCTATTCTATGTATCTCAGTGGGTTCAGGTTCAGTGTGGGCCAGAGGTACGATTTCCCTCAGTGCTAAAAAATACACAAAACAATGTAAACACTTTCATTTCATCAAAATGCTAAATGTTTTTCCCACTCCCTCCACCATTACCTACGTAGACAGTTTTGGTTTTATTATATTTTGCTTTTAATTTTTTTTATAAATTTAAAGCGGTAGTCCTGCAATTTATTATTGAATTACATAAAGTTTTTATTTGGTGGGGGAAAAAAAGAATGTTCAAAATCAAAGCAGCAGAGATAACCTGGCCCTTTTGTCTCTAGTTTGTTTCAATCTCCAAACACACTGGATACTACATATTTCACTGCAACTCACTTGCGTCTTTCATTAGACACAACCTGCCTCCTAAATTACAACTTATTCACTCAACTTCAAATTCTTCGGTTTACAACCAAATACCTGCAAAACTAATGACATCAACCCGGACCTGTGCGTTCAAATGTTAGCATGCTAACTAAGATGGCGGCTTGTTAGCATTGTCATTGTTTTTTGTCCACCCATTTTATATATGGAACTTACACTGTGGCATGTTTTCATACTAATTAAATGGTGTGCGTTAAATAGAGGTTATATGTAGGAGAAGAGTGTGGATGAACCACTTGTTCACTATCTGCAGTGCAGCTCTCACTTCTCAAACCGCATTGTTGGCCTGTTCTTCTCCTTGTTGGCAAGGCTGAAGAGCTTTTAATATCCTTTTATATTCCTCTTCTGTTTTTCTCTGCAGCCCCCTTCCTCTCTCTGTCTCCCATTTTATTTTCACTTTCTCTCTCCACCCATTACTGTTTCTGCGTCTCTCTGTCTATCTGCATCCTTCCTCCTACGTAACATTTCGTATTCTTCCCATCAACAAATGTGCCCTCTTCACGTCCATCAGACTTCCATTCCCCCTCTGATCTTTTTTTTCTCGCCCTTCTTTACTTAATTTTTTCCTCAGTCTGTCTGCCTCTTGCTGTCAACATGCCATTGTTTTTACGCCCATTTAGTCTTCATTTAATTAGCACACTCTGCATGCACCCCCAAATCCAGGAGCTGCAACATATGGCATCGCTCTCTCTCTCTCTCTCTGTCTCTCCCCCACTCTCTGTCTCTCCCTCTCTCCCCCCTCTTCCCCTCTGTCTCACTTTGTGTCCCTCTGCCACACCATCCGACCTTCATTTTCATTTCTTTTTCTGAGTTTGTCTCTCACTTTTTCCTCCTCACTGGCCTGTATCCAGCTCTGCAGTGACTGTAGAGAGGATGCTACAGAGACGTTGCTTAAAAAATATTGCGTGCTATAAAGTGCAGGGATTATGTTCAAAGTGTTTAATCTTTATTTGATGGACTGTATGTTGATGATGTCACTTTTTGTTCTGCGTAGGAGGATTGTGGGAAGCAAAGTCCATCTGCTCCTGCTGCTCTGCTGAGTCACAGTTACTCAGCACAGCATTGTGTGTGTGTGTGTGTGTGTGTGTGTGTGTGTGTGTGCGAGAGGGAAGGTGTGTATGTGTGTCTTGCACCTAAACAGTGTATTTGCTACTACACAGCATATTTGCTGTAAATGACATTGATGATAACTGGCTTGTAGAGCAACCCTCAGCAGAAATCTTGAGATTAAACTGCTGTTTTGTGTGTGTAAAAAGATTATTTAGAACGTGTTTTGGATTGGTTTTCTTTCTGTCTATCTGTATCTCTCTGTTTCAGTTACTTAGCTTGTGTGTCTACCAGCAGAGTGACTGTGGCAGATTGGAGGGCTGTCTGTAGTCAGAGGATCTGCTGCCAAATTAGGATCGATGGCAGACGTTTCCAGCAGTGGCAGACTGTTCAGAACCTAGTCACACCACTACTTCATCACACACACACACACACACACACACACACACACACACACACACACACACACACACACACACACACACGCACACATGCACTCACACACTCACACACGCACCCTGTCTGACTCATGCACTTCCTGACTCAGTCGCTCTCTAATCTTTCTCTGAATCTGCATTTGAAAGACTGTGTCCCAGCTTCATGCTTTCAGTTGCTTAAAGAGCGGGACAGACATAACTCGACTGTCTGAGGTTATTTTTCTCCAAAAACATGACTCGTGAGGGAGGTACTAAGAAGCCATGTTGTAGACATTAGAAGAAAACAATGCTTTTCCAAGCCAAATGACATTTTGTGCTTTGCGAACAATGAAACAATTTCTTGGTGTATTTGTTGTTGTCTGAGCTATCATCAGCCAACACACCACTGTCCACAAGTATACTGTATATTTATTTTTTCCAGTCATGAATACCTCCTCTACAGTATGTCTGTCTGTCTGCCTGTCTGTCTGTCTGTCTGTCTGTCTGTCTGTCTGTCTGTCTGTCTGTCTGTCTGTCTGTCTGAATGAAGGTTGGCATTTTTAAATGTACCTCATATTGTACTTTACTTCTATTTGTCTGTTTTGACTGTTTACACTAAATTTACTACATGATCAAAACTGCTTGATTTATATGCAATTAGGGCATTTTTGTCTTCCCTGCAACTAAACTGGGATGGGAGTCATATTTTCTTTACAGATATTATCAGAGCTGAAATTATTAGCAGATTAATTGATTACTCGATCGATCTAATTAATCAGATACTATTTTGATTTATCTGAGTCAAACTGCCAAAAATTCCCTCCTGCCAGCCTGTCAACTGGGAATATTTGCTGGTTTTCTTTGTCTTCTGTAATAGTAAACGGAACATCTTCAGGTCTTAGCTGGACAAAGCAAGATAGGCTTAAGGCTAATCAGCAGAATAATTGATCATGAAAATAATTGTTAGCTGCAGCCTTAATTGTTATATTGAGGTCAATTAACTAAACTAACAAACAAACATACTAACAAACTCACTCCCACTCACTTACTCACTCACTCACTCACTCACTCACTCACCCACTGATCTCCTGCTGACTCCTCATACAGTATTTTTCATGTCTTCCTCTGTCATGTCTTCCATCATATATTTGTATTTACCCAGACACGCTCACACATGCACGCTCATCCTTGAAAATGGATTAAAGCCGTCAGACTGAAGGGGGGCTGGAGATCAATAAGGAGGAGAAGATAGAAACCAGTGAAGGACTGACCTATTTAGGTGAAAGGAGAGAGAGACAGATAGAAGCAAAACAGTAACTTGACAAATCAGATGTTGAATGCAACGAGAGAGACAAAGTTGAGACGAGGAAAGCCTAAAAAGACTTGGAAGAGGGAATGGAAATTGATGCTGATGCCATGTCGTGTCCTATTTATGTCCTTTTGGGAACAGCTCTGCATGCTTCCTTATTTTTTATTTCGTTTCATGATCGCAAAAAGTTTGGCCCCCTTTAGACACACGAACGACAGGAAAATGCACACGCTCAGAGAAACACATCTCCAAAGGAAAGTTTGCTATCCCCCCGTGGAGAGCAGAAACTGTTACGTAAGTTGTTATGCAAGAGAGCAGCCAGGCAGCCAGTCTGCTGGTTTGAGGTGAACGCAGCAACACCAGTGCCAACTCAGCCCCGCTGCACAGTTAATTGGCCTAACGTCACCGCTGTTCTCTTTTCCTCTGTTTGTTGTTTAGCTCTTCCTGACTTCCACACACTCCAGCCAGTTGTCTGATGAAACCGGGCTGTGCGCAGTGTGCTGATTGAGGCAGCGGGGGGTCATGCGGTGGGTGTGTGAATTCTCCCTCGGGGCAGAGATGGTTTTATCCTCCCCTCTTGCCTCTTTCAGATTGATTTCTGTCTGCCCTTCCTCTTGTCAGGCCGCATCGCTCTCTGCCTGTCTGTGTCTCCCTTTTTTCCCCCTGCAGATTAATATGCTATATATTCCTAAAAGTGAGAAGGGGTTTGCCCCTACAGAGCCTAAAGTACAAGCTGACAGCATATTTTCAGCGCTGTACTGGGGTCAGATTGGTGGCCATTATGGATGTTATCCATAATATAACAATTATTTAATATGTCAAAAGTAGGCATGTGCCATTCATTTTACTTATGTAATCATCACAATAATACAATACAACTGACTAGTAAATGCAGATATATTGACCCAATTTCTATGAAATACTTCTATGAATTACTTTTAAGGATAGTAGAGAATAGGTTTCCCCACAACACAGAATGCCCTGTTCTTTGCAAATGAATGTCAAACACATGTAGTTATATTGATCAGGATCCCATCCCTTGGCCACATACTACACACACTTCTGAAACACTGATGATGTCTGTTGCAGCTCCAACACACTGCTGTGTAAATATTCAAGCTTTGTCAGTCAGTTTTGTTCCTTTGCTTCTTTTCAGTCCATTGCCTCAGAGGCTCTGAATGTTTGCAACAAATGCTTTGTCCTTTCTGTTTCTGTCTCCTGTTATCTTGTATCAGTACTTCCATCTGTTCCTGTGTCAGTTCGCCCATCTTTCAGCATCCATCTGTCTGTCTATCCACTGTCCGTCTGCCTGTCTGTCTCTCCAGTCTCTCTGTGGTAAGTGTTTCAGAGTGGGATGACATGCCCAGCTGCAGTTGATTCAGCACCGTGGACAGCTCCACTGGGCTAATCTCCCCTGGCAGAGTGCAGTGACAGCTCGTCCCTCCAAAATGTGGTCTTTCTGTGGGCAGGATAATGTTGATCTCACCATGTCCTCTGTGTAACCACTGTGAGTCTATTGTGGCACAGGAGATTAGTGGTTGAGTCTCCAATTTCTTTTTCAATTTTTTTTTTTTATGCCTGTGTAGCCGTCTGTTTTTTTAGTGTCAGAGAAAAGCCTCTGTGTCTTCTCAGCGACAGACAAACAACTGTTAAATCTAATTATATTTTCAGTGTATTGTAAAGACAAAAAACAAGCAGTTAAATTATATTTTCAGAGAATGGTTAAGACAAAAAACAGTTAAATTATATTTTCAGAGTATGGTAAAGACAAAAAACAAATAGTTAAATTATATTTTCAGAGTATTGTAAAGACAAAAAAAGGGAAATTATATTTTCGGAGTATTGTAAAGACAAAAAACAAACAGTTAAATTATATTTTCAGAGTGTTGTAAAGACAAAAAACAGTTAATGTGATTATATTTTCAGTGTATTGTAATTAGGGCTGCATATAATATATATTTTAAATGATGGATTAATATGTCAGTTAATCAATTAGTTGTTTGACTATAAAATGTCAGAATTTAGTGAAAAACATCCGTCATAAATTCCCAAAGATTGTAGTATCGTCTTCAAATTTTTTGTCAAACCAACAGTCCATATCCCAAATATATGTAAATGAAGATGATGTAAAACCGAGAAAATCAGCAAATCCTCACATTTGAGATGGAACTAGGAAATATTATTTTCCTTGATAAATGTTTTAAAGAGTTCGGTCTAGACCTGCTCTATTTGAAAAGTGTCCTGAGATAACTTCTGTTATGAATTGGCGCTATACAAATAAATAAATTGAATTGAATAAATTACTTAATGATTATTAAAACTGTTGATTCACTGTTTCAGCTCTCCATTGTTTATTTTATAGAAGTAATGACTGTACTCTTCCGTGTGCCCTCACACATTTACACTTCAGCTACCTCTGAGTGGTTGTCAGAAACTAAAAAGTGAGGAGCTGACAGATGAGATCTCAAGTAGACCTGAGATCTGACAGGGAGACAGAAATAGCCAATCTAAATGAGCAGAGTGAGCGGTGTTGTCACTGATCATTTGTTCCCCGCAGCTGATTGACAGGAGCTGCTGGCGAGAACCAGACAGACTGTTTGAACACAAAAGTTAAGATTTTAGACCACCGGGGTGCTCAGGAGGGGCTTGTAGCTGTGTGTTTGTAGCTGCATAGTAATTTGTGCATGTCCTAACAAAATAACAATTAAGATTATGACACATGCCGTGTGTTTGTGTGTTTAAAAAGTGAAATGAGATAGTGTTCACCATCCCTGTAGGCTTGATTTTTAATTTACTTTTACAGCTATTGGTCTCAAGCATTTCCGCTCGCGTCCCTGAGAACACAAACTAAAAAATCTGCACAGCAGCTTCACAGGCATCCCTCATGACAAACACCAAACTGAGATTTCAAATGTTTTAATCTATCTACTGCTGTGGTTGGCGTACTCAAATAAAACCACATGTGGTTTTAAGTCCCTGTGTGTTTCACATGTTGATATTTGAGCTTTTATGCTGTAGACAATGTTCAGCCTATTTTCATGTGTGAGAAGCTATATCCCTATTCAAGCTTTTACAATTTTCTTTCTTTGTATGAAACTGTCTATGTCTATCTCTCTCTTTCTCTGCTCAAGCCTCGATTAAAATGGTGGTTAGTGTGCCCACATAGTTTTGACATCGGCTCTGTCTATCGGAGTAACTGACATCTAGATTGCCTATCACCCTGCTTTTCTGGTGGTACTGTAGTGGAGTCCTTGTTGTGTAGCAATCTCTCCACATCATGTGTTTAACAGTGCCACCATGTGGTGATTGTGTGCCTCAGTTTGTGATCCAACTTTGCGGCAATGTTATGCAAACCTGCAGCACGGTATCTGACCGAAACGAGCTGATTCCTTAAATGTGATTTGCATTTGGTGTCAGAGAAGCAAAAAAGAAAGAGAAGAAAAACAAACCTGGGAAAGAGAGAAGCAAACACTTTGGCAGGTGTTTGGTGATTCTACACTAGATGGCGTAGTGAGAACGTGAAAAGGTTTACTGACAAATACTTATAGTGAGCTATTATTTGTTGCATAAGACATTTTCAGGAGGATATGATGGTCACATTTATGAGACATGACACCTGGTTCAGCCTCTCTATGTAATTCTTGCTTTACTGTTGTTGTAACTTCTGAATATGACTAACTATCAAACAAATGTCCATTTATCCTTTTGTTATGTATAGCACCATTGTAGTAGTAAACTGTGCTCTCTGTCATGGTGTTGTTGGACAATAAGGGAAGAGGTTGAAACACAATAGGTGAACCTGTCAACCTTCTACCTTGCTCCTTGTCTTAATTTTGTTTTGCTCTGAACCAAAATAATACTTGAATAAATCCTTTATGGAAATTTAAAGATCCTTTTTAATATAAGCAAGCGCTTTGATCATCGTGACCAAGTCTTAAAGCCACATTTCTCACTTTAATAAAGATGTCTGAGAGGTGATGGCAGGGCTATGAAATTGCCAATTTCCACACTCCTCTGCATGATTTCTCATCATATTATTTTAGTCCGTATTTTCCTCTGTTTGTTTCTTCCTGTCCTTGTTTTAGCAGCCATGGATGTTGTGTAACCGTGCTGGTTCTCTGTGAGAACGGAGCACCAGAGACATCAAAGCAGCTTGTCACTGGGCTCAGAGAAGGGCTCAGAGCAGCAGTCAGGAATAGATCTCCTCCTCTACTGCTCGTTTCCCTCTGTCTGTTTGCTTCCTCTCTAACTCAGGGGATTCAGCGAGTTGGTTTCATCTTTGACTGTTTTTGTTTTATTTTTTCATCTCTTTTCACCTTTACCAGCTCCCCCTCCTCACCGTCATTCATTGTTCCGTCTGTCTTTCCGAGCGTTCGGGGAAGAGCTCTACTTCTTCTCTTTTTTCAACAGGAGTATTTATGTGTTAACCATTTGTATGTGTTTGTGTGTGGATTTGTGTGAATGACACAGTTCTGCAGAGGATCGTGCCCATAGTAGATAAAATATGAATGATGGTGCTCTCTATCACAGTGTGCACATCGTGCAGTCAGTGGCACGCACCAGCCATGCACCGATGCCTAGAGGGCACTATCGCTATGGCAACCATACTTTTTCACACCCCTCCCAGTATACAGTATGTGTTTGTGTGTTGCTCCATATTAGTTTACCCTCAGCTTAAAGGTGCCCTCAGAGGCTGCCCTACATGAACAATGTCCCTGTTTCCCCTGATTTCTCCTTTCCCTCTCTCTGTCTACGTCACTCTCATTACATTCTGCATGTGCTCTTTCCTCCCCGTTTACCCGACATTTCTGGTGGGCTACAGTTTCTATCTTGGGATGAGCAGCTTCAAAGGGCCTCATTCCAGCAACCTCCTCTGGGTTGACTCGAGTAGCAACAGCAGTCCTGGCCTAAGGACGTGGTCAGACTGACTCAGAGCAACAAACACACATCCAGCTGCTCCCATCCAACAAAAATCCTCTTTGACAGGAACAAAGCTTTCAAAAGAACACAAGCTTAAAGCTAGGGTAGGTAATGTGTTTCAGAAGCACTTTTTGTTGTATTTGTTGAAATTCTCTTTACATCTCAACAAATTAATAAATCAAATGCTTTGAAAAATGCTTGTAGTTGTTGTACTAGCTCGCTCATGCCTAAACAACAACATAGGTAGCTTGTTAGTACATCTCAACATATTTGTGCTAATGCAACTAACAGCTATTTTAATTTTAATATGCTGGTTATAGTTTTTCTTTTATTAATAACTTAATTGTTTTGTCTTGGCAGGAGTCCAAGGAGACATTTTCACTACTTATGAATATGTGACAAAAAAATATAACAGCCAAGAACAGCAACACTATTAATAACAATCATGCAATACTTTAAAAGTAAAGTTAGGGTGCTCTGTGGACACAACAGATATTATAACTATGCCACACAATGCAATACAAAATGTATGCAAAGATGAAAATATTGTGAAATAATTAGAGGCAGAAGTGGCTATGGCGTTAACAGCACCAACATTGTATCCCAGCCATCTTGTTAGGAAGTGGAGCTGCTCGCCCCTGAAATAATCACCAGCACACTATCAGGGGATATCAGGGAACAAAGCAATATGCACTCTGTTATGAAACTGGAATATCGCTTCCTCACACACATACCCAGACACGTACACACATATGCCTGTGCAGAAAATGTGTGTTTTCACGTGATGTGTGTCCGAAAGTAGGCAGACACGCACATAGACGCAGTCGAGTCTTGATTTGAAAAGTTAAATGAAAACGATCCATACTCCACAGAGAGGCTGTCTGAGATTAAACCTATTTTTTGTGCCCCCCCGTTGGCTCATTTAGAATCGGTGGGGGGTAAAGAAAAAGGACTCCCATCTCCCCTCACACACACACACACACACACACACACACACACACACACACACACACACACACACACACACACACACACACACACACACACACATACACACAGAATGGCCTCTTCGCTGTTTATTGGGTATTTTGTTGATAATGCTGTTATATCAGCTGTGACTTTCTTTTGGGGTGTTGATCAGTGGCTAATAGGAATCTAAATGGATTCTTGGATGTTAATTGCCATGAAAATGCAATAACGGTAGCTTTGTGTTTATGTGTTAACTCCAGGCGGTGCTAGACACGCATGCAGCCTAAATTATAAAAGCTCTTAATAGGTTTTTGGTGGGAGATTTGTCATAGCAGATGAATGAAACTATTGTCTTCCCATAAATCCCTTTCTGACTGTACCGTTGCCTATCGTGAAATATAATTTGGAATATTGATTGCTTGAGATTTCAATGTGATGGTTGGCCTGTGGGGTGTAATTAAAGTTGTTTGAGTAAATCATGCAGAGTTTAGATCAGATATGGAATTAGCTGCCAAGTAAATCAAATAGAAAATAATAAGCAGCAGCATGTTTCTTAGCCTATTTGTTATAATAAACACCCTATTGCTTAGATTTCTTTTCTAGCAGAGTGAGATTACAGTAAAAAACCAAATAACATCTGTCTTGTGCAGATAGAATTGACATGTTAGAGCTTAAGTTGAAGATTTGTTAACTATGTGTTAATTGGACACCTCTAGACAAAATAATAAAGATTCTGCGGACCCTCTTAATAAAAACCGTTGGGTCTTTAACCATCCAGTTTCTATTGTGTTACACATTTTTTGTATTAGCTTCACAGTACGGAGTCAAAGAATGACAAAATGACTCATCAAAATAGTGTTTTTTCTTCTTTCTGTGAGTCAGATATATCTTTGTCATTCAGTACTCATTCAACAGTGATATCTCTATTTTGGACTTTTCTCTGCCTCACAACCTCTCTCTCACAAGGATCTGTTACCTCTCC
The DNA here is from genome assembly GCF_905237075.1 of Dicentrarchus labrax. Classification (NCBI taxonomy): domain Eukaryota; kingdom Metazoa; phylum Chordata; class Actinopteri; family Moronidae; genus Dicentrarchus; species Dicentrarchus labrax. The sequence continues at coordinate 18,841,673 of NW_026136705.1, read as the reverse complement.
GTAGCCTTGTATTCACTCTTCTTCTTCTTACTTTAGTTAGTTAGGTGGTTACTCATTACCATTCATAAGATGCTCTTCAGGGAACAGACCCTGCTTGCTCTTGCTCTGGATGTCCGGTGCATGTTCTGCAGCATATCAGCAAATTAGTGAGTCAGCAAGGTTTCTTTATAGTCGCTGATAGACTGATTAACTACAAAAACAACTCAACCCTGGAGCTCAGGGACATGTCAGGCATGCGCACAGATATTCACAGACACCAATAAGCATTCATGCAAATAAAAACAAGCATGCACAAACAGACAGCCTTGGTGTTCCCTATTCATCTCCCGGGGCTCAGTGCATTTTTCACCAAAGCACAACCAGTGAAAGTTGGTGAGCATGTGCAGAGCAGCGTGTTGGTGTGTGAGTGGCCTGTGCACTGTATATGTGTACACAGTATCAGTAACCTAGGTGAAAAAAATAGATGTCTGAATGGTCAAATCTGCAGACCAGCTGGGAAATTGTTGTTGTGAGAGCCTATCAACAAATAGTTAAGGTGACCTTGAAAAAAACATTCAGCCTCTAATCGTAGAAAAGTGTCATTGCTCAAGGCGGCTGCCATCTGTGTAAGCATCCAACTTGGACTTGGATTGGAAAAATAATCACTGAACTCATCTGTGTGTCTTTGTTTCCAGGTGTCATGTCTGCAAGACTTCTTTGGCGATGAGGACATTTTTGTGGCGTGTGGACCGGAGAAGTTCCGCTACCAAGATGACTTGATGCTGGATGAGAGTGGTGAGGCGACTACTAGTTCCTCTGACATTTCCACGCCGACATTTCACATTTGACTGTTCAGTGTGCCCCCTCATATGTTCCTCCCTTTCCTTCCTGCCCCCAGCTGTGCTTGCTGATTGTTTACAAGTTGTTTCTTTGTGTGCTATTTTCTAAGGTTGAGCAATCTACCATTCGGTGCAATCACACTGTGATAGAATAGGAGTAGTTGTGATACTTTATTCTGTTAAATAATTCTAAAAAAAAGGGAATAATTAGCCTCAAATTGATAGTTACATTGCCATGCAGTTAAGTATAGTGAACAACAATTTTTATATTTAAAGCTTGTCCAATCAGAGCAGAGCAGAGAAATAATACTCATCTAAAGGTTAATCTAATCTGCAGTTCCCCTTGTAACTGACTTAATTATAAAATCAGTAATTTCACCATTAACTAAGAAATTTGAATATTTTCTACTTCCTGAATATAATGTAGTTGTTAAGATGTTTGTGTGCAAGTACTGTATTTTAAACCTTTATCAATGGAGACACTTTATTTCACTACCCTGTATGAACCATCTGACTATACTACCACTGTTCCACTATACAAACGCATAAATTGAAGCCTGGCAAGATGGATTCTCGCGTAATTTTGTGATCTCCCTTTTATGTGTGCATTTACTGTGTTATAATTAAAGATCCAGTGTGTAACATTTAGGAGCATCTACTGGCAGAAATGGAATAAACGATTCATAAGTAATCACCTGAATATAGGAATTCTTGTGTTTTTGTTACCTTAGAATGAGCAGTTTTAATCTACAGACACTGCAGATTGTGTTCCATGGAGTCTACCATGTTGAACTGCCATGTTTCTTGCCCTTAAGTGACCAAACCAAACACTGGCTGGATAAAAACGTTCATGTTCTTTGTGTGTCACTATAGTTTATCCTTCACGCTTGGGAGGGGAGGCTGAAACAAGGGCATTTTGATCCCGAACTACACCGCCAAATGCCACTAGATCCTGGACACTGGACCTTAAGATGAAAAACATTTGTTATTTTGACAGTTATTTAGCTTTCTGTCACTTTCTTTCTTTGTTTGATTTGTTTTTAGACATTTTAAGTCTTCTATGTCTTTTCAGTTGCACAGCACCCCTCGTCTTGCCCCTATATGACACATCTCCCTGGTTCAGGTGGCAGAGGACGGTGTAGGCGGTCCAGTTCATTACAGTTCAATTTCTCTCCTCTCCTCTCTTCTCCTCTCTCCTCTTGGAAGAACAGGTCCACTGCACTTTAGCCTTAATCGTCTAACCAATTGCACCATTGTTCCTTTTCTTCTCTGTCTGTCTCTCCACTGCGGTCTGCTGAGAATACGTTCTGCCCCCATTTTACCCATCTGTGTCTTGCTTTCTGTCTCCCCCTTCATCGCTGTCTGAAGACTCCTGCCATTTAGCGCTCATCTGTATTCTCACCCTCTCATCCCTCTTCCTGTCTCCTACATGAATGAGTATGCACTGGCTTTTGTTCAGAGGTTTATTCAATTCATTTGTTTCCCCTGTATCCCTTCATCCATTAAATAATATCCATCCCACCTGGGTCGCCAGCCTCCACCTCCTTCCCCCGTTTGTCACTCTTTTTCTTTTTTCCTCCCTCTCTTCCCCACTACTCACCTTTCATTTGCAAAATATAATAACTAGCTGCTTCCATTACATTTCTTTTTCGTAACCTTCTCTTGAGAAAGACCACAAAACAACCTCCTACATGCAACATGTGGCATTGTTTTCTCTGACTTCAGAGGAGACAACCAGTGTATCTTCTATGGCTCTAAGTTTCCCATAATCCATTTTAATCCATTGCACGCTGTTCAGTTGTTAATAGTGCATTCACAAGCTCCTGACCAACTCACAAAGTAAGATAAATATCACATAATCATGTCTTATTTGCTATTTATTTTGTTTACCATTTTAAATACACCTAATTAAAATAGGTACTTTGAGGTTTCAAGATGTGGTGAGGGACTGACATCATCATACATCATCTAAACACACCTCATAGATTGCTGATTGGTCCAGTTTGTATCTGGCTAGGCTTAGACGTGTCTCAGTGGGTCATTTAGACTAGAAATGTTATGCAAAAACTGAGATGTCTGGAGATATGGGGCAATGGAATACATCAGTTGGAGACATCAATATGACCCTGCTCTACTGATTTCACTACAAAGGACATGAAAGCCTTTAATAGTGGATTGTGTAGAAACCTGGTTTTAATTAGAGGGCATGTAATTTTGGTGAAATTAGCATTTTAAAACAGTCTACAATTTGTACATCAAACTAACCTTTCCATCTGAATAAGCTAAATAATGTTGTAGTGCACTAATTTTGGATGTGATCATCAACATTCAAAAACAATATATCATTCTCTGCATATATCTTTCTTTTATTTCTTAAAATTATTGGTTTTTTGTTCTTGTTACATTACGGATATTGCATAGACTTATAATACTTCCTTAATTCTTAATGCTAGACCCCAACCTCAACCCTCACTTTCACCAAAAACTTAGTCTTATAACCTTAACCCTAAGGTAAAGGGGTAACGTTGTGGGGACTTGTTTTTTTTTCCAAATAAATATATAGATTTATTTATTTGACACCTCCTCATGCCCTGGGAGACAGAGTGCTGGAGGCAGAATGCAAAAATAGAAAGACGGGAAAGCAGAGCGACAAATGAAACAGATGCGACAGAGAGACAGGAGACAGTTGGAGTCAGAGCTGCAGACAACTTCGCCTCCTCTCAGCATCACTATAATTATCGCCTCTGCCTCAGCTCTGGCACACTGTCATCACGTTAACACTCCACATTGTACATTAATCACTGGGCCACAATGACTGCCACCAAGCAAATAACACACACACACACACACACACACACACACACACAGATAATCGCACATGCACACACAATCACGTGCAGATGAAGACACGCATACATAGCAGAGTGTGTATAATTTCCCCTTCCCCCTGGTCTAAAATGGTAATGAGCTATAATGGGGTTGGGTTAATGAACAGGAGAAGAGCAAAGTTTTGGGGATGAAGGAGGCAAGGAGTGTGTGTGAGTACTGTCAGATGGCTCATTTACCAAGATTGTGTGTCTGTAAAATATCAGACCTCCGTGAGTCATAGCTGTCACTCCTGAAACACCACAATAATTGCGTTTGGAAAGCGAGCTCAGTGAAGGTCAGAACTAATTTTTGCAGGGGACCTGAAGGTAAAACCAATTACAGCTGTGTTGGTACATTAGTGCTTTGGTGTTTTCTTGCATGACTAAAGGTCAAAATCAATCAAAATATTTGATAACTTGCAATAGTTGGTTAGAAATCCATGAAATTTGAATGTCAGTCTAACAAAACTGACATGTGTTTCAGAAGGCTGGCAGGACACAATGTCATGTCACAGTGGCACCCGTAATATTCACTCCTTCAATGCATGATTTTTTTTTGTGCCAGCAAGAGTGCAGCATCTTTCTCTTCCCTTACGTGTAGCAGTTGCTGCCTTGTATGGATATAGATTTAAACCCTATAGGCCCTGGACTCCCATTTGTAGGTACGTTTTTGGCAACTATTTGAGTGGATGAATAATTAAATGTGAAGGAATTTGTGGTTTCTTAATAGTACCTGAACACATCTGTCTGTCTTGACTCTGTGCTTGCAGAGTGTCGCGTGGTGAAGTCTGTAAACTATGGGAAGATGTCTGGCTCTCTGACCCGAGGCTCCCCTAGGACCGTCATCCAATCACGACGCAGCAAGTCCCCTGCATCCGGTAAGTGAATTAAGTTTCTTCTTCTTTTTTCCCTCTTCCTCTCAAGCAACCTATTTGTTAATGTACTTTGGCAGGGTGTCATTTGCCAATAAGATATCTGAGCTGTATCCTTGCATCTGTGTGTTTGTGCATGAAGCCTGTGTGCAGTGTCTCAGACCTGATGGACACAGCTGGGAGTTGTTTGTATCCTAATACTTCCTCATGTGATTGCTTTGTATTTTCTAGCTCATTACTTAATCAGCGTCGCAGTAAATGAAAACAGTATGAATAAACACTGCAATGAAATCAGAGCTCTGCAGAGTGTCTGCCAGTGTTTACTGTGTGTGTGTGTGTGTGTGTGTGTGTGTGTGTGTGTGTGTGTGTGTGTGTGTGGGAACTGTGTCTCGTTGCATGCAGAATATGAATTCGAATGAGAATGATTTTGCAAGGGAGTGGAGAAAAAGGCAAACATGGATGAGAGAGGTAAAAAAAAGAGGGGGAGCGGGAGTAAAGATGAGAGGGAAAGAAGAGGGTTGGTGACTCAATCCTGCAGCTCCCCACAAGCCGTTCTTCACCTGACATACTAATGAAATGTAATAAAATGGTGAGAGCTTGCACTGGTACCTGCTGCATTGTTTGTGCCTGATAATGACGCTGTTATGAATGTCTCAAAACAAAATCCCCCTCTGAGGCAAAAGTAAAGCACAAAAATGTTTTCAGATAAAATAGGGTTTTGAATTTAATATCTTGATACATGCTTCCATTAATGCAGCAGTTTGTGTGTGTGTGTGTGTGTGTGTGTGTGTGTGTGTGTGTGTGTGTGTGTGTGTGTGTGTGTGTGTGTGTGTGTGTGCGTGTGTGCGTGTGTGTGTGGCAAACATTCAGTCTGCAGCTGAGGACTTGGTGATAACTTTGAAGCTTTATCAGATACCAGGTCATTATTTTCTTGACTGTTAAAATACCCAGTCATGCAACAGCACACCTGACCTTTCACCATTACTGTTTTTGTTTGTTATTTCATATTTTATTTTGAGTGCAGGGAGACCTATTGGGTTGGGGAAGATTCGATGGGTGATGCAACATATAGAAACTCCCCAGACAGAAATCATTCCACCTGCTGTTGAAGCAGCATGCAGACACACTTTTTTGCCTCAAAACAGTCATGTAGCACTGCTGAATGAAACCTAACAGCCACTAATATGTTTTGTGTCGAGCTGCGGAGAAAAAGGCGAGGCACAGGGAAAAGCAAGAAGGGTGGGTGGGGGGTGGGGGACAGAAACAGCTGGGGTGAACAAAGAAAGTTCTGGATTCTGATGGCTCGAAAACTTTTGGGGAAAAGGTTATGAGAGTGAGTCATGCGCTATTTGATCTCGCTGGCTGAAGCAAGTCTGGAATGAAGGTGTATACTAATGTGTGTGTGTGAGTGTGAGAGAGAGAGAGAGAGAGAGAGAGAGAGAGAGAGAGAGAGAGAGAGAGAGAGAGAGAGAGAACTGAGACAGAGGAGACTCGTCTTGGTTGCCATGGAAACATAGCACAGTAGGAGCATGTAGCTACAGACACAATAGCCTGTGACCGCCATATATGGCAGTGGCTTCCTGTGAAATGGCCTGCAGTGGAGAAGCGGAGCTGACTGACGCTCAGTCCTCGCTGGAACCCTGAGTCAGACCGTCCCCGACGTTTTTCACTTCTGAGAAATGTTCCCCTTCTGGCGCTGCTTCCGCTACTTAACATCATCAAAATGTTCCCAGACTGCTGTTGACTGTTTGGTGCCGCACAGTATTAATTCCCCAAAACATCATCAGTTTGTACCAGAAGAGTTTAGAGTGGAGCGACAGGAGAAAATCACCCTGACTGACACTTTTTTTAGTTTAGAAGCACAGCATGCCCCCTTCCCTTGAGGACAATTTGTCTAAGAATTATGCTAATAGTCAACAACAGCTGATACTGTGCGCTCTACCACATGGCTTATAGAGGTGCCCATCCTGTTGTTATTCCACGTGTTCACAAGAAGGCTTGATAATGAAAATTAAAAGACTGCAATCAGATAGAGCAGAATATCCCACACTATGACGGAAGAGTGTAACTAATAAAAAAATTCATAGATTCACTGAGTCACAGTTTGATGTAACACTTCATTTGCAATTTATTATCACAATGAAGTTGAATAATTTAGAGTTAATATTTGAGAAACAATATAACTATTGTCTTGTGTTTTATAAACAGTATCAAATCAAAATATTTAAATGATGTAATTAATAGTAGTTTAGTAATTTATCATACAAAAATGCCAAGCATTGATGGTTTTACTTGACGATTTCCCACTTTTCTCTGTTTTAGATCGTAGTAAATTGAATATTCTCAGGTTTGTTAACGTGTTTTACAGACAAAACAAGCGATTTAGAGATGTCAACTTGAGCTCTGGGAAGTTTTGATGAGCATTTTGACAACTGTTTAGTCAATGATTTAAAAAAAGATTATCATTCGTAGCAGCCCTAAATCAAACTAACTACTTTAAAATATAACAAAAACAAACAGTTGTGACAAAGTCAGGGGAGATTTCCTCCCAATAATGTTTAAATCAACAAGGGAATCAAAAAGGCTGGTCGCCTGTTGTTTCTGAGTTTACAGCCTCATCTGGAATGTGTGTGTGTGTGCGTGATTTACAGATATGCAGTATGCACAGTTTTCTGACATCAAGGCTGAAATTACTGTCAGGAAATATAAGATGTCTGTCATTTTAATGTTGTCTAATGGACCTTTGGCCTTACAGTCCACTGACAACAAGTTAATCTTTAGCAAAAGAGGAAGATAATTTACCTTAATTGTTGACACTCCAGTCTAATCTCCAGCTAAAACAGCGTTGTCTAGTTTGCATCCTTGTATTAGTTGTATTATGATAATAATAGGGCTTTAAGCCCATTACCTCTGCAGAATAACGCATTTAGATGAAAGCCTTATTATTCTAAATGTTATCTTATCACAGCATTCGTCAGCTATTTAATTAAAACGACACTCAGAACCTTTTAATCTGAGACAATGGCAATGGAATTAAAAGAATGGACAGCAGTCTATTTATTGATATTTATTGTAGAAACCAATAGGAGCTTATTATTTATCATGCTCACTTGGAGAGAGCACAATAAAGAAAGCCATTATCTTTAAGCCTTGCTGCAGGTGTTCAGGTGTTCTGAGAGTCCCGTATTAATTTCCCTTTTAGCCAACACAGCATTGATAACATTCCTTATCACATCTAATAATCTGGACTAGACGAGCTGCACAGAGAAGATGTGAAGCGTGAATTATATCTGAGATAGTGAAAGAGAAATAGCACAACACATGTGCTGTCAAACACCACCTGCTGTCCCTCTGTGTCTGGCTGCTCCTTGTTGTGTTTGTTTACAGCTTAGACCTCTGTGTGAGGGTCGGACAAACAAACTGACGAGACGGACAGAGATCAGAGACAGTCGCAGACTGGAGTCAAAGAAAACAAACAGAGGATCTTATACTGTAGGATTAAATGTTAAATTATAACGTATACAGTGCCTTTAATGGGACTTGTCTCATTCATCCACTGGTGCAGCCATTTGTTTTACAAATTATATGATTTGTTAAATATGTGGTGCAGACAGGTGGGACAGGGGACTGTAATTATGTTGAGAAGCAACCACAGTATTCAGTATAAAAATCTTTTAACAGCTTTCAACAATTTGCACATTTCTTTACCCATCTAAAATCAAATGTGAATCAATTTTTCAAATGTGATTTGAAATTTTGTTTAATTCACGTTAAGGTCAAATTCAAAACTAAACTGACTATGTAAATATAATGTTCACATAAAGTTTTTGAAAAAGAAAACCAGTGAGAAAATATGGAGCATTTTTCTGGCCTTATTGCCATTATTGCACCCCCCTTGGCTAGTGAATTAGAATTAGTATAGAAACGTGTCCTCCTCTTTTTCCAATCTTCCCATTGCTTACTTAATGTTGCAATGTATACTTTATTAATACTTATTAGGACCCCATACCTTCCTAATTGAATTCTGTTTCCAATCGTGACCAAGGGAAAATGTCTAGCATACCAGGGTTGTGGGTGGGAGGTAGTCGGGGGCCCTTTGTTTGGTTCTTTGTCTGTCTTTCTCATGTGTCATTTGTTTATGGAGATCATGGTTGTTTTACTTCAATAAAAACACCTAAAAAAATTACATAGCTTATCGTATCTTACAGAGATTTAATGTTATTGTTAATTGAACTAATCAGTCACAGTCATTTAGTGTGTTTTCTTATGTTGTGCTGAGAGTACTTAAACCTATTTACTGTATGATACAAATGTGTAAAAGCTGTCAATGTAAAACATTATACATATATTACCAAAATTGAGAGGAAAAGGTGGAAGATAAAGTGATACATTTCTATTACAAATCGTGGATAAAACGCTAAAACAGCTGGAACTAAATGGCACAAGAAAGACTGTGAAACTTTTCTCTGTCTTTGTCTCTGTCTGTTTTCTATCTTAAGTTTTGTTTTATCAGACTAGACAAACACGTTGTCTCATCGAACATGAGCGTCTGGGAAATATAATGAATCAGTTTAGAAACACAGTTGTAACAAACAACTTTTCAGACTGCTTCCCAGCACACATAGAAGGTAACTCTTCTTCCTTGTTCCCACTAAAAAACATCAAAGCATAGAGACGTATGTGTTAGCAGGTCTTAGTCTAATGCTTGCCTCTCTTTATTGTGCAGTAATCGATCAATAATCTTGATGTAGACAGTGAGAATATTTTCCTGAATTTTAATAGATTCAATCTTAAGATACAAATTACATCTTGACTTTTTCTGACCGACCTTCAATGATTACAACAACTGATTAAATTTCAACCATTAAGTACAATTTCATTCACCTTGAACTTTCAAGGTAATCTTCCCCTGTTGAGAGAAATGCCAGGGATCCACACTCATACTGAGCAGGGTCTGATGTGGCGTCATTTTTGTGTGTGTCTGTGTGTCTGTGGGCAGGTTGTTGTTGCGCGTCAGCCTGACAATGTCATCGCTCCAGCTTCATTTTGTGATGATCTCACAACCCCAGCTGAGCTCCTATAGACACACACAGAGAGACCCAAAATAATGTGAGAAAACAATTTGCACTCAGACATAGTTTCTCTCCCTGTCTCGCCATCTGTCTCCCCGCTCTCTTCTGATGCCTCATGTCAGCTAAAATTAACAGAGAGCTGCAGATGGTGTCAGCAAACATCACTTCTGATACTTCAGGGATTCACCTTTCTCTTGCTGTCATGAGCAACTCCGCATGACGGGAAAGACTTTATGGTGAAGTGTGCGGGGCCAGCCGACCCACACATAAATCCAACGTATCTCCAGAGGATCGGCTGCCGGCTGTGACACTCTGAACTGTGATCGCGTGATGTCTGCAGCCTTTACCATTTTTCTTGCTTTATAGAATAGGGTAGGATATAGGGTAGACATGTATTCTCTGAACAGATAAGCACAGGGAGTGTAACAAATAATAGAGGCTGCAAGAAAAACCAATGAATAGCCGAGGCATTATTGATATTTGCACTAAAGACAGGTACTGACATGCCTCCAGGCAGCTTTGTGTTCATGAAACAGCATTGCATTGACACTCTGTTCTGTACTTTCTACAATATTTGTAATTTGTAATGTTCGACAGTGTGTCTACTTTATAGGAGCAATTGTCCCAAACATTTCATGAGGCGCAGTTCCGATTTTGTGCGCAGAATTTCCCAGAACACCCTTTGACAGCCCTCATAGAAAAGGCACAAACTTCCATTTGTTATCATAGGTTTGTATTAAGAACCATATGTTTGTGATTATACATGTTTCTTTTGTACAATAGAGTATTTGTATGATGAGGTGCGGTTCTTTAGAAAAAAGATGTAATGGTATACACATGTTATGCAGAACACATCTGATAAGAGGGAAGAATGTGATTGGTCAGCCATGAAGACCAGTTTATCCATTAAGGCTATTATTGATTAAGTCTTTCCCAAGATGGAGAAGATAAAAAAAAAATACCCACACACTGATTTAGCACCTGTCATTCTGACAATATTCAATAGAAACTCCTCAGTATGTGCAGAGCTGGGCTATAAATCAATTAAATTAATTCACACACATTTAAGTTTTCAAACTAAGCAAAAAAAATTCTGAATCGAGTTCAGCTACAAATGTTATAATGCGGGGCTAGAAAGCTGCTAAAGACTGTAAAACACTGTAACGCTGAATGTGTAGAATCAATTCTTTAATATAAAAATCGTCAATCAGATATGGTGCTTGAAAAAAGCTGAGATTTATTTTTAGGCCCCTATCGCTCAGTCCTGGATATAGGCCTTTGTATTGACCCATATAGTTTGCCATAGTTGTAGGTTTTATTTTTGTTCACAGCTAATATGTTGCTTGCCAACAGTATTTTGTTTTTTCCCATGACAAAATGCATTTCTTCCAGATAATAGAACTGTATTCTATTCTATTCTATTAATGCATTGTTTTTATCATCAGTATTGCATATATTAGATTTAGTGTCATGACTCTAGGGATGGCAATGTTGCTCTGTCGGTCAGTCCCCCACTCTGGTTCGGACGGAAATATCCCAATAGCTATTGCATAAATTGCCATGAAACTTTTTTACAGACATTCGTGGTCCCAAGAGGATGCATTGAAATAAAATAAAAATCACTTAACTTTGTAACTTGGGCCTTCATCAAGACAAAGTCTGAATTTCTCCAAAACTTTCGTTTGTTTCCAAAATATATACTTTGTATTGTGCTTGTGCTAATTAGATAATAATTAGCCAATGTTAGTTAGCAAATTATAACCACTGTGCCTAATAATGCCTTAAAGAACTTTTTTTTTTCTTGTTTTCTACTTTGGCATTGAAAATGCTTGAATTGACTCATAGGTGCTACTTCAACTACATGAAAAGCCTGAATAAAAATACAAATATTAGAATTCCTGTTGGCTGCTAGTTGTGTTGTAATCCAGCACATCACAGACAGACAGACAAACACATGAGGTGCTTTTCCATATTCATCGCTGGCGCAGCTTAACACAGTAGGTGTGAAAGAAGCTGTAACACACCATCTTTTGTGGCTGCATTACAATTTTGCATGTTGCTCCTCATCGGATTTCTCTGTGTGTCAATGTTGACTGATGCAAGATGAATCTAGAAAGAAACCATTACATTCATCCAACAGATGCTTTGTCTGAAGCAACTTGCATCCTGTATTCACACATCAGGAGGAAGTTGGGGCTTCAGTGTTTTGCTCAAAGGCACTTTGACATGTGGAACCAGGCATCTGACCACCAAACCCCCACGATGAATTAATACATGACTGGTTCTACCACTATACACTGCTTCATACTCTTGTTTATTGACCTTTTCTAATGTACCACTGATGTTTCAGCTTATTGAACATCTTTCTGCATTCAGTTAACTGCCTGAAAGACTGAGCACCCAGCTATAGCTGATGCTTTGGAGTGAAATTTCAGTTCAAAAATAGCAGCAGTACTTGCTGAGGATGTTTGGATAAGGAACAATAGAGCCCTCGGAATCAGGACAGACTGCGTCCAAGTCTCCGAATGACTCTCTCGCTCTCTGTCTCTCTCTCTCTATACTGTAGATAGAGTCATTTTCTTTAAAAAAAAAACCTACTCCAAAATATAAAAACTATAGATTATCTCTCTCTCTCTCTCTCTCTCTCTCTCTCTCTCTCTCTCTCTCTCTCTCCCCTGTCCCCGGTGCGCGTCAGAGTGTGCGCAAGCAGCCTCTCCGCCTCTCCGTGTAGTACAGCGCTGCTCCGTCTCTCCCATTCACCACACTTTACTATCACACTCGGACGGAGCGCATACACTGGTGCTGTTCTCCTTCTTCTCGTTACCCCGCTTTGGATTATCACTGTGTTTTTCCATCATGCTGGAAGTGGAAGGTAGGAACTCACAACGACATTTTATTCGGCTTTTTTTTTTTTTTTTTTTTACGTAAACGGTGTTTGTCATGTCCCCCACCGACCGCGTAAACTTTATCCGTTCCTGCTCGGATCATATGTGGATAAATATATATATATCCATATATATATCCTCCTCTGCGGATTGTTTTGGTTATCATTGCTATGTTGTGATGTTATAGTATGAAGTGAATGAGAGATGTCTTTAAATATTCACGCTTATCGTTGTGTAACTGGGAGGAGTGTCTGTCCGTGTGCGTAACGCTGATGCTGAATTTCATCAATGAAAATGTCAAGGAATTGCTTTTAATAGGCCAAGCTCTTTTCTTTATTTCATTTTTTTTCATGGCGCGTTTTGAAAATTAAAAATACTTGTGTAATACCAGTGGCAGTCGGTGCTATTTTAGTCTGCTGTGGGCTTTTTCTCCTTTTGTATTGAATAATTCAGAAAGTTCTTTGATCTCGGCAGGGGAATAAACATTATACAATGAAGGTTGGACCACTTTGCTCCCCCAGGTTTCACTGCATCAAGACGGGTTGTGTGAAAACGTAATTAGGAGTGAGATACTGCAAATGAAATATTGTTTAAATGCAGCAATGTGAGAAAATAGGTTCGGAAAGGGCAGAAAATAATGAATCTACCCTGGATCTTTGTCATTTAGATCCATTTTCTCCATAGGAGGGTTATATTATTGGCCATTAAATACCTGTCACCTCCCTAGAGGTCACATAATTTATGTAACATCATCTAAGCTGATTTTCAGAGCTCCTGGTTGGTGTCCTGATTGCCATTTTTGTATTCTCCAGTGATTGCACTTTCATAGACCTGTAGGTCAGTGGAGGTGAAGCAGTGTGCTGTTGCCAAGAAACAATAATAATAATGTTTTCAGCAAAATGAAAGACATTTTCATGTTTTGTGTGCAGGTTAATGAGTTTTCAAATCTGGCTTTTGCTTGACCACACACAGGACTCGGGTGCAGCATTAATTAATCCAATGTTCTTGTTTAATGAGGTGATGCTGCTGGGTTTTTGTGCTGTGCTGCAGCTGGAAAAGTAGACCGAGCTGAGGTCACAAGTGCATTGAGGATCTGGTTGAAAACGAGGACAGCCTGGTGTTGTATGTTGACTTGCAGCCATGCACTTTTTTATCCAGCTCATGTTATGGTTAAAGGCTCTGGTATGACTAGCTTGGGTTTGTATTTTGGTTGATGTAAAAAAAGAGCAGTGTGGACTTCAGTGCTCTTTTCCTTTCTCTTCTACTCCCCCTCTCGTCCTCCTCCTCCTCTGGCTCATTCATGTGAATGGATAGATACTGAGGGTGGAAGTGTGGGCAGCTGCTAGACACTCAGAAATATAACTGTTTTAGCAAACATGGATTCACATTTAAAGGATAATCTGTCGGTCTAAGTCTCACCCCTCTCATCCTCCCTGCTCCATTTTTTCTCTCGTTTTCTCCCTCCAGTTAACGGGACGCCGGCCAGTCAGTTGTCCACTCCTCATTCGGGAAAATCTCCCAGCCCCTCCCCGACCAGTCCAGGCAGCCTCAGCCGACGCCAGGTAAGACAAGAATACAAAGCTAAACGGACCCAAACACACACACAAACAGTCACACGTGACATTTAGTGACACTAAATCTATAACACATTCCTTCTATGTTCTCAGGAAAAGGACAAAGCCGTGACTGAGCATAGGCCAACTACATCTTAGAGTCGCTAGAATATGAAGACACCACAACATCCCAACATCTTTAGGGTCTCAGAAGGGGGTGGGGCTTTGACCTTTGACCTCATTCTGTGCTGCTCTGCGATTCCAAGAATGGCAGGCTCGTGTTAGGATCCTCTAATGTTACAACTTTTATTCAGTGTTAATAGATTTCTAGGGCAATTCCTCCTTTCATGCTGATTTTCTGTCACGTCCCCACATATGCTAAACCCGTAGCTCTTTGTCCCTCATGGAGAACTCTATCTTCCTTTGGTAGCTAAACAATGAACTATGCTATCACTGACTTTTAGAGATCTGTGAGTCGGTAATTTGTGCAATATCTGATCTAAAGATGAGACTGATGATTGGCTTTGCCCGCTCCAAAAATTGGTTTGCATCCTCTGTTAGCCACCAAGCAGTGAAAAAAATAGGACCCAATCAGTACCAACGGCTGATCTAGGATTACTTTTTTTTTTTATCAAGTCATGTCATTTTGTGCATGTCCTTTTTGTGAAAAGAATTTAGAAAAAAAACATTTTATACTAGTAAATCAGATTATTTCAGCCATTGTTTCTTTTTTTTTATCATATATTGTGTCATTGGCTGGGGTTTAAAAAAATCCTTGTTAAAACATCTAAACCAAGAATCCTAATCTGTTTTCTGTAGCAAACAGGGAAGAAAGAGGATCTGTCCTGACATGCAAACACACTATGTACACTGTAAAGCTGGTACTAGAAAAAATACTGTGCAGAGAGGGAGCATGCAACTCAAATGGAAAACCTTGAATTCCACATTAGAGAGGTTGAGTTCATGTGCATGGTGTTGTGTGTGTGTGTGTGTGTGTGTGTGTGTGTGCATGTATATATGTGTATGTGTGTGTTCAAGTATTTGTTAATCCAGCACTTGACAGTGATGATGGTGAGCTTTTAATATCAGCCTTGGTTCTAATCAGACCATGTTTTCTCACAGCAGCTCTTTAATTCGCAGGAGCCTCTAAGCCTGCCGCTGATTTACTTCCTTCTCCCTCGTAAACAAACATCCGCACGCGCTCAGTTCACCTCACCCTCTCACGTTCACATACAGACGCAGCAGTATATGCGAACCTGTCATCCATTCATATCGGCTCCCACCTGCACGTGTTTTCTTGTGTTTTTCTCGAGCCTGCTGTCTGAAACTGCTTGTGTATACCACTTTTCTACCTGACGGCGGGGGTGTAGCTATGATGCTATTTATTGGCGCAGGCGCAAGGCTTTTTTTTTTAAGGAAGAAAAGGCAAGAATGTTGGTTGGAGTCAATACCTTTTAATAGTACAGAAAGAATGGATTGTGCATTGCTGCCTGTATGAGGGATACGCATAAATTAGCATAACATAAAGAATTCAATTTTTTGGGCTCACTAGCTTCAGTCTCGTGCTACATTTGTTGTGCCGGAACAAATTAATGGATGGTGGAGAGTCTGGCCCTTAGGCTTCTGAATCCATCACTGCTGAGGTTATATTGATGTGATATGAAGGTCTGCCAGGGCAACAGGAACAGATCACATTTGGGTTATAGCTACTCAGAACAGAACACTGGCGCTTCCACAGTTATCTGTATTGTGGAAGTGGGTCAACAAAGATTTCTGTGTTGAAAAGGAAAGAGTCTCTGAATGAATACGTGCAGGGCAATTAATGCACACAATTACAGTGCTCAGTTTCTGCTGCTCTGTTCTTTCCTTCCAGATAATTTTCACACTGTCAGAGAGAGATCCGGAAAAAAAACAACAACAGGGGTTAGAGAGGTGAAAGAGGACTAACCAGATGTTATGAGGAAAAGGGGAAAGAGAAAATCCTCTCCACATTCAACCACACACTGCCTGCCTTTTGCCTCTGTACACTTTTCTCATCAAACATTCACAAAATTTAAGCTTTGTAGTGCAGTTCTGACCTCACTGCAGTTAAATTCTAGTTTTACAGAGTTTCACAAGATGAGTGTGTATTTCTCAATGAGAGATTACTCCGGCCTTTGTACTGGCTGACACTCTATACTAAGCCTGCGATGGCTTGGCTAGAAGGAAGGGAGAACGCCTCACAGCCCATTATCTCTCCTCTCCACCGTGCAGCTTCATACTCTTCAGCTATATGACGATGTAATTCTCTCTTACTGTTAGCAATTCTCCCTCTGTCCCTTCCCTCCCTGACAGTTTCTAATTTCTCTTTCCCTCTGCCCCCCCAATTATCACCATCCCCCCTCTCACTTCCTCATCCGAAAGGGTATTAACTTCAGAGGGAGTACATTATATTCCATCATTTCCCTTGTAGATGAATTCTAAGCTTCTTTAGGAAGTAGGCACCAAGTTTCTGACACTATTTTTGCACATCCTTTCTCCTTCTGTGTCACCTCTGTATACGTGCATGAATAATCATAAATGTACCTTTCTCGCTCGTACGCCTCAAATGCATAAGTCAATTTAACCAAACCATGACTCAGAAATGACAATTTTCCTTAAATGGAAACCTGAATTTTAACATCTGTCCTTAAAAGAACACCTGAAGGCTCAAAAATGACTAAAATCTTTTTTTAAATTTCAGCCAGTAAAGCATTGAAAGGCACCATAAATTCATTTCCTAAGCAGCCATAGAGCCTCACTGACCTACTACGAGTACTGCATTTAAATAGTTCACCCCGCTGGACCCTGCATTTAAACACTTAGAGGCACTTTGCTGCCTGATGTAGGTTGCTCGCGCAGCTTAGACCATCACAACCTATTTCCCCGAGCAGAATATACAGACATAGCATTGCACTATGGCTTTCTCCTCTCCCGCTCACACATACATAGCTGCAAGCACACATCTTCATATAAATTGCACACAGTCATGTATGCTTCAGAAAAACACTTTTATACATGAAATTCCCATTTGTGCACAAACGGTAGACAGTTAGCTTGATACATACTACAAATGCATGTCATATGTTTTATATATTTGGTGCACGCTAGCGTGACCCGTTTTTATGAGTTAGCAACAGAAGCACGAAAGAATGGTCTACATTCATGAAACCATCCATCCCCCCCTCTCCTCCTTTGCACTTCTAATAGTCCTTCCAGGGCCACTTGCCTCACTGAGAGCACCCTAGCTTTCCATATTCATATTGTTTTAATATTTTATATGAACTCTACAGACACAAGCATCCATGCAGACACACACCCCGGGTATATTGTGTTTTCACTCCCCCAAACATACAGATGAATCAGATGAGCTGGTAAGGTCAAAGCTTTTGTCTTTGTTTGTGAAAAACACAGACAGGAAAATAAATCCTAAAAAAAAAAAGACAATATGCAGAGCAGTGACTGACAGATTGAAGGAAAGAGAAACAGCAGGTCTATGATACCAATACAGCTGCTGTGATACAGCAAGGTAGCTGCTTGTGCGAGTGTACGAAGAAAGAAAAGTGCTAATTGTCAACCGTAGTATGTCACCTACATCCTCCTCTCAACATTGAGTCATTCGTGTCCATAATCCATTGAATTGCATGCTCCATCTCTTATTATTACTGTCCATATTTTGTGTTGGGTGATTCATAATTAAATTATGTTTGTGAGTGTATATGTGTGTGTGAGAGAGAACGAAAGCAGACTGAAGGACATTGTGTGTATTATAAACTTGTTAATTATTGTCTTATCTCATCCATGTGAGTGTGGCGTTACTAAAGATTGTATTTGTTATTTGACTGTATTATATTTCCTTTTTCATGTTGTGTTGATGTCTTTAGATGTCCAATTCTTTTTTTTTCTTTACCTGCCAAAAAGACTGGCTCCAGCACATGAGGAAACTGTTGAAGATGCAGTTTTAAAGCTTAAACATTGTTTGTTGAACATTGTATCCCTTCATATTGTTAAATATATTGTTCAATGATTCAAATCCGGCTCATATTTAACTATCTTTAATACATTTAAAAATTGGTAACATCACATTTTGCAGAGGGCTTCAGGTTTTTTTTTTTTTGCACTGCCATTTACAATTGTCTGTGTGCTCCACTCACAGGCAAGTTATATTTGACAACCTGGTCCATCATCTACTTGTGATTTTTTCATGGAAGGCTGCCAGCTCTTCTTGGCTCATTTGTTTCTGTTTGTATTTTCTTTGCTTAATGTATTAATTTCCATTTGTTGATGTCCATTAAATTCATTGTCATTTCATTTTCATTTTGTGTGCTTTTTTCCCCTACTCATGCTCCTTTGTTTGTGTTGATTAACACTTGTTCATTATGTTTATCGCATGCAAAAACAAATACTTCCAGTAGATGGATGATCATATACATGCTTATCAGCGGTTCTGCTTTGTTTAACTTACATCTGTATTCAGCAGAGCAGAGAAGAGATTACACAAATGCCGTCCCAGAGGTGCATTCATCTCCTCTGTCCCACTGCTTCTGTTCTGGATGTTTTTTTTGTTTTTTTTTACTGGATGAAGCAGCTCAAGTCTCCCTCCCATTTTTTAATTTTGCCTAAAGCTTTTAGTCACGTTCCTGTGATTTCCCAGGATTTGCTGTCCATAAGGACCGTGATTAGTAAACTTCCCTGTGTCCAACTGGCAGAGCAGAAATCCTGAATCCCCAAACTTTGTTGATCTCTTTAGATGAGAGTCAGATAGATTATGTTTCCTGTCCGTCTAGACACCAAAATAAGACCCAAGAAATATTATCTCCTCTACCTTGTGTTGTTATGAGAGAAGCAGAGTAGGAACTTGGGACAAAACAAAGTACCCTGTTACTATCGAATCTTATTAGATTTTTTCGCAGAAGCAAACACCAATAAATCCTGCTTTTGCTGGATATTGCATGACAGTGAAAGTGACAAGAAATGCTGCTTAGAGAAGAGGTTCGGCTCTCTCAGCCTGAGGGACGGGGAAAAAGAAGGCTTTAGTGTGTCTTTAGTGTGTGTGTCGTCAAACAGTTGCATTGAGGACAAGGCTAGCACCACACTTAAGCTGCCTTTAGCAAATGCGATGTGGCATTTTTTTATGCTGAATTCTACAGCTGACAAGACTTCCTTTTCCGCCACAAAATAAATCACCAATTCTACTGCTACACAGAGACGACGCTCCACGTTTAAGGTCAATCATGGACATCCTGTTTAATTCACATTTATGCACTGATCAGTATTCAGTTGCCAAGTGTTGCCCTTGTGGGTTTGAAGAGCAGTGGCTGCATCCATGATGTTAAAGGTTTGTCAGTGTGTTTTTAGAGGTGTGAGTCATAGCCAGTGCAAAAGAGTAGAGATGTAGAGCTAGGAATAGTGTGTCTTGTATTGTGCAACAGGGACAAAGCTGGACCATCTAACAAAAACAAGACAGTTCCTGCCAGTGATCAATATCAACCAGACCAGACTCCATAGGCTACACCTCTCTTTCTGTCTCTTCATTCCCCTTCCTCTGTTCCTCACTCTCTTTCTCACTCTGTCTGTCACTCCATCTGTCTCGTAGTTTCTGCACACAGGAAAGAGACACAATGTTCATAGAAGGTTGAACCCACCTCCCAGCCCGCAGACAGGAAATGGCCATATATAGGCTTTCTGTCTCCACACTGGAAGTCTCATAAGCTGCCTCTCTCTCCTCTCTGTGAGCAGTTTCCATAGCAACAGTATTTTGTTTCCCTCGGTGGCATGAAGAGCGAGATAGGAGTTCAAAATGAGAAAGCGAGTAGCGGACAGGGCTGGATGTGAGATAAGGGCACAAGAGTGGCGAATATACGAGTCGGGATGAGAAAATAAAAGAGCGGAAGAAGGATGTTTTGTAGATAAAGCACAGGAGGGTCATCGGCTTTACGGGCATTAAGTGGGTTTTCTTGTTCCGGGGATGAGCGCCCGACCAAAAACAACATTACATAAACCAAATTTAGACTGACTCACAGCCACATTCACCTGGGTGGCTTTCAGGTCACAGCAGTAGAGATGAGTAAAAGAGCTGACAGCTACTTGGGCAGAGATATAGAGCAGCTCCACTCTGTAAATAGTTTTCAGAACTAAGTCATTACGATGGGTTGCCTTTTCCTCCCTCCGCCATGACAACAAGCTCTCCAGGCTGTATCTCAGTCTAACTGGACACCACAGAAATAAAAGGTTCACATGAGGAAAGAACTGAAATCAAATGAAAAAAATGCGTTTATTTTGGTCTGTATATGGTCTGCAGCCCTTTTTGTACATCATTTAGGCTACATGCACATTCTCCTTCACACTTCATCAGTTCCCAGCAAGCATTTTGACGTTGAATAGATTTGCACTGTGCTGAAAATTTTGTGACTTTTGTAAAATCCGAAGCACAATGACACAGTTTCAAAAGTTTTAGGAAGTTTTGTTTTGTGAACTTTTACCATGCTTTTTCACAGCAGCCATTTGACATGAAATAGTAGGGTGAACACAGGTGTTACCAATAATACTAATTCCAGTGAGCCAATAAGCACAATAGCAGCATCCTGACTTTGTTTCACCTGGCTTGCTGTGAAAAAGGCCTATCGTTAAAGTCCTTTGATGCCACATTTTGCCTCCTTTTACAAGGTCACCTTGTTACAAATGCTTTCAGGGCTATTATCATAACAATGGTCGGCATCCATTAAGCAGCAACAGTTTTTAGATATCATCTCCTCTAAGGAGTTGGGACTGATTGATGTGTGAATTATACTGTGTGATGTTAGGGTTGTTTGTTGATTTGTAATAAGAGAGCATCAGAAATACTACACCTGCACTGAAATGAAAGATGAGAGGAATAGGTATAATCGGCTAGACAACATTAGTCAGAGGTGGCCACCAGCAGACTGCTGATGCACTGCTCTCTATCTCTACATTTCAGGCAAGTTGTACATGAAGATTGAGGTGTGCATCATGCATTTAAAGCTCAAACTGCATCATTCAGATTTGCCAGGGAGCTACGCTTATATGTTAGAGAAAATGTGACGGCGTCCACCTCCATCACTGGCCACATTACATGTGCCGGCTGCACCTGTGGGACTTATTCAAGCACTGGAAACCCCCAAACCACAAAGATTTTTCACTGCTGTGTCCTCAGGGCTGACTGTGAGGCAGTGGAGGAAAATGAGAAAATGATTATTGTTATTATTGAACACTTGAAAAATTTTCATCTTACAAATTAAGAGACCAGCCCTCCTGACAGGTGCCTGCGACGACAAATGAAGCATAATCAAATTGTCCAAATGCAGAAAATGAATTTGAAGCCAAGGAGGAGAGGAGAACAGAAAGATGAACAGGAGTGGAGAAAAGACAGAAATACAAGATTCTCATTTACAGTCCCGACTAGATCCTCACTCCCCACCCTTGTTGCTTCCATGACAACCAGACGGAAGGTTAGGAGGTGGAGGGCGTAATGAGTTTTTGTCTTTAGATAGATGCAGACGCCGCATCTCAGCCACCCTCTTTTGCCTTAATGACCTCCTACTTACCAACCAGATGAAAGCCAGTATTCACCCGCCTTTATTAGTGTCACCAAAACCTGTGTTTTTATGTTTTATTAAAGGTAGAAGTGAGGAGTGAGAGGAAGGTGCAATAACATAGGAATTACTTAAAGTTCTGTGAATGGAGAAGAGCTTATTGGGATGCAGGCGTCTGTCCCAGCGTGGACACACACAGGTGCTTTGCTGAATAAATAACCGGTTTATATTCAGCTCAGTAGCTTAAGTAAATCTGTTCTGGCTCTTTTTATGAGCACAGTGTACACATAACACAAGGCCGCACAATACACCAGACAGACATGCAAACACAAAGACAGACTTAAGGATGTTCTGAGGATGAGTTGCACAATGTCCTTTTTGTCTATTTTTGGATATACGTATTTGTTTCAGCTGGGATTGTCGTTTCATCATGTTGTGCTGATTATGGAGTGGATAAATGCAGATTTAAATAATCGCCATTCCCATGTTTCTCTTGCCATCCTGCCCTCTGTCTACCCCTCTCCCTATCTGCAGGGGTCCCAGGGTTCTTCCACCTCTCTGTCTTCCACTAAAGTTTCCAGCTCTGTGGAAGATGGGGATGGACTGGTTACTGAAGGTGAGGAAAATTAATGTTACAAGAATGTCCCATCAGTCCATCAGTGGGCAAAGGCGACTCACTTGCAAATATCATGCATGTCTGAATCATGTTCATGACCTTTGATGCGTCTTGCTCTCTCTTTCACACCCACGTCTCCTGTGTCTGTGTTTTTCTTCTGATTTGTACATCGTGTTCTCATCAATTTCCCATTCTCTGCTGTCTGTCTTCACCTCTCTGACTCCATACAACTCTGTAACAAATAGTGTTTTTCCTCTCTCTGTTTGTTGACTCTTTATTTACTTAAAGAGGAGCCAGAGAACCTTCTTAAATGTTAGAAATCAAAGTAATTGATATTTAACTGAACATTGATTGCATATATTTTTATTTACCAATCGGTTCTGTATTTACTTTTCAATTCGCCAGCTTCATTACAATTTAGAGAATATTATTTATAACTGATGATGGTTTTATGTTTAAAGCTACTTTTAATAAGCTATATATTTTAAGCATCTGTAACAGTATTGATGTATCATTTACTTTGAAATCATTTAATAAATCCCTCCTTTCTGTTATTGTTTATTACAGTTGCTGCAGTAAATGTAGCCTGAAATTTTTTTTTTGCAAAATACTGAACTGAACAAGTGTAAACTGGTTTATATTCTCGAGTCCCTCAGCTGCTCTAAACCTCGTGCTTCCTCCCTGCAGCTGAGGTTCTAGTCGATGAGGTTCCAGCTGTGCCGGCCTACATATCAGACCGCTACAAGGTGGGACGCATGTTAGGCGATGGGAACTTTGCGGTCGTCCGGGAATGTGTGGAGCACTCCACAGGACGGGAGTACGCTCTCAAGATCATCAACAAGGGCAAATGCAGAGGCAAGGTAAACTACAAACTATGCCTCCAAAGGCAAAGGAGTACTGTACATTACCTGTAATTAGTTATATCCACCTCTATCTAAAAGTAGCCTGTAGGTAGCTGGCACACAAACAACTATCTTGCTTGCAGATGTAACCAAATACTGTTTGCAGTTTATCAGGGCACACAGTTATAAATGATAAAATCCCTTCAGCTGCAATTCTAGGCTGATGTGTTACTTGAAGGACAACTTAATACCATCTAAAAATCACTCCCATCCAAGGTGGGACAAACTTAAACTTTTGAACCAGAGAGGGCAAAGAAAATGCTTTTCAGCCTGGTGTGAAGTTACTGTTTATTCCTTTAATAAATGTGTCTCGCTTGACTATAAAATACAATTAAATTCTTATTCCAGGAGCACATGATCCAGAACGAGGTGGCCATTCTCCGCAGGGTCAAACATCCAAATATTGTCCTGCTCATAGAGGAGATGGACACTTACAACGAACTCTATCTGGTCATGGAGTTGGTCAAGGTGCGTGGCCGTGTTTGCATACTGTAATTACATGTTTATTTTTCTGTGTTGGTGCATCATCTGCTCCAGTTATGGACAGGCTGGGATATTTGGCCAAACTGAGATAATAGATAGACGTGTTCTCTGCTGTATGCTGGCAATCATTATCTCCAATTTGAGAGCGACAGAGAGGAGCAGGGAGGCAGAAACAGTGACAGAGACAGTGCAGCAACATTCAACCAGTGAAGCAAATGATGAATTCCAACCAGTCACACAGTGTGGGATGGAAAGAATCGGTCTGTGGCCCGAAGCGCTCGTGTGTTCACATTCTTTATTCTCTCTCGCTCTCTGAGTCAAGAAATGTTTGTGCATAATTCAGGAGCCAGGAATGTGATCCATCTGTTCGTGTTGTGGCGTAGAGTACTACAGAATATAGATGAGAGGCAATCTGTGGAAGAAATGTGTGTACGTGTGAGTGTGTCCAAAGGATGAGGATCGAGTGGAGGCTGTGGATGAATGAGGTGGACAGAGTCATTTCAAGAATGACAAGGACTGAAAGAGGGAGAGAGACAAATGGATGCACTGAAAGGGGAGGCAAAGTGCAAGAGAGGGAGAGAGAGATGATACAAAATATAGCCAAAAGTATGGTATACATATAGTTTCGTGTCATTTTGCCTGGTGCTGTTTGGGGCTAGGCCCCTTAGTTAAAATTAAGTCAAAGCAAGGCCCATAAAGAAATGTTTTTTATAAGATGGCGTGAAAGAATTTAACTGGCTTGTACAGAGGCCTCAACCTTATCTTACAGCTTTGGGATGCCGTGAGCCAGGCTTCATCACCCAACATCAGTAGTCACCCTCACTAATCCTCTTGTAGCTGGGAGAAAACATCCTGCAGCCAGGTTCCACAATCTTGTGGAAAGCCTACAAAGTAGAATGAAGGAGGATGTAGCAGCATATTAATGTCCTTCCTTTTGGAATGAGGTGTTCGACAATCACATAAAAGTGTAATGTGAACATATTTATGGCCACATAGCGGAGGTAGAGAGGAGCTGGTTAGAGGCTGAGCTGTGGCATTTGACAGCTCTCAAGTTTAAATAAGTGTCGCTGTGCAGGTTGGATGCTGACAGTGTGTCTGAGTCTGTGCTGGGAGAGAGAAAGAGAGAGAGAGAGAGAGAGAGAGAGAGAGAGAGAGAGAGAGAGAGAGAGAGAGAGATTCAGCCCTATTTTAAGCTTGTTCCACTTATTCCACTCAGGGAGAGAGACACAGAGGGGATAAGAGAGAGAGAGAGAGAGAGAGAGAGAGAGAGAGAGAGAGAGAAAAGAAAGTGAGAGAGAGAAAGAGAGAGAGAGGTTAGAGGAGGGTGAGATTCATACAGAATGAAAAATATGAGAAAGTGAGACAAATGCCTGAGCCTGAAAGAAAAGAGGAATTACAGAAAAAACTTAAAATGAAAGGGAAATATTAAAGACACGGGAGTAGATGTTTCAACCAAGGTGAAGAAAGAGGACATTTTACCCCTCTGGCTGCTGAGCAAACGAAAACCCTCGCTATTAAATCCACTTTCTCACAGAAAAGTCTTTTCAGCAGAAAAAGATGAGCAACTACGAAAAGTTAGAAGTGAAGTTCTGTAGGCGAAAACGCCAAACAAACAACAAAGTGACATTGTTCCTAATACTGACAACTCGCCCGTCCATCATGATTTGTCCACAGGGGGGAGATCTGTTCGATGCCATCACCTCTGCCAACAGATACACAGAGAGAGACGCCAGCGGCATGCTCTACAATCTGGCCAACGCCATCAAATACCTCCACACCCTCAACATTGTGCACAGAGACATCAAACCAGAAAACCTGCTGGTGAGTTCACACAGAGTGGGCCTGCATGTGTCTGTATACATGGTCATATAACTTGCCGCAGTATAGCCTCTCTCTCTTAGCCTCCCTCCTTTCTGAATGAACAGTGAAGTAATATCACTCACTCTGGACTCTCACCGAGGAGAGAGATGACTCATCCCTGCTGCCCTCACACCTCCCGCACACTCCTTCTCCATCCTCCCTCATTTGTGCCTTCCCTTTCTCCTTCTCCCTTCTGTTGACGTGCTCGTTGTCTTCTCCTCCTCTTCCCTCAACTGCTGTTCTTCATCCCCTCTTGTCACCCTTCAAAAGTAATAAATGGTCCGCTCCAAAGACAGTTGAGGGGCCTCTGTTGCCACATTCACCCCTGCTGACCTTAGATATGGTCATAGCTTCTGTCCCTGTGTTTCCTCTGCTCTGTCTCCCCTTTGAATTCCAACTATTTTAGTTAAATAAGAAGTGCTGAGGTTGAGTGGGCTGCCAAAATAGAAATGCTACACTTCTAGGTGTTAGCTCTTTGTCAGTCAGCTTCACAAAGGTGTCTTTTTTCCCCTTATTTCTTAAAGGTGCAGATATGGAGATTAATCACAAATACATGTAGCAGATGGAGAAAATAACTAGAACACTTGACACAATGTATGAAAGCCTCACACTATTAGTGTATACCTCTGTAATTATGCAATTTTCACAATTCTGGTCAAAGAGGACATATCAAACAGTTTTATTTACACATCCAGCAAACACAGAGCAACACTTGTATTACTATTAGTATGTTGAGTGATGTTTCTGGCCATATGGTGAATGTAAGTCCAACATTCACTTTCTTTTAGCTCTGTTTTTGGTCTCCACCAACCCCTGGTGGAAATATCTGGCTTTTCAGCTGCTGAATGATCCACTGCATTCTCTAGCTAGTCTCTAACTTTGTTGTTTGGTGCTTGGTTGATATCGTATTGTGGGTTTATCTGAGCTTTTTGCTGAAAACAGCACAAGAAGTGTGCTGAAGTGCTCCGTAGAGCTGAGGGGGAGCAGCAGACTTGGGGTTCTTCAACTAAGTGCTACCTCTTTCTCATGCATGTAGTAATTTGACCGGTAATAGAAAAATATTATTTATAGCAGCGTTAATGCTGTCGTTTGTTTGCAGTTATATCAGGGCCTATACGGTAATACTATACTTTTTCCATCATGTGTAGGATTTAAGCATCTTCAGACTTTGGTGCCCCCCAATGGCACTATCAATAAAGACACTGCAGCAGACAGCGAAGCACACCACTAACCCCGAATCCCCCATGGATTTGACCCAGGGACACTTAGAATGAAGGGCGGAAACTACGGCAATCATCTTCGGGATAGTTACATTTTGTTAATCAAAAACTGAATAATTTGAAAGATGCTAAAATCACATAAAAAACAGAAACTTTAAATGAATTACAGACACATTATCTCTAGGACAGTTAGAACCTAACATTTAAACCCATCAAGATATTCGAGTACAGTTAATGCAGTTGCAGATGTTGTTATGCCTCACTATCCAAATCATAATCATCTGATTGCAGCTATTTAAGATCCTACTTTTAACAGCATTTGTTCTATGTGCTTAGGTCTACGAGCATGCAGACGGCAGCAAAAGCCTGAAATTGGGAGACTTTGGTTTGGCAACTGTGGTGGACGGACCCCTCTACACTGTCTGCGGGACCCCGACATATGTAGCACCTGAAATTATCGCAGAAACAGGGTAAGAAGAACGTTAGAAACAGAGCTGTGGTTAAAAGGGAATAACACATAGCCAATGTATGAGTCATGTCGTGATGCAGTTAGGCTGCAGGTTACAGAACAGTTTACAGTAACCTTTCTTTCTCCTTAACTTTGCCTTGAAGTTATCATGTTTCTTTCTTTTTGCAGGTATGGCCTTAAGGTGGACATCTGGGCAGCTGGAGTCATCACCTACATCCTACTGTGTGGTTTCCCACCCTTCCGAGGGTAAGCTAACAGCAAGAGCTACTCCACCAAGTTAAATATCTACTATCACTTTCACTGCTTTTTTATTTGTGAAATAATAAGAGTTTTGAATGTGTCCCCTCGAATGTTTGGTAATAATTTGGTATTTTAATTATGTAGTTGCATTCATATGGAATTTTTTTGTTTGCAGGAGTAGTGACGATCAAGAAGTGCTTTTTGATCAGATACTAATGGGACAGCTAGAATTTCCTCTACCGTACTGGGACAATGTGTCCGAGACAGCCAAAGTGAGTATCTATATCCTTATGGACATCATTTGTTTGCGTGTGAACTGATGGAGGAAATTCACTTTATACAGAGGGAATAAAAACTCACTAATGCTTGTTTGCTGCTGAAGGAGCTGATTCGATCCATGCTGGAGGTGGAGGTGGATCAGAGATACACTGCCCTCCAGGTGCTGGAGCACCCTTGGGTCACTGTAAGTACCGCATTAATTGAGCTTGAGCCCTCACATCTATGAGTCACAATATTTTCCCATAAGGGCTGATTTTGTTATTCTCTCCTCCTTTCTCGATACAGGATGAGGGTCTATGTGAGAATGATCATCAGCTGTCAGTAGCAGGGAAGATTAAGAAGCACTTTAACACTAATCCGAAGGTCAACGACACAACTGCAGGAGTGTCAGTCATTTCGGTAAGTCACTACCACTAGAAACTACAGTACCCATAGATCAACTGGTTTGATGGATTGTTTAAACAGAGATCTACAGTTGTTAATTTGTTCAGCCGCTTAAGACAGATACAACTTTCTGACTGAAGTTTGTGTCTTCTTGGTATTTCTGTTTTGGAATGAACTGGTGGTTAGATTGATTGTGCTGGTTTCTCTTTGTGTTCAGCTGGATGACAGCTTTTCTATGCAGAGATCTGGGTCGTTGGATTTCTACCAGCACCCGGCCATGTACTGGATAAGGTACGGCAGGTTTCCATAGAGACACAACTGGGTAGATGGTCAAAAACCAGCGAGAAATCATAACAAACCAAAATAGAGTCTCTCAAATTGATGTATCCCCTCCTCCCTGCATGCAGCCCTGCTGACTGGCTGCTGCTGTGCTGCTTTGACAGCTTCATGTTGTCCCTGCTTTTCGGTCTTTGTGCTTGGCTTTTTGCTTCTTTCCTTTAATCCCCTGCTCGCTGTAAACACATATTTCACACAGTACTTGCATCGCTGTCGTCTGTCTTCAGCCAAAGCCTTGTCCTCTGTGTTGTGTCACTGTATATCAGTTTCTCCAGGTTTGAGTGTGTGAGTAAGGATGTGGCAAGTTACCCCGAAAATGACCCTTGTGAATGTTTCTCCTAAACGTCTCTGTTGAACATGTACTGCACAACCAATTTCTTTTATGACAAAGTAAACACACTGATGTTGCTGAGGTTTTTCCCTGAGTAACAGTCACTTTTTGTTTACTTCCTTTGTGAATGCTGCCATCCACAGAAATAACCCCGTTCCCTTGCTTGTCACAGTGATTTTCAGTGATTTTTGTGATTGATGTCATGCTCTCTGTCTGGCTGCCTCCTACTAACAGGACTCCCATTGCCCAACTCCTGTTATGTGACTTTGTCCACGATTGATTAATGGAGGACCTAGAGGTTCATGGTTATAAAGGTTTATAGTTACACTGGTTGATTTTAATAATAATTGGACGCTGACAAGAGGCGGAATTAATTAACGCAACAATTTAATGTATTACTCTAGCATAAAAAATAGCATATAAAT
Organism: Dicentrarchus labrax; assembly: GCF_905237075.1. Classification (NCBI taxonomy): domain Eukaryota; kingdom Metazoa; phylum Chordata; class Actinopteri; family Moronidae; genus Dicentrarchus; species Dicentrarchus labrax. The sequence continues at coordinate 18,812,490 of NW_026136705.1, read as the reverse complement.
AACAAAATGAAGCAATAAATATACACAAAGGTAGATTAATTAATACTAAAATGTGTAACTCAATGTTTGACTCCAAGTAGAATGGGACCAGAGGCAGGAAATTAAGTGAACTGACTCTCAGTAATGTCAGATACACAGTAATATCTATGTAAAATTTGCCAACATTAACCATTATAAGGTACTGGTCATACCAGACCTTTGCCACAAAAATGTCAAAATGAATCTGGAAACAATAGAATAATAAATGTTAATTAAAGCATAGTTTAAGAAGTGTGATGTGGAATTGATTTATTCCACACTTAGGTATTAATTGACTAATCTTGCTTTTGTTAATCCCTCTTCTGTCCAATTAAACATTCATTAATAACCTTATGGCCAAGTGCTAGACTCTCCTGGTCCTCCATACTGGATTATGTACTGTGCTACTGGATCTCAGCATCAGAGGATCTAATCATAATGTTCTCCTGTTCTTCACTCATTCAGGCCACCCCTCTTGATAAGGAGGGGCAGATTCTCAGACGAGGACGCCACCCGGATGTGAAGCCACTGCCTTTAGAGATGATGCTGACGGTGACAACAGTAACAACATCAACAACAAAAACACTACGGGCCGAGCCTCCCCGTTGCCTCCCTGGCCTGCCCACGGCCCCTCCCTCTCTGACCCCTGACACTTGCTCTGACCCTTCCCCGAACCCCAGCCTCCCATCTGACTCTGATGACATCTCCATCAGCTCAGCCAGTATCGCCTGCTCCCCCAACTCGCCCTTCTAGAGGGGAAGAGGGGGGAGCAGGGTGAGGACGCGAGGAATCCTCATCCAGCTCCTCCCTCTATATGGAGGAGGAGGAGGAGGAGGAGGAGGAGGAGGAGGAGACATCAGCTTCCCCACAGTCTGTCATGTAAGGCTGGGGGAGAAAAGGGGGAAAACTGTGGAGGGAAAAACAAAACAAACAAAAAAAATCAGAGAGAACTTTTAGCTTTCCTGAATTCATCTTTCCAAACCCTGAGGAGAGATCAATCAAAGGGTGGACAGAGGAAAAAGAGGGTAGAGAGGTTTGGGAGAAAGACTAAAGAGGCAACAAGAAGCAAAGATCCAGAGGAAGAGGGAAAAGGCGGAATAAGGTGGAAGACTTTTCATTTATTTCTTTTTAACGTTCTCTCATCTGAGCACATGTTCCAGAGCTCAAGGAGCGAGAAAGGGCAACAGTATTGTTTACCCCTCAGTGATGATCTGGGCTCGACATGGAAACTTCCTTATGGTGGAGCTGCTCTACAAGGCAATATGAGAATATGGACCAATGTTCATGTTTTATTGAACCTTATTTATTCATTCTTTATTCGCTGCATTTTTTAAATATGTATTTCCCTTTTTCATAAAGGATAACTTTTTTTGTTGATTGACATGTTCTAAGAGCTTGGTGGAATTGAAAAATAATGGAAAATGTGCATAGAGGTAGAGCTCAGAAATGTTGAGGTAGGTTGCTGTAGACTTGATGAACAGTGTAGTTGTGGGAAATGAGAGCTACAGTATGTAGAGAAACGTTTTTTTCTTACAAATGTATTGAAAACAGTGTTTATCAAAAAAAGATAAATGACAAAGAGCACTTGTGCTATATTCTGTGCTCCACACAGTTTTGGCGTTGCCTTCCTGTAATGTTGGATTGCAGTATTACAGTTTACATTTTACACAGACTGCTATTGAGACAATAATGGTGCATTTGATTCCTTCTTGTAATTTTGTTGATTGCTTCATTCGCGACATCGATACACAAAAAATTCAGCAGCATTCGAGTGCTCGTGTAGCAAATTCAACATTTGAACAATTCTTTTCTCGATGCACACATTTCCACAGTCATTCTGTATTGATATCATATTATTCTTGATTATTTGTGATGCTCATGTACACATAGGAAGCCTTTTTTTAAAAAAGAAAATTTCCAACACAAAAGTCATATTTCATCCACATATTCCAGCAGTAAAGAAAGGAATAATTGTTGCAGGTGTACCACTTAAATATGGGTTCGGAGAAATGTTTTAGGTGGTAAATCTATAGGATTAACTTATGAGGGCTGCCTTTTTGCACAAAGTACTGCAGTCTAGGTGCAGTCAAACACTTATGAGAGAAAGACAGTATGAATGCCGGAGAACCAGCAGCACTCTTGGGAAGCAGTACATTTAAAAGGGTGGAAGAGGATTTATTTCAGCTCTGTACAACCTCATTCATGGCTTCATTTATTCAGATGAAAGCATGACAGACATACAGTAGCCTATTCTTATAATAAAAAACAGTTTCGTGATGAAGTATTGTTTATATGTTATGTAAATAACATAATTTTATTTATTTTGATAGTTCACAATACAGTATATTTCTTTACTAGTAGTACGTCTATGAGAACAGTAAAAAAAAAAAAAAACAATCAGTCATACATGTGTATCAGTCAGTCAGCAAAGAAAAAATAATAATCTAGAGGAGATCATCAGATCGAAACAATACAAGTGAGTTGAAGAAGACGATTTCGACCTGATGTTGTACCACCTGGATAAATCTACACTGACATCTTTGCTTCTTGTCAGACACTGGAAATGATGTCACTTCCTTTGCAAAAGCAACCGCTAAAGGGATTTCCAGTAACTGATGTGAGATAAAAGATAGGAGAAGCCAGAGGAGTGAGAGAAATGCAGAGTGATTTCAGTTTTTTTTTTACAAATGATCTCCCTGCAGTCGTCACACTTGTCTGTAAGTTTCTGTATTTATTCTCGTCATCACACATAGACAGTAATGTGCCACCATATTGACCAGATCAGTATGAATTTATTTGTGCTGTCGAAATCCACACTCTCCAGCACATGGGCACATGTGGTTTACCAAAGTGCTCTCACAGCTGCACCACACTATTACAATCTGTTGCAATACCTGTACCTCTGTTCAACAAGGATCTATCAATAACAATAGTAATAATTAAAATATGTTTCAAAAACAAACTTTCTGTGTCTTTTGTGGAGCTTTAATGTGATTTAATGGGTTTAGTTGGTGTGAGATTTTAAACTTCAGTCTGTATAGTTTACTGAGATTACTAGAGTTTTCCACTTACAGATTTCTTTCATTCTAAATTTGTCCTATCAAATACGTGCACAGCATCCCACTAAGGCTTTTTTTGTTGCTTTTGTTAACTGTTATCTGCTGGGATGGCACTTGACTAGAGGGGTACTTGATATGTTGTTATGAATCCCACAGCAGTTGTAGCCAGAGAAAGTGGGATCCAAAATGTTCTGTACTTGACAGTGCAGATGCTCAGCGTACAGGTGGGGTGATACGAGTAGAGGATACTTGTATCCATGGAAATTAATTTTGGCTTCACTGTGGTTACATAAAAAAATAAAACTTAAATTAGATTACAGTAAGAAAAGACTTCATGAAGTTGCACGTGGCATTAATAATAAAAAACGTGTCCTGTATTTCCTTACCAGAGTAGAGTTTGAAAGTTTCACAGTTTTCTGCTAATTAGAGAGCAAACGCTGGCTCTCAGACAGCTGTCTCTGTGCTTCCCCTATGATCATGCCAGCCATATTCTCAGACTATGACAGTTCATTTCTATTCTTACCTGCAGGAACACTATACCAAGTGGAGACATTGTAGGTCTGAACACTTTCTGTGACACTCTGGTAACAGTAAAGAATCTCTGCCTCCAGAAAAGCTGTCCACCTTTATAAACTTCCAGCTTTCTCAAGCGTGGAACTTTTGTAAACGCATTCAGTCATTTTCATGGCTGCTGGCAGAGTGATGCGTCTAAAGATCATGCTGTCCTTGTGACTACTGTCTAAATAACCCATCAGTATTGATTACTTGGGTTATAATAATCAAAATCCATAAAACATGATATATTATATTATTAATCCATTAATATATAATATAATATATATGTAACATATATATATATATATTAAAAATGTCATTATTACTGTCAAAAAGGGCACAGTGAAAGGAGCCTGCATTTTGTTATTTGGGCCACTAGGGGTCGCTGTAACACATGGAACCAATGCAGCGAAGAAGAAATTGCTTGTGATCGAATTGCAGGCTAAACCCAAAGAAGTATCACAGTAACGTTAGCTGGATAGAAATCATTGGATTTGTTTGCCAAATCATGGTATATGAGTGACATACTGCCTTAATAAAGCAGTTGAACGCATATGAATACAGGAAAGTGGCTGGGCAAATGTCAACTAGTAGCAGCATTAGCTAAGTAGAGTAGCTAACGTGAGGTGACCGCAAAAGGGATGGTAGTTAGTTAGCTAGCTAGCTTGCTGTTGCTACTGTATCTGTTCACCGCAATCATGAGCGAAGATGACAACTCAGCATCAGCAAACAAAGACAAAGACTCGACTCTCCTGCTCACTAAAGACGGACAAAGGTACTACGTGAGTAAAAGCGGAGTAGTCGACAGCAGAAATGTGACAACGCCGCACGAACCAGACAACAACGTCTCCTCCTATGACATGGACGATCCGGACGAGGAGAGCGACGTCCTGGACACTTCGGATCCCAGGGACAGCGCCGCCAGCCCGGAGGAGCTCAACGACGAGGAGACCTCGGAGGGCGACAACGCACCCAAGCAGTGCACCTATGAGGGGTGCACGGAGACCACAACGCAGGTGGCCAAGCAGAGGAAACCGTGGATGTGCAAAAAACACCGCAATAAGATGTACAAGGACAAGTATAAGAAAAAGAAGAGCGATCAGGCCATGTCCAGTGGGAAACTTGATGTAAGTTACTTTATACCTAGAGGCATCCTTTAGTAGACTTTTAGTACTCTCGTGTATTAAGTTACATGTAGATACGTTTAGAAATAATGAATTTGAGAGGTTACAGTGCAGTTTACATTTTCCAACTAAACTTTATGGTACATGTGGGTCCCTGGCTCCAGACTTTACTGAACCACAACACTAACAAAACTCCCCCACTTAACTGCTTGTTGGTCTAATCAGGAGAACTCAGAGGAGCGACCGGTGTCTGTGAACAAACAGCGCATGGGAGCCATGGGGGACCGGCCAGCCAGACCCTCCCTGATAGAGCAGGTCCTGAACCAGAAAAGGCTGGTAAGTCATAGCTGATCAGATGCAACTACAGTATATGATTGTTCTTATTCTCACTCTCAGGTACTTTATGGTAAAAACATATTATTACGTTATATATTACATATTATTTTGACAGAAATTGCAATATAATTCACGATTAGTGTGGGAATAGTTCTTTTTGCATCACAAATTAAATTTTGACTGATACAAACACTATTAAAATTATGATTATGTGAGTTTGTGGGGTGTCTGTAACAGACAGACAGATTTCTTACATCTGGAGAACAAGATTTGTAGGCCAGGGCATCTCTGTAGTACTACAGTAGGTCATTATAATGCTGTTTGTCTTCTGCGATTTGGATACTGTAATTTAGATAATATTTTGATTAATTGTGCAGCACCACTCCTAAGTATGTAAGTTAACAGGTTTTACAGCGATTGTGTTTCTTGTGTCCTTCCACCCGGACTGGGAGGCATCAGTTTTTAATGTCTAGAGAAATGTTTCCACAAGCCGTTCTCTTCCATACAAAGGCAGAAAAAGACAAGAAGGCATTAAATATTTGTTGTTGTATTGTACTCTGAAATTCGAATGTGTGTGTGTGTGTGTGTGTGTGTGTGTGTGTGTCCTTCAGTCGCTGCTCAGGAGTCCAGAGGTGATCAGCTTCCTACAGCAGCAGCAGCAGCTCCTGGCCACACAGGGCCGCAGCCAATCACAGCAGCAGTTCCAGGGCTGCTGACGTCGGCCGGTCGATGCATTTGTGATAAATAAGAGAACACTGAAGAAACACCGGCACCCTAAATGGATAGTAACCGTATACTGTAAACATGAATTTCCCCAGCCAGACAGCCATCCTGAGAAAGAATAACTTTGTGATCAAGGGATGTTTTAATGCCGCAGTGAGACTGGGGGACTAAAATAAGTTGAACTCATCTAAATCCCTCAAAAGGTGTGAATTTTCTAAGTAGCAGACTGATCATGTGGTCAAACAATGTCCGGTGCTGATTAGGAATTACAATTTCCTGAATACAAACCAACATGTATTTTAATGTATTTAAGTTTACTTATTGTGAATTTACTTTGTAGTTACTCTATCAAATCCCATTCTTTCTGTGTCGTCTTCCTTCATGTGGCAATATTAATGAAGGTACTGGATTATGATTGACATTAAAGTCATTACAGTTGTGTGTCTGAGTATCGCTTATGTGATACTTTTTACGCTCTTTCCTCTCTAATGAATTATTGATCTTCCTTGTGTTTTTAACGTTTTCTCTTGTCCATACGACAATCATGTGTGTGATGCATGTCTGTAACCGCTTTTCAGTCAAGTGGGGCCTTCAGGACTTGTTTTTAAACACATTTTATATCCCTGTTCATTCACCTGTTGTGAATCTGTTGCACAAAAAGTAACAACTGGTGCGATGAATATTGGTCATGCTAGTTCTGTTTGGCTTTGTACTGAAAAGTGGCACAGAGAAGTCATGTACTGTATTTTTCTTTGTGTTTAAGTGGAAGTGTATATCTCCTACTGTGATTATGAGAGTAAAATTATTATGCTAACATTGAGAAATTGAAAACGTGTTTATATTGCAATGTGATGCTTTTTTTCTTTCACACAGGAAAAACATTTTGATACTTAAAGAAAAAACGACTTTAATGGAACAAGTATAAAGCAACCAGTACACACAGTCAAACATGAATCAACACATGGAAATACAGTACATACTACCATAATAACATTTAACATAACACATAAGTCTTTGAGTACCTATAAATATATCCCATTTTTTCTTGTCTTGGAGTGCAGTTGATGTCCCATTGAAAACAGAGGATAAATGCTTTATCATAGGCTGATTGAAATTAAGGAACACTCGATAAGTTAACTGCATGAGCAGTGAATGAATTTTCATTATCCACATGAAATTCAACCTTTCATGTGTTTCAGTTATGCAGCATAATGTGACAAAGCTCTGGGTAACATATTTTTGTAATTTGAACTGTCAACAGAGTGACCATAGAACAGAAAACCTGTACATTACAGAACATACAGAATCTACGACTACCTGTGCGGGGGACCACGAGCACACGCTAAACTGTGCGTGCGCTCGTGTTATGACACAGACGAGATGGGGTTGTGCGGGGAGCCCATCTGTGTGAGGACCTTGTCCAGCCACTGCAGGGGCCCGTGCAGATGTACCTCAATCCAGCAGGGGGTGCTGGTCACATCTTGACGATGGTATTCAGCACCCCAGCCCTGAGAAGAGGACACAAACATAGATATCAGATGCACATGTTGGCAGTTTAGTTAAATACTAAAATTAATGGGTGCTTATTAAGCCATAATGTCACATGTCACTTATTCTTGAATGCTTTAATTGTAGAAGAAAACTCAGTACCTTAACAAAGCTCATGCGGATGGTACACATCTTAGTTAGCTCGTAGACGACCTCAAAGCCGTGGTTTACAGACTGGGCGAGGAGCTGGGCAAACAGCTGGTTGTTAAATATCTTGAGGCTGCAGCCGCTGGGGATCTTACACACAGTGGTGGCGTGGAAGCCGTGCTGGAAGTTACAGTTACGGCTCTGGACAAAGATGCTGCTGTCGCTGAGACACTCCGCGTACACCTCGCCGCCTACATAGTACAGGTGTAAACCTGAGAATCATGGAGGAGAAAAACCAAAACAGTCTTAAATGATAAAGTCAAGAAGAATGTTGCAGGAAAAAAAACAAAACATCCCTTGTTTTATTATATTTATTTATTATAAGTGTAAAACTTTAAATGTCACAGCATGTCAAAAGAGCAGGAAACAGCTCTTTTATCCAAGAAGACAGAACTTATATATAATAAAAGATATACATATTCAATCACTTCATTGTATGTGAACTAATAACTGTTTTTTCTAATTTTCTGCAAAAGAAGAACCACAGGCACATTTATGCTTGTAAATGAGAAACGCCTGAGTAGTGTCAGTTGTGTCTGTGAATTGGGGACAGACTACCCTCAACCCCTTTGTATCATCCCTATCATTCAAAACCACATACATTTGTCAGCTGTAACCCAGAGGCCTTCAATGTCTGTCCAACAAAGGCAGGCTTTCTTAACTCTTGTACCACTAGAAAAAAAGCAATATTTGGCCTGAAGGATAAAGCATGAGGAGTGAAGCCTATATTGATGTGATTACTTAAAAAACACAGCGGGCATTTATATATATGTATGTAAAAAAAGGTGTGTAGATACATTTTTGCAAGCAAACTGTCCCTCAGTTCTTGCTTTCATTATATTTTGGATACAGCCCATGGATAAAATCCATTAAGAGATGATATAATAAGAGTGTGCTCTGATATGAATTACCTGAATGAACCATACATCCTACCTTTGCCAATGTGCCTGCGTGTGTGTTCGATGGTGGAGTTGCGGTTGACGTTGGATAGCAGCCCGAGGCAGAAGCGGTTCTTGTTATTAGATGGGTCTGTGAAGCCGTCCACCAATACGCTGCGGGATGACGCATGGAAAGTCTCCCCCACCCGGTTGTTGAGCTCGTAGTAAGCTACTGAACACCAGTACTCGGGTTCCTCGTAACATACAGGCCGTAAATCTAAACAGGTGGGCATCACGGAATAAGTATTCCGTGTTATTGTATAACTATACAATAACACAGTATAGTATAAACAGCCATAGTATAAACAGTATAACAACATTTCTATCATCTCATGGTATATAGAACTTGTTACTTTATTTGCATAAATACCACTTATATTGTGCTCCGTATGTCTCTGGTTGTGTGAACTTACCTCTGTGTGGGGCGGAAAATGTGAGTTTGATGGTTTCTGTGGAGTTGCTGGGCTTCACATCTTCGGGAGGGCTGCTCTCCATCATGCTGTACGGAGGAGGGGGAGTCTCTGCTGGAAAAGCACACATATGACAGGAAGAGGATAAACAGGGACAAGTAACTCATGTACACTCATCAGAGACTTGGGTTTGAGACTCCGAGGCCATCCATCAAGTCATGGTAAAACTACATCCTGCTCCTGTGACAGGTGTTTGAACATTTCAAATAACAATTAAAGTATTAGCCTGCTTTTGTTTTGATCCCTACCTGTGATGTGATACGGACTGCCGGGCTCTGTCGAGCTGTTGGGGGAGTTGGGGTAACTCTGTGAGGTGGGAGACTGGGCGAGGGAGGAGGAAGGGGAGGAGGAGAAGGAGGAGCAGGGCAGCGGAGGGAAGGAGTCTGGGTAGGTGGCATTTTGGGGCATCAGAGGCTCGTTGTGCAGGGAGGCGTTCCTGAACTTCGCCAGCAAGCTGTGCTGAGGGTTGAACTCGCTGTGGCGTGGGACCAGAACTGGTGGCAGCACTGAGACGAGAGAAAGGGAAGAAAAAGGTGGGGGAGAGAGGGCAACAGAGACAAAGAGCCAGATGCTGTAATAAAAGATCATATTACTGCAAATCCCTTTGCCTTGGGAACACTGTATTAGATCACTGTCATAGAACCCACAAAAGCTTCAATGTTATGAAATTAAAAATCAACAATGAGCCAATTTTATTTTTTTATTCCAGCAAATTTAGAAGATGTTCTCTGATAACGCGTGTACCTGGAGTCTCCACGCGCCTGTAGTGGTAAGGGTTAACACAGATGTCCTTCTGCTTGGAGCCGAATGGAAACTCGCAGCACTCCAGGGCTTTCAGCTCATGGTGGGACTGCAGGTCGGGCCAGCGCCACACCCTGCAGTAGATGACGTGGGGCAGACCCTTTCTGTGGGACACCTGCAACCTGCCATCCAGCGACCGAGGGATCGTCACACACTTGCCTGAAAGATTCAAATTAAACAGCGAGGACTTCAATACAGCTTCACCAAACGGGCAGATACAATTACTACCTCTTGTACACTTTTAAAATAAGAGTCTGCAAGCTGAAAGAAGATCATTTGAAGCTTTTAAGTTGAACAAAAAACTGCTGTACTTGTGTATTTTCTATATGTGTTAGCTATGGATATAAACAATAAATACTGAGAAGCAATGTAGTTCACTCTAGATAAGATTGTTTTTATCATGATTTAAACATAAATGATAATCAGACTAGTATAATTGACACATTGACAAATGGCATCTGTTGCAATCAAACATCCTCTTTACTGACCTAACCACTGGTTCCCAACCTTTCTACCTTACGACCCCTAGAATAAAGCACTGCTTTAGTTGCGAGTGATAGTTCCTATCAAAATGGTTCATTTGAGCAATTTTCAAGTCATTTTCAAGACCTTCTGTGAAGTAAATCTATCACGTATTTCACAAGAAACAAGCAACAACAAGACATTAAAGTCAGAAAAATTACATTATAATTAGCAGAACCATGTTTTGTCTTTCCTATTTTGTGAATCAACTCAAGGCCCCCAAGGTTTATCTTGTGACCACGTGGATGGGTTCTGACCTCCAGACTGGGAACCACCGGTCTAGACTACCACTGAATGATTTACTCACTGGGCTGCCCCGGGCAGCTGAGGGCTCTCTCCAGCTCCTCCATTGCCCCTTTCTTCTTCTTTAGTTTCTTCACTAGAGAGTCCACAGCCTTTTCTGCCCACTTCTCCTCCTCATCCCCTTGTTTCCAGCCAAGCAGGCGCTTCACTGCCGGGCTGGTGAAGGAGAATAGGGATGTAATGGAGGCAGAGGAGTTCATTATGAGATGGGCAAATGGGTGGCGAGATCAGCTGATGGGTGCTGTAAAAGGGATTTAAAGGTCCCTTGAGGAAGGGAGTGAGGAGGCAAATAATGAGAAGGCAGGACAGAGGTAAGGACAGAAGAGGTAGAACGATGAGTCTGTGTAAACAGAGGCTGCTTTTTTTGTATTCCACTGTTGCTTCCGAGCAGAGCTGGCGGAGGAGTTAAACTCCTGCCAGTGCAGCGCAAACACCTAAATCCCCTCTCTGTGTTGGCACAGAACGGGTCCGGCGGCTCTGGATTCGAAGCCTCCTGCAGGGAAGGTTATTCCTCACTCAGTCAGAAATCCAGGTTGAGTTTCAATCATCTGGCAAGAGAAGTGAGAGATAGTATGAACTGCTAATTTAGCTGAAACAGATGCATGATGGAAGGAAAAGTTCAGAGATTAGGTAACAAATAAAAAAGAGACCCCAGGATTTAATTATAAGGGAGAATTTAGCTACAGTTACTTAGGTGATAAGCCGGTTTGGAGTAAAATCAAAGACCACCACATAACCAAAATCTACTCATATTTAACAATCGAGGCATTAGTGGTGGATTTCCATAATAATGAGGCTGTATCAGCAGGACACTGATACAGAGACCATGCCTGCATCAAACTGATCTCTCCACATGCTGAACAACAAGGTTATTATTCTCTTGGAGAAAATGAAACACGTACCAAAACTGTTTTCTCAGAAAGAGCAGGGGCAAGATGGCCAAGCTCATTTCTAGATTCACCAACAATGAAGAATGTCCTTTCTGGCCTCTGTTTCTATGATCATGCCACTGACGCCCAGGAGCCATACTGTCTGGCCAGAACACATCACAGGACAGGAGGGGGAGAGGGAGGGAGGCAGACACACACACACAGAGAGAGAGAGAGAGAGAGAGAGAGAGAGAGAGAGAGAGAGAGAGAGCCCTGTTTTTGTGTTTGTCTCTTTCTGTCCATCTAAAAACTAGGTGGTATAGAAGAAATAAACTATAGAAGTATTTAGTCTGTTCCACTACTGTATAGTTAAGATAGCCCACTTATGTTACAGTCATAATCCTGGAATCCTTTAGTGTGCATCACTCCAGCAGCATCTTACTCATAAATGACTCAAACTTTTCTCAAGTATTTATACAGTAAAGTATGTCTGAGACTCAATGCTAAGTTAATTATGGTGATATACTTGTTTTATCTCCTGCAGCAGAACGTCCTGAACCATGTGGTAGACAAGATATGTCCAAGCTTTAGGTTTAATCCTACATCCCTCTGAATCTCACACACACAACACAACCACATTCTTAAATCTGGGACTTTGTAGGTTTTTAAGGTGGATCTCAAAATTACACACAGGTAATAAGTAGTAGTGGGAATCAGCATACCCATATTATGTCCCATGCCGACACTGGTTCACCGCAGACAAACAGACAGCTGGGGGTTTACAATGACAGCAAAAGCGCACAAGCTCAATGCGGCATCAGTCTGCCGCTGCTGGCTTTATGGAGCCTGGCGTCACTCAGTCTGCAGGCTCAGATAGGCTAATTACCTAATGCTTTATCACCAGGACACCCCTTCCCAAAAAAGTAAACACGCCAGCTTCCTTTTACTACTACCACAGCGAGTCGTGTTGCCGCTACACAATCCAGGGTCTGCCCTAACATCCAAATGCACACCTTGATGGTACAATCTATGTGATCGGAAGCCAGGCAACAATAAAATTATTATGGTCATAGTTTGATAACATGTCAGGATCAAAGTTAGACCCGTCAGTCATGAGCACGCGTCAAAGAGAGATGGAGCACATTTGTTGAATATTCTTAAATCTGCGCTTAAAATAGTCAATCGATCTATTGATTACTGATCTATAACACTCAGCTTTTCTACATGAAGACAAGTCATGCCAATGTATGAGATACTATTTAATCCACCAAAAGTTGCCGGACAGGGCCAATGAGAAAATTAGTATTTAACAACAACTATCTTAAATATTTAATTGGGCGACAAATCTACAACAACAAAGGACATAGCCTAAAAAGAACACAAATCACAATTTCTGAAAAATAGACAATATTTGTTTACTTTCTCACCTCTGTTGTGATAACAAGTGCACCGCAGACAGCCTTGTGCGTGCGGAGGCTTCTCTGTCTGTAGAAGTTCAGGCCAGCACACTTGGGCAGCGAAGGTGTGTGTCTGTTTGTATGTGTGTGTGTGCGTGTGTGCGTGGATTGTGTCTGTGAGCGTGTGTTGACATTAAAGTCTCAAGTGAGCCTCAATAAAAACAAGAGCATCCTGCTGCACCTTTCAAAATAAAAGTGTTGTTGAGTAAACGTAGCGTGTGGGTTGCAAGGTGGCAGCCCAGAAGAGAACAAGTAGCCTACTGAAGTTTAGATGCTCATGTTATAACCTGAGTCTCGCAGTCTGTCTCTAACTAACGGGGAAAAGAAAATAAGAGAGGGCGAGGGCTACGAATACCATGTTATATTGGCTTTTGATTCTACATTTAATGTGTGTACACCACATTTGGAAGTGCAATATATTTTATACCCAAAATTCAAAATTTTGTGAAACTAAATAAGGTGTCTAGAGAATAATTTACAACTCATCAACAGATAAAAGACTAACCATTAATAGTTACATATATATTTAATTTTCCAGTACTAAACAGTATTAATAACTTAATATGGAATTGCAATGTTACTTTATTTAAACTTTTAAATGTCACTTTTTTTTCTGTGCTAAAGCAACAGACACACAATGGAGCCTATATTAGTGATGAGTGTGAAAATAAATAAATAAATGTTATATAGTAATCAATGTGTATGGATTAGGCTATCTAAATGTATATGTGAATATAACCAGCAAATTACATCTTTCATTAAGTAAATATATAGAGCACCATTTAGGTATACATGTAAACATTACGCAATCAATACATTTCTATGTTTTTATTTACCAATTAACTAATGTATAATACTAATCACAGCATTTTTTTCCGGTGGCAGACAATAAACATTGACAAATTCCTGCAATTTCCGCTTTTATTGTCGAGGTACAGTCCCACCACCTTCCGGTACTGTCCCGGCAGTCTGCGGTGCATTGACGCAGGTTTGAAGAGCCCGGAGCCTCCGCTCCTCCAGCAGCCCCAGCCGAGCGCCACACAGCCTCGGCGGCGTCAGCCTGGCTGGAACCGCAGCGCCTGCATGTAAGATCCCTCCGCCTTCCCCCTCCTGGAACTTTCCCAGGATTTCAGGGATTTCACATTCAGGCCCCGGCTGCAGCGGCGTGCGTGTACGCGCGTGCGTGTGCGTGAGTCCCACCTGAGCCGTGCCCAGTCTCCCAGTATGGCTCTAACTCACGGAGGGCAGGGAGAAAAACAAATCACACCTGTTCACCTTTTCCAGAATATTCTAATGATTGGATTGCCCTTCCTAATAGACACATGCTGCAGTAGCTTTGTAATGCGTGACAGACATTAATATGTTTATAATCATATTAATGGCGGTTAAAGTGAGTTATCTTCAGCCATCTGTTTGCCAATGGTGCGTGGTGAGCGTACGTTTAAAATAAGTTTGAAATATTTAGTATTAGCGTATGAGATGTGGTAAAAATCTGCCACTAAATAACTATTTCGGTTTTTATTACTTCCGTGTGCACACGCGCACGTGCACTCACGCCGCACCTGTAAGCCTCACAAAAAAATGTGAGTAACAATCCACCTGAGGGAGGGACTATCTGCCGTCTTTCACCACGAATTCAGTCGTGTAGTGAAATCAAGCTTTGTAGTTTTTTTTTCTTTTCCTCCTCTTAACATCCAACATGGTTCATTATCTATTGTTGGGAGCCATGCCGAGGTCTTTTCTCATTGCGGATGGACACGATCCTTCATTGGGAGTGCCGTGACTGGTCCAGTTAATGACGCAAGCCCGGCTGGCGACAGTGAGTCTACAAGTTTGACATTTTCGGTTTACAGCAACTGCTGCGGAACGTAACAATACTCCCAACACCACGAGAAAGCACTCTGGGGATTCCTGTCAGAAACATCATGGTTTTCATTTTCTTCTTTTAAACCCACCAGGTGGATCATCATCATCATCATCATCATCATAATGCACCACCGGGATAAACTGCCGGTGTGCCGCAAATAGGTGGTGGTCTGAGGAGCCACCAGGGTAAAATGTGGAACACTGACAGCAATGTTTGTTCAAGCTTTATAAATGAGATCAACAACAAAAAAATAAGAGTTATTCATGCCATCACTCCACCTGTAGGAAGTCAGGAGTCGTATCTAGCAATAAATAAAATACCTTCCTCATGTAAATCTATTTACTCATCACCTTTTCACTGAAGAACCGACTCCTGAGGCAGGAAACTAGAAGAAGAAAAAAAAAGCCACATTTGCTCTGTGCGTCTCTGGTTGCAGAGGGCAGACAGACAGGCAGGGCACAGACAGGATGCGCTCCCCGGGGGCTCCGAGAGGCCCCTAGAGACATCCGCATCAGCGCAAGCCCTAGACCTCAAGCTTGCATAAGAAAAACAGCACTATGAAGAACTTCATTTACCCAGACCGCAAAAACGCTTGCTGGACTCTTTCCAAGAGGATGTCCACATGAGGATGCAAAGGGATGACTGTGGCGGTAAATAACCTAACGCAGGGTTCCCCGCTCCTTCTTTCATGTCAAGAAAAGGCCACTCATGATAATGCGGGCCCCTATGCCCCCGTGAAATGTTATTTAGCTGACCCCAGTTAACTTCACGAGGATTTTAGCGGTTAAATCTAATTTTATAGCAAATTAAATAAAATGTAAGTGGAGTCAGATCCTGCATTTTTCTAGTGATAATATTTGATAGATAGTTAGCTCTGAAGGGTGCCTGACAGAGACCCTACTCAGTGACACTGTGCACCCTGTGTTAAGATACTGCAGAATATTTAACAGATGCATTAAGATGACATTAAGCGTGAAGCTTTGTGTGAGAAGAGACAGGATGCTGATTGAAAGAAGAGCAGAATACTACCTAACACGTTTTCAAATGCTATTAAAATGTTAAACACAGTGTAAAATCTCTTGGGATTATGTTTGATCCTAATGCAAATTCCTTGAGCTCCATGAGAAATAACTGGTTCCATCCTGCTGTTTTTTTTAATTTTTATTTATAAGTAACTCCTGTAGATTAAAGATTTGGAGAAAGACATCTTTCCAGCAGACTGGTCTCTGAACTCTGCAGCAAATACAAAATATGGATTTCACAGTACCGGTTTAAGCTCGTCTCTAATGGTCTCCTGTCACTTTATTATTGATTTCAAAATGAACATACAAGGCACTACATGGTCATAGTCTGTAATCTTGCTGCGCCCTCTGACCCTAGGTGGTAAAGCTGTTGTTTTTCCTCGACTCCCACAAAGTCAAGAGATGTCAAATTAGACATGCACAAAAAAAACCCCCAAACATTTGTTTTCTTTGGCTTATTCTTGATTTTACTAGTTTATATTTTGTGGTTTGTGCACATCTTTATCAATAATCTCTCCCTCCTTCCTCCTGGTTAGCTCTTTGTAACTTCTATTTTTAAAAGTGCTAATGTAAAGTTTGCCGTCTTTATACTTTTAGTAGTGGGGCTTTAATTATAGACTAATCTGAAAATAGTTTTCTTGATTAACTGATTAAATGTCTACAAAAGATAAGAAAATAGCCTAGAGCTCAAAGTGACAACATCAAGTGTTTTTTTTCCTGTCCAACAGCAGCCAAAATATTCCTTTTACAGCAATGCAAGACCAAAAAGAGTAATATATTCTAACATTCGAGAACCTGGAATGATCAAATGTGTTGCCATTGTTGCTTGAAAAATGTTGATTAATCAATTATCAAAACAGTTCCTGATTGATAAATTCACTAATTGTTGCAGCTGTATGGTAATGATTATCAAATCATAATTCATTGACATTTTTTTAATGTTGGTTCAAGTCACCCAACCCATCAACCCATGTCCCTGTTTCCTTACAAATACAGTCAATCCCTCCCTTTTGAAATCTCATATATTAACATTCATTCTATTCGTCAGAATCCCGACACAGATTCTCAGATCCTTCACATTTCATTACAGTCTTTCTCACTTACAACCGATTGGCCACAAAATAAACATTAAGTAACTTAGTACACGGACCAGTCATACAGATGCTCTGTACGCCGTGGCAACAGAAATATGCACGTAACTGTGGCCATCACAAGCCAACATTTAAAAAAAAAGAAGGCAGGACCATGAAGAACTCACAACGGTGTCATCTTCACATCCAATGAAGCCTGGAGAGGAAAAGGATGTGATATACTGTACTTTGTTATGGATTACAGTGAATGATGGACACGGCTGTTAATCCCACCTCATCCAAAGGTTTGACGGCCCTGTCAGAGGCTGTCTCTATGACACCAGGGATTGTCTGATTGGCTAGTCAGCCTTATTTGGTGACTGCAGCTTCCAGGCTCCGGTGATGTAACGCAGGCGAATGAAAATCAGGTCTAGTCCCATCTGCAGCCAGCTCCAGAACGGGATCAACTTGGACCCTGGCAGAGCAAACGCACAGGCCCCTTAATTCTCAAGTGATACTTTTATAGGACAAATAATGGAAATATGCCAGTTTTGCTGACATTTACAGCTGATGCATGCAATAACTCATTCAGAAAAGAATTCATCACGACAGTACTGAGAAGGTTTAAGTAAATGTTTTATAAATTGAGTGAAGCATCAACAGGAAAGGAACACTCGCACAGTAAATATAAAAATCAACCAATCACAGACTTGCAAACACATCCGAACAGAGATATTTATAGAACTACAGATATGTGGCACAGTGGGAGGACACATGTCCACATATTCCATGAAAAACCCTACCTTCTATTTCAGTCCAGTTGACCGCCACCTCGGCTATGGGGATTTTAAAACACTGGGCGATATAAAGGAGCTCCACATCAAAAGCCCTGAGAAGAAAGATGCACAACAGATGTGTTCAAATAAATATATATATATATTTTTTTTTGGCAGCATTACAAAAAAACACAATGGTCTGGTCACTGGGGCTGGGTATGGGACATGAGTCTGAGTATTGCCAAATGTTTAGGCAAGGAAGTCTTACCTAAGACTGTATTTTATTTAGACAAAGTTCTTCTGTGGCTGCTTGTGTTTAGAAAACATTTAACATTTGAGAACATGTTTATATCCATCGAAGTGAGCTATCCACACAAATCTGGGGTATCATATTAGTATTGTAAGATTTCAAATAATATGTGTCCTCTCTAGTCAAAGCGTCCCTTTTTCAGACAACATTAAAGCCCCTACAGACCTAACAGTCCACCCACACAGGTATCTTTAGTTGTGTTGCCTGATTAGACCTCTTCTCAGGACTGTGTGGGTGGACTTGATTGACATCTTCCTTCACTCTCCTGTTACTTTAGTTGCTCCTGTGAGGGCGGGACAGTTTACCCTGTTTGGTGACATCGTGGCATTCCAAGCATAGCTCCCCCTAGCTTCAACCTGACCCCGGGTCTAATTAGCCATATTAATTGAAAACACACCTGTGTGAGTTTGCTGGTTACACTTGTATTACGTGTTGTTTTTTTGTTTTTTTTTCACCTGTTTGACTGCTGGTCCGACTAAGGGGTCATTTTAAAACCCCTCACTTTGTGATAGGAATGTTCTTATTATAATTGAGTGCAAAATAAGCCATACACTGTTAAAAATGATTGTTTTCCAAAGATCCAGCACAACAGCTCAACAGGTGTACTCTTAACACAAAGGCACATCACAGCTGTTAATGAATCGTAACACTTAAGTAACAAAGTTTCCATGGAGTGTGAATCCTTACCATCGCTCTACGTGGAGAGAAGAGAAGGTCTTGAGCGCAGCCTCGCGTGTGAAAAGCTTGAAGCCACACTGCGTGTCCTTGACGCCTCTCACACAGAAGAACCACACCAGGAAGTGAAAGCCATACATGAGGAATGTACGAAACATGGATCGCTGCAGCAGAGATACAACAGTGGTTATTTACTGGTTAGACAGATGTAGTCTAAAGATAATATTCATGGTCTCCAAGCAGGCAGACAATTACCTGAGCTACCGACTCTTTCTCCATGTGAGCTCTGGAGCCACAGGAAATTGCCATGTTCTCCTATATGTACAGAAAGACATGTTTAGGATGGCCACACGCTAACCAAACTTCTATAAATACATGTATGCAAGACAGAACAAGAGAAATGGAACACCGCCACACCGGTTTAGGGTTGAGGTTGTTAAGTCCAGCCTCCACTTTGTCAATATCAGAAAACTTTGTGGCTCCATCAGCATCTGCCATCAGAATGACTTTCCCTCTGGAGCTCATAGTTCCCTTTAAATGTGACAGAAAAAAAAAAAACATATGTAAAATCAACCAAAAATGACTTCCATACTGTTACTTTTGTGCTTCAAACACACTGTAGTTTGACGTTTACACTCTCACCATCCTCACAGCTCCTCCTTTCCCCCTGTTCTTCACCAGCGTCAGGACCCGCACTTTATCTGCACCGTACTTCCTACTGTAGCGCAAAGCGACCTGGGAGCACATCACGACAAATCTCTCTTGGTATCACTTTTAAATGTTTAGTTAAGCAAAAGTGAGTTATGGAAAAAAATCTTTGTAACATATTCCCAAAAAAAAAAAAAAGGTTTAAAATGATTACCTCTGTGGTTTTGTCTCTGCTGCCATCATCAACCACAATTACCTCATAGGTAAAAGAGGGGTGCTGTTTCTGCAGTAAAGAAATAACAAGAGGGATTTGTACTTTTTAAGTTGAATGCTGCCACCTACTGGCACCTTTGAGAATAACTGATCAAGGAGATACAGAAAGATTTAATTCAATACTTTTCCATATGAGGCTGAGCACTTACCTGTCTGTCTTCCAAGTAGTCCATAGCTTCATCCAACATCACAGGCACTGTAATCACACACACTCACACAGATTAGCAACTATAACCTACTCCAGGTGCACAATGACACGAGGTCTGAGAGAACAGGATAATGCGGTTGAAACAGCACCAAAAAGGATGGTGACTAAATTCCTTATCGGTCAATTATTGGTGCGCAATTTGTAGTAATTGAGTAAACTGTGCATTTATTGGCATTAAGCTGGAGGAATTTGAAGCAGCAAACAATTATGAAGTCCTTAAAACACAGACTTGTAATGCACCTTCTCCTATACATTCTATGTGAATCGGCAATTACATAGCTATTTCCCAATGGGGCTAACAACTTTTTACAGTCTGCTGTGTCTGCATTTAAGTAAGGCTAGACACTGAGAGGGACATCAAGTCATCAGGTAAAGTCACTCAGTCACTGCACAAGTTAATGTGCAGACATTCCTGACTGAAACCTGGGTGTAACCCTTATCACTCACTGCGGAGCTCCTCGTTGTAGGCCGGGATCACTACAGACAGCTCCCTTGAATGGGGATCATGCAAGCTGGGGAAAAGCTCCTTCTCTCCTTCGGCTGTGACGAAGTATTTCTCCTTCTCGTGGCGTGTCAGGTTCACCATCTTAGCAGTGACGTGTGCTACAACGAGCACCTGAAAAGGAAGAAATATGAGAATGGCACTCTTGTTACTCTTACTGTCAGGTAGTTTTTATTTAATGACTTAGATGTACCTACAATAAATGAGTTCCTTAAACTAAAGTGTGTAATGCACAGCAGTGTTGTTCACATGATTTGATAAATAAGTCTTTTAATGTTTTTATTCATCATTCTTCAATGTTATGCCATAGACCTTTTTTTTTGTTTTTAGCTATTTGTGGTTTGTTTTACTGAATTAGATTTCTTGCTGTTGTTGTATGCTACGCTGGATTGGACATTTTGTTTTTCCCCTTTAAGCTGACACTCTTGTTGCTACTTTGGAGGATTTAAGTCATGATTTCATCACGATTTACAACTCCATTTTAGTGCTCATGAACAAACACAGAAAGAAAATAAATAAAATAAAATCAGGGGATGGAATTAGATGAATAAATGAAAAGTTCACAGCTGGTCTAAACATAAACTTCTTCCATGGAAGAGGTACACAGAGAGGGAAATCCACACTGATACTGACAGTCAGTGGATGCATTTGGACACATGGTGTTTCACATTACAGATATCAAACACAAACACATCTCTACCAACACAATATGAAATCTATATTACAACTACTCACCACAATCAAACCTAGAGCTGCCAATGCGACCAGGGCTTGAACTATTTCACAGAGGAAATCCATCTTCCATAAGTTACCCTGCAGCCACTGACAGACCCCCGAGCTTGCTTTCTCCTCGCTTTGCTGCGCGTCTTGTGTCCGGTACTCAGTCTTCACAGGATTTATAATAAAACACAAGCTTAGGAAAGTGTTCAGGAGGTGGAAGCCCTGAATAAAATGCCTTTTCCATTAACTTCCAATCACAACTGAACACAACCCCGACGCGGAAGTGACAGCTTGTTCTCGACACATCATCAGTTTGAGCTAAGAGAAGACCGAGCAGATCTGCAGTGATACACACACTGCCACCTAGTGGACGGCGGTGGGAGTAACTGCAGTGACTATATATATAAATAATATTAGAGGGGTTTAAAACTAACAGAGTTAAGTCTCCTTCGTATCAGACAAGATAACTATGAAGTGACAAATAAAAAGCAGAGGTTAATAACATTAATAAAGCCATTAAAGTCTTGAATGTCTCGATTCATTTTAATGTTATTAATGTTATAGGATTAAGATAATAAAGTGTAAAACCTCCTTGACACTGACATTGTGATCTTGATGGCTTTCTGATTTTTTTTTTTTTTTTGTCCAGTTAGTGTTTATAGTATGTATTTGATCTATGCTGGGGTTTCTTTAAGTTTACATTAATAGGTAAAAAAATGATTCAAAATTAAAAACATGACAATCTGTCAATATATTCTTATTTCATAAAAAAATAATAATACATGTATTTTCTGTAACTGTCTTCAGTGCTTACCAAATACAATTTATTTATCAAACTGTCATACACAATTGATTTAATTGATATTTATATCATCTGGCATTCATTATTTTGAATAAATTAAGAAACGTTATGTTTGTAAATATGAAACAAACATAAAAGAGCCTGCCTGTGGACACTGAATTCATGAAATGAAAGTTTATTTGCATCAAAAATCGCATTTGATCGCTGGCGTGCTTCTTCCTGCCGGCTACCGTAGTGCGTACACCAAACCCACGTGGTTAATCAAAACATCATGGCGGCTGGTTTCAAGTAAGACTGTAGCTATAACACCGAATATAAGACTTTTTAGAGGTGATAACTGGCTGCTTGTAGGACAGTTAATGCTCCGTGTGGGAAAGCTTTCACAGCTGGGTCCTGTTGTAATTCATATATACACATTTTACGCGTTTCTGACTGCTGTATAGTTGGCTAATCCTCGACAGACGCTGTGTGTAGTATTTAAGCTGTATTTAATGATGTCCTGTTGTCATACAGCCGAATAAAGCAGATATGTGTCACTACTGATAAAGTTATTTATGAGTTTCAGTCTCTAAACCAATGACTACTCACCTCTTCCTTCCTTCCTTCCTTCCCTGTCAACCTGTACAGGACTGCTGAGCCTCTGGAGTACCACAGGAGCTTTCTGGTGAGTGATGAAAACACAAAATACGCATATTTTGGTTAAATATTATGGTTTTGATTTCCCATTTTTATTATTCATGTGATGTTTTTCTAGAGAGAAAACTGTCGACCTGATGGACGGGAGCTGTCAGAATTCAGAACCACAACACTGAACATAGGTGAGACACAGCGCTGACTCTTATCTACAGTATATACAATGATGTGTTGCTGTGTTTTTCTTCAGTCTACATGGGGTTATTTTCTCCGTTCAGGGTCCATATCCACAGCAGATGGCTCGGCCCTGGTGAAGGTTGGAAACACCACGGTCATCTGTGGGATCAAAGCGGTAAATGATCATGAGCACTGCAGTTAGAAACACCTTATTTCAGTGAGTCTGGGTCAGGTAAAGAGATGTGCAGTGATTTCTTGTGTTTCTTCTTGTGCAGGAGCTGACAAACCCCACAGTGGAGGCACCTGGGAAAGGTTACATTGGTAAGTACAATAGCAGAGTACCTGTTCTTAAGTATCCAAATAAAGAATGTTTTGATTATTGTATATCATATTTTTTTGAATGTATAGTGGATGTAAAAATAAGAATTTTCTGGTATTTTCACCTTGTGTGCCTCAACTTGATTATATATTGAAACTACTGTTACTTATATAACTATATTTTATAAAACTAGAACAAATTCCATCCAATGTACTGTCGTTTATAAAGGATTACAAGTATTATTTTTTATTTATTTTTTCTCTTTTCCTTTACCCCCTACGTTTTTACACACATACCTCTACTTTCTACTTCTTACATTTTCAAAAACAGGCTTGTTACTTTAATTTAAATGCATTTAAGGGGAATTATTGATTTATTTATTTTTAGTTTAGTAACATGACTAAAGCGATGTAAAAGGTGTAACAAGATAAAACGGACGAGAGAGGAAGACTCAACCTTATATTTACAAGCTAATAAGCTTTGCACAGAAACAGCCGGTAGAAATGTCATTAAGAGGTTTTTATAGCTTGAGTAAATTTCAGAAGCTGTGCTTTTTCACTTTTACTTGAGTAAAGAAGTTGATTCAGTACTTCTACTTTCACCAAAGTCTTTCTTTACACAAGTATCTGGACTTTTACTCGAGGAAAGAATGTGTGTAATTTTGCTTCCTCTGCATATCTGTTTTTATTGTGTTTTGTATCTTATAAATATCATGCCATTCTGGTTAGGGGAGTTGTGTGTAAGTGGTGTTGCTTTGTGTATTCCTATATGATGATAATAAATAAATAAACACTGACTGCAGTCCTCTTTCCATCTTTGTGTAGTGCCCAACGTGGACCTGCCTCCTCTGTGTTCGTCTCGGTTTCGACCGGGCCCTCCGGGAGAACAGGCACAGGCTGCCAGCCAGTTCATCGCAGATGTAATCGAAAGGTGTGACAGACTTTGATACACATTTCTTAGTTTTCACATCACAGCAGCATCAGGCGTGTGTTAACTCTCATAATGCCATCCACTGCTTTAACTAAGTACGTTTTTCCATATGGGTGTTGCAGCTCTGAAGTGATACAGACGGAGGACTTGTGCATTGACAGAGGAAAGGTAAATCCAGAATCACGCTCATACGCTGGTCATTTTGATTGCTGTAAATGTTGTGGGTCCTGATTCTGCTGATTCTGTTTGTAGCTCTGCTGGGTGCTCTACTGTGACTTGATGTGTCTCGACTACGACGGGAACGTGTTGGATGCTTGTATGATTGCCCTGCTGGCTGCCCTTAAGAACAGTATGTGCTATATCTGATTGCAGTATTGTTCCATACAGCACACAAATATCCATCTAACTATTTTAAGTGGACTAATTCTTTATGGCTTTGGCCACGTGTTGCCTTTTTATTAGTATATTAACTTCGGTTTCCCTGCTCCCCACAGCACAGCTCCCAGAAGTCACCATCAGCACAGAGACTAGTACGCCAGTGGTGAATTTAGAAAAGAGACACGAGCTGCATATTCACAAACATCCAGTCGGTGCCTCTTTTTGTGTCTTTGATGAGTAAGTGATTTTCAGTTTTTCTGGCCATGATAAAAACGGTATTCGTGCAACTTTTGTAATCCCGCCCTTCCCTCCGTGCAGCTCAATACTGATCGTGGACCCCACAGCTGAGGAGGAGAGCTTGTCAACCGCTGAACTCACCGTGGTGACGGATGAGAAGGATCGACTCTGCGCTGTACACAAACCAGGTCTGAAACAGTCTGTAATGATTTGCCTCTCCCTGTGTAGTTTATACTCTGTGTGAATCCAATTTCCTATTGATTACACAAACAAAAACTCATTAGGAACTCCCCATGGTCAAAATGCAGCTCTGAAGAAGCTGGTCTACCCTCTACAGTTTTTTGTTTAAGAATACAAAAGTTGTATTTCATTTTCCACAATTAGTCCGGTTTATCATTTTGCAGTTAAGTAGTATACTTAAGCTTTTTCACTTGTATTGGTTTTTTAGTATTGTCTAAAAAAGCAATTTTACATTATTTAAGTGGAATTTATTCTCTACTTTAAATAAAAATCAGTATAAATTTGAGTATTTAAGTATTGAAAACCTTTATAGACTAGATTCAAATTACTGCCTTTCTGTTGCAAGTTTTTGGCTTTTATGTAGATTCATATGAATGTTTTTTGTTTGTTTTTTTAAACTTCAAACACTTCACCATTTAGTTTTTGTGGTTTCACAGTGGAATATAACTGAATGAACTTTAGAATCAGTGTTAAAGTTGGAATGAATCTAGCTTGCATAAAGTGACAAACAGTTACTGAATGGAGCTCCTTCATTATGTGGGCAAAAAAAAAAATCCTATCAGCGATTCTGTGAGTTTGAATGGTGCTTACAGTCGTTTTCCCTGGCTCAGGAGGGACGTCACTGTCTGGAGAAAAGCTGCAGGAGTGTATCAGCAGAGCAACAGCACGCCAGAGAGAGATCCAGAAACTCATCAACAAAGTAATACATAGTGTGAAGACAGCACAATAAAGAGCCTCAGACGCTTTTTTTTTTATCTAAAAGCTGTATTTTCCACTGTCAATATATATTCTTTTTTTAATAACAATAAAACTGCTGACAAAGACTGCTTAAAAAATTATTTCTCAGTGTCCAGAAATGTCTCACACACACACACTCAGTTGATGTCTCGTAAGAATACGCTCATGGCTCCTGAACTCATTAAAAGGAAATGCCTTTTCAAAATGTGCTGTACAAAAGCAGGTACACCGTCTTGCATGTTGATCTTGAGTCCCCCGGTTGAGCCCTGTGCCGAGATGGCTAACAGAAGAAAGACTTCCAACAGACTGAGAGGTAGAGAGCTGCCCCCAGGCACTACTCCAAGATCAGATTTGCATTTTCACATGTAATGGTTATGTGGAGGATTTGGTGTCAATAAGCTCAGCTGGGATCCGTGCTTAAAGGGCAGTTTCTACCGGGGTCAACCAAGCAGAGGCAGGCTCATGAGGAATCCTCTGAGAATATGCATTCATGATCCTCTCGGTCCACGGGGGCCCCCCATAGAGAAAAGTCATCCTGAAGGGGCAACGTGTTATTGTGAAAGCCTGCTACCTACGAGAACCATCTTTTTCTTTTTTTCATCTCAAAAAAATATCACTACGGTTCTTTAAGTGTAGGGCTCCCTGTCCTAAAAACCCCCATCCTCTATGGCGGACACAGTTTTGGTTCTCCAAAACCTCTGACAATCATTACATTACAAATTTGTCAGCTAGAAAAAGACACACAGAAAGGACAAAAAAGTATTTTTTTGTCTGCAGTCTCCACAGTGAGGCAGACAAAGAGCACAGTATGGATCATTCATGTCCTTGTGTAGCTGGGGAAAGGGTTCTTAGTGTGATTTTAGTCTGTCATGACTTTGGGAGGGGCTGTGGCATGCTCCTCTTCCTCTTACTTCTTGGTTGGCTGGCGGTATGTTGCCGTGGTGCTCCCCCCTGAGGAGCTGCTGCTCCCATAGCCATTTGCTGCTGCTGCATTTGGTGCTGCAAGAATTGCAACTGTAAATTGCGGAAGAAAGATGAGAAACAAAACATATCAGAGGGGATTGCGTTGTGTTACTACAAGCAACATAATGCATGTTTTTTGTCAGTGAGTCTAAGGTATCTATAAGCATCTGCAGCATGGTTAAAAAACATTCACTGGCACCAGTGTTGAGCAGACTCTCTCTCTCACTGAAACTGGAATCAAATTACATCTTAGCTTACCAGCAGAATGCTCTGTGTCATAAAACGTCTATAACGTGGCGTGGGTTAGTGAAGCTGATCTAAAGCCTGGTACGACATACAAGAGGAGTGTGCGGAGAAACACAGAAGAGTGGTTAATGGGTTGCAGAGGGGAGGGAGAAGAAGGAAGAGATAAAGATTTGGGGCAGGTTGGGAAGTGAGGCAGGATACAGTCAAGCAGCACCAGTGGCAGTCTGGGGACACAAATTATTGGCTGCGATCCTGGCAAAAACAGACATGCAGCTTAGCAACCTTGCTTTCTGCTCAGAGTAAGTCAGCAACTTCAACTTGGCAAAAAAAAAAATCTTTTTAACACCTTAAGATTCATGCTTACAGTGTAACAGCCTATGATCACTAATCAGTCATAATGCAGTCGGCAACATTTCAACAGTATGTACCCCATGACAACATTTTAGATCCTGTCACTAAGTGCTTTGTGAGAACATGCCTCCCAGTTTGACACGCTGTTAGTTGCTGCCATTGGAAGTGCCATAAGCTCTGGTGTGCGTGTGTGTGGGTCGCTGGGAGTACTGGGACTGCAGTGATCTTTGCCAAACAACATATTAACCAAACATACAGTACAACACAAGATGGAGTGAATGGTGTCGATCTACAACAGAGAAAATAATAATAATTCTTTTGATGAAAATCAGACCTGGGGGGTGATACAGTTTCAATGACAACTTCTCATTGGAAGTTGAATAAAAGCAGAAGAACATATTCTCAGTTACTGTTTTAGATGTTTTCTTACCATGTATAAAAAGCAAAATTTAAGAAAACAGTAAATATTTAGAATTATGATTTGAAATATGTATTAGTCTTACATTAGGGGTTATACCAAATATTTTCAAATGCTTAAAGCCCTTCAAATCAATTTTCTAGGAGATATATATTTTATTCTGTAAAGCTGTTTTTTTTTATCCATTTTAATTTCACCCAGGTCTGATGAAAATACTAAATGTATGTATAAGAAAGATTAAGAAATTCTGGTCTTTTTTAGACTCTAATACAGAGCATGAAGTCAAATGAACTAATTCCCTGGCAGTTTATAGTGTAGCACAACAAACACCTGCCAGCTAAATAAAGGCATGGAGAGTTGGCTGATGAATCTAGTCTAGGTGTCCTACAAACATGTAGATGTGTATATAGATGTTAAAGTTGCTGTATTACTTGGATCTGTGGCTGGTGCTGCTGCTGAAGCCTTGGAGAAGGCAGCGGGGGCCCAGACCCGTCCAGCCCACAGCCCAACTGGGACAGCACTAAGGGGGTAGGAGGGAGAGAGGGAGCCCCGGAGGGCAGAATGTGACGGCAAGAGAGAGAAAAGCAGAAGAAGGAATGGAGCAAAGTATGAAGAGAGAAAATGCATATAGAGGCAAAAGGGGGACATTGGCGGGTTTGAAGGGGAGGATGGGGTGAGGGGGTTGTGGTTTCAGTGATGCACAACCACACGCAAGGAAAGAGATGAAATAAAGGAAAGAAAAGACAAAAGAGAGAACATTGCAGGGAGGCCAAGAGCACAGGTAAATGACCGTGTGCATTTTTAAGGGGGATTATGTGCAAATAGCATGAATGGGGTAGAAAGATGTGAGTGAGCAGGGCAGGTTGAGAAGGAGGACAGGAAGATAGTGCAGGAAGGAAAGGAAATAAGGGTGGGGGGCAAAGAACAGAGGAAAAATAAAAAAAGAGAATGTAGCAGAGAAGAAGGGGAAGTTGAGTCTCTCCTGTCAGTTGTTACATGCTCCATTGAGAGGAACAATGGCTAACTACAGTAAAATGATCATGTTTAGTTACAAACTATGAGTCCTAATGTATAGTAATTACAATACTGTATACATCGTATCTTATTAGTACTAGTTAGTGGCATGGTGTCAATTTGTTTTGAAACAGGTTAAGGGACTGAACAAAGAGAAATGTTTTTAAAGAAATTTGTGTGGGTTTAATGTGTATTTTTGTGTCTGTGTGCGTGTATGGGTCATACCTGCTGCCTGTGGAGACATGAATCCTCCGACTCCAAGGTTGATGACCGCTGTTTGCTGGTTTCCTAAACTTTGATCTGACCCCTGGTCACCCTGTGAAGAAAGTCAGAGGTAATGCAGGGAAGTGAGATCATCGTGCACGCACGCCTGTTCACTGCCATCACAAAATCCTTGGACTACAAAGACACGAGCAGTAATGTGTATATGCAGTTCCATAGCTCTATAGCTAAAGTACTTTACAAAGCCAGATACTGTTTTTTCGAACATTGTTCAAAAGGAAAAAAAGTTAAAAAGACAAAAAGACGTATGAGCTAAGAACAAAATCAGAGGTAAAAAAAGACAAGTAACACTGTCAAAACTAAGTTTTAAATAGAGGTTTTAAAAGATGATACTGATTTTGCTGGTTAGGATTGGAGGGTCCAGTCATTAGGTGGTTATGAGGTGTTTTGGCAGTGGTTTCAGCTTCTCCCACAGCATTTTGTCAGTATCACCTCAGCACTGAAGGATTCTGGGCTTTTCTTCCTCTACTCCTTGCAGATTTGTTCAGACTTGTACAATGAAGAGCATCTTGACAGCTCTCATGAAGTCATTTCACAGATTTTCAATCGTGACTTAAGTATTGTCTTTGGCTAAGTCACCTGAGTAATTTCAAATTCTTGTTCTGTTGTTCTATAGTCATTGTCCTGTTGGACCATACATCCTTATCCCACATTATTTTATCAGTGGCACTCTACCATATAAGCCAGTATTGTGAAGTCTGTTGACTGATTTTGGTTCTATCACGGTGGTCCTCATTTATCACCTCCCCAACTATAGGTTAGTACAACCCTAGATAGGTTGCTTAGTTTTGTTGACAAAGGGGTACACAGAGTCTTGTTTAATCACACATTTTTCGATTTCTCTATTAAATAAATTACTGTGTTTTGGGAACTCCCAACACGGTATAAGTATGGTCAAATGTTTCCCAGATGTTTTTGCCTACACTTAAGTTGCTATTGAGTGGTAAGTATAGATATGTACAAACATGGACACGATAAATCTGTAACATAAACATTTTTCAAATAATGTTTATGTTACAGATTCCAGATTTAATCTAAAGCAAAATGCAAAATCCTATTGCTGCTGCGTGTGTCTCTCACCGTCTCCCCCTGCTGTTGAGGGCTGGAGGTGGCCGACTGACTCTGCTGTGGGGAGAACTGAGACAGCTGCTGCTGCTGCAGAGGGTTAAAGATGAGAGGACCAGTGGGGATCTGGAGATGTAAAACACACACACACACACACACACACACACACACACACACACACACACACACACACACACACAGACAAACAGACAACACACAACAGACAAAAAAAAAAAAAAAACACACACACAACACACACACACACACACACACACACACACACACACACACACACACACACACACACACACACAGAGCAGGGGAATAACAGACAGGGAGATGAAGATGGAAGAGGACAGGCAGAGGGAAAGGAATGATGCACAAAGGGACAAGAGTGGAAAGAAACCGGAGCATTAACAAAGCAATCAAACAAACAGGGTAACCAGACCATTACCACTACAATAATATCAGACCTAGAAAACATCCTTATAAAGGGTGTTCACTACATGGCATATGCATTAAAGTGCAGGAAAAGGAAGTGTGAGGAAATTGATCTGTGCAGTTGATTCACACACAGTCCAGTGCTATTCCAGGTGTGGTAACACGGGTGCAGGATCAGAAGAGTCACCATGTCAAACAAATACCCAGTGCATGCAACTAACAGTGTTACAGACTAACTGGCACAGAGTCATACCTGCAGTAGGTTCAGTGGTCTCAATCCAGCACTGCTATTCAGGCCAAAAGGACTCCCTGAAACACACACCAGATTTACATTCAGCTGACAGAGTACAGACGCATATGAACTTATCTCTAGACCCACTGGACCTATTTTCTTTTCATTTTTAAATGGGATTTGAACATACATTAGCATTGGGTTTTATTAAAATTGCACTGTACATTGTAAACCTCCTGCATTTTCATTTACGGTTATTTTCTGTAATTGTCTTGGGCCTGTAAAGCCTTCTGATACACTGTATGTTATGCAGGGCTGAAATAATGAAGACTGTCTCTTGAGTATAAAGTCAGTTGTTTGATTCCTGGAGCAGCCAATGTCTGTCCAACCCTCTCAACAGATCTTTAAACAACACAGTAAATCCCTATTTCTTCCAGGTCATCTACAAATTGCTGATTGTGCTGTGGGATGCTGGTAAAAATTAGGTCCTGGTGTATCCTCTACACTGAGGTCGGAGGTCAGGCTCAACATCCCTGGAGCTGGAATTCACTATTATGCTCAAGGTTGGATGCAAATTAACATCGGAAGTTCACTTGGAGGATAGTTTCAACCCTGCTCCACATGGCTCATAACCAATTATAGTACTACATAAGGGGACATGGCATTGAAATCTCTTACCAGTCTGAGCTGCCGACTGCATGGTGGGCATCAACCCTCCAGGAGGCAGGATTCCACTCAGGTTAAGGCCTGGACCCAGCATGGGGCTGGAGCTACTCATCAAGGTCTGCGGACTGCTACACAAACAGTACAGGATCATCATGAAAAGTGATAGCAACCAGGAAGTGGCAGTGTGGCATCAGATCATCTACTTTCTTACCAGACGGAGCTGACCACGTTGATGAAATTGAGCCCTGCCGGGTTGGCCATGACTTGCGGCGAGGTTGTTCCCGTTGTGATGGACGTACCCATGGTGGGCAGGGGAATGGTCATGACGGGCAGGGGCTGGCTTAGAGCCAGTTGCTGTTGGGCGAAGGGTGTGAGGAGGGCGGGCTGCGACTGGTTCTGAACCATGGGAGGGTCTGAAGGGGTAGGGGTCACTGAGAGAGGAGCAGAAAGGGAGTCGGCGGGGTGCGGGGTCGAGCACGGCGTGTTTGTGGGTGTGGGGGTGGATGGCTTGGGGGTCCCCGATCCTTTAAGGGAAAATTGTGACAGAGAGGGTTACTTCAGCACGTGATACATATACATTTTTGTAAGAGAGAGCTTAAAATGACAAAATTATACACTGTTATGTAAATTCAGCTTGATTAGATTACTCATTTTTTGGGCTACTTTGAATACATAATACTATAGGGGAAAGCGCCTTTTTTCCACCTATTTCTTAAGAACTGGAACAATGTCAAGTTAATTTTTCCTGATTTCTCAGAAAAAATCCAGATCTGGAAAACTTGGGAATCGTGAGAAGAGATGATGTAAGACGTTCCAGCACTACTAATTCGCACAACTGTGACTGATGAAAGCAAGCAGCCCAACCGTTAGTCAGACTCGGCTGTACTCACTCTGTGTGGAGCCCATAGGGGAGAGGGAGGCGGGTGACAACAGGCCCACCTGGCTCAGCTCCATGGAGTGCTTCCTGTTCAGAGACTGGCTTTTGGCTGGAGGGGGCGTAGGACACTTGAGTAGACCACTGGTGGTTTGTGAACTATATGGATTACCTGATAAAAACAGAGGAGTTGAGATATTTACTGCACTCTTTTCTTTTCGGGGAGTACTGAATATTTTTCAAGACAGTTTAGATAATATACGGTTTTCCCCTGGACTCGGTCAGTACCTTGGCGTTGCAGGGTCAATCCTTCCCCTGTATCTGACCTCAGTATCACCGACAGTCTTAATGCTAGCCATGAAAGGAAAAACCCACCTCTAACACTTCTGTGCTGCTTAATCAAACTATGATGTTTAATGCAATCCAGAATTTGTTGCCATTTAGGGTTTGTTTGCAACCTTTTTCCACCAACCTGTCTTGTCTACTTTGGTTTGTGATTTTCTACAATTTCCAGAATTCCTTTCAACTAAACCCCACGAGATCTTTCAGTTTAAATTTTTTTTGAAAAGAGTACGATAGTGACAGGTAGAGCTTTTTACACAGAGCTATTTCAGTATTT
Organism: Dicentrarchus labrax; assembly: GCF_905237075.1. Lineage (NCBI taxonomy): Eukaryota > Metazoa > Chordata > Actinopteri > Moronidae > Dicentrarchus > Dicentrarchus labrax. Next base: position 18,779,924 of record NW_026136705.1, on the reverse strand, counting down.
TCCATTCTTTCTGTATGTGTTTTGCTAACCACACTGCTCTCAGACATCAGAAATACGTGTCTATGCTGTATCTTTGTCAGAGACATACCTGAGGAGCTGCTGCCTGATCCTGAAGGCAGTTTGATGGGAGGTGGTCGATGCTTCACCCCTTTCCCCAAAACAGACGTCTGGACCAATGGGGAAATACCATCACCCTGCAGATGACATTTAAACCAGCTTGTTAGCCACAGTGCATCACAACAGTAAAACAAAAGTAATTTTCCCACCAATGCCGACTCAGATATCAGATATGGTAAGATTAAGCCCCAGATGTCAGGTCAATCAGGTGCTCATCTTACCTCATCTTTGCTGGGGGAGGGAGGCCCCTGTCCCACGCTGCCTGAGTTATGGGACATCTTGACCTGACACTTGACATCTCTCTCGTACACTCCTTTGTACTGAGTAAGAAACCTATTAAACAGACATAACACAAAAGTTATACCACACTCTCCGACATCATATCCCTACAATCTGTGTATTTTGTAGGATTAGGTTGACAAAAGCAAACATGGTGACTCACCGGTCTGCATCTATCTTTGAGCCTATGAGGAAGCTGTGAATGAGACAAACGACACAAAGATGAGTGAATACAGAGTGGCATTTCAAATTCAGTTATGTTCACTATATTTGCCTCAGAGGCTGTCCTTACGGGGGATGTATGAGCTTTAGGTCTGTGCTGTCCTCCTCTGCTTTTGGTTCTTTAGCACAGTAGATCTTTCCATACACCAGCGGGTCTCCCATCGACTGAAAGATGGACACCTTTGTCCTCTGGGCTTGCCCCCCCACCTCACACTCAAATGTGTAGTCATCTACAACTTCCTGTGTAAACAAAGTGGACAAAGACAACTGAATGAAAGAACTTTGTAGGACATGCAGCACTAAAGCTCCAGGGTGTCATGTTTTTGTCAAACTGCTTGACAAACAACTTTCAGCATCCTTTACTGACTGAGCGAGTTAACCAACTTTTGCACCTCTGCAAGAGGAGGTGTGCAATGAAACTGCCTTATTCTCTGCCATCCAGTGTCAGTGAGAGGAGAGGATTTGGGGGTTTATGTTAAGCTTTTCCTTGACAATTTAGCAAGTAGCTTTTTTTTTTATCTTTTAATGATTTGTGTGTTTTTGGTCCCTTAGGGTGAGAAATTTTATAGAACAGAGGCGGTTGTTTTTCATGAGTATGTTTAACTTAATCTTATATTCAAGAAAATTATTTTTTTAAAACATGGTGAGAATAGGCAGATGAAGAAGGGAAAGGAGGGACTGGGGTAAAGTAAAACCACACATAAAAAGATGAACTGTCATTGAATTTGTAGTCACAAACATTAATGTTCACTTTCACAACTGGCGTTGCCTTGTGACCTTTTTTGTGCCTGGCACCACCTGTTTTATGGCCTCAGCACACAAGAAAAAACTTCACACAGAAAATATTACCTCTCGTCTCACTGGCTTTCATAAGAGATAAAGTATGTTGGAAATATGCGATTCCAGCACCCTTTATGGACAGAAGCAATGTCCTTGATACGGTCTATGCGCGGTCCATTATGGTCTTTCTTTTTCCAGAAGAGCAGAAGCATGTGTGAAATTCAGAAACGTTCCACATTTACTGCAATTTTGTGGTTCATCAAAAATGAATCTGTTTCACCCACTTGGGAGATATATTTTCTGAGTTCCAAAACAAAAAAGGACTGTGTGGAAAAAAAGCCCCATTTTATTTTGTTTTCTATGAAGCATCACACAATTATACACAACTACTCCCTGTTTAGTACTAACAGCAAACAGCCATCATTGATCCGTACCCACAGAGAGTGTTAATGCTCCTGTCACACTTACCTCAGCAGGCCAAATCACAGTAGTGGGCTGAGAGTCCTCCAACTGCAGAGATTTCTCAACCACAGCATACTTTTCCACCTAGAGCAACACACAAACAAATCCATTTGGTGTATTATTGCCTACATTATAACTGCCAGACTATTAGTTGAGTGCGTTTTAAGTGGTGTTGGCTCAAGTGTTTAAGTGACAGCGTTATATAGGAGCATTGAGCTGCTTACATCAATTTCCTTCGGTACAGTTAGTTGGCAGTTGCTCTGCTTCCACATGTCAACACACTGCAAGTGATGACGGCCGAGAAACCAGGACGACAGCAGCAGGGAAAAACAAAAAAGAGATATGAGCAATAACAAGTGAGAGAGCACTATGACGGCATGCACTGACCTATGCTGGAGTAGGTCAATAGATGTTTCTCAACAGTAGTAAGCAGTAAAAGAGGCCGAACTGAAACATCTGCTAATTTTTACCTCGTATTTTAACACATCAAGCTATTAGAATACATTTTAACAACATTTTAGCAACATCTCCTCAGGTTTCAATTCAATGTGTTTAGTGTTATAATAGACAGACAGGTAGTTGGACGAATAATAGGTAAACAATTTTGATCATGTGAGAGAAGATCCACCAAATGGTAAACAGCCTCAGTCAACTTAATCCTATAATATTAAATCATGGGTATTTCTTAAGACTTACGTTTCCAATCTTTGAGATCTTCAGGTCTATGACAGGAGCAGGTTTCCTCTCCTTCCTCCTCTGTAGGTAGTCGTAGAGTCGTAGCTGTGGTGGCATGGGCAGATGGGACAGCTCCTGCTGCCTGTTCAGTGCAGCTCGAGAGTGCCTCTTGAAACAACTACGATGCAAACACACAAGGAGCACGTGTCTTAAAATGATTAAGGCTTTTGCTTCATTTGCTGACTTTTCCTTTTCACAATCACAGAGCTTTCATTTTCACAACTTCCATTTCGAAAATTAAAACATTTATAAATGAGCTTTTTTTTCCTCCTGGCGTTCAGTGTATTCAGTACCGTTTCATAGAGCGAGTGTTCATTTTCTGTTTGTTGTAGAGCAGGCGGTTGGCTGTACAGGTGACAGAAATGGACGGGTCCAGGCACAGAGGTTCAGCTGTGGCCAAAATCAATTGACTCTCCAGCTGCAATTTGTCATCCTAAAGCAGAGAAACGACGTCAAGACGTTACAGAAAACACCTGTGCAATGAGCTGATGCTAAAAGGACTCAAGACACACAGGACTACTATTATATGGTCAAGTAGATTTTTACTGAGGCAATGTAGATGCATTTCACTTGAATAAAAATGAATTTTTACTGAAACTGTTAAAACAATACACTATCAGTATGCTGTGTATGCATAGTTACAACAAAATGTTTCAGGGTGTGTTGAATGAGAACATGTGTGAATTAATGGGGCAAAGAAAGGGCAAATCAAGACAGTAGGGTGTCAGATAAGGCATACACATTTTTTCTTTACACTTTACCTGTGTCCACTTGTGGTGGTCACTGGTCATGGCATGGACATCACAAATTAGAGTCTGCAGGGCAAAAACACAGATATAAACAACTCAGCGTCTCTATAGTAAAAGGTCAACTGTGAGTTAAAACTTTTTCACTAATTCAAAATCACACTTGCTCAAATAGTAATAGAGTACTTTTTTGGCCTATGCGAGAGAGGTTTTCCATGTATTCTATTGATTTACCTGCATGGTTGGCCGCAGCAGGATGTGCCTGCTCTGATAGGTGGGCATCTTTGTATTGCCAGACTGCCTGTAGTCTCTCACTTCTACTATTACACAGCCACAGTGGAAGATGTTCACCTGAGACACATGGCAAATAGTGGTTACTAAAGTAGACTAAACAAGAGAATAAGAAACCATTTCAAGTTATAAAGAATAGAAACCCTACATACGCCTTTCTCCTTATACATTATTCATGAATATCTGTCTAAAGCCATAATTTAGAAGTATGCTTCACAAAACTTGCATTATTTTAACTTAAATTTACTGTTGTGACATTGGGAAACATTTCAAAATCCACAAAATTATTTCTGCACATGCGCATTTACGTTTGTATACGTGCATATACACATAGACACCTGTGATTTCTCCAACAGATCCACCAAGATAGGAGGCAACTCCTCAGCATCTAGGTACTCCAGCAGTTCTCCTTCTTCATATGGCAGACGGATGGTTTCAGAATCTAGAAACCAACACAAATGTGAATGCTACAGACCAGAAAAACAAAACTGGATCAACTTGGGTAACTGTCTACTTGTCTTCTCTTACCAGATCCATTTTTGCCCCTGAGCATTAAAGAGTAGCCTTCATTCCCAGGGTACAGGTTGACCACCAGACATGATACAGACTCCTGAGACACCAGCTTCTCCAGTAGATTCACATTTCTCCTCAAATTCTTCAGAATAAGAGAAAAGAGACATAAGAGACAAATCTTCCAGATCAGCAGCTCACATGTTTAAAACCATGCCAACTCTATATGAGAAAGGTATTTTATTATTGCTGTCACATTTACATTTATTTAGTTAAAGTTGTGTGTTAAGTAATGCTTTAAAATGCTTTTCTAAAATAAAAAATTGTTTTATAAAATGAAATATATTATGCTAAGACTAAGTCGATGAATCAATTAGGTGTTAATTATTATATTATATTATTATATTATATATTAGACAGATATCCTATGCATGCATTAAACACAAAGTAACATCTCCAAAATCCAGTTTTTCCCTACAGACTGGAAAAAACAATCTTTTGCATGCATGTAATTAACCAGTCATAACTCAGAGTCAAGTTTCAGAATACAAACCTTTAACTCTGGCTCTTTCTCACATTCCTCCATGTACAGCTCATAGAGCTTCTGATACAAACTCTTCCTCCCACCAGATGAAATTCTTCTTTTGGCTGGTCGTTGTCGAGCACTTTCAACAATGTACTGAATAACAGATAATACACTGTATTAATGAATGATAATGACAGTGCATAGTGCATGTAATGGGTGCACAGGGATACATGTGAGTACACCCTATTCATTTCTCTTACTACAAACACATAAGATTGAAGTAACAGCTTTTACCTCGGCTCGATCCAATGCATATTCCAAAACTTGTTGCTTTTGGGGAATAAGAGCAAAAAGAAACAGATCAGACACAATGGGAAGTCCCAAATTGGCAGAGAATAGAACAAGCTGTGCAAGTCCTGGTGAAGAACTGTTGGATGCTTTATCTGGTATAAAACTACACTGTGGCTATCCACTGAATGTGGGGATACAATACTTAGAAAAAAGGGGGTGAAACTCACCATTGTGGTCCACCGCCAGCTGCAAGGCGAGTGACGGTAGACGATGCTGTCCTTTCTGCACCCACACTGTCACCTTCCTAGAGTGACCATTCACACCCTGCACGGCAGCACAGCAGCACAGCAGACGTATGGCACGCAGCACGGCCAAACAGACGGCAATGATAGACAAATTAGCACAGATACACTCGGTGTGACTGACAGGTTATTGAGACAGTACAGGATGCCAAATAGCCTGGCTGGCACTCCATCAGAAACCACACACAAACAGCTATAAGAAGACTGGCGAGCGAAAACACTTTCATTGAAGTTGTTTCGGCATTTGCTCACAACTGAATTGCTCCGACAAAAGTAAACACAAGCACAGAGTGTCAGAGTCGATAAACCCGTGTAGCTCAGATTAGTGAACTCTGGTGACTGTAAGCTCAACCAGGAGAGAGAGGCTGAATAGCAACAAGCTCGTTGATGCCTGACCGTTGAGGCTAACGCGGCTAACGTTAGCAGGCTAGCCCGTTCCTAGTGGGCAAGCTGCAAGTTACTAGCGACGCTAATGATGTTACGTCGTCCGGGACACCAACCGACAAAGCGACGTCAATCTCAACGGGTAGGATGGACTTGCCTTTTAGGTTGCATAGCGGTCGACTGTAGCTCCAGCGCGAGAAAACGAAATGAAATTGAAATATCAGTGTCTTCATTGAAAAAAAGTCGGAGCGGCAGCCATTTTCTTCCAGTGTGACAACAACAGCTAAACTTCCGGTTTGGGCAGCGGTGGGCGGAGCCACAAGTAAGTGGCTGCTTTGAACTGATGCTTGATCTCTGGTAAAATGGACTTTGTGCACACTATAACTGTTAGACACCTGTTGGCCTCTTTCGCAGCGAGAATTTAAACATTTTTTACATGCTCAGGTTTTTTTGCAACAGTTTGTGACTGCTTCTGAACTGAGACAATTGATCCCTAATAAAAAACAACTTAACAATTTAGCCTACTGTTTGCTTAAATTATGTTATTATTTGATGTTCAGTTTGCTAAGTAAAAAACAAACAACAAATTAAAAAATACAGCCAGCAATACCATAGCAGAGTAATATGGTAATGCTTGACCTTAACAATAAAAGCAACTGGAATTCCCTTAAAAAAAATGATTCTGTCAAGTAACAAATTCAAACATCAGAGAGCCGAGCTGATATTTGATGCATATGTTCTTATAACCATATTCATCTTTTGCTTTATGCTCTGTTTGTTTAGTGTATTTAGCCTATCTGGATTTGCTGTTGATCATAAACAGACTGCCAAAGGTAATTAATTGAGATTATAGTCTGACCATTAGAGTTTGAATAATGATTAATATGCAAATAATTAGAGGCTAATTGGACTGATGACCCTGAATAAAAGTACAGACCAAGTCAGCAGCATGAACATTATAGCCTAGTAAGAAATCCAAGATCAGTCAGCTGGATTGTAACAGCTGCTTAAACAGTTCAGTTATTACACTTACTAACAATTACAGGATGCATTTAAGGGAAATTAAGTGTCTATTGCCATTGCACATTGCTAATATATATATATATATATATATATATATATATATATATATATATAAAAAAATAAAAACATCAACCTTTGTAAGTTTTGATTAACAAATAACGTTGATATCAGATCATCTGCCACACTATGTTATATTAATACTGTTTGTAATACTGTAAAAATGTGTCAGTTTTAGTCAGTAAGGTTAAAAGGATGTCATTCTACATTTATAACTTCATCCTATAACATATTACAATGTATACATATTGGTAGGTTAAAATCCCATTATTGTACAGTAGGGGGAAGAACAGGACAGCAGATTCATTAGGCTGAATGCCACAGCTGAGCAGTCCAACAGCAGGAACATAAAGGAAAACTGGATTCAGTAGATTTGTAAGACTTTTTAATTTCCAGTTGCAAATACAGAGATTACAACTTGTGCCTGTAATACAACAGACAATTACAGCAGTTTTTAAAGACATTATAAAATCATACATTTTTCCATAAAGGTGTGTATAAAAACAGGTTTACAGGTTTAGATGAGATAAAACAGAGGATACACTTTTGACTGCTTTTACCTGTTGTTCTTGTCCCATATGTCACTCAAAAACAAAAAAGGCCTAGGCCTATTATTGCCTATTGATATGATTAACAAGTGCGAATGAAATTTGTCAGTGATGTCATTTTTTTTTTGAAAATTCATGAGAAATGGAATATGATGATATTTAAGCACGTGGATTTCACAGTAAAGTACATACATGTATTGTAGCCATTATTGGTTCAAGCATCAGTGTGCAGTTTTGTTTTTTCTTCTAGCTGTCTGTCTTGAAAAGTGTTCTTTCAACATCAACGTTTGTATGAGTAGATCCTTTATGAGGGCAGAAAGGTGGGGCTCAGGACCAGTCCTCACCTGCTGTGCACACACACACACACACACACACACACACACACACACACACACACACACACACACACACACACACACATCCTTTCTTTGCTAAAAGTCCACATACATGAAAGGGCTTGCCTTGGTTCAGTCACGTTTCAGTCACAAGAACAGCATTTCACATTTAATTTGAATCCACATGTGTTGCAAATTAGAAAAAGGTCTGGGCTGCCTCAATATTGCAAATTTCTCAGTTGACTCAAATCCCAGAACTTGCTTTATTAACTGACTAATTGACCAGAAATGAGGCATCACTTTTAATCAGAGCAAATCACAGCAGCACCATCAAACCGATGGGTGTCTGAGTGCTTATGCATATAAATAAAGAGATGCAGAAAAAAAGTCAGTTTCACATTGGACAATGTGCATCATGCAGCTTTTTATTCTGACTGGTCTCAATCCAGGACATTGCTAAAGACCCACGCTGTGGCGATGAATTGACATACATCCTCACAATAATTCATTATTTATCTAACCAACAATAAAGACTGTGCTTGGTTGGAACTTGGAATGGATAAGCATATAATACTGAACAGCTGGAGAGTTGGACATTGTATTGAAGAAAACCATAATGGAGAAAAGACAAAAGTATATGTGAGACTAAAGTGCGTGGCACTATTCCTTAGAAACACAGTGTCTGCATTCAGAAATGTAGATAAGTCTTCCATACTAGATTTGGACCATGTGATAGTGTTCTAGCATCATAGTTTGTACCGTAAGCTGAGTCAAATTAATCTGCCACAGTTTGAGACCAGCAACCTGCAGATTGTTGCCATCTGTGTGAATAAGAAGTACACTGTAAAGCATTTTGGAAAAAAGTGCGATATAAATGCAGCCACTTATATCTTCTCTCTTTTATTTTATAAAATAGCATTCCTTGACAGCAATTAACAGTCACTGAAAATAACACTTGAACATGTTAAGACTTGAAAAGGCAAAGGGAAAAATATTTTTTTTGAATATGTCTTCTTAATGGTGCTGAAGGTGCCCTGCTACCATAGTGATGAAAGCATCAGTATCTATCAAAGATGTGCCGTTGGAGCAAAGCGATGTGTGGGAATTTTTTTCATACTTATGCTGCTTTCCTGACATATTGAGAATGACAATCCAATAGTCCTGCATTGCAGCCATGTGGAGAAAGATGGAGGATTAGAGGATTTTAAAGTAAGCCTTTCTCCAAATTACAACCTGCAATCAATTATTCAGCTCATCCAAGGTGCTTTGCGGCAAGGTAGAGGTGGCAAGTGGCCAGTGCTGATGACTTACTGTCTGAGACATCTACGTAAACAGCATTTTGATTGCAATGTAAACGGTTCTTGGTTTTCCTGAGTGCATCCAGAGTCAGAACCTCGGGGGGGAACTGAAATTGCCTATTTGAATTAGTATGGGCATGTGTAGATACAGTGTGTGCAGTGCTTATTCAAATTCTCCAATCTGCTGTAGGTGCTGTAAGTGTGCTTGACAGTACAGTTACCTGAATAGAATATTGTTAAGGTCAAATACAGTATAGGTCATTGAATATTAAAAATAATTGTTCTTACCTTTTTATGAAGACCCACACACAATGCAAAAATGTTGCTCAGCATTTGGGCATTAGTTCTTTCATTCACTTTTACTTTCCCTTTCCTCTACCTGTGTAGATCCATTATTCCAATACTCATTTGGTAACTTACTTTCATTATTTATCCATTCAGCTGCTGCTCCTACAGTCTGTTTTTCTGGACGGGTACCTGAAGAGGTTGAGAGGTTGTCCTTCATACCGCATCTGCCAACATTTGTTTCTGATGAGCCGTAACACCTGTGAAAAAGAAACGTTAGAAAGGGGGGAAAAGCGAAAATTGTTAATAATATCATAGATTAGTAATGAGAAGCAAACCTGTAGGGAGAAAAGAATCTGATTACTTTCTCAATGCCTGTCATGTGGCAGGCTTTTTAGCCAAAGCTGTTGGAGGCTTTAAAATCAAAAAAGTGTTGAGGCGTGATAGATCACTCACCATAAAAAAAGCCTTTGTCAATAAGAGCCATGTTGTTTTGTTTATAAAGAGGACAGAGGGACTTTATCCAGATGCAGTCATCATGTTGCTGTGCCATAAGCTCTGGTCACGTTTTTCCAGTCCAGAATGAGCTGTGAGTGAAACACACACACACACACACACACACACACACACACACACACACACACACACACACACACACACACACACACTGTGAAGATGATATAAATGAGGCATTAGGATGTGCCAGGGAGTCGTGAAATATAGAAGGGTGTATGTTTGTGTGCTGGCATATCACAGACAAACTAGAATGTCCAGTAGGAATGGCAGAAACACACTCCTAACGCAATGTTGACAGGCAATTGGCATCATAAATACTGTATATTGCACATACACCTACTCTTACTCTCCTTCCCTCCACCCTTAAGTCTCTCCTTCATGCCTCTCTCACCTTGATGGACGTGGGACCTGGAAACCGTGGAATAGAAGACTTTTCCATCTCAGTCTGTTTTTTCTCTTGAATGGAGAGATGAGGACTGCAGCTGTGTGTGAGTTTACAACATCAACCTTGGCCCAAGTGAACAGCAGGAAAATGATCCTCCGGAGGATGTCACATTTGGAAGTATATGGTGCAAAAGTAGAGGAGCTAAAACTTTACAACGTGTTGCTGACTGTTTCATAACAAAATAACAAACAGCTGCACCTATCATAAATAAATATTTAAAGATAAGGAGATGGAAGGGTAGAAATTAAACAAGATAACACAAATTAATTAAAGGTGTACTGACATTACACCTCCTGAACACATGAAAGTCACACAAATTATGCAACAGAGTGAGTCCTAAAGATAATTCACACAGTTCAATGTGTCCTCACTCAATAAGTTATTCAATATTACCACCAAGATTTCGATTTATGAATACTTTATGAGTGTGGGAAAAGCTATCTACTTTGTGGTGTTGAGGGCCACTACTTGCTAGTTTATGGGGTCCAGTTGTAGTCCTGTGGGGATTACAGCGGCCTATCTGGACTCTGCACACTATGAGCTTGTGACTCAGCTATTGTTCCAAACAATGAGCCATTCTGTCGTGTTGTATAGGATTACAGTGCTGAAGAAAAATCTCATGATTTCACATAGGAGAGGAGCAAAAGACCCACAGAGAGTTGGCCAGTAGCTGCAGTGAAACAAATGGTTTTCTCTTCTCTGTATCTAGTTGAAGCTTAGCCTATTATCTTTTATTTGTGGTTACAGAAATAAAGCAACAGCACTTTTGTTTTAAGTTCACCGTCTAACTTCATTTTACATTTAATATTTACTGAAGCACATCTTACCCAGATATGGGAATATGTTTTAAATAGTATATTCAGGCACACAAGTTGTTTGACGACTCAGAAAAGTAATGTTTTTCTAAATTGTAATTATGTGCCATATGGTGAAGCAGAGGGGACAAAGGATTAGGTTTCTAAAGGCTGTCTTCAATTATACAACTGATCTTCAGTTTAAAGGCCTCCCGTCCTGTGCCACTCTCTAAACACATACAGAAATTAATTCAGTTTTTCATGTTTTTCTTTCTTTCTTCAGCAGCTGCAGTCTTTCTTTCTGTGAGTTCTAAACTGACCTCATCCATCACAAACAGGAGGCAGTGCTGAGCGCGAGAGAGAAACATACAAGGTCAGAGAGAAAGTATTTCTGGTAATTTGCTCAAGTCCAGTCTTACACTTCCCCAAAGGCTCACAAGAATTCCAAACTTCTCGTCATTTTGACTTTTTTCTCGGGGTAAAGTGTGGAGATTTGTCAGGTTTTTTTGTCCTGCTGAGATCAAAGCTGGATTGTGACCTTAATCTTCCATGTTCCATGAGTCAGGTTATTGAAACACCTTAAATGTAAACATACGTTCTACATTCCCATTAATGATGATAAGATTGTACTCTCTAATTGCTGAGATCTGTGAACTTTTGTAACATTGCTAAAACACAAGGGGTTCATCCAGGCTAGCAAAATTTACTTGGAAGTTCCCGTTTAACTTTGACCTACTGTACTTATCCCACACAGTTGTCCAGTGTAATTAGAGATTATAATTGATATTTCAGATTTCTAACTTTGTTTGTACTCCAAAATAATTTGATTTAACTATTGGCTTACTTACAGACTTTTGATCGTCTTACTGCTTGTGTTTCTTCTTATCTATCAATAAAGGATAGAAAGGATGGCCAAAGCTATGAAAATAGCGCCTGTCTGTACTCAAATTGGAATTATCCTCCAACACAGCTATGTTAGTGTTATGTGTGTGTTTTAATTTGTATCAGAAAGAGGCTTTGGGTCCTGCCCTGTGTTGGAGGATGAGCGGAAATTATTTGAGCAACCATATGGAGTTTCACCAGAGCAACACTTAAAAATCCTAAAAAGAAGGAAACTTGAATTTAGGACTTGAAGCTTTGGCGGCTGCCCCTCTACACTTGTAATAGCTTGGTAGACTGTGTGTCTACATTTCAATAATGTGACCTTTTGTGACTCTTTGGCTCTCCCTGTGGTTAATGGCAGATTCATACACCGGAGTCCAACACTTTCTGTGCCAACAACAGGGTGAGTCACTCTTAGAGAAGCAGCACAAGAGCTGCTGGATGAGTGAGCGCGAACGTCAATGTTGGACATCATCCTGAAACAGCAGGAGGGGCAGAGGGATATGTGGCGAAGTGGGATGAGGGTGCGAGGGGTTGAAGGGAGAACACAGTGAGCAATGGATTGTGCCGTCCAAACCAACAAACACTGTTTAATTTTAGCGGGTTAGCATGGTGTGGTTATTAGTCTTGGATGTATTTCCCCTGTGGAGCCTTCATAAACAACAGCCTTGATTGATTTACTTAGTAATGAGGTCTTCTCTGGCTGTAGGAGCAATCGTTTGTTTCTGCTTGTTTATTCCACATTCTGTGCTTTTTTTTGCAATCAAAAGAAATACACAAGTCTTACTGCACCACCGATCATCCCGATGGTTTTAATTTCTTATGGACTATATCTGTGATTAGAGAGACAGGGAGTTAGGAACACCCGAGTGCAAACAGATCCTATAAATATTCAAACATATGGTATTATGTTAAAGAAGGAAAATAATGGAACAGGAAACATTTGGTTGAAAACCTCTAACTGGCCACAACTGGATTTCTACCTACGTCTTCCTGTTGGGCCAATTATCAAATCAACAAGTTAAAATTGCACCGCGTTAAGTAGGCAGCTCCTCTCTCCTTGTCTGAAAACGAGCGCACTGGAAGTCAGTAAACCTCCAGAGAGTATGAACTGCCCACAAAGACATTTTCATGAAATGATTGGATACATTTTTCCTCCACTCTCATTACTTCTGTTAACACAGAATTAAGTGTTGATTATCGTTGTCATGAGTGGACACACACAGGTTTTCTGGCAGGCTCATTTTACTGCCGCTAGCTTTCTTCTCACAAGAGGTCCAGCTCCGTTTTAACTGACATGTTGTCTACAGACGTGTGAATGCACACACATGCAAGACAGATTGGTCACTATCTTTTCTCTGCAACTGCCTGACTCTCTCTTTCTGTCTTTTTTTTGGCTGCATACGAAGGGCAGAGAACACACACACACACACACACACACACACACACACACACACACACACAGAGCTCCTGTTTTTTCTCTCAGATAAGCAGCTGGATGGGTGTTTGGGTTGGAGCAGGGATTAACTGGCCTCTAACCTAGCCAGCAGCCCAACAGCCCACTGGAAACCCACCACTGGGCTAAGGGTCACATGCATTCACACACATCCAATCATGGTGGGAACACATGCACACACTAACACACAAGCACAAAGGCAAAGATAGACATAATTTAAGTGTTAAGCCGTTGACTATAAAAGAAAGAGATGGATGTTGCTGCAAGGTGATTGACATTTTACTGACAGACCACTCTGGCCCGCTGACATGTTGAAAAATGACACACAAAACTACAAACTGCATTTGAAGAAATTGTTGGCGTGGGGTGAAGCTGGTGATAGCAGCCCAAATAGTGGGCAATAAATTAGCTTCTGCACTGTTTCATTATGTAATTATGCACTTTTTTTAGCTAGCTAGCTAACATGGGATGTTGCACCTGCAGAGTTGGTGCACTGATCTGCAGAACAAGACATAATCCCTACAGAACCTTTAATATGACTGATGTACCTATGTATTTAACAATTTTTTTTTTATTTTTTTTTAGCATGTAACATGGAAAAAACATACATTTAATGTAGATATATCACTTTACTGAGACATGGTCATGTAAAAGTCTTCAAAAACATAAAGAAAAAGACAAAAAAACAAACTCTGACCACAGTATTCAGTTACACTGGTGTAGGCACATGATAATCAGGCTAAATTGTGATTTAGTTACTACTCCATTATTACTTTACTTTTTGAGTTAACGATAAAATCTAAAAATTATATTATGTTCCTTCCAATCATTACAGAATAAATAAGCACATGCAAGCAAAAACAGATGTGGACACAAACAGCTGCTGTAAAACGTTTCTCCTCCTGGTGACCATAAAGTTTTATAGAAATAGTGAGAGAAGCCGATGTTTGCTTCTAATAACTTCCATTTACAGAACCATCTCTATTTGCTTCAGTGTCATGGACACAAAAATAACACCACCAGCGAGAGATTAAGTGTATGGAAGTGGTGAGACTACAAGAGGGGAGCAAAAACAATTGCTCATCATCACCTTTTGTATTGAGGGCTTAAAATATGTTTTTGATTTCCATAACCTCATTGTAATAATTGCCTACATGGGAAGAATGAGTTCTTCCTAGCATCAGCCTGCCTTATGAGTCATTTACCATAGATTCTGTGGAAAACTGAGAGGAAATGAGGAGTGACAGAAGTCAAAGAGATCAGAGGAGACAAAGGGGAGATTCCTCTGGGTTTAACAATAGTTAGTTTGGTATCAAAGGAGAAGAATTTCAGTTTGGCAAACATTTATTTCCATTACCATAATCATTTGAAACCTTTCACTTATGAGGTGTCAAGAACCAAAGCTGACGTGGAGTGGATGATTGTATAAAGAAATGATAAACCACACAACCAAAGACACAGCAGTGTGCTAAAACACAAAGCAACTGTGAGCCAGGATAACATTCCCCTATAATAAATGTATCCTGAAGTGATTTATGAGACAAATGACATCCTATTGACAAAGCTATGAAAGCTGGAAATACAAGTCCAGGCAAAATAGGTAGTTGTTCACCTTAGGGTAGGAAAATTAATCAGGTTTTCTCCTTTGGCAACAGTTATATTTCTTCCTCAGAAGAGTGAACCTTCAAACCTTATTATAGAAAAAAGTTTTTGGAGTGGGTCTTAAAGGTTTCAGGCACTGATAACTTGAATTATGATGCACCAAAACAGGTGTGCAAGCCTTTGTCCTTCAAGGTAGACATATGACGCCAGACTCAGCAAGTTATCAGTGAGTCACTCTGAAGTGCTGACTCTCATTATAAAGCACTGTTCTGGAAATTACTCAGGTTTCTTCATTGTTTCGCTCAGGTCAACATTTGGCAGAGCAGTACGCCCCTCTACACGTCTACTGCTCTTGTTGAGACATAATATGGTTTTAGATAGGATCTAACTTATACTTTTATCCATTCATGTAAATCCTTAAGTAGTGATGGTTTTAATTAGAAATTTCCCCATAACTGAATTAATCTCTGAGTGGGCAAATCTTAGACATAGAGCATTACACACACATGAAGCTGGAACCATGTTGTGTGTGATAATGCAGACGTGTGGGTAAATGTGTGTGTGAGAAAGAAAGCCAGGACTCATTTCAGACAGTAATGGCCTGATGGGGACAACACAGCATGAGGTCTTGGCCAAGAAAAACACACAGCGAGCCAGTGAGTGAACACATGTCCTCTATTTTCCAATGCAGTGACAAGTTTACTCCATTACCACTCTGCCCACTTTCCTACTACAATTGTCTGAGTGGATTAACTGGACATTCGGGGTTGCAGAACAACTGCCCCAAATTCAACAAATGGAAAGTTCTGTCATGTAACTAAAATGGTAACGAATCTTGGACTAACAGTCTCACAGAAGGTCTTGTAATAAGGTCAAGAAAGATCATCATTAGTACCTTGTAAAGGTGGGTGGAAATCACTGGGTTCAGAGCTGTACATGAAAGCCATGGAGTTATATATTCAGATGCGACACTACAAAGTTAAAAATTCATGATTATACAAAGTGGTACAGCTGAACAGCAGCCTAAAAGACACTGTAGATCCCAGTGCAGAACATGGGCCTTACATTTCTGCATAACTATATCATGGCACAAATTGTTGAGATGTGTTTTTCTAAATGTCTTTCACAATTCAATTTCTACTGGAAAAAATGTTGCGAGGTTGGCCAAAACATACACAGACTAAATGGCTCCATAAAGTGAAAGCAACTGACATTCGTTCGGCCCGCTGACTTCAGGCGTTTCTATGACTTATTTTAGTTTATGTTTCAACATTTGGCAGGGGAGACTGATTTAGACTCCTTTGATTTGGTTGCTGCAGGTTGAGGAGTTTATTGAATACCCACTGAATTGATAACATATGAAGTTTCTTGAATTTTGACATAATTCCAGCTTCTGTTGGTTCTAAAATGAACACTGTTTCTTGAGGAATTGCAAAACATAGAAAAACAGAAAAAATGCTATGGGAACTCTTTGATTAAGAAGGTTTTTGGGAATACAAAATATGCAATGTGTTAAAAATTAAACCACAGCTAAATCAAAACATATTTTTCCATCATTTAGCCACATATATGAACAGGTGATTCCAAACCTTCAGGCCCAACCAAAAATCTGTAATTCTATATCTATATTTAAAAAAACAAACAAAGGCAGCTCACTGTTTGTGTCCATTCAAGACTTTCAAACGTGTATTACCTCTTTGTATTTGAACCTTTCTGACCTTCCCTTACCCTGAATGCACCCGTTTCCATTGTAAAAGAAGTTGACACAGTCTTACAATAAGTGACTCACATTAACATCAACTTTAAATGTCCTGTTTCAGCATGTTGAATACCAAATTGCAACTCACTTTGTATTTTTGTCTCCATCTTTCCTGCCCACAAAGTCATGCATGGTGCAGGAAATATATAGTATAGATATAATAGAGCAGACAAAACATCTGCTGAAGTTAATATGGTAACAACATAGCATTAAAAATTTTTGTATTTTTGTTATTGCAGCTTATATTTCAGGTTAAATGTATTGGGGTTGATATTAAAACATCCATTGTGAGTATCATTAGGGCCATTTGAGACAAACCCCAATCAAATCAACACTGAAAAACTAAAGCCCTAACCCTATAACAGCCTTATTCTACTGCTGTCTTTAAGGTAGCTGTAATTTTGGTAATTGTTCACAACTGTTTCTGCACCCCCCAGGGGGCCAAAACAATCAGCTGCAGGTTTAAACTTGCACAAATCAACTTTTGTCTTTAACATTGTTACTGGATTTATTTTACACAAACTTCTGTATAGTAACAGAAGAGCAATGGCTTCATTAAAAAATTTTAAAGAATTCAAAAAAATGCCTTCCCCATACAAAAACAACAGAAAACTATTCTAAAACTGTTTGTAAAACAGTTCAAGGTTGAATGGTTATATAAATAGAACCCCACCATTATAACGCTGGTAGGAACTTCAGTGTCTGTCAAACATCCAGGCAGCTGGAGGTTTTAATGTTTCTTCTGTCTGTCTGCCTGAGACATGTAGGTCATATTGTTGCGAGACAAGCCTGCGGCTGCTGGAAGCCCAGGCTTTCCTTCGACCCAATCTTCACGATCTGCTCTGTGAACTTACTGCTTTGACCCCCTTCTCATAAAAGCGTTGCTTTAATGTCTTGTCCAAGAACACTGCTGACCTGCTGATTTACTGCTGTGCTGGGATCAATTTGAGAATGTAAAGGAGGTTTAGACAGCATTATATTGAATTATAATGGCTGGTGTAAAAGGTTAACCTTAACATCCCTAATCAATGCTAGGCAAAAATCACACTATGAATGCCCTGAGAGTTAATGTGGGTAAAAGCGCAGCCAATCAAGGAACCACAATGTCAATTCCAGAGTGAGCCAAGTCTGACTTGACTCAATGAATCAATGATACTCTCATTTTTTTTTATGATTATTTTTCATTTATGTTATCAACATTTCTCGTGTAGCCTTGGCTGTGCCCTGCTATTCCCTGTGTGATGGGAGGCCAAATCGCCAGTGTGCAATGTAAATGTATCTGCCATTAGTGTTAGTTTACTCTTGATAACTCCTTTCACTCAATAATGAATTTCCCCTCAGAGAAAAGTGTTAAAATGATTGGTTGATACTCATGCTTGAATGCATCCTCCACGGCCTGTCTACACACGCATATTCAGTCGCACTCACAAACGCACACATTAAACACATACTCAAAGATAGATTGTCTGCCACCTGTGCTCCATTATTGGAAAATTTAGTGATTTTACTGGAGTAAACAATGAATTACCTTTAATCATTGGGAAAGAAACACAGAAACTGGAGAATGGAAAGAGCTCACAGTGAGATCTTCTAGATTATTACTGACTTTAAAGTGTAAATGGGCCAGTTATAGCTTAACCTGTCAGACCCCAGTGTGTAAGGGTCACAGATGAATGTCCTCAAGATGTGGTTCCTTATAACATGCATGCAGGGTAAAACACATTTCTATACAGAACTGTAACTCCAGTCCAATCCTTAATTAACCAAAAGCTTATTCAGAGTTGGAAAGTAACAGTTACTTTACAAATTCTGTTTTACTTAATCATGTTGGAAAGGGAAATACCACAAATTTATTCCTCAGGGAATTTAAAGAATAAAGGTTTCCATTTGAAACATATAAACTCAAATAGCGCAAAACATAAATAAAATACTTCTTAAAGGTTAATATACCAATTCTTTAAAATTGTAGATTCTTCTGATGCGCTACATTTTAATAATACTTCTCCAATTTTATGTCAGGTCTCATTAACACTGTTGAGCTGATTAACTAATCTGTGAAACCTCTATGTATTCACTGAGCTACATTTCCAAATAGCCTCTAATTTTTATCATTCATGCACAAAAACAGAGAATCTGTTTATCAATCTACATCGCTGATGCAATAAAGGTCAAGGTAAAGAGTATTGATCAGAAAATATCTTTTCTCCCGACTTTAAGCTCACTGAGATTGGGATCATTTTAATGTGGGATACATAAGTTAAGGCACTAAAAAATAAGTTGTAGCTGACAGTGGAAATAATTACTTTTATAATGACACTGACAAATAATCTAAATCGGTCATGTTCATAGCCGATAGCTGATCCACTTAAAAAGGTCTATATTGGTGATGATTCAGATTGGGAGTAGGCTATTAGATCTGTGAATCCCTGGAGAAGATCAGACAGATGAAGAGAGAATTAAAGCAGTGAACATGTGAATGGACTGAGGCAATGTGAACAAGATGACAGAGGAATGACTTATGGTTCCCTCCCTTCTGTTTCATCTCAAAAAGCCTGTGAGTAATAGTATCAAGGGGACTCAGCAGACTCTCAGTTAGCCTACTCTGCCCTGTCGTGGTTCTCAGGGGCTAATATGTTTATATCGCTCCCTCGTCTTGCATAACCTTGTGTACAATGGGATACAGTGGGACAAGTGCCATAGAGATGAAGAAAGTGACAGCAGCGATGCAAAAGCCCAATGAATGCAGAGGGAATAAGAAGAAATATTAAATAAAGCTTTTTCTAATTAAGATTGAAAAGCAGGATGCTCTGTTCGTTGCATATGCTTAATTTTGTGGTATTCAACTAATCCCCCCAAAGGAGAGATTTGTCTTTTTTGGTTGCTCCCTCCACAGAGATCACAGTCAGAGACAGAACAGTTCTGGAAAGAGCTTCAATCTTCTTCAAGGACAGTTTGGCAGGAAGGTTACACAAAGCCACACTACTGGTGTGGATAAAACCCTTGTTGCAGAAAATGGAATAGTTCATTCTTGCTGAGCCAAAGGCAGCACTCATTAATTGTCTCTAAATTTCAATTGGGAGAAATATTCACAGTTGAGATATGAATTAGCCTTATGTGAATAATAATAAGGTAATGATAATTTGGCAAGAAAACCATTATTGGCTTGAATACAGTCGTATCGTATTTAATTTTCAGAGCTCTGGCATAGCAGCTTCACAAGATTACAATGAGCTGAAGTCAGGGATGTTCGGGCTGCTCTACTCAGCACTACGCCCTGCTTCTTTCCAATTTGACACTTAATTGTTTCTCATCTGGTTTATATTGGTTTAGAACAATTTGCAAACAAATTGGCATGCTGCAAAGTGCAGTCAGTAAGACACCCCATGTAGTTTTTATGTGTAAAGTGTAAAAATGAATTATTAGGATGATGATGTTGCTGATAGGGCCGTTGATTGGCATTCAGATAATAAGACACAGCTTTGATTTAAGGAACACATGCTACCTCACATGCACACACACACACACACACACACACACACACACACACACTTGGATGGGGAAAGTCCCCAGTGTCTCAGAGATGATAGAAACCCTCAGGTTCCCATCACTGCCTTTTGCTTCTTGCACTTTGTCATTTGAACTCGGTGACACGCCATTAGCATTCCAACTCTCTGTCTCTCACTTGCTGTTGCCAGACATAAATCTTCCCAGATTTGTGCTTGAGAGGGGGCTGGCTCAGACTTGAACGTTAACCTGCAGGCATCTGTGTATGTGTGTGTGTTAGGCTTATGACAGCGAGTTGTGGTGTTCCTAAGTCACACTTGGATAGCTTTGGTTTGCCCGTGTGAGCACCTCAGCTAACTTTGCACAGGGCACTTATACTAAACAATAGTTTCATAACAAGTTTCATAACAATGCAGGCATTTTGATTAAGGAAGAAAAGAAACATTCATGGGCACAAAGGAGACGAGGAAAAAGCCAGCTCTAAGCAATAAACAACCAAACAAAAAGAAAATAAAGAATTCAAGAAAGCAATAAAAGCAATACGGTGATCAATTAAGCCAAAACAGAAGAGTTACTGTGTTGTGTGTGTGTGTCTCTCACATCTGTTTACTTTGTGTGTGGTGCAGCACCCACTACATCAAACAGTGAAAACATGCTGCAGTAATAAGAAAGCTCTGTTTGCACAGTAAATAAACCTTGAGCCCCTCCTCTACACTTCTCTCTGCTGTCACATAACCTCACTGGCCAAAAATGTCACAACCATAGCCCCACTATACCTGCAACAAAACATGCTGTGACACAGATGGAGTATGATTTCTGGCATGTGTGTATTTCCTTGTAAAGCTCATAAATGGGCAGTCATTTCCAGTGTTTGGATGGAGGAGGTATGATGTCAGAGCTCAAGAGGGGATCGTTTAAAGGTTATTGGATGTTAAAGAGGATGAACATACTGTTGTGTAAACTGTTGTTTACTAATATGTCATTTCAAAATGGTACATTGAGTTTCAAAATGGATTAATAGCAAAAAAAATATTTAGCAGTAAGAGGGTCAGTTCACCCAATTTACTCGAGTCATATTTTTCTAATTACCTCTAACGCTGTTTATCCATTTATGAAGATTGAAAAATTACATTTGAAAAACTCAAGTTTCTTTCCATGAACATTCATTATTTTGGATAATTCCCAGACCTCGCTGTCAACAGTGGTAGAAAGCAGCTCCAATGAACACAATGTACAGTGAGGTCCTGACCTTTGTCCTAACCAGAACATTGTTTCCGGAAAGACACATAATGTAATTTTTCAATGGTGTGAGTGCCACAAACAAAGTTCCATTAACCTCACCTGTATTGGGTTTAGTAGCAGAAATCTCATAATCTTAGCAGATACACAACAATTGTCTGCGTTGCTAGATACCAGCTGTGTTAAGTGAGAAAATATTACATGCTTTTCTTAGTAATTATAGTGAAATTACCCTTTTAATCAACATTTAATCGCACCACTCACATGTTTGGAACAATAAAGTTTTTACTTAATCACCTATGTCTGTAAAGTTGTCATTTATGGCTCATTTAAAAGTAATTTGTCAGCATAGTTAAATCCAAGCTAGGTATTTTGGTGCATATTATACCTCATCTAGTTTTAATTGTTTACACTAAGGAACATTACCTTTCACTCAATCAAAGTGTGTAAAGCGTAAGATGGGAATCATTTAAAAGTCGTTTATCACCTTGCCCACAGAGGCGACATGGATATTCTTACCACCCTAAGTGCTTTGGATAACTATGCTTTAAAACTGAACATTTAAATCAGTAAGGTTGAAAGCTGAGAATGTAACATCAGACCTGGCCACATGCTTTGGTTGCTCTCCAGATGTAGACTTACAGTTCCCCCTTCTGATTCATCATTCTGAGTGACTGAGTAATGATGCTAAGCGGGCCCAAGTGTGGTCTGAGCCAGTCTGTTCTGGCCTTGTGTGCTATGGCCCCCTTGCCTTACATAACCATACACAAATGCATCCAATGGGAGTCAATCTTCAAACGAACAACAGTCTACAGACTCATTGCCATAGACAGCAAGACGCATGATGCAGGCAGTTAGCAATTGCTCAACATTATCTCAAGAAAGTAAGGAAAAAAATCCAGGACGGTAAAAAGAGTGTATTCTGGGATATTAGCAGGGTGCCACCACAATGGAGTGTTTTTTAAAAAAATCTAATTTAATGCTGCTCAGTTTGAGTTATTATTCAGTGGAGAGTAGTGTTCCCCCCACTAGTCACAACTGAAACCACAAGTTTTGTGAAATGTGTTTTACTTAGTGTTACTTCATTTGGATGTTTGTATCTTGAATCTTGAGTTTAACATGTGTACGAGCAGGATTTTGTAATATTCCAACTAGTCTGAAGGCCAATAATGATCTAATAACTTACGTGTGAAAAACCTCTAGTGTACAAACTCTGAATTAGAAGAAGAATTATTCTTCAAAGCAAAGTAGTTTTATATCTTAAAACATGGCTGGAAGGTATCTTTAATTCTGTATTGATCTGATCAGATTGGTATCAGAATACAAATTGTCAAACCAATCACTGATCACCAGTTAATTGTGTAAAGTTTAGAATGCTTTTCGGAAATGTACAGTGCACTGACCTTTTAATTTTGATACAGTATAAGCTACACATAATGTGTGACGTCTCCAGATCTATGAGCTCACTGACAAGAATGTATCTATCTAATAACCAGCTGAGAAGAAACAGTATGGGCCATTCTGAAGTACTCTTTAAATGTGATATTTTTTGTTAAAAACATTTAAAATAATACATTATGTCTCATATAGATATATACATACATACATACATACATACATACATACATACATACATACATACATACATATGTTTAAGAAAGAACTTGCTCCACTGCACAATATCCAGCATTGAAATGAAAAAAGCCTGTAACCTGTCTGATGGAAGCTATGACTCAACCATAAACATCACATTGTTGTGTTTCCAATCTGTTGTGGAGACATCATCTGTCAATCTGTCTGTCGACACAAACTTTACAACTCCTTATTACATACCTCAAGATACACAATTACTATTAACACATCTGATGTGTTAAGTGAATTTAAGTATAATAGTGTTTGCAAATGCTGATGATTAATACCCTCATTTCTTCATGTATACTCTTTAATAAATCTTTCAATCACATATGCACACGGTGATGTGAGTTTATGCAAGTCATACTCCTGCTAAGTTAAGGCACAGTGATGTCTCTTTGTGGTTTTAAAATATAGCACAATCATATTGGATATTGAGTGAGTTATTCTTTTTGTATGTCTTAAACTTATTTAGATGTGAGTACCTTCAGCTGTCTAAACTTTCTAAACCCATAAAGGACACTAACTAACCTATTTCAGCAACAGACATAGATATTCACATTCATATTGATGTTCATATTTTTCTAAGTTGACTGTCACTTCAGACATGTTTCTATTCAATTGCAGCTTTGAGCTTTGAGTTCTGACTTCGACAAGAACAGTCAAAGATTTATGAACGAAAATCTGTCCATCAGCGTTTTCAAAAATATCTTTTTGAAGCACATCACCATATTACACAAGCTCCACATGGGAACAGCCTGCACTGATGAAAAACACATACAGTGTATGGCACACATTATTATATACTCCATCCGTTGCACAAGGTCAGTGACAGAGCTTGGTGATGCATCAGAGCTGAGTGTTATGATGTACCTCGGATGCGAGTAATAGTTAAATTCACACTTTTTGGTCAGTAAAATATCCCGAACAGTAGGAAAGTATGAACGATTAAAAAATAATAAAAACACAGTGGTCATCTGTTATGTGCTCCATGTCTGCAACAAATGCTTTGATTCATGCTGCATCACCGCCATCCACCCGCCACAGGAAAAATAAACCTTCACATTCTGTTATTGCTTCTCTAAACACAGTGCTGGAAATATGAATGTGTCTGTCATCACAGCAGAGGTGGGGTGTGCACTGTACTGGCCAGGTGCCAGTCAGCACCTTGCCAGAGTTAGATTGACGGTTACATGGTGCAGTGAAGAAAAATGTACCAACCTGTATCCATAAGGCTTAGCATTAGGAAAGGCTGTTCGATAAAAGAATGCAGCAAAAGTAATGCACTTATGGCAGATAAAACATGATAAAGTCTTCTACAGTGGCCCAATGTGCAACAAAACTTGATCAAATTACTCTATTCCAGTGGAGAAAACACATGGAGTTCCTTAAAGGCAGCCCAACATGCTAGAAAATAGTTTGGAACTGTTTCACTATAAATGCATCACGACTTAAAGCATGCTGGTACCCCACCATATACAGCTGGTGCCCTTTTTTATTTTTTTTGCCCCTTCCACACAGACAACCTGAGTCCGCCACTGTACTCCCTGATATTACGTGCAATCAGTTGTCACACCATATAGACACTTATTGAAAGGGCACTGAGATACATGCCTTTGTTGCTTTTAGTCTTATCGCAGGGGATGCACTGAGCGTGGGTGTTGGTGTAAATTGACACTGCTCTCACGATTTTGCCCTTGGAGTGCCAAGTGTGAATGTACAGCGTGCGCCAGGCGTTTCAAACCAGCCCCCAAGAACTGTCAATCCCTTTACTTTTATCGCAACCCCAACAACGATGAGGGGGATTCATTGTGAATTCCTTACGTTTAAACCACTCAACAAAACTGTCAAGTAGATGGGATGCTGGAAAAACTGAGGAAGTCACAACAGACCAAGAACAAGGGGAGGGTTGTGCAACATTATGTGTGAGCATCTGTTCAATGACATCACTGGCGATGCCTGTTCGAATGGAGTGTCTATGTCTGATTATTCTGTCTACAGACAGAATAATATTCCAGAAACTGCAGATCAGGGGGATTTCAGTCTTTAAGCTGCAAATTCAGACTGATTGACCACATACACAGTAAACTGGCTTTGGTATTTTGATAGATGACCAGAAACTTTAACCAAACGTTCACAAACTGATGGACGACAGTGTATTAGAACAATGACTCTGTCTACTGTCGGGCTCCCATTCTGAGAGAAAGTGGGAGAATATATTGGTGCTGTTAAAGACAAATGATAAATAGTGACAAGTTGGAGATGAGAAACAGCGTCCAAGACACTGTCAGAGATTTGAGTTCATGTGTGAAAAATGTCCACTTACAGACTCTGGTGATTTGTTTTAATGAAAAGGACATTCATTGACAACAAAAACAGAATAGTGCTGCATGGATAGGAAAAACTCTGCTCCCTTATTAGTAATGTTGATGCAAGTTGTTTCAAGTTGAATAAGAGGGGTTAAACCTACTGCGGATAAGATAAGGTGGAAGTTCCTCAGTCTGGTCTGTGTCAAGAAAAGTCAATTGTGTCATTCAGCATACTCCTTTGTAAGTTACTATACGTTGAACCCTTAAATCTCATAATTAGTATACGTGATATACGTGACAGTATGTGTGTTTACAGTTTGTGTATATGCATGTATAGCCTGTATGTGTGTAGCTGTGGCTCATTTATGTAAGCAGCTTATATTTTGCTTCCTGAAAAGTGTGGTAGGTTTCTAAAAACAGACTCAAAAAAGAATACAAAAAAAGACATTGACTTTATTAGGAACAACATGGATTTCATTGACTATGGATGGAAGTGATTGTAGAATGGTGCTTTCTTTACTTTTCCTTAGCAGATCACTATGCCACTGACTCACAGCTAAATAATGGTAACACTCCGGACCATGTGTGGTTAAAATAAACACTGGCAGGAATAAATGTGCCAGTACTTGCACACACACACACACACACACACACACACACACACACACACACACACACACACACACACACACACACACACACACACACACCTAAACATACACATGACTTTCTCAAGCTCTTCTAACCATTAAAAGATCTTATCATTACTGAAACTCACTCTGGAACTAAAGGTTTTACCACTCTTTTCTCAGTGTAAAAATAAGACATGTAAAAGAAGAAAAAAACCTGCTCTGGTGTGCATGTGCAGTGTGGGAGGTTGTATGGACTGTCTGGAAAATAATTTGGGAACGAACACATTGATATCTTTTTGCACATTCCATGTGACGTATTAGGGTCTGTGATTACAGCGGCATTACAATACTTTGAGGAAGGAGTTCAGGCTCCTTTTCAGTGGGAGACAGATATTTGGCAGTAACTTGGGGTTGGAAAGTTAAAAGCTGTTTGACTGGTGTCCAGGCTGATACCCTATACAGACGACACTGGGGGTGGGAGGTACAGGTCTGAGTTTTGGGGCCTGGGGACGTAATTACAGCTTAAAATGATCCTGAGTGGGATTTGAATGTGGGTGGGTACAGAACATATAGTGTAGTTTATGTTTCTCAGACTGGCTCTGTGTTAAACTACTCAGTAGTGCATCTGCCAGTACTTGGAGAGAATCTCTGTGTAATGATCTTCAGTTCTTTCAAGTTCTTGCTACACAATAGTTGCAGCGTGTAAATAAAATAATAATACAATAATGCATTTTATTTATACAGTACGTAGCTTTCAAGAGCACTTTATTTCTACTTTACAAAACCAGATAAGCCATCAACGATAAAGAGTTGTACAGATAAAAGAACAACACACTCTTTGTTTTTTGTTCATTAAGTTTAATTTGAAAAACAAAATTGTCAAATGTAGGGTAATCTAAAGAGGTGAGTTTTTTAAAAGGAAGGAACAGATGCAGACGCTGAGAGTGAGCATTCGAGGGATTAGGGCCAGCTACCCTGAAGGTTCTGTTCTCCATTGTGCGGAGCCTTGAGGGGAGAATGGAGAGTAGATGGGCAACAGAGGAACACAGTGAACGAAGTGGTCTATGGGGATGGAGAAGGTTGGAGAGGCACCAAACCATGGAAAGATTTAAAAGCAAGAAACAAATGTGTTATTTAAGTGGGAGCTAGTGCAGTTGCTGAAGGGTAGGGATGATGTGGTCCCAGCACTCTTGCAGTTTATTTCTGAACATACTGTTGTCTTTAAACACCAGATTGGGTACGCCGAGATGAAGGGCATTACAGTAATCTAATCAAGATGCAACCAGAGTCTCTGCAATGAGTGGGAAAGAGAGGGGAGGAGTCTGGGTTTTTTGTCTTTTTAAAACAGTACAATTAAAGATATGCTTTTGCTGCCTAGTGTGGGGTAGTGGTGGTGGTTTTGGAGAGTGTGTGTGTGTGTGTGTGTGTGTGTGTGTGTGTGTGTGTGTGTGTGTGTGTGTGTGTGTGGTGGCGTCATGAGTTGATTTCTCCACTGCTTACATCACGCGGTGGCCTTAACCTCTTCACTGTTTATGGATATTTACAAAAGAATCTCCAGTGTAAACGTTAAGCCGTAGAAAGTTACCGAAATCTTTGAACTAGGTGTGACTGAACTATTCTGTGTTCTGCACGAGGTCCTCATGCCTAAACACAGGCCCTTTTCAAGCAAAACGCTTGTGCCTATAACTTTGGATTTTGTAAACGGAACTGACTCTCTGGTGCCAAAAAACACACTCATACACAACATACATGATTTTTAACCCATACTCAGTTTATGTGTTGTACAGATTCCCATAACACAAAGTCTCACAGGGTGCCAGTATTGTTTGGTTTGTGTCCTAAATGGCCGTTTATGAGGCTATAAATATCTCTAGCTCTGTGTCTTATATAGAGTAAATAACACAATCAGTCTTTCTGAGGCTTTAGGCACGGGAAAGAGATATCCCTTTTTTACAAGAGTGCATGCCCTCTCACATACTGAACCGTCCAAAGTCTGTCACATCATAAAAACACATTTGAAGAACATATGCAGCACATTAAAATACAATATTAGCATATTAGAGATCTGAGGACAGCTTCACAAGAATCCTCATCCTCAAACAATGGGGGAAAAAATGCTGAATGCACAACAATCAGTAGAGGTATAACAGTCATTGCATTATGCATTGTACACAGTTTACCATTGTGTGCAATGCATAATGCATACACTTTATGGTTTGATCAGGTTTGACAGTTGGAGCGCTGCAGAGTTTCAAATTTGGCCTGTAGTATTTTCTAAAAGGATACAGTTAAGTGATTAAAGTGCCTCAACAAAGTGGACTTTTACCAGTAAGAGTGAAAGTTATTCCCATGAGGAATGACGCACAGCAGACATGCCCTTTCCTCTTCCTGTGTATGCTCTTTGTTAGCCTGCAAGTATTGGCCCCAGAGTTCAGTGTTGTCTGTGAAGATTATGGCACAAAATAAAAACCTGCACAGATTGCTTTCTTTGAATGGGCTTATAAGGCCTGTTTGTCTGATCAACTTTCAAGTTTTTGTTACCTTACAATGAGCTGGTTGTTTTCTAAAAGTAAACCTTTAACTCCTTCCACACCCAGAAACTTGTTTTTCTGCATATGAATGAGGGGTGAACAGCTCTTCAACAAAAGGTGTTAATCCACCTCTACAGGTGTACCAAACCCCATTAATATAAATCAAGTAATGTGGTACAATTTTCTGCGGTTATCTTGTCATTAACATATATGTATTTATGTTTGCTAATTAGAGTAAACACAGAGAGAGTTAAAAACAATACTAGGTGATAACATAATGTTCATTTGCAACACGAGGTCCATCCATCCATTGTCAGCCAATTATTCGAGTCTGACTCATGCTGTCAGAAAGTATAAAGTAGCCAGCACATCCTTCTCCCTTACCATTCTCTCTATTTCTTCCTGGGGGATCATGAAGTGGCCCTTTGCCAAATGATCTGTAATCCCTCCAGTGTGTTCTGTGTCTGCTCCACAGTTGTTGGGCATTCAGTTGGATGTGCCAATATGAGGTTTAAACTTTAAATTACTATCTAATAGCCTGTGGTAACTCATATGAACACTATTCTTTGTTGCTTAACACTAAGAGATGGGAACTTCCCTTTGCAAAGCTGATGACCTGAGCCTGCTAGAAGAACTACTGCCCAACTAGCCTCTTAAGAAAAATAAAGAACCTTACAAGAATCAGATATCAGAAACAATAATGCATTAGACATCACTCATTAATCATCCCAATCATCAAATCAATCATCAGTACCAAGTGTGTGTATGTGCATTTGAATGTGTGTCTGCATGAATGCATATGTGCATATGTCCTCTCCAGAGAGCTGTCAGTGCTACAGTGATGTTCTCCATGTCCAGAATAGAAGACAGATTGAGCATTATGGATGGAAAAATAATCACTGTGTTCACATGTGCGTGCTACTTTGCATTTGTGTGCACACGTGCAGGGGTCAGTGGCCCTCACGCTGAATCATGTCCAGTGATGAAGATGGCGAAATAGAATGAAATCATAAACCTTGAGGAGTTTTTGATCTCTCCCAGATGAGCGAACCGCCTCCATGGTACAGAAAGTAAAGCAGAGGTTAACGTTGTTAAAAAGCTGCTAAACTTTGGACCTTGTTGAGAACAGAGCGGATGTTAGGCATTTGTTGCTGATGCTATTGCGGCTTGCACATTGAGTTGTTTTTTGCTTTTTGATCTGCCACTGAAATACATTTGACCATCAGTCATATATGCATTCCGTCAGTGAGCCAAAAGCAACACAGATATTGCTTTGTATCTTACTTCTGCACTTCACAGACTGTAAATGATGCAACTGGCTCCACTAGTGTACATACTGTTTACAGTTGTTTATGTGAGAGACTTTATGGTGGATTGCACCATCGGTTGTTAACGGGGTGACACAAGTTTGCTCTTCTGACACTGTTTAGTTAATGAACAGAAGAGGAAATCTGAGATAAAGGTAAAGGTAAATAGATGAAACTTCTGGAAGTTATTTGGCCACATCTGTTCATTACATTAGTGGTGAAGATGAGGATATCATGCTATTTTATGCAGTTTCCTTTGTTCTCTTTAATTGATCCATATTTTCTAATCAAGTTATTTGTTTGAGACAATGATTTATAAATAATGAATAATAAATGAAGCATCATGAGAAGGATCTCTGGCTGGACATGTAAGAAAAAAACATTGATTATTAAAGTTTCTGAATGTTCATTTTGTGATGATAAACTTGCACGGCATTAGAGAGCAGATTAAAGACGCATACTAATATTTATTTTGCATTTTTTTAGTGTACCACAAATTGCACAGACTTTAGTTTACTGCTGCCAGTTTTCTAAATTGTAGTACAGGTTCTTAAGTTTCTCCTCCTTTCAGTATTGTCAATAAATTTGCAGAGGCTTTAAACTGTGAACAGTTGTTTTTATTGTTTTTTCTCAGAGTTTATTTTCAATTATCCTTATGTAGTGATAAAATTGTGAGAATAAACTTTTTGTAGAACTCTTAACGGCATGCTTGCAGGAAAACACAAGAGATGGCCAAAATCACTTTATCATTTTCATGATGTCCGTGTTTGCCTATTGTTTGCCTTCTGGATTTCATTTCTAACAAAAATAAATATACACTGCTGACTAAAGTGTACTATATGTACTCAAGCTTTCAGGTCTTTGCATGTTCATTTTCCAACTATTCAGGCATTAAATAAAACAAACCATGAATCAAAAAATGGATATTAGCATTTGGAAAAAGGTTGGTGGTAGTTTGTTCACCTTATGATGAACATGGTGCATATTACAAACACGGTCTTCTAACACAGACTACATCTGACTTGAAATGGCAATACAGTATTGGATCTTAAATCTTGACTTCATCAAGGAGCAGACATTCATTTTGTTGTGCACCTCATTGTACAACAAATTTGTGGCATTTTCTAAATTGTTTGTTTATGTATACAATGACAGATGCCATTATAATCTTACGGTGAGCTGGGATGATCCCATGTGACTCCATAATAAAACAGACTGTTCAGTCGTATCTAAGAAGTTGGCCTGCAAGATGTAATTTAAATAAGCACCTTAAACAATGAGAGGACAAATCAAAGGCATTTGGCTAAGGTGGAGCCTGTAATGAGCTTTATAGTTTGTCTCTGAGAACATATCTGTCCTTTAATTTAGGCTGTGTATAGGAAGCTAGAAAAATTAAAGGTCAGTTTGCTTATGTGTATTTATACGAGCACATATGAGTTACAAAGCAAGGCCCCCTGTGTGTAACCAAACCAAAGCTCATCAAAGTTAAGTCTAAAGTCTAACCTGAATAGAGTTTTTTGTTCATGAAGGACTTGACATTCTTCCTGAGGAACCATCCATTACTGAACCACTGATTCTGCATGTGCTGTAGGTTTCTTTCTTGAGCAGGTTGGCACATGAGAGAAACTTCATCTGGGTGTATCTCACACCGTTGTGTTTGTTTTTTAAGGTTTTCAACTGTCAGCTGCAGGATCCTGCTATAACACACTGAGATCATCATCTTCTCCACCCCAAGGAAACTTAAACGGCTATACTCCAAACACACACACACAGACACACACAGACACACCCACACACACACACACACACACACACACACACACACACACACACACACACACACACACACACAGAATGTCACTACAATGGGAGAGTCATTTGGCAAGTGTATACCTGCTCTCTCTCCATCTGTAAATGGAAAAAAAAAAAACTAAACACAAGAATGTGTAAGAGCTCTTACAACAATGGTGACATTGACCAATGTTCCACTTGCCTGACCAGATTGATGTGTGTCCCTATTGGGCACAAAGTGATTTTCCAATAGAATTCACCCAAATTGTACCATATTACTTGATCACTCATAAAAAACAACAACAAATGATAACAGTCCATACAGTGATGATTAATTGAATTTTATCTTTCCAACAAAAAACGAAGAACTTTTGTGTAAGTCAAAATTCAACCTAATTTTCTACTGCTCTTTAAGTTTTGTCTTCTTCAGGTCACGACTCAATGATCCTCCATTCTACTTCCACTTCAGCTAGTAGCACTGCACTCAATGTGGGAAAAACAAATTCCTTCACCTAAGACTTCAAGAACTAATGAGACCTAGCCACAATGAAAAGTCAACTGTAACTGCAGCTATTAGCTTGTATTTGACCTTTGAGAGAGAAAGTTCTTGATCCTGTTGTTTTTTTTAACTTTATTTCTTTTATTCACTTTGTCATTTATTCTGCATTTAATAGATTAGGCTGCATTTTTGGTAAGTCTATGTATTACTTGGAATTCGTTTTTGCCTTTAGCTATGGGATTTGACAAATGTAGAGTGTTAACTGATTAGTAAAATTCACAGCTTAACATTTGTTGAAGTTGCACATATTTTCCACTTGTCGCTGCCAGTGACTTTCCCTCCCTCTCCAACCTTTGGAATCAGAAAGTTTCTGTACACTTTGGCTCTTCTCAGATGGTGTTTTTAAGCTGCTCTCCATTCGCTAGTTAACCATTCTCAGCCTAACTAACACAATAACAATTTGGAGATGCATTTATTCCCCCGTTCATACTTCACTGACTCCTATCAAAATCTAGCCATGGTTGTTTGCTTATAAACAATCTCAAAATCCTTGTCAAGGGTGCAATGATTTAGACAGAAATTGGTCTTATTTAAACAGAGATTTGTTATTTCAATCAAAGCCTCTTTGCTTGAATACATACATTTTAATCACTTTACCTTCTGTATAGTGATGTGAATGTTTTTATATTTGTTATTACAGCAGTGTGTAGTGATTGATTTGTTGTTATATTTTTTTGGAATGAAAACATATTTTTCTGTGCATTTAAATACTATTTAAATTTAATTTATTATTTATTCAATATAACTTTTTTTGTGATGTGTTTTGGGCTTTTTATGCCTTCATTTTGATAGGACAGCTGAAGATAGTCAGGAAAGGGGAGAGAGAGAGAGAGAGAGAGAAGGGGGGGCGACATGGAGCAAAGGGCCGCAGGTTGGAATCAAACACGGGCCGCTGCGGTCAGGACTCACCCAACAGCTCACGCTCTATCATCTATATCACTTGCCTACCCATAACACAAACCAATATCCATATTGCCTATTTATTATTTATTTTTCAATACATGTATTTTTATTATTATCATTTTTGTCTTCTCTCTCCTACACATCATACACATTAACACAAGTGCCATATTTAACCGATTTACCCTAAAACACTTGGTTATTACACTAATTTAAATAAGAGTAACGGCATGATGTTATAATAATAATAATAATAATATTAATAATAATAATGTCATCCTTGTGTGTTTTGTTTTTTATATGTTGAGTTATGTTCTGTGCATCACAGTTTTCCTCTGTCCTTGTACATTTTTTCCCCGTTTCTATCAATGTTGCATCATGTTTTGTTTTTGCATCAATAAAAAAGAAAAGGGAAAAGATAATCATTAATTAATAAATAAAGTAAAAGCAGGTGAGAAACTTCTCCTCATTCATTCGTCCATCTGCTCTGATAATCTGAGCAGTTTGAAGCTGTTACTAATTCATCATGTGTGGGGCTGCAGAGACCTCTCACAGATGCATGAGTCAGACATCCCTGGGTTTCCACATGGTCATTATCCTGTCCAGAGCCCTGCTGACAAATGTAAATGGCTTGTGCAGACTGTAACAAAAAAAATAACCCTTGTGATACTGTAATGGCAACTTTTATTTATTCAGACTTAAGCTGATACATAAGATATATGACATGGCATAATTCTGTATGCTTTTTGCTTTAATGCCATTAAATGATTGTTTACATTTAACAGTTAATCATTTTGAAGTAGTTATTACATGTGAATTATTTGACAGCTGATGAACCGAGTCTGTCAGACCTACTTTGTAAGAAATTATGGTCTGGTGTGGGTGTGTTTGCCTTCCTTGATATAGCTGGGGAGTGAATACAAATAAAGGAAACACCTGGAAAAATACGGAACACAAAGTGTAAGAGCTGACGGGGAGCAGTTTCCTGTAATGTCTGCTCAATGCCGTAGGAGATAAGTTAAATACCAGTTCACACAAAGGGATTCTACGCTATAATTTTATTCTCATAAAGCACGTAATTGGTTAGTGTTAGTGTTAGTGTTTAAACATCCTGTTCAGAAATGTCATGATCGCAATAATGAATCCTTCAATTAGCTCAAGTAAAAGTCATAAATGTTATCATGAACAATATTTTGTTGTTGTCTTGGTTACAACATCTTTACCCGCTTTAGCTCTGTGCTGTATGGGAGATCTGGGTACATCGCCTGACACAGTGTTTCCTCCATCAACAGACCACTGGATCATGGAATAAAATAATGGTCATGGAGTTTCATCCTCCTCCAGCTGACGCGCGTCAACAAGTGCAGCTTGGTCAGCGGCCCTACGCTTCAACAAGTGACGCTGTCGGTACCCTTGTAGCGTCACTTTTTAACGATATGAGACAGTGGCACTGTCAAGTTAGCCACAACACATTTACCCACGTCCGGGTGGACTGACTTAGGAAAATAAATAAGCAACGTCCGGTTACACTTTCAAAATAAAGCTAGAAGAGAAACGGCATGAGGCAAGAGGTATTGATTAGTATAAGTACAGGGCTTTATTGCTGGTCAACCCGTGAGAAGTGGGTTAAAGAAATAAAAAACAAATTAACAAAAATAATGCTGTATGCATGTCTCATACATCTTGTGCTATAACCAAGCATACAGTATATACAGCTAGACACTTTACAGTTTGATTGAATAAACCGAAAATGACACATGCAAACACAATAATCAATTACACCTTCACAGCAGATAAACAGCCAACAAACCTCATTATATATCACAAAGAGTACATAAGTTAACTTATGTTATTATGACAACCACAGTGGAATCGGCATTCTCTTTAGCGGGCAAGTTTTCAAAGTTTCGTTCAGGCTAAAAGGCGCTCGGGTGAAACACATCGGGCGGAACAAATAATTAATTACGAAATAATTAATTCCGTCTAGCTGTACAGCAGCTACAGAAATGCTTATTGGTGAAGCACTGCACACACCAGACGGCCACATGGACACCTAGCCCACCTTTTGTGGGGATATAAAATTTGGTTTCCACCAACCAAATTGCACCAGACTAAACAGAAAATACTTTATAGTTTTGTGGCGGGGGTCACTGTGTGCCTGCGAAGAGAGATCTTTTCTCTCTACAGGTATATCAAGTGCACAATAGCGAGACGTCAGAAAAGGGCAGACAATAGGACCCAGTAGAGATTGTGTGGACATTGTTTTTTTCCTGCTGAGGAAAGTGGACGATTGTTTTACCTCCAGAGTGTCGGAAATCCGTGAAAAAGCAAAGAAACCAGTGAACTCAAGAACAGAGATAAACGGTATTATGATAACTGACTAACATTGTGATTTACTGATTAACTGTTTAAACTGTTGAAATTATAACTTTTCATTGTTCCAGCTTCTCAGATATGAGGATTTACTGATTTTGTTTATCTTAATTACAGTAAACTGAATCATTTTGGGCTCTGGGTAATTGTAATGGACATTTCTCAAAGTTTCTGACATTTTACAAACCAAAAGATT
This sequence comes from Dicentrarchus labrax, assembly GCF_905237075.1. Taxonomy (NCBI): domain Eukaryota; kingdom Metazoa; phylum Chordata; class Actinopteri; family Moronidae; genus Dicentrarchus; species Dicentrarchus labrax. Next base: position 18,744,306 of record NW_026136705.1, on the reverse strand, counting down.
GATAGACTGATGAAAGAAACAATCAGCAGATTCATCCATAATAAAGTCATTGGGAAAAGTTGCCTATATAAAATAATTATAAATGAGGTCAACCACCTACAGCAGTAAAATGCTGCTTAAACATTTATTCATCAGTATTGATGATGTATAACTGTATAATGGGGCCATTTTTCCACATTAAGTACTTTAAGTACATTTCCCAATAATACACACTTACTTACATTAAGTAATATTTTATGTCAAGTACTTTTATTTTGTTTATTTCCCTGACCTTTGTTCTTTGCACTGTCCATGCTGCTGTAACAAAACGAATTTCCCCGCTGTGGGATAATAAAGGATTATCTTATCTTATTTTCAATGCAGGAATTTTACCTGTAATGTAGTATTTTTACAGCAAGGTATTAGTACTTTTACTCAAGTCAAGAATCTGACCTTCTCCACCACTGATATGAGAGTACATTCCTCAGGTCAACTGAGTTCAGTTCTGAGACCTGCAGCCTACATTCATAGCAGTTATATTTGGCACAAATTGCAGTAGACAAACCTCTAGGTCAAAAATCTGAAAATAACTGCATGTCGTGCTTAAAGCATGATAGCTTATACATGTACTATATCTGGGAAACCCTTTCATAATTTTTGCAGATATTTATTTACACTTTCACCATTATATGCGTGAAACTCATGTGGGTTAACATTACGCAACCCAGTCTAATGATCTTATGAAAGAGGTCAGAGGTTCTTCTGATGTAAGCATTGTTCTTGCGTGACAGGGAGAAACACATTCACAAAACTACGCTGCACAGAAATTTTAAAACATTAACTAAATGAATACAACGATGATGACATGACGAAGAAGAAAGCATCACTTTGTTTATTATCTGCAGAACGTTCATGGCAGCACCATAGCTTTGTGTGACACGTGTCACATGTAACTCATTTACCTGTTAAAGGACCGGTCATCTCTGTGACTGGAGTTTGAACTCAAATATGTAAGGAATCTTTTAGATGGACTGTCAGTCTGCGAGCACATAGGGTTACTGCTGCCACTCCTGAGCACAGGTAAGTACATTTCAGGAACATAAACAATGTTGTGGCTTATTATCATACTATACTTTCTTATCAGTGCTTGAAATTTTCCTACTGGTTACATCACAAAATAGATTGTTTTACCAGCAGGAACTGTTTCATTACAGATCGTACCTGATCTTCCAGATGATATGTTGAAACTGAAGATGTCTCTTATGTTACATTTTCTCTGTCTTGCATCTTAGGAACCATGCCATTGCAAAGTGTGTGTGGAATATTTTTATTCCTCAGCGTATGTCTGATTTCCTTCACACCACCTTGTGATGGAGGAAACATTCTGGTGTTCCCAGTAGACGGCAGCCACTGGATCAATATGAAGATCCTGCTGGAAGAACTTCATGCCAGGGGACACAGCATGACTGTGATAAGGGCCTCCACCAGCTGGTACATCCCAGAAAAGTCTCCTCTCTACAAATCCATTACCCTCGAAATGGATGAAGGTTTAGAGAACTTTTTTGATATTTACCTGCAGGAACACATGAGGGTATGACATTTTGCATTATATTGGGCCCTGTGTGGGTCATTTAGTCATTCATGTATCAACTTTTTCACCACTTTTTTTTCTAATAATTCTTTTCAGGCGCAGAGAGAGGGGGCTTCAGCACTTACTTTCTTCAAACTCACCAAGGATTTCCTTTCTATGATTTCTGAGGCCCATTTATTGTGGTCTGAGGCCCTTGTTCAAATCTTTGATGATGAAAGAATGATCCAAAGCTTAAAGGATTCCCAGTATGATCTTGTTCTCACTGACCCAGCCATAGCACCAGGGGTTTTACTAGCCAAGTATCTCAAACTGCCCATGGTGCTCAATGTTCGCTGGATCACCAGCGGAGAAGGTCACTTTGCGATAGCCCCCTCACCACTCTCTTACATCCCAGTGCCAGGATCGGGCTTAACAGATAAAATGAATTTCATCCAGAGGGTCAAGAACCTGCTTTTCTACAGCATTATACTGTTCCAGCAGAAATTCATGGTGGGACCATGCTATGATACTATCTGTAATAAATATATAGAGGGTGGATGTGACATCATCTCGCTTCTTCAGGAAGCAGACATTTGGCTGTTCAGGTCAGATTTTGTATTTGAATTCCCTCGGCCCACAATGCCAAATGTCATCTACATAGGAGGGTTCCAGTGCAAACCAGCCCAACCCCTGCCAGCGGACCTGGAAGAGTTTGTTCAGAGTGCTGGGGAGCACGGAGTGATCATAATGACTCTGGGAACATTGGTTAACGCTTTGCCCAAAGAGGTTGCAGATGAAATCGCCAGCGTCTTTGCCAAGATGCCTCAGAAGGTAACACATGCTCAGTGATTCCCTTATTCAGTCACATGAAATGTTAAAAAGATTAAAATGTGCACTTCCAAATGCAACTTGTTTGACCTAGAGAGTCTTACAGATATTCATGCAGCAATGATCCCATAACTAAATACATGAAATTAAAATTTTGAAATAGAAATTGCTGAAATACTAAGTGAACAAATCAGTCCTCCAAGGCATACATCTAATTAAAAAAATGGATTCATAGCTCTGTGATACACTTAAAGCCTGACCGGGGAGTTGTAATGAGTGGGTATAATAATGGATGGATTCATTCATAAAGGAATTAAACATTAATGTTACAAATGGTGGACTGGACTTGTACTTTTCAAGGTTCTTTTGTTTAATTTGTTATGTAAAGCGTCTTTGAGTATCTTGGAAAGTGCTCTTAAATGTATAATTATTACATAATTGCTGTGTGGTAAGTGGAGTGCTGGCTGCAGCAATGGTAATACTATTATCTGTTGGTGTGCAGATATACAGATAATTCATAATGATTCTTTTAATTTTCTGTTCAGGTGATATGGAGGCACAAAGGGGAACGTCCCTCTACTTTGGGCAACAACACCCTGATAGTGGACTGGATGCCACAGAAGGACCTTCTGGGCCACCCACAGACCAAAGTCTTTGTAGCTCATGGAGGAACCAACGGAGTCCAGGAGGCGATCTACCATGGGATTCCTGTGCTTGGCATTCCCTTGTTCTTTGACCAGTATGACAACCTTCTCCGTCTGCAGGAGAGAGGAGCTGGGAAGATCATTCAGCTAGGTGACGTTAGCGGTCGCAGTTTCGAGCAAGGACTCAGCGAAGTGCTCCATCAAGACAGCTACACACAGAACATGCAAAGACTGTCACGTTTACACAGAGATCAGCCAATGACACCCATGGATCAGGCCGTTTTCTGGGTGGAATATGTGATGCGCCATAAAGGGGCTCCTCATCTGCGCACAGAGGCTTATAAGATGCCCTGGTACTCATACTACTGTTTAGATGTCTTACTGCTATTGCTGACTGCAACGACTGTACTACTTCTCTCTACTTTGGCCATTTTCAGGTTCCTATGCTGCAGAAGTAGAAGAAAGATCAAAACCAAACAACACTGATTAAAGTCAACTTTGTTTAGAAATATGCTTCAATTAGTTCTTTAAAGCATTGAATTTAGACAAAAATGTAAAGTATCTTATCATCTCTTTATAATTAATGAAGTAAAATGACAATTAGTCAGTTGAAATAGCCATATGAAATATAAATATAGTGAAATAATGCAGCCCTTTTTCTGTTTTAAAATTAATGTTTCTATATGATTCTGTAATTTCACATCCACTGTTTTAATAGAGCCACTGACTCACTGCCCAGACACTGATCAATTTCCAGTGTAACAAAACCCTGAACACTTTTTATCTTGAAGATTTATACACGAAAACAAATTCATATGTGACTAGAAAGTCCAGAAAATCAACATACTGTATGTCCCCCCCTTCATTTAATTATTGATTAAAGCAAAGATCAATATATAAGGAATTGCTTTTGTTTATTATTACTCCTGCAATAGTGGATATTCTGCATTGAAAACTACAATAACTCACTCTAAGAACACAATACTGTAATTTTGGTCTTGCAGACTGTAACTTTATCTTCATTTCACAGATGTCTTGGCCTCACATGACATGCCCACATTCCAGCCGAAGCCCTAAATCCTAAAACACATGCCCCACACTATATGCCAGACATCACAGCTGGCATGTTTTGGGAAGGCTATGAGGCCACATTTCCACTGGGCCAGAAATACAACAATTCTGTAGCTCATTATTTAGTCAGGAAGATTTGATTATGATAAGAAACTAGAAAGAAACCTTCTGTTACTGTACATGTAATAAAAGACAACACAGTGTTTTCTTTGAGATGCCTGTGGTATATGACTGTGTGAGAAACAGCAAAGATAATCTCAAAATCAAGAACACATGTATCGCTACCAGCACGCCACAGGCAATCCAGTTTTATGGAAAACCTGGAGATCGATTATGTCCTCCTTATTATTCTTTATATTTATATCAATCCATATAAATTACATCATCTTCTAAACTAAAATTAATGCCAGCAAGAAGACAAACCTAAAAAATGACTATGGAAAATGCTATAATTTCAGAATATAGACCGTATTAAAACCATTTCCCTTTCCCAAACAGTCCAAAAACAGATGCTTTGAAACAATCAGTGGCTGGAAAGGAAAACTCTCTTTGATAAAGCATAAGCTCATATGGTTTTGAGTTGTAAGATGAGTGAGGTTGTCTTGGTAAATCCTACTACAAGCTAAATTACATTTCACTAATCATTCTGCAATGCACTGCTTGAAACTCCTCCGTTTGCTGATGAGGAAAGCAAATCTGTGAAAATATTCGAAGGTACGAAGGCAGTGAGGTGATTTATAAGGCTTGGAACCACATTAAGTATAACTTTCAAAAGAAACACACATGATGAAATAGAGAAGAATTGTGTGTGTGTATGGGTGTGTGTGTAGGTGTAGTGGCATGTGTTGATTTTAATGTCTTGTAATCCGGAAAAGTTTGTTGTGAATCAAATAAATGTGGGAAAGTCAAATTTTAAAGTTATGTTTACAGTAGTAAATAAAGAAATACAATACATCACGATCATACACTGCCTTGTAGGAGTGTCTACCTGTTTCTGGCAGTTATGAATAATTCATTCACAATTTTCAGGGTCAATGATTTGATACAAATACACATACATTTGTAACAATCCAGTACTCATTGATTTGTCTCAGTTTGGCTTTTGATTTAAACTTGACTGGAAATACTAATAGACCTTATCATCTTTATCGTTTTTTCACAATATTTCACTATATTGTGTATTTTCTTATAAATGAAATTTATTTTTTATTAGGTAGTTAGTTATTAAGGAGCAGCTGTGCTTTGTTAACATAGTTGCTCGCTGCAACATGTCCATTCTTTAGTGGGCTACTAGTTTATTTCATAACACCATTGTGTGTTATGCTTATTGCAGCTGGATACACTTTTATATTAAGCCATATTTTGTTTGTTTGGGACACTGGTCATACAGATAGACAGTAGTAAGGTAAGCTACAGGAGCGGTTTTAACTTATCACCATTGTAGTCCATTGCAACCAACATGAATTCAACATCACCACAGCTTGGTGAATCTGAAGTGGCCATAGACCTGACACAATGCTTTAAAAAAGGATGAAAGAATTACAATTAAAACTGAATAAATGGAAGAACTGATGCAATTGTTTCTTGAGTGTAAATCACAATTTAATGATGTGGTGAAACAAGCCAAACCAATAAATGTAAATCAGTCTGTTTTATTTAAACAAATACAAACTCATCTGAGTTGCTCCCACAACATACTCAAGTAAATATTAACAGGCTTGTTTTGTATCTACAGTATGTTGAAATGCAATCGTTGAATGCCTGTTTTCCTTTTTCCAATTAACTCACGTACCTCCATTGTGTTGTAAAAGATGGCAGATGAACTGAATTGTATTGTTTCAGAATAAATGTACCCTCAAGGTCAAGAACAAAGCTGAAAGTCAACATTTACTGCAACCCTATTTCCTGTATGAAAATCCATTTAATTCTACGTTGCACAACTTTTACGTTCAGCTCCCCACATTATTTTTTCCCCAAGGAATGCCTCAAGTAGTCCAGACATAGGGTCAGACACCCTAACATCTGCTGAACAGCCAACATGCATATAAAAAACAGGTGCTGTACTTGTCTAGTCACTGGTATCACTGGACAGTGAACACACAGCCTTCCTCCCTTTGTGTCCACATAACCGTCCCTGAGTCTGTTTTCAACTCTAGCTCTTCTCCCTCCCGCTCTGATTTTACACCCCCTTTTTCCTTGGTTGGTATTGGATGATGTCACTGTGCATGTTCTGTGTTAAAGACCAGTCAAGGCTGGGCTATGAATACAGGGAAAGCAGATCCCTGCATATGATTGAATGCAACATTTTGAGTATGGGTTTACCTTCACCCATGACTAGATTCTACATGGTAAAAAACTAAAAACTAGACGCCTGCCAAATAATAAAGAAATTGCAAAAACAATACAACAACATTTTTTTTTTACAAAGGAAGCATACTGCATCTTTTGAAATCCACTGCCTGCTGTGCAGATGTATATCCTGAAACTGGAAACCAAGAATTACAGCTGATATCTGACCCGGCTAGAGAGCCTTCATTTTCCAGATTTTCAAGCAGAGAAACACACCAAGCCCAAACTGACACGCTTATTTACTGACCTCACTCTGATGAGCTGTACTGAAAATAAGTTTTTACTCGGTAAGGGGGCTCATTATTTGACTTGACAGCCTTCGTTACTACAAGACAGCATAGATGGAGAAGAGAGAAAATCTTTTTAAATGAACTGATACGTGAACAATTTAGTGCTGAAATATGGCACAAAAAATGTTAATTCAACAAAGCTATATTGCTCCATACCTCTGTTCTTCAAGGAACAAGCATGCACTTACAGTTTCATGTACTCCTTTCTTGTCACTCAACACACTACACACACACACACACACACACACACACACACACACACACACACACACACACACACACACACAAACCCACACAGAAATTCAGCCTCTTTGCTTGTGCTCCCAAAGGGCATCTACAAGGCGTGACATCATTCTCTCCACAGACACACAGATCACATTAATTGCTGTCTCTGTGGAGGAACTACTGGCCAGAAGCAAACTGATCCACTGAATCTGCACAACAAATCCTATTCTGCTTTGGTTGGGGATTGCACGTGTTGCTGTCTGTTGAGTCTTGGAACTCACAGTCATACTTCAGCAATGTGAAATTCGTCCAGACAGACCACACCATCCATTTTCCTAAAATCTGTTGGATCATTTGACTATACACTGTGTTCCAAATTATTATGCAAATACGATTTCAATTAAACAAACATTTGATTTTTTTTTTTTTGCATAAAGCTGTATTTCGGCCACCCTTAAACAATGCCCGCAAGGAGAAACGATTGCAGTGGGCTCAGAAATACATGAAAACTAATTTTCAAACAGGTTTATTCACTGATGAATGCCGCGCTACAATGAATGGTCCAGATGGAAGGAGGCCACCATGTCCCAACAAGGCTGCGACGTCAGCAAGGAGGTGGTGGAGTGATGTTTTGGGCTGGAACCATCGGAAGTGAGTTGGTAGGCCCCTTTCAGGTGCTTGAAGGTGTCAAAATGACCTATGCAAAATATGTGGAGTTCCTAACTTCCTAATTTCCTGCCATGGTATAAAAAGCAGAACCGTGCCTTCCGGGGTAAAATAATTTTCATGCAAGACAACGCACCATCCCATGCTGCAAAAAATACCATTGAGGCCTTGGCTGCTATGGGCATTAGGGGAGAAAAAATCATGGTGTGGCCACCATCATCCCCTGACCTCAACCCTATTAAGAACCTGTGGAACATCCTTAAAAGGAAGCTCTATGAGGGTGGGTGGCAGTTTACCTCAAAACAGCAGCTCTGGGAGGCAATTCTGGCATCCTCAAAGGAAATACAGGCACAAACTCTACATGGACTTGCAAGTTCAATGGATGAGAGTGTTGTTAAGGTGATATCAAAGAAGGGCTCCTATGTTAATACGTAACTTGATCTGTAAAGATGTTTTTGATTGGAATAGCTTTGATTTGAGAAGAATTACCCCCTAATGCTAAAATTCACAACAGATTTCTGTTTTCAAGCATTTTGAAACTATTGAGTGTTTTGAAACTCTGTTTCGCATAATAATTTGGAACACTGCATTTTGAGTTATTTTACAAAAAATGCCATTTTCATTATTGGTAATTTTGTTTAATAAAATCCGGATTACGATATAACTGTTGAGGAATAAAAAATCCTAGTAAAAAAAAGAACAAAAACAGTATATTCATAATAATTTGGAACACAGTGTAAACATGGTGGCACATGCACCTGAGTTTCTGACTCTGTCTTCATCTATTAGGGGTTCCTGTTTGCAGTTTATGAATACATTTTCACTGGATTACTTAGATACGGGAGAAAATCAAAAACATGAGGATTCAGGCCAGTTCTGGAGTGGATTTTTCATGATTTCTAAATGGATTTATGGAATATTTATCGCAAGAGATAAACAATGTAACAACTGTCATATCACTGCGAACATCATCAGAATGTATTTTGAGACTATTGTTGTGGTAGATGTTGGGCCATTTTGAAATATGTAAACACACTTTGTGAAAGCAGTTTGTGTTTGGAGTTATTGCCTGAACTGCGTCATGGAACTTACACTGGTACATACTCTGGTCTGAAAAGGCATCAGCAACACTAATGCTAACATTTGACTTGGATATGGATGTTAACATGTGGTCTGAATATGGTGATTAAAACTATCTACAGCCAGTGTTTGGTTTGTCGGTTCTGGGCTGTTGATAGGGCAGTTAAAACATGTCTGACTCCATTGAGGGTGTTCCGAAGCATGAAAATGATTATAAGTTATTATTCTTATAATTAAATCCCTATAGCTTCTGTCTTGTTCCTCTCACTTGACTTGCATTTCCGTTTACTTATCTATGATGTAGCAACCCTACTTGATTAAAAGAAATATACAAAATATATAAATAAAGCATATCAAACACTGTGGTTTCCTACTGTGCATCTTTCTTTATACCTAATCATCTGTAACACACAAAATCCAAACATGCTGTCTGAGATCAGTGGAAATGGAGAGGTTCAGAAACGCTTCTCTGTCACAGTACATCAATCATGAAGTGAATCCTGGATGGCACTTAGCAATGGTCTCTGCAGAGGCTACTCTCAACCTCCATAAAAATCAGATCCATAACTATGGTCATCTGGTTTTCATATAGCGTTGGAGGATAGACAACAGAGCTGTCAGGCACTGAGCTTGGAGAGAAAGAGTGGACTAAGCCTTTGGGTCAAACCCTGGGAAGAAACACATTGCAGTTTCAGTTTGTCCAAAATGTCTGTCATAGGGGAAAGGAGTAGTAGTACATAAATACATACTGTATGTCACAAGGTCACAGTGGGTCACTACAAATAATGATAATATTATTATATCGACGTATCAAGCACTGTTCAAATGCATTTTTTTTTACACTTTGTATGATCAATAAAGGGGAGACAAAGGATACACATTAAAAATAGAACAGAAACCTTATAAAGATCATAGACAGAAATATGGAAAAGTTGAACAGTCAAATACTTTACTTTTACTAATGAGCACAAGTTGAAGTCAGAACAGCATCACATCACATAATGTATAGTTGTATCTGAGTATCTCCACAGTTGGTCATTTTTATTAAAAAAAACTTTATTCTCAAATGGTCTCTGATTCGGAAATTGACCTTTGCCTTTTTAAATAAAATACGAACTTCAATCAATTGTTTTTAAATCTCAATTTTGCACATGTGACAAACATAATGTGGATTTTTCATATCAGATGTTTAAAAAAATTTTTTCATTGGATGGTGGACTTAAATTAAGTGTTTAACTACAGTATAATGACAGAGGAAAACATACATTCTGTGTCACATGGATCAGCCATAATTGATGATGATAATTTAATGTTCAGTTATAAGGACGTATTCCCACAGACTGACAGGTAAATGGTTATTATCCTCACTAAGATTCACCGATCATTTTACAGTGCTGATTTCCATTCCTTTTATGTTTAGTTCTTGTACTCTAACTTTATTATGAAATAAATCTGTGGGGGACTGTGAGTTCATACTTGGCCACCTTTTCTGGAACAACATAACATCTAAATCATATTCATGATTCTGGATCGAATGTGACTTTGTGAGATTCATCCAATAGTTTTACTTTTTCAATTGCTCGTTACAGAGAGAAACAATAGGGCCATTCTGTCAACCCCACAGTATATTCATGGAGGAGCATTGATTTCAACACTTAGTCTCCTGAAGGGAAATTGGGACAGTGCTTTTTTGATGCTGATATTACTCAAAACATGTTGTTTCTGTTTCAGCAAACTCCATTCCACTTTAGATGTGTCACTCAGTTGCACCAAAGCTTGTCAAGTTTAACGTTTGACACCTGGTCCTTGGTGGACTGACAACCAGGTGTTTTTTCTGAACACATGAAATGGCAAGACACTGTAGCTCCACTCTTTGACATTAAAAATTTTACAATAACAAGAGAAATGAGCAAGCAATCGCACTTTCCAGGAAATCAACAGAGACTCCAGGAAGTTATTGTACAGCACATCACACACCAAAACAACAAAACTTCTTTTGATTTTAACATTTTGTTTTTTGTAAAAATTAAACAAATGAGAAATAATTTGGTAATAAGGTGGATTTAGTTACTATTGGACTGAGCCAAGTCAGTACTACTGATACTACTGACTGAGTCAGTAGTATCAATCTTCTCATCTAACAGAAAGTGTAGGTCTGAAAATGTTGAACTATTCCTTTAATGAGCAAACTTAATGCCTGTCATGGCTCAGGTAACACAGGACTGTGATGCATTTGAATCATGGCTTTGTTGAGTCTAACAATATGGCTTCAGTGGCTTCAGTGGTTTCAAATAATCAACCTGGCATTGCAGGTGAGTTGTGAGTTTACAGTGTACATTTTTTATGAACCTTTTAAATGGTTAAAATACCACATTCAATACATTTTCACTTTACCCTTTTGTGTTGGAGAAATGTACATGCACATAATGTGTTTCATACATAACTTTGAGAGACATGTATTTAATTCCTCATACTGTGAATGCTATATGTAAGCTACAGTCTATAATGTATCAAATGCAAGTAATTTTTAGATTCTCCATTCTTCTGTGGATATGATCATTTTCTACCGCTTCTATGCTAAATCTAACCTTGCATAGTCACATGTGGCTCATGCCAAGAGGTCTGGAGAAGTTCTAAATCTAATGTCTCAGGTTGTGGTGCACATTTGTTTTAGTGTTAGTCAGTTAGCTGGCTGACAAAATAAAAGTGCCAGCCAATGCAACAAGTTGCTTGAAGTGTGACAAACGTATAAAGTCTGTAAAATCTCAGGTATAGATGGTTGTTTACTATCCGCATTCACAATCTGACATAGCAAAGCTGAGTACAGACAAGGAAGAGCAAACCTTTTGCCTTCTGTTTTGAGAAATACTGGTGTGATCTACAATTGTATTTGATAAAGAAGTGAAACAATTCCTGACATTTGTTGGAAGATTCTGTGATGGATTTGATTAATGGATTAATCATCTGTGTAATTATCTGATCATGTTAGGTCATGATTATGATCTCATGATCTGAAGTTGGATCTAAAAGAAATGAGGCACAGTAGTATCCTTTCATAACTTCCAAATAGTTGGATGTGTGCTCTTAATGTACAACATACAATTGTGTCATTGTGAAACCTGATTATCCATATAAATCCAACCAGTTGTCCAGGGGGTTCATCACGCTTATACCACTATGCTGCATGAACACACCTGGTAAGCTAACAAACTATCATGACCATTTTTCGTCACCTTGTTATCAGCACACTGTGACGTTAAGCCTGCAGTCCTTGTGCAAAGTTTAACTCCCCTCCGCTGCTGTCAACTCCCCTGTGCTGCTGCTGCTGCCCTGGACGAGGTGCCATGGATCATTTTAATGATGTTGCAACAAAGCTTCAACAGAGAGTGAACCAGTTCAAAATGTTTAGCTCATGGTCCCATGTTCGTTTTCTTCTCAGAAGGAAAACATGATATACTGCAGGAAAATCTCAGTCCAATAGATGCACACTTGTTTAATATTACTAGTACATGTGTTTCAGAGAAAAAAGTGCATTGTGTAACTATTATGTAATTCCTCAGTTCTGGCAGGTTTTTGTATATAATTCCACCAAGCAGATGACATTTTGACCACTTTTGTCAGATAAAGTTCATAAGATTCATATGGCAGATATGCGTGGCAGTCCGAAGCTAGTGAGAGATTTACAAGTGTAATACTCAAAAGAAAGAACATGCTGTACTTCCACACCTTTATGTTGTAAATACATGGTAATATTCTTGAAGGTGTGTAGAGAGAATCACCGGATTAAATAGTTGCCCAAAAAAAAACTATTTGTGTGTATCTGCAAAACTCATAACATAGTGTGGCCTACAGTGTGTTGCGTGTTTATTAGTATGTAGTCAGAAAAACATGTAAATGGTGGCTTTTACCCTAGAATGCTACACAAATGTGAAAATTATTTTGTAAAGCTATGGAGATGACTTACAAAAAATTCTGAAACCACAAAATCAAATCAGAAGAAACTAAACTGTTAAACAGAGTCCAAAGAAATTGTGGACTCAATATAAAGTATTTTGTTATGTTATGTATTAAGCTTTGTTTTAAGATTCATATGGAAATAAAATATACAAACATGTCGGTGATGGTGGGACTTTGAAGCTTTAAGCGCATCTGCTTTTGTCCTGGTAAATTACATAACATAATGCAGATTTTAGATTAACTAATTACTTACTGTTAGATCCTGATGTTTTCAATATAAAATCTTCTCTTTTTATTATTGTACTATTGTCTGTTATTTTCAAAGACTCTGTTTTAAGTTTTAAGTATTTTTTATTTAAATGCAGAAATCTAGCAATAGTACTGTGTAATGAAGATTAGCTATGTTTGAACATGGAAAACAAATGAAAAGAAATTAGTGCTTTGTCACCATGCACAATTTATTTACACATTTATTTGCCACTTTTTTGGTTTTAGGTAAAAGCAAATATGATTGTGAAGCCTGGTTGCTCAAGGACATATACAAGTCAAGGTCACATTCAACAGCATGAAACATTTTGGTTTAGTCATGACTCTCATGGAAACTGTAAGTAATGAATAAAAACAGTATAAAAATTCACTGTATTTTTTAATTACCATGTGATAATTTACAGAGGTACATTACAGCATCTAATGGTCGCAAAACACAGTTTGACACTGTTTCATTTGTCGTATTCATTAAAATGCATCCATCATTCAGAATGCGAGCACCATAAAAAGCATACAAAAATCTTCCCAAGCCATCAGTATACAAAGTGACATGATTTTTAAAAAAGCAAACCTTTAAAAAAAAAATCTCTCAGTGGTAGAATATATTTCACCTCACCTTACACACCACCTACCCCACGGCAAAAGTCCATATTTCCCTTTCACACTTACAATAATTACATGAAGGGTATTCTAATGTCATTGCATTACTATAACACATTATGCTTATCACACACTGTATGGTGTACAGGTGGTGTAGTAAACAATTATTCTTATTTGGGGTTTGAATAAAGAAACAGCTCGATTGATCTGATCTCTCCCTATTAGTCCACAGTTTTTCAGTCCTCCAGTGCTCAACCAGGAGCACTGGAGATGCATTCAGTCTTTGCGGTGAGCCCAAAGGTGTTTTCTCCCTGCTGGATTCACTCCCTTGGCTTGTGGTGACGCCTGACCAGCCTTGTTCTCCTCCTCATTCCAGCTGTAAAACAGGAGACAGACTTAATGGAGGGAACTGGAGGTATGACTGAATGCATGGATACAAGAAGTAAAATATGAGGTGTGACGAACAAGTAGAAGCACTCTAGGGTAGATACAATGGAAGTGAGTCCTGCAGTAAGTATGTGGTTTCTGGCAAACTCTTTTTAGTCCAATAAAATTAGCTTTGATGAATGCGTCATCAACTAACTGTGCTCTCACCTGGAGCTTTCCTGGCAGCAGCAAATCTACCTCCCTCTGCAAAATGAAGAGACGTTACAGTCAATCACTGTATTTGGGTACACGTACATTCAAGTAGTTAACAAAATCTGTGCAGATCTGAAGTCATGAGCATTCACCTTTAATTAATTTGGTAATTCTCTCTGATTCCTCATCGATCAGATTTGGGTTGCTGTGGATGGTGGTGATCTTAGAGAAGTCTGGTCCTGAGTGTTCAAAACAAAACCATTAGATCCAAAGACAATTTGTGCCTCACATACACAAATCAAGTATGGACTTAAATCAGCTTTAAAAATGCATCACATATTCTTTTCCACCTTGAAGTAACCACTTATCTTACATATGAATGATATACAGATTCATTTGATTATTTCAAGGCAGAAAGGACACAAACGTGAAAGAAACCTGTTTGTTATAAGGAGTTTGTGTATGGAGACCCTACCCTCAATGATATGAGGCTCGTTCGACGTGGTGTATCTGGTTCCACCTTCAGACGGGCAGCGGAGAAGGGTGTTGAAAGTCATTTAATGACTTAGCAACTGTACTGACTGACAGACAGACAGACTGACAGGTACATACACCCCGTAAAACACCTCCTCCGCCACCGCCGACACAAAGTCAAGCACAGATGTGCAGTATTTATGAACACACACACACACACATTTGCACACAAATGCACAGGGTGCGAAGTACAGGTGTGGAAGGGGCCCTCAACTCAGAAAAAGAGATCAAATTCTTTTTCTTAGCCCATAAACTAAGCTGCAAGACACCAGTGAAGCAGTTGTAGCAACCGAAAATGGCACATTAGAATTTGCTCACTGCTCACATGTACACATCACAGCTATGTTAGACAGAGAATGCGTAACAATGCCATTCTTGCACGAGAGACAAGAACACTGACAGAGAGATGAAATTTAGATGGACAAGTGGTGAGATCGACATCCAATCATGGTGCACCATGGGCAGAAAAAGAACATGTATAAAAACTTGGCTTTATCTTCATGCAGCTATGTGTGCCTAACAAGGAGATGGACTGCAAAAAAACCACCTCCTTCCTCCGTAACATCGTTACAGAGCCTATATAAACACCATAAACCATTATGAGCTTGTGATGTTTTGAGTGGGGGCTGTCCAAAGTTGGCCATAATATGCTGTATAATCTCAAGGAACAGAGTATTCTCTGTGTAAAACATATCTGGCTGTCCATTAGTGCAGCATATTATTACAGATGATTTGTGATTCTCAACATTACAGCAGCCAGGAAGCAACATAAGTGCTCCGGCACTAAACATTCATTGGCTCTGTTTTTCTGTCACTGGCCTACTTCATAAACCTGAATGTGATAAAAATATACCTATATTATATATAGGTAGAACTGTTTAAAATAAGAAACAAATGCAGATACTAAATTTAGTTTTTTGTCTTTGTGGGGTAATAATGACGCCACATAAGCAACTATACATAGTGTCATAATGCAGTTTCCTTTAGTGCATAGCCTTTTTGGTTTGCTGCAAATGAGCTAATAGTGAAACTGGATAAAACGACTCAACCAGTTTGATGTGTTGTTTTAAGTCAGATGTACAGTAGATGCTTAGTTTTATAAGCCAATACTGAGTGCTGATCAGGAAGTAGAGACACTAAAAAGACAGGCCCAAGCAGCAACAGAAACTCTGGCTGGCAGTTAACTAAACACAGCAGTGCAGGATATAAACCTGGGATTTGGGTTTGTCTTTGAACCACCAGTGGCACTATGCTAGTGACTTAGCATGGATAGGTATTTGATTTTGATTTCCAAATACATTTTATGATCTACAAATAATCCATAAACATCATGGAAATTGTGCCTTTAAGGCTAAAATGGTGCACACCATGAAAATTATTTGTCTAATGACTTAATTGATGATCACCAAGGAAACATGAAATGCAATGTGAAATGAAATTCACATTAGATGATGATGATGCTATGGTCAACAGGACCTTAGATGCATTTGTTAAAAGAGCTGTTAGAGTATGCATGAAAGTTCTTAGATAAAGACTATCATGCTCTCCAAGGGTTAAAAGAAACTGACCTGTAATTGTCTTTTCACTTGCATCAAGATCTCCACCTGCATTAAATAAAATGTGTCAAGTCAGAAAAATCCAAACTTTTGTATGGTCTAGATTTGATCTACTAACTTCTCATTTGCACTCAAAATATGATTGATTTAAGCGTTCTAAAATGTTTTACCTTCGATAACTCTTGTAACCTTGGTAATGGTAGGCTGTCCTCCAATGACCCTGGTTACTTTTGTGACGGAAGGATCTCCCTCGATGACCCTTGTTACTTTCGTGATGGAAGGATCTCCCTCGATGACCCTGGTGACTTTTGTGAGGGAAGGATCTCCCTCAATGAGCCTGGTTACCTTTGTCAAGGAAGGATCTCCCTCGATGACCCTGGTGACTTTTGTGATGGAAGGATCTCCCTCGATGACCCTGGTGACTTTTGTGATGGAAGGATCTCCCTCGATGACCCTGGTGACTTTTGTGATGGAAGGATCTCCCTGGACGACCCTGGTTACCTTAGTGATCACTGGCTCGCCCTCGATGACCACCTTAGTTACTGTCGGTTCTGTCTCGATGACCCTGGTAACCTTAGTTACAGTGGGTTCACCCTCAATGATCCTGGTCACCTTTGTTACATCAGGGACTGTTGAGAGGGAGAGGTAACATGAACATCTCTTAAGAATGACAGACAGAAAGGTTACATTTAAAACACTCCCACATTCTCCCTATTATGAGCAAAAAAGAAGGCTGGAGGAACCTTATGTGAAGTGATAAAAGCATGCAGAACAAATGGAGGCTGATGTGTGTTGGATATTAGATTGCATCACTAAAAAAGAAAGGCTTTAATAATCAGTGGTCAAGTGAGCTGCTCTCTATGGACAAATTCAATTTTCTCCTCTATTGGTTGAGTTTGAAGCATCACATTACATACATGTTTATATATCATATACCATTTAAAGGTATTGGTACAAAGAGGCTTGTCTACTGATTTGAAAATTATACAAAAGGAGAAAATGTGACACTACATAAACTTTTAACACATTTTTCTCCAGTCAATGAATTCTCATTCATGGTCAGGTCTATAAAACACAAGTCATCTTTTGAATCAGGTTCAATGAAAAATGTCAAACTTCCGCCAGGAACATTATTTCACTTTTTTTACATGATCTGCTTCTGAGCGAGGATTTTTTAATGTGACAGTATTTATATGAGCTATAAAGAGATGAAAGCTGACAGATGTATGTCTATATCAGAGGGTTTCTAATCTCTGACCTGAAATCTCTTGCTATGTGGCCTAGGCTGGTAATCATTGCCAGACTCTTGTCAAACTAAGTTATAAAGAGATGTAAGTAATTTATGCTTAAAACTGTGGCTGCTTTGTGAACATATACCAATACAAGGCCATACATGTCCTAGATGATCGATTATTTCACCTAATATCTAAGCAGTAACGATAATATAATGATGCACTATATATTTATGCATTTATGTTATGTGTTTGTGTGCATGTGTATTCTGCATGGTTTTACTGCCACATGTATCTTATTTTTGAAGTCTTGTATATCAAAGTTAGAACTTTTGGGAATTTAAGTCAGTGCCATTTTAATTTAAAAGTCTTTATATACAGTAAGTACATCAGTTAAGGTTACCTCATCAATCATGTCCAAGGACCCATTATGCAATGTGATATTATACACCAGATGGTATTACAACACAGTTTCTCTACTTTTAGTACCTCTACTACTCAATCTCATGAAAAGAATGTATAATGGTGCATTATAAATCTGCAGATATTTCTGTTAATCCCTCTCGTTCTCCCTCTTTATGCCTCTCTTTAAAAAAGACAAAGACAGAACCTATAAAACAAAGTGATGCCTACTTGTAAGCAAAGAGTGATTACAGCATGAAACCTAATGACACAATGACAAAAAATTGTAGAACATAGAAATCTTAATAGCTTTATCAAGTATACAATTTATATTTCCATACATTTATAGCATAAAATTGCAGCCCCTAAACCCTTAAAAATCCAATCCCTTTGAGCTTTAGCTCTATAGTCCATGTAATAAGCCTAATTACCTTTGAAGAGTTAGACTTAATCTCTCCTATGTTACCCAATATATCAAGGCATGCTCCCATCTGCGGGGAAGTGCACTAGACTCAGCCCAACTTAATGAACAGCATCCAAGAGTCCTCTATGGTCTCTGACCCTGTTATGCTTTGACAGCCTAATTACCTCATCCTTAAAAGAGCTGATTAAATATGTCAAGAGGTCCAAGTGGACTTCGTCCAAGCAATAGTGAGAGTGGCTAATCAGAGGAACAAAAGAGAGAACCATGGAGGAGGACTGAATGGAGCAATAACATGGATGTAATATTCTTGTGACTGCAGGTTGGATTTCACTTTAACAACAAAGGCTCATCTTTGAACAGAGAACATGAATTCCTTTAAAAGGCAGTCCGCCTCTTGTAATCACCACTAATGTTACATATACTGTATGACCATGACAGATTAAAAACTTGCCTTTTAATCATACAGTTAGTAATAGTTACCTGTTTCAATGTAATGTGTAGTTGTGATGGTCCTCTCTGTGAAGTAACACAAATAGTTTTAAGTTGTTGCAGATGCAATAATATCCACATGTCATACAGTACAATGAGAGTGGCACTAAAGAAACTTACTGAGGAAGGTGAGTGGGATCTCAGCATAAGAAAATCCAGAAACAAACTAAAAAACAGAAGGCATAACAGAATTGACAGTATAAGACACACAAACATAAAAACATAAATAAATAAATATACATAATAACATA
The DNA here is from genome assembly GCF_905237075.1 of Dicentrarchus labrax. NCBI lineage: Eukaryota > Metazoa > Chordata > Actinopteri > Moronidae > Dicentrarchus > Dicentrarchus labrax. The sequence continues at coordinate 18,725,313 of NW_026136705.1, read as the reverse complement.
AAATCTCTCTTTGATCTATGCATATTCAGACATATGTTATTTTTTCTTTCTCTACCTTTATCTGGATGTACTTGATCAGTTTCTTCAGGAGGACCAGGAGGTCCTGGCGGCCCACTGGAAGGTCTGTAAGTAATAAGAACATAATATAATGCATCCCAGCACAGAGTACACATTGTATGAAAGTACTGTATAATAATTTATGCTGTTTGCACCTCCGGGATAGAGAACATTTTTCACCACATGGATCACACCATTTGTTGCCATCAGGTCACTGTCTGGCACATCGACAGAGTTGACATGAATAGAGTTGTTTACCTGGGAAAAACAGAAAAACAATGTATATCTATTTTTGAAGGGCACATTCATATTGTGTGATCTACATCAGCTACTGCCTAAAAAAAAAAACATACCAAGACAGGGTATGGGTGAGACTGTACAGTACTGGCAGCCATGAGGGTGGGTGCATAAAGGTTAGTGTATGCTGTTAGCATCACTTGTATCAGAACTGAAGAGTGTTTCTTCATTGAAAAAAAGTAATGAACGGTACTGAAAGCTTTCCTCGACGGAAAAGATGTTTGCGCTCTTCAAGTGACTGACTTCCGTAAGAGTTTGACTACATTATTTTTTGAAAAGTCAAAGTCCTTTTTCTTAACATTTTCCGACAACAACTTCTATGATTCTGTGTAACAAACCATCTGGTTAAATTGGGTTAAGACTTAATAGGAATCCCAGGCAGTGTGCTCCATTGTTCGAAGTGAGATCTGGGAATCCTATTCATGATTAATTTCCTGAAACTTAATTGTCTCTGTGGAGGTTACTGAGAGTGGACATGAGTAAGTACAGTAAGGGATAGGTTTCCTCTCTCCCCCACCCACCTTCTAAATCAAAACAAACTTCCCTGTGTCCATTAAGAAAGTCCTCTAGCCCTGATATGAAACCTTGGCTGATCTGATGGCATGATAAGAGGGAGGGAAGGAGGGCAAAATTGAGGTAATGGGTGAAAAGATAATAAGGCCAACATGAAGACTGACAAGCAAGAGTAAGTCAGACAGAAGAAAATGGCAGGTGGAGGGCATCAGAGTGGGAGGTGGGGAGTGGTAGGTGAATATAGAGAGCAGGCGTTGATAGACATGACAGGAAGCCAGGTTTTTATTACTTCTGGCCCTTCTCCAGAGATATCCAGCTTTGAAGTAAAAGATTAGCACTGGCTCTTTGATGCTATTGTTTAAATGAGAATGTGAGGAAAGGTTGGGTTTAAGTCTCACAATGGAGGCTCTGAGAAAAGGAAAAGAAAGTGGTTATGTGTGGTCATTTTAACTTAATACTAATGCAAATATGCTGTTAATGGAAGAATCAACCCTCAGATATGGCCTTCTCTGCTTCTTCTTCAGTTGCAATGTCCTACATTTCCCAGAATGCCCTTTTCATTTAAAACTGGGAAGGAATTTAAATCTAGCTGCCACCAAACTAGCTTGTAGGGTATAATAATGGTTGCACAACATTCTTGATTTGATGGATTTGTTGGATACTGATGCATCTGTTGGTGTAGAAATAGGAGCTCTGAGGACACAAACACAGACTAAAATTATGGCTGATTGTACATACAGATATAACTTGCAGGTTGTTGCCCTGGAGGGTTTTGAGCAGATTGGTAACCCCTCCCTCTAATCCTCCATTGATGAAGACTCCATTACTGAAGTGGTACAGCAGAATGATCCTCAGAGCATTCAGATCACCTGTCAATCACAAGGAAACCACAATTTTCATACTGTACAGGAGGGCTAATATCCTTGATATATTTCTCTCCTCACCCTGCATTATATAGCTTTGAATCACAGCATACTATCCTGACAGCAATCCCCAATCTTCAAAAGGGAGATGCATGAAATGAAAATGTGTTTATTCACTTTTGAGCAGAGCAAGGTCTTCTCTACTGAGGCCATCGAAGGCATCATCAGTTGGTGCAAAGATGGTGTAGGAGCCTTCCTGCTTCAGCAAATCAGTCAGACCGGCTGTCTCCATCAGCGACAGGAAAATCCTACATTTATTCAAATAAAATTAGGAAAAGGGAAAGAAGAAAGTTATCAATACACAATCAGCATACAGTACTGTAGGAGTGAAAGGAAGCCTAGGAAAAAAAAACTAGGAATGTAGGAAAATAACATTTAAGCGTACAATGGCACAATGAGTTTGGGGTGTTAGGAGACCAGATTATATGTTGCATTTGGACCAAAAAACTGTCATGTGTTTTTTAATAGTAAACAGGAGGATTATGGGTTTGGCAGTGTGTTATGGAGTTCAGGTTGGAATCCGTGTGAGACTTGTGTACTTGTGTGGTCTCATCTCACACACATCTGCTTCCTCAGTTATTCATCATCAGCCTCTACTAGTGCCAATATCTGTCATATGACAAACAGTGAAATGTGTATGATCAGGCATTTTATTTTATTGTGAAGACGTTAATATTCTCCTTACACCACCACTTAATTTCTGTGTTCAGTCTCCTCATGTTTTTGTTGTACTTTGTTGAGCCTATCCCTTATGTAACATTTTTCCATAGTGGGGTGGGTATGGCAAACTGCTTTACAAAAATGAGTACATGTCCCAGTAAATGTATGTACAGATGTGTATATAGGTATATATATTTATATTCAGTGTCTACCTAATTTTCCACACATCAGATACTTTGGTATGGCATTGATAAAACCATTGAAATGTTTACGTTGTCTATGAGAAACCAAGTATGGCTGTAGCTGCAAAACTCCTGAGTGTGTCGAATTGAGAAACGTGTTTTGTTGCGAGTTCAACCTTTCAGTTGTAAGAGTAAGATTTTGTTATTTCATTTTTTTTTAAAGTTACGTAGTGTCTCTTTAATCTTACAAATGCTACAAGTGTTTCAAAGTCAGGAAAACAAATACATTCAAAACAACAGATAAACAATGATTACGTCTGATCTGATTGATAATTAATGTAGAAACAAGTAGCCTACAGCAACAAATAACGTAAAAGTAGTAGTAGTTCTTACTTGAACCGTCCGTCAGCAATCAGGAGCTCATACATTGTTTTCTCGGCAGGTTTGATGAAGGACTTCATAACATGGAGGGCACCATTGCTACCCACTTTACTGCCACGCTGCATACATGCATTTTCTATGCACACAGCCTAACAAAGGAAGCACATTTAGAGAACAGGGTTACAGGTCTTAAAGTCACTGTACAAATCTGGTAACTGTTTAGCTTAGGGTAGGGGGACTGTCACACTGTCCTGTTTGATTGCAATCAATCAAAAAGAAGAAATTCTGTGAGGAAATGAAACCAGCTGTTTCTAATATCTGAACCACCAGAGTGGAACACATTTAATCTGCCAAGAGCTGGACTAATTAGCTGTTTTATTGCATTTGTTTACAGTTGAAAGACAGCAAAATCATGTTAACACTTGTTAAGGGGCCCGGTAATGGCTTTCAGATTTCCACTATGGTAGCCGACAATCTCCATTGTCTTTCCATCACTTCTTATTTATCCTTTTTTCTTGTTCCTTCCTGACTGCTGACTGTTTAACTCCCTGATGCAACAATACACACACAAGCACACACATAGTTCTCACAGTGCGGTAAATGAAGACTCTGAGCAGTTTGCCAGCCAGCGTTTCCAGCAGCTGTCCATTGTAGAGCTCACTCAGCGTGATTTTCAGCTTCAAAATATGGTTTTCCAAAATTAATCTCAGTAGGCTCTGGTCTGTTGACATCACTTCGGCTGACAAACACAGAAAAAAGTTACAGTTTTAAAATGACTTGGGTAATATTACATGCCAGTCTTGATAAAACATGTAATATAAAATATGTGCATGCCTTACAAAGTCCTAGTCGTGAATAATATGAAATGAGTAATCATATATTTTGATCTGTGAAAGAAAAAATATGACTTCTCTTTTACATCCTTACTCAAGGTGAATTCACTGTGCCTATCTGATTCCCACAAGAACTTGTTTGGAGATAAACTCACTAGTGAAGGCAGCGTTGACAGGAGCAAGGAGTGTGTACTCTGTCTTCGGACCCAAGAGAGAGGCTAAGCCCAATTCGGACACCATGTCACTGAAAGTGCTCTGGAGGTCTCCCAACAGTTCCTTCCCTTCCTTGGCTGATATAAATCAGATTAACATCACATGTTGGTAAATATATAGCAAAATAATTTGTTAATTGTAAATTCATTAGGTAATGTTTGCTGAAGCAGAATTTGGATTAAAATTCAAGATGTGTTTTACCTGAGTCAGGGACGAGCACCTGATCGATGAGGTGGATGACACCATTCGTAGCAACAATGTCCTTCTTCAGCACCATCTTGATGCCATTGACTGTCAGACTGTCGCCGTCACAGCCGATCTCTATGGTGCTGCCTTCTGCTGTCTCATACACTGACCCTGCCATGATTGCTTCTGAACACTGGACACTGTTCAACAGGTGGTAGTTTGCCAGTGCTGAGTGGGTGAGTCGTAGCGTGAGAGAGACAAAGGGAGAGAAACAGAAAAAGTCACTCATCAGATTGCACCCTTTTATAGACTTTCTGGGTTGTCTGTAGTTATTTGTGTAATCTGGTTACGCAATCCAAGTTCGCAGCTGAGATCATTACTCAATATGTAATATGTACGGAAACACGTACATATTCTTTCAGCTCTTAATATTTTGGCATGTCTGTCAAGATTAAGATATAAGATTACACCCTGACTGAGTCCAACTGTCAAAGTAAGCAAGCAAAACTGGCCTGCTAAAGCAATGCAATGACAGCATGAAAAACCATTCCAAACCCACAAAAATTCAATTACAATCAGTGTCGTACTGTGGGCCAAACTACTCTGTGGTCCAAACCTTCCCTTGTAGAAACAAGGCCCAAGACTCTATATCATCTTTACTTTGGAGGCTGTTCTTACATGGTTGGTCAGCAAAGCCTGTTTGCCAAGTGTCTGAGAATTTATCTGAGGTTATATTGTGTTCCCAGAGGGAGCCACTCACTGAGGACACCAAAAACTGGCTTCATGCCGATAGAGATTCCTGGCAGGCCTGTGACTCAGCAGTTATGTAGATAAGCTACCACATTGGAGACATGGGTTTCCCCCTTTCATTGTGTGGTTGTGGACATGTTTGTGTGTGAGTATGTCTTTATTTGATGGGTATCTAAGTTTAGACATCCTTTTGGTAGGAATTTGCAGAATGGAGTTTGCAAGATGGTTTCATTAGTAGTTTTCATTTAACCCTAAACTGTGGGCATGATTTAAGTTCACTTCAGGGCAAATTAATTTGGGATGTCAACTGACCAAACCCTCAACCAGTGATGCTTTGAGCTAAATGCTAATGTTAGTATGGTAATATATTCACAATGACAATGCTAATATGTTGATGCTGAGCAGTTCACCATTATCAATTTGCAATCAGGGTCAAAGACTTGGTCATTCAAAACAAAGTACAACTACGGCTGATATGATTAGTTTTTTAAGTGACAAGTGAAATCTGCTAGTAGCGTTAGGAAATTCAGGGGAGTCAAAGTTAATAGAATTCATCAACTAGGGACCATGGAAGTCTGTACTAAATTTCATGCCTATCCATCCAACAGTTGAGATATTTCAGTCTGAATTGATAGTCTGTCCAGCTGACATTGCCATCCCAAGAGCCATCCCATTTCAAACCAGCATGGCTAAAGTTATTTAATATTTAATATTTAAGTGCACTGGCCCTCACCAGAATCAGTTGAAGGATGATATGCTAGTAGCGTATGTAAGTGTATCACATGTACAAAGTACCTGTAATAACAGCCTTGTCTCCCATAATACGCTCCAGATAGCCTGGGCCCAGTCTGTCAAAGGCTTTGTTAGTGGGAGCAAACAGTGTATAGTGGCCAGGCTGGTCCAGCTTGTCCATCAAACCAGAAGTCAATGCCACCGCCTGGATAAAAACACAGTGGGTCTCACATATAGCATTTTCAGATTCAAACAAGTTTAAATAAGTTTCATTAGACATGTTCTACTTCAAGCACATTTAGTCAGACACAATTTTGTTTGGCCATTTTCAGAGATCAGTTTAGGGTGTTGTGCATTTTACATACGTTGAAGGAGGAGAGATCATCGTTAACATCCAGGACTTCCTTGATGGTGCTGCCCACAGCGCTGATGACCCGATCAATGACATGCACCACACCATTTGTGGCAATCTGGTTACCGTGGATGATCCTTGCACAGTTCACTGTCACAATCTTCACGGAGAGGAGACCACAATTTAGATTCAGTTCAGTTAGTTAGAACTCTCTTTATTGACAATAGTCATGGATTCATGCAATCTTGTGCATTTCTAAACTGTAAAATGACTGACCCCATTTGAATAGTGGTTGATGTAGAGCCCCAGGTTATTGTACATGGAAGTGACACTCATGTCGTTCTTCATTTCTTTGGTCAGAAGACGGCGGTTAACCATGTGGAAGTGAAGAGAGTTGAACAGCTCGATGTTCACGTTGCTCACCAGTGCAGACCGTATAGTCTGGAGAAATCACAGCATTAGTTAAAGGGGAGTAAGTTTGTGAGTAAGTATGATTAAACCTCCAGTCCACTTACAGGGTCCAGCTGATCCCAGGCTTCATTACTTGGTGCAAACATGGTGAAGGAGCCTTTGCCTTCAATTTCCTCTCTCAGCTTTGACATGTCAGCGTATTGTTGTGTGGTCGTAGCCTTTATGAGCCCCAGCGTACCATACACATGGTCAATGGGAGCCACTAGAAGGGGGTAGCAGAGGGATTGTTCATGCTACAGACTGATAGTACAAGTTAATTAAACATTTGACTATGAATCCACCCCACTGTGCATGGGATAGTAATAATATCAGAAGGCTGTGGCGAGAGTCACGTACCTGCAGGGCATCCTCTCGCACCCTCCAGCTTCATGTACCCAGGACAGCACTCATAAAGCACCACACTTCCAAAAAAACAAAAACACGTTTAACATTTGAGTGATACAGTAGATTAAATTATCATGAAAAACACAAGTTATTGATATTCAGGTAAAGAATGTGAAACAGAAAGATTTGCATAGTGTTGGAGGAGATACAGTCAGAAAGATGATTCACTGTTTTTGTAACAACAAAAATACAAATAATATAGCGAGACGCAGAGTGAATGTAACACAAGTTGAGAAAACAGAAGAAGCTTGCCAGATTCAAGTCAAATTGACATCTGAGAGCAAGAAAAAAAGCTCTGGAGCTGTAATGGTCGAGGGTGACGAGTGCTTGGACTGAGAACGGTGAAGACATTTGAGACAGGAGAGCAAGGCTGCATGAAGAAGGGACTCACCAAATAACAAATCCATAATTGGGCAAAGCACATTTGAAAGTCAGAGCAAAAGAAGTGACGGTGTAAGAAAATATCCAAAAAAAGCAAACAAGTCAAGGAGAGTCAACACCATTAACATGAAAGTGGTACATTAAACGCTTCCACAAAAAAAACTGGCAGAGAGTGCACATCTCCCAGCAGGCCAATCACAGAAAAAGCTGGACTGGACTCAGAAAGAAAGACATGACTATGATACTTGCTTCAAGAGAGCCAGAACCTACAACATATATACGTATACATAATATCTCATACAACAGTAATAAACCAAGCAAATAAAAAAAACAGATCAGTAAGTGAGCCTTTATAGTATTCTATCTCTCTTAAAAATGAAATGATTGTTGAATAAAATATGTAAAGCAGTATTTCTACGGGCTGTCACATTAGTCAAATCCGGCATAGTCTCGGAAAACTCACAGCTACTACTTTCCTAAGGAAATCCGAGTCTTACAGTGTACACTTTATATTAATCTAGATACTGTAAGTGTTAACATGAAAACCAGACAGTGGTGTCTGCCCCCCCCCCGCACTTCCCCTTGGCCATTAATCTTATTCCCAAGGAGGTCTCCAAGAAAAACTAAATTTTGATATACAGTCAACTTCTCCTGCCCGTGTATATTTTGGAGTGGGAGGAACAGCTTATGAACATTTGTGAAAACAGAGCTCAAATAATTAGAAACATCCTGGCAGGAAGCTGAGAGGACCTGCTAAAAAAAAGTGCAACATAGAAGCTGTTCAGCTGCATGTTCCTCAAGTTCACATTGCACTTGATTGCAATGTTATGAGTGACAGAATGAGGTGTGAGCAGGCTGACAGTGTGAGCCCCAAATTTAGGTTTAATGGAGGAATAAATTAGGTTTTTGAGTAGAGTTATACTGAAAATGAACCACAGAGAGAGTAATCAAAGCAGACATTTTATTGGGACTCATCCCAAGATAACACAAATCTTCCAAGATGCAAACAAACTAGCTGTGAGTCAACATTGGACGCTCAACAATGATCCACCAGAGAAACAGCTACGGAGTTCCTGAACGCTGGAATAAGTTTAATTGGGGTTTAATGCAAAGCCATTCATGGGTTCCAGGTGGAACTTTCAGTGTGCTTGCTAAAGAGGGTTTGCTTGGTAAGATTACACATTCACTGCATTTAGGGCTTGAGTTTTAAGGTTTCCTGCTTTCTGTTTTCCCATGGAAATACTATGTCTCATATGAACTCTGTGCTTCTACAGAATTCACCTCCAAAACAAATAGCTGTTTGCTTTCCTTTCAGTAATGAACACAGTAGTGATATATTATGCAAGAGCAAATCACTCCCTTCATAGCCCACTTCAAACATGTAAGCACACACAAAATACAACATCACTCACTTTCTCCCTTCAACTCCCTAAAATGACTCACATGTTTTGGCAAACCTAATCCACTTTACACAGTATTTGTGTTTATGGAAATGTGTGTTTTGATACTGAATATTGTGAATTTGCTATTTTTGTGAACATAACCATGTCGTTAATAGTGCAATGGTTCTCTGCTTTGACGGTAATTGTTATAATGTATAATACATAAATATCCACCACAGTTGGCTGTCAGGAAGGTATGAAGTCATCACTCCCCGGCTGCATTCTGACAGAATAATGGATGCAGTATAGACCAGAGACAGAACTAACCAGTGCACTGCAACCAGGCCTCTGGCAGTGTCATTGCATGAACCAGCTAAATGTGGCATCCAGATGAGCAGATGTGCAAACACAGGGCATGAATGCACACACACACACACACACACACACACACACACACACACACACACACACACACACACACACACACACACACCTGTACTAGGGGTTGTCTGGCATCAGATAAAAACATTACAGTTTTTTTCCTGTTGTGTAATCAACAATCAACAGTCTCTCTTTTGTCCTCAAGTGTTTTTTAATTCAGTGCCAGTGGATTCCTGAATACTGTGCCAACATTTTCTTTTTTACATACACTGGAATGGACTTAAATTATGCCAATGCTTTACCAGTTCTCTGACATTATTATGGTTTAATCAAAATAAACTTGATTTTAAGCACCTCTTGTCCTCTGTTCCCTGCATGTGGTGTTTGTCACCTACAGCACATCGCTTTAAAGGAAATTGCTTCCACCTGAACCGCCTGTAACTCACTTTGTTCAGAGATCTTTGTGGAAATAAATGCATTGAGAAATCTCCATGGTATCATTTAACTCCAGGTTGGATAATTAGAAGAACACAGTTGAAGTTGAATTCATAGCAACACAAGTTGTTCTTTGTAATAGTGGTTTCTAGATTCATTCCTGGTATTACTTCAACTGCTGAACCTTCAAAGCCTGTTTAAACACTTACTTGTTTGTACACCAGCCTGCAGCGAAATAGCCATACTGAAGACTCAAACACCCTTTCCTAATCTCTCATCAGTGCCAAATCCAACTCAGACAAAACCACAGCTGGGTGGATTTCCTCCAATGCTGCTGAACAATGTCCCCAGTGTGACCACAGACAGATTTATATTTTATTTAAAGCCATGTTACTTAAAGATGGAAAATCTGAATACCTACTGCTGTATATTGGATGAATATATGTATAATAAGGGGGAAGAGAGAGGGAATGACAAGTAGCAAAAGGCCACAGGTAAGAGTTGAACCATGGGCTGCTGCAGCAAGGACCCCTTGGTACATGAGGCACCAACTCTACCAGGTACGCTATCTGGTTACCTCTTAATGCCTTTTAAAAACAGAGTTTACAAAGTGCTTTAACAGACAAAGCAAAGTGATGGTTGATGGTTTATGTTCCCATAAATCATGATATGTTTCTCTATTTTACTCTCAATTTGTTAAAAGTCAATACAGTTAAATGTAGATGAATTCATGTTTTCTTGACAATTTTTTTTTTCAGAAGGAATACGTTTAATGTGTAAAATATTTCATTGTTTTATTCATTCATAATTACAATCTCATCTTAAAATCCTATTATACCTAACCGACTTAATAAACTTCTTTGAACTTGTTTTAAGCACCACACACCAAACTATATTGTCAGGTGAACAATATAATGGAATTAATAAAAGGAAATATATTTTTATGGTGCATTAGCAATCCAAGAGACAAAAACAATTCAACTTGTTTGCTACCTCAGATACCATCATTACCTTCCTGCTGTGTACGTTCTTGTTAATCCATGTAATGTTATCTCAGTATAATCCATCGCTGTGCCGTGTTGGGGGAAAATGACTCACTTCTGGACTCAATCCTTTATCCCTTCTCATTTATTTATGTATCATTTATTTCCAGGCTTATCCTAACACAGCTGCAGGTGTTACAGCTGACTGCATGACTAAGAGAAAGAGTGTGTGTATGTGTGCTGTGTTCTTGTATGTGCATATGTGTCTATGATAATAGAGAGTAAGTGAGAAAGAGTGTGCAGGTTTTTTTTTCTAATCTCCCGCTACACTCTAGTCACCTACAAGGCAGCAAGCAGCTCCATTCGAGCCTTACACTCCATCAACACATCAATGTATTTCATATTTTTAGTCTTATATCTATCAATTCTACACTTCATGTCACAAGAAAACATTACAATCCACCACCAACAACAACAACCTCTGATATTATATGTCCTGCAAAAGCCCCCAAATCTAATCTGGTGACATTTCAGCTTATGATGTTCAAATTTGGTGTTTTTCAACCTGGAAAAAACAATTAATTCAGCACTATTAAAGTCATTTTAGCAGCACAAATATAGTTACCACAACCTATGCCAAGAAAACAAATCTGGTGAGACTAGAGCTGCAATATATCCTCCATTTTACACAAACGCAAACAAACACTAGAAGCGTATAGCCTGAGTTTTTGCACCTGAGCACCTAAACTGTGTCAGAAAGGAAGTGATGAGGCATCAATCACTGTTGAGAAGAGTTTACAACATCAACAGGCCAACAATGGAGTGAACCCCAGGCCTGGAGGCTATATAACATGCCCAGACTGGAGATGAGGGGAGGGGTGGATGATGACAAAGAAAGATAGTTGCTGTATATATAAATAATCTATATGTAGGACACTGAGAGTGTGAAATGCAGTTGTAAAGGGATGTTTGTATGTTGAGCTAAAGCTCTATGAAAAACTAGAATGATATGCTACAGCTTGGGTGGATTTTTCTCTTTATCCATGTTTAAACATGGAAATCTTTACAAAGACATCTTAAAATGTGTGTTTGTGAAGGTTCAGAGAAGAGAGAGAGACAACTACGTGGTCAGATGAATTGAGATGGAAAGAGCCTGAGGGTTCAGAAAACTGGGGTCATGGAAAGCTGACCTTGGCTGTTTCACACATAGGGGACCAGGTGGAGATAAATGGAGGGAAATCCACCCACATGTTAAGACACAGACACTTAGCACTTAGCACTTAGTACTTGATGTTAGTTTGGCTTGTTATAAAATTATGAAATACTCCTGTCAGAATGTGTGAAAGCTGGGAGTGGTTTGCACTTTGGGTGAGGCAATTTGGGATCTGTGCAAATGAAAGAAAAAGCTAAAATAAAATAAAAGCACAAAGTAATTCAATCCATTCAAGACTTACGCCTTCTTGCCGCAGATGGAGCCTTTGTACCAGTTCCTGCATGTGCTGAAGTACTTCTTTTTAGTCCCCATGACCTGCTGCAAAGCGCACACATTGGGTCTGTAAGAGGAAGGAGGCGGGGAGGTTTGATGAGGGAATGACAAAAAAACGTGAGACGCAAAGGTGGGAGGAAGGGCAGGTGAGGCAAGTTGTGGGAGTGTGTGAGGGTGGAAGAGGGGAGGGGAGGCAGACAGGTAAGGTGAAGAAAGAAGGAATATGAGATAAGAAGACATGAGAGGTGGGTTGTTGAGTGAAGGTTAATGACACAGGGAGGGGTACATGCAGGTAAAGAAAAACATAATTTATACATGCCCAGGTGTATGCACAGTTCTTCTTAACAATAGTTACTTTCTTTTTGTTTGAAGACCCAATAATTTGAAACTAATACTTTAAAACAGTATTCAAGTATTTTGAAATCACAATTTTTTAATGGCAGCTGATTCTAAGATGCAAATGAACTTCCTTACACATGAATGAAAATTTTAAAATCAAAATCAGTTTCAAACACCAAATCGGGCACATTTTTACAGGAGAGGAGTGAATAAATGTGAAAGACAATATTGAATTTTCCATTACGGCTTGAATCAATATTTTCATCAATGTGGCTGACCTGATTCTCAAATCAGGATCGAGCGCTTTATGTGATTTAAAAACACCTCAAAACATAAGTATAAAATCTGACATAGGCAGCACTTCACATAAATACATATTTGCCATATTGTTACTAATCATGCACATTATGTTTTCACATCTACTGAAAAGTGCAAAAAGGTTGATGTGGATGGGAAAAATCACTAGTTATTTGGTAAATAAAAAAAGAAAGAAAAGAAAGCCAATAACTTTTACACTGTTCTTTAAATTTTACAGGCGCCACCCTTTCCTCAATCCTCCCCAAGTCCCATTTCCTTACCCTTCCTTCCTGGCCCGTATGCGACTGTGGCTGACTATCTTGTCATAAGCTGAAGAATCCACACTCCCTAGAGAGCAGAGTGTCACCAGCACTAAAGTCACCGCTAGCAGCTGATGCATCCTGGGGAGTTATCAGTCCTCTGAAATGCAAGGGCACCAATACACACTCCTCTTGTCTTTTAAACACACACACAAACACACACACACCCTCACCCCCCAAAAAATACACAGGAGATATGGGAGTGCGAGTGAGAGAGGGAGCTTTTATACCAACAAGTCTCTCTCTCTCTCTAAAACACACCCGTACCCACCCACCTCTCTTTTTACTGCCTCACTGTCTTTTCCATACCATTATGTCCTGCTGTCACCCCCCCACACACACACCCTTCTCTTAAGTCAAAATCCTCCCTCCAGCTCTGACTCGAGCATGAGCTTATTGCCTCCCCCTCCCTCATGATGTTTCACATGAATTTCTCATGATTTTCTTTACCACCATCACATCCTAGTGCACCGAGGACACCCTGTAACTCAAACTTTCAATTGTTCTACACTTTAAAATGACAGCATGTCCTCCAATTTTGGATTGTCCCTTTAAAAGTATATTAGATTTGTATGACCCATGCATCTAAGATTAACAGACAATTTTAAGAGGGGAACACACTTGGAATTCCCATCATGGCTGAAAGAAAAAAGAAACAAGTAAATTCATGTGAAGGAATCAAGAGTTATAGTAACTAATTAAATGTCATTCACATTCACACCTTAACACACACAGCAGTAAACACACCTTTAATATGTGTCCCTGGGACATTTGGCAACAAAATGGTTGAGTTCAATTGAAAGAAATATTTTGAATAGGCTTTAAAGTAAGGCTGTAAATCAAACTCAAAGAGCCATGGTGATGAATCTGTATAGATGATAGGTTTACACTTTGCTTGACAGAAGCCTGGCTGTATTTTTATCATCTGTCCCCTGTGATAGCACTCTCCTCCTCATTACGTTTACGACATGGATTCATCATTTCCACCAGCCTTTCCTCCCTTGGAACTGCTATTTGAGCTTCAACTCCTCTTTTTTCCCCCTCCATCCTCCCTGCTGTCGTGTTCGTCGCTTAACGGCTCAAATCTTCCACTGGTCCCAACCTCTCCCTCAGCTGTCTTCATCTCCTGTGTTGAAGCCAGATCTGATACAGCTTCAAAGGGAGAATCCATCACGAAACATCGTCGTGTACAGGCTTGACTTGTGAACAGTCATGCTTCTTAACTAAAGACATGCAGGTCAGGAGTCCCATGGGGATGTGGATTCATTGAATTAAGAGGATGAACAAAGATGACCATAGGTACCCAGGTATAGATGACTGTTTTGTTTCTTACATAATAAATACATATGCATATGGGTTTTTCTTGTTAAAATATAACCAATAAATATATGTGATCAACAGAATAATATAAACAAAACACATTTACTCATTCTTTATGAACTTACATGACCTCTCTGATCCCAGCAGCATGCAGAACGCTGAGCCATCTCTAACAGGGCTTCCTCCCTGACAACTTCCTGTCTATGAGGCTATCTTAGCATTTAAGAAAAAAAAAATTACAGCTTGAGAACGGTGCACATATTCAGCCCAGCCTGCAATTTACAGTAATTTAAACCAACCGGCTATTGATTTTGTTTTTGTTCCCCGCCCGCTTGAGGCTCCTTGAAGATCCCCACACACACAAAACACACAATAGATGCACACTCACTGACTCAGACATATAAACACCTACAGGTCATGATGTATTATCAGTCAGCAATTAATGAAATACCCCTCCTCCATTCGCATGTCAGCTTTCCATCCTCTAAGATGAATTTAAATCCTGTTTAGCCCTGTGTGTCACCCTGTTTCTTGCCCACAGTCACACTCTCCTCTAGATCATGCTGAAATATTGGCAGAGAGGAAGCAGAGAGCTGGAAATCCATCCTATAATGACATCTCCCCCAAGTGGAAAGGACTTGTCAGTACAGTCCTTTGTGAGGTTTCTGTACTGTAACATGACACAGAGTTTTTTTTAAAAGCACATTAACACATGTAAGAACAGGAAAAACAAGTTTTCCATTGGTCATTTTTGTCTCATGAGTTCCCTTGGATATTTAGCAGTCAAGAACTTACCCTTCTGTCCCTAGCTGTAGGAAAAATTGACACATTTTTCTTATTGATTAAAGCATCCATGACTCACCTGGCGTAAAAGCTCCTAAAGGCCATGAAAAGGTGTACAAAAAAGAAGCCTGCACTATTTATTTCATTAACAAGTACAATTGAATATATTAAAGACTAGTGTGTGCAGAAGAACATTCCTCTCAATTTTTAATTATACAGGACATTTAGGTTAATAACACATCATTCTTTTATATGTAAAAATAAAACAATAAGTTTATATCAGCTCAACTCAACTTGATTGTGAATTTTTGGAATCTGATTCCATAAGATTTCTTATCAAAAAGTAAAGGTTGATCCATGACATGCACTCTAAAATATTTTATGTATTTTAGGGATAATATACATTTTTGGGCAGAATTTTAAAGTAATCACATTCCTATTTAAGTGTTACAGCAACAATTGTAACTTTTCTAGCCAAAAAGAAAAACAGCTGTTGCTTTCTGAAACTGGGGTACCAAATTGCAGAAAATACTAGTTCTTAGTCTACACAGAGTTGCTTTAAAGGGACATCTGGAGGTTCATAAGTAATCGGGTAATTTGTAATTTAAAGTGACACATTCATATTTTAAATAAATACATAGCATTACATAATACTAATATTACTGACTAAGATTTGAGCATTTATAATGTGTGAGTGTGTGCATATAGTTGGAGCGCTTTATATGCATGTGTTTCTGAATCTGTGACAGCCTGGTTCAGTGCAGTTGGAAGATCCATCACAAACCCAGGAGCATTTCAGCAGAGCCTTTTGATCACACACACAGCTCAGTTTCATCATCTGTTGAATATTTCATCTCTTTTTCACTTGCTCGGTCACTTAGTTTGTTGATAGAAACTGTAGGCCAGTGACAAGTACAAATAGAAAAGAGAAAGAAAGCAGCCAAAAAATCAGTTCAGGGACAGCAAAAATGTCCAGTCTGTATGAAAACACACAAGGCAATTCATTCAACATTCATTGCCAAAGTGAGAAACTGTAATATAATAATTGAAGTACACATTCAATTAACAAACTCTTACTGCTTATACAGAAAGACTTTCAGTGTTAGCATAAAACCAGTTGCTGGTGGAAACGTACCGGCAGATAAATGAAATATTTACAATTTCCTCTCATTGTGTGGTTTTGCTGTAGGCCTACTGACTATTAGAACTAATGGAAGGACATTTCAGCCGTTAATGGACAGACTGTTGCTGAGTAAGAAGGGAAATTGCCTGATATCAGACAGAACTGTCAGAAACGAGATACTCTTTCCATCTTTAGTCTGACAATTTCCATGGGGGACCAATGTAACAGCCAACATAATTTTAAGTCGACACAGATACGTTGCCATGCAAACATAATGGTTTTGCTGTCAATATGTGCTACCCATTGAGAGTTTAGGGTTAGACTCTGCTAAAGTTTTTCGCTATAGGGTAGCATTTATCAAGCAAGGCAGAATAAATCGTCAGAACACCAGGGCTTTTAAGAGTGTTTTAAAATGTTTAAAACCAAAAAGCTTTGATAGTGTCTATAGTGGTCACCATCATTGTTATTACCCCTCCTTGGTTCCAGTGCATAGTTTGACAAATAAGTTGTGCCGGTTGTCCCACCCTTGGCAGTAATTGGCATTTTGTTAGCCCTCCCGCGGTGTTCACTGGATAATCCCTTTGCCAGACCAGAATCAGTCAACTCGGAGGAGTGGGCATTTTCAAAGGTCTGGACCCAGGCAAGAAGGAAAAAACTTCTTGAAAGGATTCAGTAATTCTGTGCAGTACTTGGACTCACTCCATTAATGCACTCAGTATATGGCACTCGCTTCTAGGCGTCACACTTTTTAACACAGTACTTCCATTTTAAACAACAATATGGAGGTTAAAGTTTAATCCAACAGTTTTACATATAAAATTGACTCATATGTCTTCTCTTCTTTTTAAAGTGTTAAAGACGGTATGTAAAATGTAACTGAATGGAAGATTTTGAAACAAGTGCACAATATAACATAACTATATTATTTTATAATTGAAAAAAACAACTCTTTTATTATTATATAATATAGATATAATACATTTTTAAATATCCCTGCTCTGACAGTTCACTAAACTGATATGTGCCCATGGGGAATTTAGTTCTGATAACCTGGGCCTACCTCATTCTGCTTTTCCAAAACCAGAGACTTATCTAAAAGCTCTGCACCATCCCTCATTACAAATGTGTTTTTAAATTGGAGCCATGGGAGTGGAGTAAACCTTGACATCCATTTTTTAAATGAGAGCATAAGCCAAGCTAATGACAGATTTTAAATGATTTCTTTTTCAGACAGTTTTTGGTAGATTATCAACTAGCCAAACAAAAGCAATAAGCTATGTAAACTATATGACAGCTATTAAGATATTTTTTGTGGCAGTTTAATTGAGAAACATGATCAGGCCATGGTATTATGTTGTTATGCTTTCATGACTTTGAAACTAATTTTCAAAGAAAATAAACTTGATAAACAGATTAAATCCACGAAAATGGCAAAGAAAATAGAGCTGTATACTTTTTTTAACCAAACCATGTATTTTTTGTAGTTATTTCCTTTAAATACCACACAGGTTTTCTTCCCAATTGATAAGCCTTTATGAATGAATGAATGACGACAAAAGACAAAAAACAAGAAACAAAAAACAACAACAAAAAGTAAGATCCTCAAAAGTGACACATTGTGTTGGCCCATTACGATAGCATCATAGTTTTTAAGCATTCTGTTCATGTCTGTATCTGTCTGCAATCTGCATTGAACAAAGGAAAGGAAAAAAGCCAAATAAAGAGTCTAGTTTCCAGTTTATTTTTTATCTATATTTTAATCTCTATAACATCATTCATTCAAACTAACATGACATCTAAAGTTAAAAACAGCAAATTTGTTGAAAATAACTAGTTTATTTTCTGTAGTAGCGATAAATAATGAATAATATGTTGCTTTTAATGGTTGATAGGCTGTGTCCATATTGTATATCTCTTATTATTCTTTAATTGACAGTCGGCTACCTTACATATGAGAACACTTGTAATAGACTGTCACGATTAAATGTACCATTATCCTCTTCCACGATGAGAATCACCAATCCCAGGTTTTTGCATAGAAAAACATTGACAGAATTGTTGTTGCATGATAAGAGCTTGACACATCTTTGACTAATACTGTATGCCAGTATAAAGTGTGTAAAGTGCCGAAACAGACAGAGTAAGGCAGAGAGTCGGGTCTAAAACAGAACACATCTATTGCTCTAGTGAGATAAGGATAGGGAGAGTTAAGCAGTGTTGAGATAAACAGGAAAGGGAAAGAGGTAGAGAGAAATTGATGAAGGAGAGTATGGTGAATGGTGGATAACTTGAAAAAAAGGGCACATGTCAGATAAGGGTCAAGGAGAGAGAGGAGGTTAAAGAAGGAGAAAATTATGTTTCAAGAAATAATAAACCTTCCAATTATCTGCAGGGATGAGATAAGATGACATGACTTTATCCTAAAATCTAAATCCTTGTGATGCTCACACGGAGCTCCGTTTACCTTTGCTGCATCTCCACTCCAGCATCTCCATATAACAGCATTTAAAAACACTGAAACCAAAGGCCTCCCTGAGTCTCCAAAGATCAAAGCTGGTCATCCTCCCTCGAAGCTCACATTGATTGTCAGTCTTCAGCCCAGCATTACTTGTCCTGTATTTATATGCATGTATTGTCACATCTTATGCTTCTTCTCTAGATGACCCTGACAAACATCCATCAGCTACTGAGTCACTGCAGGGTAAACTCTCTTTGTCCTTCCCCTCAGTTTCTTTTTTCCCACCTTCATCCAAGCTGTTGTTGGTGTTGGAGACCTCGCTATTTTCAATCAGGGGCTCATTTACAGCGGCTTCTTCCTCCTTTTTTGTCTCCAGGAGTCCCTTCTTATCCTTGCCTTTTACTGTATGCTCTTTGTCCTGGCCCTCTGCGTCTGAGCCCCCAGACTCCCCTGCTTCCTCTGACAAAGAGTACATCTTTCTGGAAATTTCTAATGTGCCTGATGCATCTTCATTGCCACCCCAGTGGCGTTTCTGGAACAACCCAAAGTCAGTGATATCTTTGGGGAAATTTCTCCTCTGGTTAGACTTTTCACTGGAACTCTCATCAGAGACCGGGGACAAGAGTCCGTTAGGTAGACCGTTGGAGGCTTCAGGCGGCCTGGGTGAAGCTGTAGAAGTGCCCTGCTTGAGGATGGATGTGATGATCTTGAATCGGTTGAGTTTGCTTTTCACCTGGCTGCTCTGAGGACAGGGAGAAACCTCGAGTGAAGAGCTGGAGTAAGCAAGACTGGAGTCCACTGAGCTCCCACTGGCCTTCGCCCCCTGTAGAGCAGGCTTTCCTGTCTTCATCATGCCCATCACCTCGTAACGAAAACTAGAGATATCTTGTTTCAGCTCCTGGGTGAGTAAAGCAGAAAGTGATCTCCCTTGGTAAATTAACTAATAATTTTAATCGTCCCAGTCATTGGTAACTTCAGAGCAGACTGCAGAGTATTGATTCAATTTAAACTCAGTCAATACTAAGAGGATAATTATAATAATGATAAAGCACTTTCTTGTTCCCACAAAGCATGCAAGAATATTTTAATATGGGACATTTTTCCATATGCCACATCTTGAAAGACCCACAGCTGACAAATAATAACAAGCCAAGCGTCTGTCCTGCTAAATAATGGCCAATTTAACTCTTTTTTTGTGTATGGATTTTTTTTTTTTTAATGGTTGGTGTGGCAAACGTGTTAGCAAACGATTGTCTATTTATACACCCAACAGACATAAAGCTACATTAGAATAACTTTGGAGTTGTTCGTGTCCACCTGGTGGAATTAAGTTCAATAGTGAGTAAGTTCAATGTTAGTTTCTCACTTTTTAGCTCAGGTTTTGGTTTCCACCAACATCTGACAGAAATATCTGGATCCATGGCTCCTATATGTTCCACTACGTTGTCCAGCAAGTCATTTGGTATCATATAGTGGCTTTTTTACTGAAAATGGCTGCCTACTGCAGCCCAAAACACACTATGAAAGCGGTGAGGATGAACCTAAACAGCAGTTGTGGGTCGGAAAAAAACAGAGTTCTTACTGCAGAGTCTAATAATTCTCTGTGGGTTTGTCATTAAAACTCCTGTCAAATACATGTAGTCATGTGATCTATTGCACCCATTTCAGTTATTTGCTTTGCAGGAACTGTGCATACCTTGAAGTTTTCTTCAGTCAGGCCTTCCTCTGTCTTTGCATCTCTGATCATAGCGGCCACATAACGTTTCACCAAGTTTCTCAATACCTCCTACGGGGGGAATGTATTTGAGCACAATAAAATCTTCTAATATTGAATGAAAGTGTCGTTTTACAACAGAATACAATAGTCAGTCAGGAAAAAGATGGCAAATATAGATGCACACAAGAAAATACATTTCAGGCTAGCAGCTACTACAATAACCACCTGCAGATATAGACAAATAGAAAATCCTCTACAGAGAATGGTGATGAACATCCCACTGAGTGTAATTGTTAGGCCTGTTATATGAGACATCTCAAAAGCGTTCTATTGATAGATTGAAAAGAAAAGTGTAGAATGGCAGTCAAAGGGCAGAATGTGTGATCTGTCACTCACACTCACGCTCTTACACACACAGAGACACACACTCAGAGGGCAATAATCAATTTCAGCTTGCTTTGAAAGAGACTACATTTACCTGATACTGATGGTTCATCCTCAGGTTCTCTGCTGCTCGCCTCTGCACAGACATCAGATGCCAGAGAGGTTAAGTTAGAGCAAATGTGGGAGATGAGAGAAAAAGCATATTTAGTTTTTCACAGTATCACACATTTTTATTAAACTTTGCTGTCTGTGGGTCTCACTGCATGTGGCCCCTGACTGTTGTAGCGCAAAACAGTAAAGACTTCCGTCATTAAAAAAAATATCTTCTGCTTCGTCTGCCAGTTATTTTCTCAGTAAACTGTTTTGTCTATAAAATGTCAAAAAAAAAAATAATAGTGAGAAATGGTGGGGTCTTGACATTCCTGGTTTATCTCACCATCAGTCATAAATAACATATTCAGTTTACTGTGATATATGATGGGGAAAAGCAGCAAATCCTGGTATTTGATAAGCAGAGCATTTTTTGCTATAACAACGATTGAAATGATTAATCAAATCCAATGAATGTTTCTGCAAATCAACTAATCGATTCAGCTCTACTATTCTTACAAAATGACTGACTGCACAAAGAAGAGCAAATAATGGTGGGTTTTAAGAAAAATAAGTAATTTGTGTCTGGCTGACAAAATAATAAATATAACAATTTTCAAAATGAATTATGGATATCTGTCTAACATTTTAGAACATAGGTTTTCTGAGATTCACTCATCAAAAAAAACAACAAACAGACTCTCTTCTTTCTATTTCTGTGTGTCTTACCCCGAGAGTTCCAAAAGTTTCGGGCCGCTTGGAGCTCGTCCTTTTGCACACTTGCTTCTTGATCCAGCAGATGAGGTACAAGAATGATTTGGGGCTGGGGATGATGTTAAATGGGGCAGGCAGAGTGGCCCCTTCTTCAAAGTAACTCATCCACAGCTTTGTCCTGGCAAACTTCCACTCAATGTCGGCATGATCCTGAAATCAAGATTAGGGCACATGAACAACACTGCCAACACAATCATTATCTAATCCACACACTCATGTGACTTTTTGTTTGCAACATGTTTGATCTGTGCTCACAGCAATGTGCTGGTAGGAGTTGTTCATCATGGCTATGAGCATGTTGAGGAGAACCACCAGAGAGATGATATTGTAGGTGCCAAACATGGTGGCGCCTACAAACTCAGTGAACTGATGGTCTGCATCCACGTTGGTCACATAGAGGCTGATCAGACCAAAGATTGACCAGAAGAGAGACTGCAGGGTCTCAAATAATCTGCATGGGAAAGATATATAGTCAGTGTAAAGTGAACATTTTATCAATTGAAGGTGGAGAAAATTTTGTTTTTGAAATTCATTTTCAACATTAGTTTCTCTTAGCAACTGAAAACCTTTTCAGTTTTCACGCATTTGGCAACCAGTAACAGTAACAACATACACAGACACACAACTCTCTCTTTTTTTGCCACTCAATTTCCCAACATCACACATCTACACTACACATGCAAGCCAGTTTAGATTCATGTGAACTTACGTGGAGAAAGCGTTATTCTGCTCCACACAGCGGATGCCTTTGCATTTGCCCTTCTCATCTGAAGCCTTCGTCTCATAGTAAAAGTACAACTGGTTCAGCCCATTAGCAAAGGCCAGTAGGACCTGGAGAAAGAAAATTGATGAAATTTAAGCCAACCCATCTGTTTCTTTGTCTTATTTACTGTTCCTTACTTAAACAACTGTGCGCATGTTTATATTCCTGCCCATGTGCAAACATTTACCAGACAATAGATGAAGAGGAACTTCAGGATGTCCAGCAGCATTCTCCCCAGAGAGATCTGCAGTGGCCCCAGATGAGAGTTGGCTGTAAACAGCGAGATGAGGCGCAGGGAACTGAAAATGTTCGCTATGGCAAACACTGCCTCAGCTACTAGTGTTGGGTGCCACATCTCCCACTGGTTCCTGGGTTTACTACCACTGTACTGAACAAGACAAAGGATGGCGGACAGAAGTGAGAACACAGGAAAGTTACACAACACCTAGTGTCCATTTCACTGCCATGCAAAAATAATTGGTTACCTTAGTGTAGGCTACAATCTTGAGAGATATGGTGGCCAAGTATAGAGAGTTCATGACAAAGTCCATCAGGTTCCACCAGTCATGTACGTAGTCTTGGAAACCACCATCCCACATTTGTTTGATCTCTGCCCAGATGAATCCTAGAAATACAGAGATTGTCTTCTCATCTGTTCAATAAAAATTCTTATACCAAGGACACAGAATATACTTAGTTTGTGATTGGCTGTTGTGGATGTCTGTTAAAATAATATGAGTTATTTCAGGCTTCCAGTGTTGTACAAATAAATGTCCCGTTCACTTTCTGCATGGACAACTTTAGGTGAGTGGGAGTTAAAGCAATTCTAGCACTTCTAGCTTGGATGAGCATGAAACTCCCCTGGCTGACTCTCCAGAGCAAAAGATCAGAAATTGCATTATAAAATATCAGTTTATTTTATTATCAGGACTGAGAGTCTGCATCTCTGTGACACTGTATTCAGACACAGTGGTGCTTTGAGTTACACACTAAAGTCCGCATGCTAACACACTCACAGAGACAAAAAACTGACTACCTCAAACTTAAAAAAAAATGTGTGATAAGATGAGCACATCTTCTCCTCTTTCTATGTTAAATGGCCATGATGTTATCATGATGTTATTTTTGTACATCAATGCACTCATCTCACTTACAGCTATCCGCAACTATAAATGCCCTCAGTCCTCACCCCTTTTACTCACCCAGTACCCAGGGCAGGATCATCCACTCCACAGTGGTTGGTGCCGGCCCCTGTCTGTCCTGCCTGTCCTGCTCTGTGGTGACAATGTGCTGGGAGGCGAGGAGCAGCAGGAAAAGAAAGGTCAGGTAGGACGCTGTATGGCAGATAAACTTGATGAAGGGCTTACGGATGAAGAGGCCATAGCGACTTTTAGGAGCGATGAGGTAGCAGAGAGCAAACGCAGGGTAGAGGAGGCCGATGAAGACACAGGTGAAGAACTTCCCTGCCCATTGGCGACGTCTCCAGCCGGGGAACTCATCATACCACCGGGATGCCAAAAGCTGCTGGCAGTTTGGCTGAGCTACAAACTTAAAGTAATAAGAGAAGGGAGGGGAGAGTTATTTCATCTGTTGGATCTACAGAGATAACAACTTCACTAATCTAAGGCATGATTGCAGCATGTAAGCCTGCTGGGAGACAGCATCCTCAGCCTGAGGCTATTTAGAGGTTTTACACAGAACATAATGCCCTAGTGACCACATGCCAGAATTAGCCCCTGCAGCAAGTTCCAGTTTAGAGAATACAAATGTAGGAGTAGGATGTGTTGGTGGTGTCAGAAATTGAAGGGTAATAGACACACATGGATATTTGAGAAGGGAACTCAGGTAATGGCTGTCTTGACACAGAAAATAAAAAACAAAAATAAAAAGGGGCCTTACACAGGCTGTGAAGTCAGTAAAAATTAATGTTGTCAGGAAACAAGAGAATCATGTTTTACGATGACTGCATTGCATTTCTTGTTGATTTTCCTGAGATAATAACACAGCACTCCCAAAAATCTGAATATTATTGGAATTTCATCTAGAGCAGACAACCTTTTATGTCTCTTACCCACGACAGGAAAAGGTTTAGGGCATAAATCATCATGTGGGAAATATTTTGCCCTCTTTTCTGTCATTTGGCTCGTCTTATGTTTTGTATTACTGTGATCAAGGATCAATACCTTATGTGGCTGCAAAAGTGAAAAGAATGACAAAGGAAATTTTTGCTAAGTTAATGCCACGCTCCACTTGGTAACTGAGTACAGGTTTACTGCCTCAGCCAAATGGACTGAAGCATCGTCAGCATCTGGTGATAATCTAGCCATAGCTGGGATTTGTTCTCATTCAAGAACAACAACGGAACTCATTCTGTATTGTATAACTTAGTCGCACAACACGAGCAAGCATGTACATGCAAACACACAATTTTGTTTAATGTCACATTGAGCCTCTGTGTCAGAGTCAAAGTGTCGACTGACACTGTTAGGTGCCAATTCACCAACTCTACAGCCTTGTTACCATGGGAACCAGAGATCCCTATCTGCGTCAGGGTCTGGAGTAGAATGGCTTATATTTCCATACTTAGTACAGAGTATTATGTATTGTGTTGCCACAAAACTTGAGAGGAAATCCAGAGAGGGAATATAGGAGAAGACGAATATCATGGATGAGTGGAGAAGAAGAGGAATTGTCCTCCTTTTTCCAAATGAGAGGGAGAGAATTAAGATAATAGGGGTGATCAGTGATACAGCCTCAAATCTTTGTTGAAGCTGTAACTTCTGACGATGGAAGAATAAAGAGGAAAGAAAATCTCTGCTGATTTTCTTTCTTCATATGACTCCTTTGAGCATGAACCTTATAATAGACAAAATAACCATTAAGACAAACCTCATTAAGTTGCAACCAAATTCTGAAGCGGACCCATGGGTGCAGGGTAAGTCTTGTAATGAAGTACTTAAGCCCAGAAAATAATGAATGAATCAAATGAAAATCAATTGTTTTAAATTCTGCAGCAGCAATGGATTGAATAGCATTCTGTCTATTTAAAGAAAGCTTTGATCACTTTATCACAAAAGGTATTTCATAGACCTTTTGGGGCATAAGTGAGTCACTCATATGCAGTTAATTTTTTGCTTGTGTCTTTCACTGCTTGTCTGAACATTGTTCCTAATTAATGACATTAAACAAGAGGTACTTAAGCTGCCTGATGTCTTGCCTTAATCAGCATGATATATTAAACACTGACAGTGATGCTAATAAGGTCAGAAATTAAGCTAATTAATGTTATAATTAGGAAACGTATCCATGCCAATATTTGTCTTAACACATGAGGTGTAATTATTTAATAACTCTGCAAAATCTAATGAGATTATCAACTTTATAAGGGAAATTTTGATAATAATAACAACATTAAGTGATCTTATTTCATTCGTTTTTTTTATTTAGCTATAGCTAGCCACCCACAATCCCCTTAACTTCCATGCATTATATGCAGCTACCTTCCCATACGAAGCCTCTCTGCCTATTCCTTTTTCGTGGGCAGAGTCCAACACCTCTGTTATTTCACTCTTTCTCTCTTCATCTTTCACAATCACTTCCAAATGTCAGCTATAGCAAAGTGTCATATTTGCCTTAGGTGGCTTGTTCACACAACTCAAACAGTATCCCCCCTGGTCTCAAGTCCAGTCTTTCCACTGTTAACTGTCCAAAAGTGCCAGGAAAGCACTTCGGTGTGTGAGGGCGCTTTTTCCTTTTTTTTGTCCTGTAAAGACAAGTTTCCCTGCAGCTTTACCAACGTAAAAAAATCTGCTGAAACTCTTTTCTTCTACTTTCACACACTGACAAGCATGCAACTTACAGCTGGTTAGGTTTAACAGTTTTTTTTACTTTTGTAAGTGTTAAACAAGGTCAGTGTAGTCCATAGTTATTGCAAGACCTAGACTGATCATTTACAGTATTTTTCAAAGCAAATACAAACAGGTCTTCGGAATTAACCTACAACCTGATGATCACGCTGTCTGTCACCTTTAATGCTTCTGAACTGCTCTCACGCTTATAAAAACAGGGTGTTGATGGATTTTACTTGACTCCAGCAAAACAGCATGCAAACAATGTCCACTTTCAAAATGTGCCCCAGAGTATGTGTACATTTATAATATAAACTCTAGTAACAATCAGATTAAATAAAGCACAACATCCTTCTAACAAGACTGCAAGATATATAACTGGTTTAGTTTACTAGTCAAAGAAGCTAGCTATGAGATTATATTACCTTCAGGCAAATAGGAGTATTTTTAAAACTGCATTGGGAACAAGTTATCGCTTGTGTTAAGAAAAGTATTATTTGAAGGCACATTAAATTGTGAAGACAGATATCTGTTGCAGTGGATTGCTGAAACAACTGTGTGCTAATGGTCCTTCACTACATAATACATATTCCTGTTAGTGCAATTTTATCTCCATTTAATGGTGTCATTAAAAAACATCTTGAAACACTGAATTGCAGTTTTTATGACACATCACAAGGGGGCAACGTCAAACTACAGCATGGAAAAATTAACAGGTTTCTCTTGGCGCTATTTTCAAATATTAAAGAGACAGGCATTTTTACACATTTTGCGAATCTTCCATGTACTCACCTATATTTTTGCAAGTATATCATTACGAATGAGAGTGATCCACTGTTGAAAACCCTCAGGGAGGTTGAGGGGATAATCGCCACTTTAATGCGTATGTGTTACTGATCATATTTATCTGATTCGGCCTCCCGCTGCATCAAAGCGCAGGCTGCTCTGTTAGCTCAGCTCTTTAGACGAGAGGCCTGTGGAGATTTCTCTTCAGACCGTTATAAATTGCCTTTTTAAACCCTGGGAGCACAGCAGCAGCAAAGCCAAAAAGCACACACAGATTCAAGTATAAATAGGACCGTAAACGAGCAATTGTAAACACACTACGCGCGTAAGAGGGTTAAGAGGAGAACTGTCTTTTAGTTTGTTCGGTTGAGGGTCAAAAACATGCACCTCACCTGACTCACTGCAACACTCATCAACAGCCAGTACTAACAAACAAATTCACACATTCAGGGTAAATGTCATGCCAATTACAAGAGCATGTCTGCGAAATCGCTGAAAGAGATGAGTGGTGATCACACCACAGACAAAATTCTCTGAACAAAGTAACTACTTTCTGCAAAAACAGTCAAATGAGCCTTTCCAGTCCAACTGAGTGTCCACTTAACCCTCCATGAAATGCAGAGGGCAAAACCCTGTCTGGTTTAAAGATCATCTGTCAGAGACACAAAGCAAACATGTGTCTGCATGTGTGTGTGTGTGTGTGTGTGTGTGTGTGTGTGTGTGTGTGTGTGTGTGTGTGTACATACATTGACTCTGTATAGAATAAGTCATCTTCCCTGCTGCAGAAATCGTCATTACATTGCCAGTTCTGCAGAGAGCTAAATTATCAGCTGAGTCATAATTCTATGGCCAAAATCTAATGTTGTATACTTCACACACTATATGTTTCCTTTCTCAGAATCTATAAACAGTTTACTAAAGCATGTCTGAAAGATTTCCACAAAATACTACACCTTATGGCACAGTGCTGGCACAGTCACTGCTGTTACTGTTAATGGAATATTTGCTTGTGTGGTTAAATTTAGATAAAATCAAGTGTCACACAGCAACTTTTGCAAGACTGCTATATTCTCTCCATATTCTACAAGGGTGAAAGCACTAGCTGCATGATTACCAAATATTCTGCAAAAAAACTGTAAATCAAATCAAGTTGTCTCTGTCTAATATTCAGTTCAAAACAAGTGAAAAAAATCTACCAGTGTAATAGGAATATTGCCTCCAATAGAAATCAAGTTATTCCAAGGACCAGAGTTTTGAAACAAGACAGAGTAAGGCAGGTTGTTTGTTTCATTTGAATGAAGAAAAATTTAACTTGATTTAAGAAAAATAGCTAAAATGCTTTTACTGTAATGGCAGACTTTCATTTCTTTCAGGAAAAAAATACTTTATGGACAGAGAGAAATTACTTTAAATGAAGGAGAATTTTACATCAAATACACAACACTCTATACACACACTCCCACACACAACCACCACCACAGAATGAGAATTTCCAGCAGAATAACTTTACCTTGAAATGACTGCTAACCACTTATCATTTGAAAAGGGCAGCTGGGTGGATTGTTACCCACATCATGAGACACTTCTCCTCCATCAAAGTTCTAGTGCGATCGAAGGGTGTTACTGATAGCATACAGGAGAAAGGCATATTGGGATATCTCTAGGATAATTAAAACACTCCCGTGGAGAGGAGATGCATGAAGGACCACTTGTGGCTGAGGCAGCAGGAGGGAATGTTTGTTCACAGTGTGTGCGATGACAGATTTACTGTCAGTGACAGAGAGGTTGGGTACGCTGACAGGGGACTGTCCATCCTTATGTCATACTGTGCACTTGCGCAACTCCCAATTGTCCTTTTGTGACCCAACATGTTCTTCTGCCAACCTGTGTCTCGATGAGCAACAACTGGATGGATAATGGCCATTTCATAAATGAGAGATGCCTTCATAAGAGATGCCTTATGAAGGACTGCTCTGACAGCCAGGCAAAGCTCCAGCAAAAGACAGCTGAATGAATTATAAGTCACTTCTGGGATTAATGTGTCTGCTTCCTTATCATTTTGCTTCGCCTTTATATTAACCGGAACGATTCCGCAGTGTAATATCTATTTAACCCCTTTCTTGTTGCCTGACGAAGCCTTCAGTCATCCCATAATAACTTAGCAACACTATCAAAACCGGCCCTCCAAGGAAAACATAGCTCATTCATCAGTTATAACCCTTTTCTATTTACCCACAGCGCTAAGCTTTAGACAGGTCAATATCTAGTTAAAGTAGATTAGAGCCATAACTAATTAATTTTACAAAAGAGTTGGTATGCTGATGAATTATCTGAAACATATCTTTAACATCTCTTTATTCATCAGTAATAATTATAATATATTTGGCACATTAACGACATGAGTATAAGTGAAAGACGATTTCTTTATTAGCCATAAAAGTACTCAAGGTTTATATAGCAGTAGCAGACATTTAATGACATACTTCAAAGGAATTAAAATTTACCTTTTAATTATTTTTCCCCATACTAATTGTTCCTAGCTCTACCCACTCAGAAATCATTTATCTCACAACAGAAACAAAAGAATGAAATCCAGCATTATGAACAGATGTTCTGTACATGTTCTGAATTAAACATTGTAGAGCATGTATGTTTAACTGGATGTACTGAATGTAGAAGTTCCAGCAAAAGGTTATTGTCTTTTCAATGGCATGATGGCTGACTGGACTTATACTAATGTGTGTAGCTACCTATGTGTTATTTCAAGGAAGTAAAGATCCTAAATTTAGAGCCACAGTTGCAATTTTAATATGAAAAAAGTATTATCTTGCAGCTGCAATGCTTTGGTATTGGAAACACGCTTTGGCTATCTGTCATCTGTGTAAGCTGCCAACTTGAAAACAGATAAAAATCCTACCCAAACCAGTTTCTGGCACTCAAAAAAGAATCTGATGCTAATCGAACATCATTACAGCAGTTCATATTGGCTGGCAGTGACACCTGTGAGAAGACACTGGCTTGGTACAGCAGAAAGTACAGGCTTGGCAGTCTTCCCCAGGCAACAAACAGTGAATGTTGCCTGGAGCACGTGGCATTGAAATCTAACAACAAGCTGTATCGTAGATAATGAAGCAAACAATACTTGATGGAGGAAAAAAATAATACAGTAGAGGATCAAGGAGAAGCATGAAAAAAGAAAATATGATTCCTTCTATATTACAGAATTCAAAAAGAATTAAACTGTGATATTGCAGTCATATCACAGCTCTGCTTAGGTACAAGAGGTGGCAGGTGAACTTGACTGTGTGGTAGAGTGTGTGTGTGTGTGTGTGTGTGTGTGTGTGTGTGTGTGTGTGTGTGTGTGTGTGTGTGTGTGTGTGTGTGTGTGTGTGTGTGTGTGTGTGTGTGTGTGTGTGTGTTCCTCATTCCCTGCTATCTTCCCATTATTGCAGCCTCCAAAATAAAAAAGCAACACTGTCTCTGTGTCCTTGATTTGTCCTTCAACTACTGTATTCATGTGTTTAAACTGTCATATAATGGCAAAGTGAGTATCAAATTACCTTAGGATACAGAATTTCTTTTCACAGCTTTTGCCTTCTGATCCATTCAGAAAGCTATGCATTACTCTATAATCAAGCTAAATACCTTATAAATGGTAAATGGACTGCACTCAGGGTTTTACACTACATTTCACATTCAGCCATTCAAATATATTCATACACTGATGTTACAGTATCAGGAGCAATTTAGGTTTCTGTATCTTGCTCAAGCACACTTCAACATGTAGTGGGAAGATCCAGGGATCAGACCGTTAACCATCTGATTGGTGGACAACCCACTCTACCTCATTAGCCATAGCAACCCTTGTACACTAAAAAGTGAAATCATTAACATTTTGCACTTTACTATTATGTATCATGCTTACCTCTTTTTGGTGGTACTTGATAGCAAGTTTTAGTCTTGCAAGGTCATTGTTGCCCTCCTCGTCCAATAAGTTGGTGTCATCTCTGTAGTTGAGGATCATCTCCAGCTCTCTGGAGCTTCTTGTTTGGTCCAGGAGGTCCTTGGCAAATTGTTTACACTGCTGAGACAGCTCCTCATACTCTGATTTGAACTCATTCTCCACCTTAAAAAGAGCAGGATACAGATAACACTTAACATAAAGAGAACTGCAAGAACCTGGCAGCTGAAATGTAAGTCAACATTGTAAGTTTGTTTAGAATGCGGTGTTTCTAAATCAAACTTCTGCCTTTAGGTGTTTTGTGTCATGAAGCTGTTTCAAGCTAGTTTACTGCCATTTAATAAATGCACCACCCCTAAGCCATTTATTTTTATATATTTTGAGGTTGTTTTATCTATACAAAACTTAAATGCAATAAAAGCATGTTAAAATTTGTGTAAAATATACAGCGGGTAAAATAAGTATTGAACGTCACCATTTTTCCCAGTAAATATATTTCTAAAAGGTGCCATTGTCATGAAATTTTCACCAGATGTCAGTAACAACCCATGCAATCCACACATGCAAAGAAACTAAAATAAATAATTTCAGAAATTAAAGTTATGTGTAATAAAATGGAATGACACAGGGAAAAAGCATTGAACACGCTTACTGAAATTGATTTAATACTTCGTACAAAAGCCTTTGTTGGTGATGACAGCTTCAGGATGCCTCCTGTATGGAGAAACTAGTCGCATGCATTGCTCAGGTGTGATTTTGGCCCATTCTTCCGCACAAACAGTCTTCAAATCTTGAAGTTTCCGTGGGCCTCTTCTATGAACTCTGATCTTTAGTTCTTTCCATAGATTTCCTATTGGATTCAAGTCAGGTGATTGGCTGGGCCATTCTAGCAACTTTATTTTCTTTCTCTGAAACCAATTGAGAGTTTCCTTGGCTGTGTGTTTGGGATCATTGTCTTGCTGAAATGTCCACCCTCGTTTCATCTTCATCATCCCGGTAGATGGCAGCAGATTTTTATCAAGAATGTCTCGGTACATTTTTCCATTCATCCTTCCTTCAATTATATGAAGTTTGCCAGTGCCGTATGCTGAAAAACAGCCCCACACCATGATGTTCCCTCCTCCAAACTTCACTGTTGGTATGGTGTTTTTGGGGTGATGTGCAGTGCCATTTGACCTCCAAACATGCTGTGTACTATGGCATCCATAGAGTAGAATTTTGGTCCATCTGACCAGACTATATTCTCCCAGTATTTCACAGGCTTCTCTAAATGTTGTGCAGCAAACTTTAAACACGCTTCAACATGTTTTTTCTTCAGCAATGGAGTCTTGCGCGGTGAGTGTGCATATAGGCCATGGCGGTTGAGTGCATCACTTTTTGTTTTCTTTGAAACAATTGTACCTGCTAATTCAGGGTCTTTCTGAAGCTCTCCACAAGTGGTCCTTGGCTCTTGGACAATTCTTCTGATAATTCTTTTCACTCTTCTGTCAGAAATCTTGCAAGGAGCACCTAGTCGTGGCCAGTTTATGGTGAAATGATGTTCTTTCCACTTCCTGGATTATGGCCCCAACAGTGCTCACTAGAACAAACTGGAACGTTTAGAAATCCTTCTGTAACCAATGCTATCAGTATGTTTTGCAACAAGAAGGTTGCGACAGTCTTGAGAGCGCTCTTTGGTTTTACCCATCAGGAGATGTTTCTTGTGTGACACCTTGGTGATGAGGGGCCTTTTTATAGGCCATCAGTTGGGACTGAACCAGCTGATATTAATTTGCACTGACAAGTGGCAGGATTGCTTTCTAATTACTGATAGATTTCAGCTGGTGTCTTGGCTTTCCATGCCTTTTTTGCACCTCCTTTTCGTCATATGTTCAATACTTTTTCCCTGTGTCATTTCACATTATTACACTTAACTTAATTTATGGACATCTACTGTTTCATTTCATTCCAGAAATATATTTACTGAGAGAAATGGTGACGTGTTCAATACTTATTTTACCCGCTGTATGTACACTGCATTTAATAGTAATAGTGTCTCTCTGAGTAAACTCAATGAAAGCATCTGCCATCCCTCATTTTTATTTTATTTTTAGCTTTACTCAACAATTTTAATGATTAACTTTATATTTAACTTTTATATTTCATCTGGAAATGCCATGAATTATAGCAGGCAAGGATACCAATTTTGTAATTATTTCAGTGAATTTTCAAAGCTGAACCTGGTGTATTTTTTATTATTTTTTATCAAATTAAATTTACCAAGATCAGTTTATATGAAAGCATGGCTAATTAATTGACATGCTATTGAATGTCACATGATGATATAATCAAAGGGCACATAGAGGTTGATTAAAGCGACAGTCAGATAATATTCCAGTTCCTTAAAATCAAATCCTATATTTCAGATCCACTAGCTAGCTCTCTCTCACCTTGCTAAGCTCCTGCAGCTCCCAGCTGAGCCTGAACGCAGTGAGGAAGGGGTCCTCGCTGGAGAGCGCAATTAGAGAGGGACTCGACAGGGCTTTGTAGATGTTGAGACGTGAGCGTGAGTGCCGCAGGCTGTCCACGTCTGAACTAGACACACACTCCACACAGTTACAGCGCACCTGCAACATCAAACAAAGCATGAATGCATTTTAATAAGGCTTCCCCCTGTTTAGTAATAGATCATGATTCTGTCTAGCAATGCAGGCACTGTATCTATCATGTCTACTACGTACTGCCATGCCTGGTTAGGTTATTTAGATGATAAAAGCCCAATCTTTGAGATTTTGACTTTATAATAATTATTATTATAATGATTTTCAATTAAAGTTTAAGAAATAAGCATTTTGTTTGTTTCAAAACCAATCATTATCTAAAAAAGCACATGCCTAAAAGCATTAATCATGCAAACAAACCTTTATCAGCATTAGAAAAAATGTATACTTTAATTGATTTAGTTGTTGTCTATTATATCGTATAACTAAGATCAGATAGTGTATGTTCTGTATTATCTGAATTTGTGTTATTGATTGACTCATATAATACGTCCATGACCCCAGTGGATAATGTCAAACTTCAATCATGCTGCTCACTAGACTTGTGTTTGTTTTCTGAACAGTCGTTGACATTTTGGAGATGTGGGGTTTCAAATAACAAGAAAATACTAATCAATTTACACAACAAATTAGGGGCGTTTGGTTTACCCACCTCATGTGGCTGTGGCATAGACACACCTTTCTGCACCAGAAGCTTGATAATTTCATAGTTGTTGGTGTGGGCAGCAAGGATGATGGGAGTGATGTCAGGGGTGAAGTCAGAGAACTGCTTGTCCAATAAGATAGGAGGAACCTTTCAGGGGAGAGGAGAGAATAAAAGCTTTAATCAGTCACACATACAGTGAATAAAGCTTTGGAATAAAGGCCTTGGCCTTATGTGAGCTATTGTCAATGTTTGGCCATTCAGGGTCCTTTTTCTTTCTGTCCGGTTTAACTGTCACTCTGACTGAAAGATCTGTTCACCTCAGAGCGCAATTCAAACGTCTTTAAAGTGAAGTTAAATGGAATAAGCAGGATAAAAAAAATGTTAGAACTTTTGGCAGCTGCAGTGATAACTGTTCAAGAAATGATGCCCTTGGTCACAAGTTGCAGAATAAATGCCCTGCATATCAAAACCGCTGTAAATTTCAGATTTCAGAGGGACTCATTATGCTCCGAAAGAAACTCATTCCACCTATCCCTCTTATCACCCACTCCAGCTAAGCCCTTTTGCTATTCCCATGTCATTCAGTGGGAAAACAGGGCTGCGCGCTGCGGAGGAGTAAGCTGGCCCTTTTCACTTCTTTTAACTGAAGGCCTATTATCTGATTCTGCTGTGAGGGAGAGGAGGAGGAGAGAAAGAAGATAGTCAGGGAATGGTTGGGGTATAAACATGCGATAGGTGAGGACCTATTTAGCAACTTGATGCAGACAGAAGACAAATCATGAATCATGAATCATGAATGCCTGTATGAGTTGGTGCCATAACAAATATCTTAGAATAAGTGAAAACCTTGACCTGTGAGATGGATATCATGCATGTTGGTGACAATTTCATGGTAATCCATCCCGGTTTGTTGGTGTCTGGTATGTTTTGGTGATGTCTATATCTTAAAAAGCTCAGTGTGTAAATCTAAGCTGAATCCAAAAATACCCTAAAAGGCATAGAGAATAGATGTGAATACACAAGTCGCTGTATCGTAGATGTTTCACTATTTCACTATTTCACTATTTCACTATTTCACACAAAGCAGTCTGAGTAGAAACTCACCAGTCAGCAGTACTCTCTGAGGAGCAAAATATGAAGAATTGTTATCCAGGGAATTGGCTCATTTTCTCAGAAATTTTTCATTACCCATATTGCACAGAAAAAGTCATTTTATCATGTGGATACTAATTAATAATGTAGTTTACTCACAGAGCAGTCACAATGCAGCAGCAACTCCAAAGAGTGGCACAGAGTTATGTCTGAGAGTCGTCATATTTCGCAGAGGAGGGTGATCTAATAAGCTATATACTCTGTTCTCCATGTGGGAGGAGGAGGGACATCAAATAATCTATATCAAAAAGCCTTGGCCTGTGCCCAAGCATAGAGCAGGATGAGTGCAGGCTGGTAGATGTGAAGTTATGATAATAGTGGAGAAAAGAAATGTTGCAGCCCACTTGTCTATGTAATGCACTCACGTTACTCATATCAGAATGCGGCATCCAACATCAGCATATTGAAAAAATGCAACATTAGCATTAGCCTGCTTTTGCTTTTGTTTTCACTGTGCTCCTTTTTGAGCTTCCCTACTGGTTTTCATCTGTCATCCTACAATATCACAAACATTGTTTAAATAAAGCTGTTGTGAAATGGGACGCTGAGCAGTTTGTTTTTGAATGACACTGCAGAAAATAAGCTCAAGTCTTTGTGGATCCGAGCAAGCATGATTATGCTCACATTATGCTCTGTGTCATGTGTAGGAAGAAGCGTAAGGGGAGCCTTATGTAACTATCTTTATGTGTATATGATGCATGTTGCACAGAAACACAAAAACAAAATCATCAAAAATGTGGACTATGAAAAGAAAAAACAATAAAATGAAGAAGCGCCTGAAGGCTTGCTTAATTGAGAAACACTGTGAGCTGCAGTGTTTGTGCTTCCGACAGATGCATATCTACACTCAGAGGATGATACATGAAGCTGTTTAAAAAGCTGATATTCTATACACTCCTCGGTAGAAAACAAATAAGCCACAACACTTGTGAGGTTATTACAAACACATCATTTAGACAGCCTGGAAAATAAAAAGACAAATACACACAATTCCAGCAAAGCATAAAATGAATCTCCTCATTAATAAATCTCAGAGAAGACACTGGCAACAGATAGGATGCTCTTTTCCCAGACAGCCTTTTAATATAATCAATGAGCTTCTCTTGGGCAAATTTCGTAGCGCTAGAGTGATCTATTTTCGCAACAAACTCATGTGATAGGAAGAGGCACTATCTTACGAAGACATTAAGGTAAAGAGGAAATGTGGAAGCTGATAGATGTCACAGCTGTGGGGTTCAGACTGCAAATGTCTAGCCTCTGTACTTCAGTCCCCTCCACATCCATTTCACAAAGAGACTTGAGCTATTTCTTTGTGCTCTCTTTTGGTCCCCAATATATTCTTCCTTTTGCTTTCATTTTTCCCCTTTTTCACAATTTCACTTTATTCTATCAAAGCCAAATGAACAGGACACGACAGGAACGGCAATAACATCCTCCGTATGGTTGATCGATTGCGCCAAAAACATCTGTTCTTATGGTGCATTACTGCTGATAGAGAGAAGAGAGGAAGAACGCATGTGCGTGCTCCAGTGTGTACAGTCCATGTGTGGCAGGAACATGATAAAGAAAACGCTCCTTGAGTGTAGAGCAATCAGTGCAAAGGGCCTCCAATCAGGGATTAATATGACTGTATTTGTTTTTGATTACAGTAATTAAATCTCTAAACAACAGTTCCCATCAACAAGAAGATTGCGTTCTTGAACTAGTCTTGCATAGCCAGACCTATCTCCACACTTTGTTTTAGCTGTGCTAGTGCTCAAGATGGGTCTGGCCATTATCATATAGGGTAAAAAAAAAAAAAAAGAAAAGCTCAATCACTATGCAGCAACAGTACCCTTGCAAAATAGTGTTGGGGGGGGGGACTTGTTTTGGTGGATCATTTGTGGGATGGCGAGCAATGGCATTAAAATGGCTAAATCCCTGCAAAATAAAAGCTAACAGCTGCAAGCTTGCTTACATTGTAGTATACTCATTAAATCTCTTTCTGAAGACCTGTTCCTTTTCCAAAAGACAGAAAAAGGCTAATGAAGACAGCTTTTTGAAGTGTCAGCTTTTGTTGTTGCCAACACTACTGGGTCAATTATTTTGGATGGTATGAAAAGCTCCGGGCAACTGCATACAGTTTATAAGCTACACAATGAGTATTTTACTGACACTTCACTCTACCATTCCTCCTGTGATATGGCATGAGGGCCACTGTGCCAATGGCTGCTGTGTATTTTGTTATTTAGAGACACGTTGGCCTCAGTGATCAATTCTCTAGGATTTTAAACAAAGCTGGGATGTTTTTTTCAAATTTAAATTCAAATACTTTACATACATTTTATGATAAATAATACATATGGTATAGGTTGAAAAAATAGAAATAAATTGATGCTAAAAGTACCAAAACACAGTTATACTTATATAAGTTATATAAGAGCGCCAGCACAGACCTCAACCTCATGAATAAAACGCTTAATTTCAAACTCCTTTCCCATCAGTCCCCTCCTCACCTGCATGCCGCCACTAGGCTTCTTGTGATTTAGCAGCAGCTCCACAGCTCCCACCACTTCCTTGCGGATTGCATGCAGCAGGGCATCGCCAACGTAGACGCTGAAGCTCAGCAAGAGCTCAATGATTTCCAGGTTCTCGTTCTCAATGGCAATCAGCAGAGCCGTGCGGCCGAGAGGGTCGATGCAGTTGATGTTGATCTTGAAATAGATCTCTGCCTCCTGACAAAATAAGGTTGTGATTGAAAGTCAGGTTGTTTCAGGAGCTGCTCAGGGCCTTGGTGTAAAAAAAATGATTAGAAGGGAAGATACTAATTCACAACAAACAGACATTGATTTTTGAAAGGAAATGTAAAGTCTTCACACCTTTTAGATCTAACAGAGCAACAAGTCAAAAAAACAGTATTTTGGTGTGAGGCTTTGTTTGCCGCACTGATGACCACAGTCTGGTAACCTACCTATAATAATAGTAATTAATGGGGAACTACATCAAGTTTACACTTCAAAGTGTGGTTGCAGGTCTTGAGGTGTAGGCTACTACTGCATGGAAAAATTGTATAAAACCTTTTGTGGCTCCAGAGGGCGCTGTGAGCTGTGCATTTAAGTGATGTCACTTGAGTCAGCGTCAGTGCATTTAAGTGATGTCACTTGAGTCAGCGTCAGTTGGGGTTGACTACAAGTTTGAAAATGAAAAATATCTTGAGGCGTGCTACCTCTGTAGCTGCTGCTTGGTTTTTATTTTTTATTTAATTATCCATCAGGAGTCCAGCAATGTTATAAGAGTGCAATTTTTTACTGGTGGAGTACTCTTATGTAGTAGCTTTGGTGGTCATATCTGGCATTAGTTGGCTATAGCAGTAACATTTTAGGCTAAAGGCATAATGGAGGTTTTAGATTGAGATTTGCTCTCTAGAAAACAGCTGTTATGTACCTTTTCTCAGCTGTTTTCTTTTTTCTTGCCTTATTGCATTGCTATGTGACAAGTGCTCTGTTCATTTTGTGCATCCAAGGTACTGTGGTAACAGCTGGCTTGTTGTGGCAATATTTTGGGTCTACTAAAGGTCTGACACTGTCAAGGTAAAAGGCCCCAGATGTTATTGGTAACATGT
The DNA here is from genome assembly GCF_905237075.1 of Dicentrarchus labrax. Taxonomy (NCBI): domain Eukaryota; kingdom Metazoa; phylum Chordata; class Actinopteri; family Moronidae; genus Dicentrarchus; species Dicentrarchus labrax. Next base: position 18,686,429 of record NW_026136705.1, on the reverse strand, counting down.
GGAGGATAATCATAGCTGCACACGTTACCCATAAATCTTTTCTAAATCAGTCCTATTAGATTAAGGTTTCAATATCCGTCCATTCATCCATAATGTTTTCTCAGTGGCAGTATTCATTCATCCATTTACCCATCAAATGATCCATTCTTCCATGCATTTATACATACACACACACCTCCAGAGCTTGTTTGACACTAGCATAGTCCCCCTTCTCCACAGCTCCGAGGTAGGCTTTCTCCAAAGGTGACAGCTCCGACTCGGCCCGCACAATTCTCAATGGGATGCGGTCCCGGTACGAGGAGCTGTCACTCCGCCGGTAGTATAGTTGTGACATCTCCCCGGGCTTCAGCTTACCAGCACCCTGCTAACACTGCTACAGCTGCTGCCAGACTGGGGGAGTTCACACTAGAAAGGGCAGGAACAAAGGTGTTATAGGAAGAAGACACTTGCTGTTGTTGGTTTGGATTTTCACAAGTAAGAAAAGATGAGAAGAGGAGATGGGGACAGAGGTGAGAAGATTATTCTGAGAGAGAGAGATGAAAAGAATACCTGCAAATGGAGTGAAACAAAGACTGGAGTATAAAGGAATTTCACAAATTTTCAAACTTGAAATAAATTGAATATAAGTCTACTAAAACCTATGTTTACTGCAGATAAATCCTTCAAACTGTAGTTGACACAACATTTATGTCACTCAAGATGCATTTTTTGCTGTGAGAGGTATCTTTTAGTGTCTTTGAAGCATTAAGTGCATTTCTTTTGATCTACAAGTACCTCACATTTTGCACAACTGCATAAGCACTGAAAAAAAATGTCAGCAGAGAAACATTTCAAGTCACTGCATTATTTTCTCTGCTGTCCTATCAGGTAAATCTAAACCAAACAAGAAAAACACAGGTTGGAAGTGGTTGCTCCTACTCAATCGGTTTCACCAAGATACGACACACAACATCAGGCTTGAAGTGATGCAGCTGAAATGGATGGCTAGATGTTTAATTCTTGAGTTACTAATAGCTTTAGTTAATGTCATTAGCCATGCTTGCTAATTGATCGACAACAGCTGACTCAGTGGTTGCTTGGTGACAGTAAAATGACACCTCCAGCACTTTTGGCTGTGCAGCTTCACAGAAACTAGATTTCGCAGAGACACAGTGACACTGTACAATGATTGCTTCCTAACAAAGCGACGGCCAAGATATCTAGGTTCTCTGGAATCTAAAACTGAAACTGAATCAAAGATGAGAAAAACAGTGTTCACAATTGCATAAAAAGTAGCATTACTAAACTGATCTGTTACAATTTCTATTTGGATGTAGATCTCCTCAGACTACGCAACTATAATAATTATAACCTCATTTTAAAATCAGTATCAGCGTTAAGAGTAAGACTATATCCACTAAAAAGATGTGCAAAAAAGTGCTATGAACACAAAGGATTAGCTGTTTGCCTTCAGAGGATTTCAGACTCCCAGCAGCCCAATTAGTTAAAAAGAACAAGCAATTTATTTTGTTAATGTGTGTCAAAACTATCCACATTGTAGTCTGTGTCCTAAACAAGCACATTTAAAAACATTTTGGGAAATACATTTATTAGCTTTCTTGAGAGAGTTTGGTGAGATGATGGAGGTCCCTCTCATGTCTGTACATCAAACAGCAGCCAGCTTAGCTGTGCACAAAGACTGTGAACAGGGGAAAACAACTAGCGTGGGTTTTTCCAAAGGTACGAAAGTCCACCATCTCTAAGGCTCGCTAATTAACACATTTGTACAAATATTGGAGGATATAGCTCAAATGGTAGAGAGGTCGTCTCCAGAGAGACTGCTGAAGTTTACATGAGCAAGACCCGAACCCATACTGCTCCTGATGAGCATGCCATCCGTGTATGTATGAATGGGTAGATTGTTTGAACATACTCGATATAACGTGTTAATTAGTGAGCATTATAGTTACTGGAGGCTAGATGTTTTCCCGTTTCTAGTCTTTGTGCTAAACTAAGCTTACCCCTGGCTCCTGGCAGTAGCTTCATATTCACTGTACAGAGCGGTATCACTCAATACATGACATAACATGATACATTTTCAAGTTGAAACGCTTTCATGAAGTTTGAACAGTAATTCTCTATGGCAGGTGGCAAGCAATCATATGATTATTCAGGTTTTCAACTAGCAACCCAATGTTCCCACAGCTTGATTTGCAACAGGAGCAAGAATATAAGATGGCTGAAATGCAAGTTAATAAAGTGGAGGAACACAATTCACTGTCGGCTGGTGTTCCTAAACAACATTTGTTCCACCTTATGTCACCTGTCATCTCCTCTTACTGCCAAGGTGCTGCTTTCCTGATGTAGAAATGTTCTTATTTCCCTCCATAAATAAAAATAACTTCAACAAGCAGCATTAAAAAGTAAAATCTATTCCATCCAACTGCTTCCTGCTTGAGAGCCCTTTTGGTAGCCAGTTTTCACACCTCATTTGAGATCCTGGGCATTAGTCTGATATTGCTATGGCTCTTTGTGGAATAATTTCATTTTGAAGCGAATATACCTCTGAAGTGGCCACATGGGGACCCTGCAGTCACCATTGCTGAATAACTATAATCATGAGAGAGTAAGAATCATGCAGAGAAAGCGCATGCACTGCAGCAGAAAAGAGTAAGTGCCAATACAGCAGCTGATTTTTGAACTGATACCAAAGTGGGTATTAACATGTCTTTAACAACACAAGCCCCCCCCCTCAGCAACAGTGTTTAACATTCAAACAATATTATAATTCAAATATATCTGAAGACATGTTTTCCACAATTAGTTATTGTCTCAATTCCCCTTTTACATATGATGGATAGATGTATGTATGAAGTATGGTTATATCAGGTGTAAGTTGAGAGTTGAGAGTTACTCTGTGCTTATAAAGCTGTTGTGTTATTCCAACCCATAGGCTAATTAGACATTTTTTCAATGAATAAAACATACTGGTTTGATTGTTAATTGTCAACTTAGGACAGAAATTGCCATAAAAAGGCAAGTAAGCTACCAGCCTGCTGATATCTAGTGTGCTATTATTAAAACACACACAAACACACACACACACACACACACACACAGACACACAGCCTTCTGTGCAGAGGGCTCTTTCTTTAGTAATCACAGTTGCCTGGAATCAATATTTAGAAATAGAAAATCTGAGCTGTTTTGTTACACAAAGAGTGCAGCACTCAAGTGCAGTGGCAGGGAATATGTTGAGCAAAATGTCTTCATGTATTCTGAAAGTTGTACTGATTTGACACTGCACACACTACATAGATGAGCTTACCAGCAGCCCATTTAGATAGGCCTGTCCTGTGTTTCGAATGACAGTGAAACAATCATAAAATTGTCAGCATCCACTAATTAACGACAACAGGTCAGTGTAAATTGCCAGAAGGGCGCCTGCATACACTCACAGGTGAGATTTTGACATTTTTATTTCTGTTTGTGCAGTGATAGGTTCCAGCGATAACGTGGAATAGCATGGATAAAAATAAAAATGGTTGTGAAATTAAGACAGGACCCTTCTTTGCTGGAGTCCTTCCTCAGTTACATGCTGAGGGTCCCTAAAGGCGCCCAGTTACATCGTTTATCTTTACAGCCCTATCTAGCGTGAAAAGCCTTTTATTGTCAAAACCATTTTTCAAGTACATTGGAGCAAATAACTAACCTGTGGGACGTTGTGCATTGGAACTTCACTTATGGAGATCAATTTTCTTCCTTTGGAAAATATCCCAAGAGCACATGAGGACTAATAAAACAGACACGTTAAGCTTCAAAAGATCACCCGCCTTAACTTCTTGAATTGAGCATCCCCCCATTTGTTGAAAAACAAACAAACTGCAGGGTGGATCTGCATGAAGAGCCTGCTTGTTAATGTCTTGGTGTCTTGTTATGCCAGTCCGTCTTTCTCTTGGTTTTTAGTCTAGTCTGCATTCTCCCCTCTCATATTTGGAGACTTGACAGTACTCCCACTGTACATCCAGATTTGGTCCGTTTTGATCACGACTTCCATTCGGTCTTATTTGGGGGGAAAAGCGCAGACCGGCGCACACCGCATTCAGCTCACCGCGCAACAAATCCTGGAGACGAAAATAAGCAACAACAACGAAGTTTCCTCGGTGGATCGGTGGACAGCAAAGCGTCCAGTCTCCCCCAGGGTGTATTTTCACCGATGTTTATGCCAACTCGACTTGTCCACCTGTTGGAGGTGATTGAGCAAAAAGCAGCGCCTCCAGAAATAAACGCAGAGCAACCAGATGCCTGGCAGGCGGTCTGCGGAGCGCTGCTGCAGATTGGTCGTGCGCACTTGGAGACGCATTGAACACAGTGGCACTGCATGAGGGGGAAAACATCATCTAAACAAGCAACTCAGCCTTACATTCAGCCTCCCTTCAAACAAATTAAAATCAAATCCATTCCCATTCAGCTTCACTTGTCTCAGGAATTACATCCAAGATAAACAAAACAAAAACAAAAACAAAAAACAGTTATAGTGCAGACTAGAGCGTCAAGAACGACCCGAGCTTCTTAATTTGTATTGAAAACCAATACAACATTTTTAAATTATTTTTTTAAATTAAAGGCGTTTAGAAATAGAATAAAACACAATTCTGCATGCAACTCATATATACATATTTAAGTGTAATATTTTACATTCACTTGATGTTCATCCCGTGGAAAACAACAACAGGGATTACAATAAAGACAAATATGGGATATTCATAAAATTGCTGAATGAATGTACATTTCTGTAAAATAACTCTAAGAACACTGAAACTGAAAATACAATACTTACTATACAGTAATAATCTAACGCTTCTACAGTAGATTGTTACAGGGGAACATTTAGAATCATCTCTCTTAGACAAAGGAAGATGTCAATATCAATTTATGTAGATGGCACCTCCCATCCATTCCGACTTAGTCATCTGGGCTGGACATACTGCACATGCTTGGTGGTGGTGGAGGTAAGGTATGTATCATGGGTCATTTCTTCAAACTCCTAACTTTCTCTCTCTCTCTCTCTCTCTCTGTGTGTGTGTGTGTGTGTGTGTGTGTGTGTGTTTGGCTGACTTTGTAGGCCTGTTGATGTTGTAAATTCTTCCTAATAGTGTGTAATGGTGTTGAATGTCCTCTGACATGTTTAAAGTCTCCAGGCCAGACTCATTCCTTGTGTCTGTCTGTGTGTGAGTTTATGTTGGCAGAACTTGCAGAAACTTCAGGTCCATGTCACAGTGAAATGTCACACGGGACACATTTTTGGATATGAGAACCGTTGATTACTCAGTGCTTGATTCTGTCAGGGTGGAGTTACTGGGGCATTTGCATGGATTTGACAGAAGATGGATTTGTGGGTTTGTATGACTTGTTCCAAGTTGTCCATCATTGTTCCAGAGAATAATTCTGAGCTACAGTGACTTTAGCATTACGTGGCTGTGTTGCCATCTTATGTAAAGTAAGTAATGCATATGTTATTTTTTGTATGATACATGCTGATAAAGAGTTTAAACACATACCAATTTAGTCATTATTGAAAAAAATTAAAACATTTCTCCTTCAGTCTTTGCACTTTTGGCTGCCTCTGAAGGCATTTCTTAATTAAAACTAGTTTATGGCTTCATGTCCCTGGTGCTGCTAATTTCTTTGATGTACTCTAGAGTCAAATTAAATGTCTGTACCCATGGGATAACAGGGTTCCCTGAAACTCGGCCTGAATCCCACATGGACACCTCTCTTGAGTACAGTAAGTCTCTGAATCAGCTTTATTGGCCAAGTATGTGTACACATACAATTAATTTGACTCCATTTTTGCATTGCTCTGAAATGTATCCATCTACATTTATTTATTAGTTTATACGTTTCAGGAAGACAGATATAGGCATACAACTAAAAATAAGGCCAACAAAGCTGTACACATATAGGAAAAATAATATATAACTATAATGTAACTTATGTACTAGTGAAAAAAATAGATGCATATATCAATATATGTAAAAAGCAACAATGAACAACAATATCAAGTGTTTCTGTAAACAATAATGCAATAGTACAAGGGTATAGAGTGCAAATAGTGCTGTGAAAAATACCTATTGCATATATAAAGCATTGCTTAGATTTCTGTCTAATAAGATGATGATATATAGGCTACATGTTTAAAAAACTGGGTATTTAAACTTATAAAGATATCATTTATCATTTCTAGGTACTATGAATAATTTATTGTAGGATTATTGCACACAGATTCTTTTCTCATACTGGATACCATATATATAATCATAACAACGAATACTCCCCTTTTGGGGTTAATTACTACATCAGGCAATCCAATCAAACTGATTTAGTACTCACAGACAAAGCAGCAATGCATTACTCTTGACAGGAAGGTGGGGAATTGAATTAGATTGAAATAAATGTGACATATTACTGACCATGTTGTAGCAGTGAATCAAAGACATGATAATCAATAGTCAATTAAGGTAAGCTACATCAATAACTCTCTGCTGGTTCTTCTCTATGCATATATTCAAACACAAGACAAAGTAGATTCAGGAGAATGTAGAGCACATATAAATAATCTCCTATACACTGAAGAGCAGAGTCGGTGTGGCTGACAGGTCAGAAATCACAAAATATTTTTGATTCTAAAAATAGTCCTGAAGCTAATTCTTCTCCCATAAAAGGGGATTGATTGGAACAGATATTTAAACAACATCTGAAGCCATGTGGAGGGGGAAAGCAACACAAATTCCACTTCCCTCACTTACACTGATTTATTCACTTTTTTAAAGCTGCCAAATGACAGCATAGACCATTTGTTGTATAAAGCGTTTCTTGCATCGGTTGATAAAACGAGGCGAAGCACAGCTCGACTTCTGCAGCAGGGGGATGTGGAGGCAGGGGGTTCCTTTTCTACTTTTACTCAACAGTTGCCTGATGACGGTGAACTGCCCTTATCAGAAATTCAGTGTTGTTCTACTTGTTAATAGAAATGTTACAGCATATTGCAGAGTGAGCATATAAAGAAGTGTTATTGCTGCACTTGTTGATAAGTCTCTACACACTATTCTGCTGCTGCAGCACATTTTGAGCTTTTGGGGGTGTTGCTTCAGTCCTCTCGGCGCTGCCTTGTGGCAAAGTAACTTCTCACACAAAAGGAAAAGAATATTTTTGCAGATGCCCATTTATGAACAACTGGAGAGCAGCCTCGTAGTTGAGGATTTCATGAGTTTTAACAGATGGTGCTGTTCTCATCAAGGTAAGAGGAGACTCCAGAGAATGCTCGGCAGGCTGTTTCTGCAGCTACAAAGCAAACAGGCACCCTCCCCGTCTGTGAAATGTAACATACCCACTATTCCAATATGAACATCCAGTTGGCAGTGACATCTCCCTTTTCAGCCTCCCCTCTGTCCCCTTTGTCTTCCCCCTTTTTCTCGTCCCTATCCCTCCTTCGCACTGTCTCACACAGCTGTAGGGTAAACCCACTTTTGTTGAATGCTGGACGGCTCTCTGGTACAGAGGTATGTTTGCCTGTTCCCTGAAATCTAAACTTGTGCTCCAACCCAGAGTTTCTCTTTTATCTCCATGGAAACGCAGCGCCGTCCTCATCCTGTCCCACGCTTCTGAGAATAATCAGTCACCCTTTCATGAAGTTATACCGTGCCATGTATAGAATCAGTTTTTTGAAAAGGCAGTGACACTGTCAACATCATGATTATATAAGTCGCGGTTCATAAGCCTTCTTTTCCTTTAGGTGCATCCGTGGGAGTTTAGCAATATTTTGTATCCGTGGTTCTCAGGGATCCCTGAGATTAGTGCGGTCATCTCAGCTGTTTAAATTCCCATTACTCTCATGCTCTCTGAGATGCTACTGGGTAATTAAAATTGATCTGTCTCTGTCCTCCCTGGAGATGCATTGAGGCTGAGATTGCCACCCTGGTTCCCTGATACACAGCACATATTTGTTACAGTAAGCAAAAAGAGGAAGAACATTACCTCAGCATTGCACAGTGAAGTGCAGTTTGTATTTCTGTATTTCATTTCCCATCGCTTCCTTTTTGAGAAAGACAGGAGTAACAAAACTCTTCATTGTTCACAGACCGGAAAATTTGATTTATACATATATGTTTTGCCAAATATCTTTGATAGGAAATGTAATAGCTGCTTTTTTTCTAATCTAGTAAGTGTGGCTTTAACAAAAGAGACAAGGCCCATGTCCCAGATCTGGTAATCTTCTGCTACAAAGTTTGAGGTTAGGCAACATAGTGGCTTTTGCTGAAACAGTGTGCTTGGAGTCACAGTTGACTTTTAAAATATTTTACCAAAACCCCTATTTTCCCTCACCTTCACCAAGTTGCCTAAACACAAACCAAATATATGAATAATGGTTCAGCTGCCAGAGGTGAGTAATGTACAGGAAACAAATGACATAAGTTGACATTTTGCAGGTCAATATAAACATTTTGTTGTTAAGTTGATAACAACCGTAATCTTGTCAGCAATACATAAGTATGTACGTGACTGGAGAGCAGCTAGTTTTTATGCCTCCCTCGTGGCCAAAAGGCATTATGTTTTCAGGTTGTCCGTCTGTCCATCCGACCCATTTTCATGACTGCAATTTCTCGGGAAAAGCTTGAGGAAAGTTTTTCAAATTTAGCACAATCGTCCACTTGGAGTCAAGTATGAAGTTAGGCCTGTCCCCTAATTGTTGAGTTAACTTTTAGTCGATGAGAAGAGTCTTAGTCAACGCAGTTTAGTCTGACATTCGCAGAAAAAGAAAAACAGCGTCAAACGGGAGCTGCACCTCGTCACCGGAACTAAATTATGGGATTGTTGCAACGACTGCTGCATTTGATAACTGTACGAACTGCTGCCACTAGTTAGTGGTCCTATCAGCTGACTATACCTGGACTGTGAGCTTGAAAAACTGGGGTGGTTTGTTTACACTTCTGGCATAAGAACACTGGACTGCTGGGTGGAGGAGGGTAAACCGGAATGAGCAGCACAGCCACAGTGGGGGTGAGCAGCCAACGGAGGGCAGCCTCCTAGTCAGCACGGCTGGGACCGAACACAGCCTCCGACAACATCTGAGATTTACGGCAGCTCCAACCAGCACCAGACACAGTGGGTTCAGACAGGGACAGGAGAACCATTAAAGGGAGAGGAAGAGGTGTGAGTTTGTAGTGAGGTTCGACTGTTGGCTTTATCTAATGACTGCTAGTCGACTAGGAAAATATTCAGTTGGGGGGAGCAATAGATGAACTGATTAGACTTTGGTGGTCAAAGGTCAAAGTTCATAGTCACTGTGAAAACAATTTTTTTTTACCATAAGAATTGAATTGGTCGGACAAAGAATTTGTGACATTTTTGACTCAAAGGTCATTCACACAGAGAAACAGGGGTATCATTTCTGTGCCCAAAGGTACATTTGTCAGAAAAGTACCCTGTAAGGTACGAAAAGGTCCTTAAGGTGATAACTGTGGATCTTTGTTTAACTTTAAAGGTACAAAATCATGGCTGACAAAAAGGGATATATAATTGTACTTTTTACAAGCTTAATGTACAGGGAAATGATACAGCAAATCAGTGATCATAGCCAGGGGCTCTATAGGGGGAAAAGTTAGGACAATTCCAAGGGCCCATGACTGACAGGGGCCCCAAAAATAGGTAAAAACTAATATAAAATTATTAAACCATCATCATTCAGTATATATATTTCAAATATTATAATGAAATTCATGATCTCTTTGTTTTTACTCGTTTTTGGGAGTAAAAGTTAAATATCCCCATTGACCAAAAAGTAAACATCCATATTGACCGACCACCCCCCTGTATCTGCATGAAATGGTTTGGTCCTGCTTTAGTGCACTTATCAGTGACGGTGTTTAGTTGCAGTCAGTAGATGAGAACTACAGTGATCACAATGTTGCATAGTAAATCAAAATCTGGTTTCAAAAAAGGAAAGAGAGAAAAGAGAGAGAGGAAAGACAAAGGCAAGGATGTCAATCTGTAACCCAGTGTTTCACCAAGAAAGGAGCCTATAGTCTGTGAGTGGTATTAACCTGTTGGCTTAATGTCCATAGGGAAATAAGATAGCTTGATAGATAGTTAGCATCATTGCAGAGAGTCTGTGGGGATTTCTGTCTCTCTTGCTCTTTTTACCATTACAAAAAAGAAAATGAAATATTTATTAATGACAGAAATTCAAACACATTAATAACAATTCTTTTCTCACATAATGATTATGAAATAAAATAAAAAAACAACAACCTACTGTCTGTACTGGATGCTGGACAGTTGGAAACAGCTTACCTGAGCCTGCATGTAAGATACAGACAATATTAAAATAATCCAGTTTGATACGTTCATTTAGATTGAATTATGGAATGACATCTATAGATACAGACTTTATTATAATAATAATTAATAATAATAATTTCGTTAAGACAATTTTCCATTTTGAAATTTTACAATAAAAATACACTGAGACTGTAAAAGATGGCCTTTAGCACATTTTTTATGGTTGCTTTTAATCTTGCATCAAATAGTGAACTGCATACTGTATGCAGACTTGCATGCATGTACAAATCACCAGCAGTAAATATTGTGCTAGTAGCCTACCAGTATTGAACTACAAGAAGCAAGACAGTTGCAAGCCTTTAATTAGAGTTATGTAAAGCTTTTGATGGGACAGTTAGGTCCTAGAGATGTGGTGACAACAGCTGCGCAGAGGGGGCCCAATTTGATTTTTTTGTCATGGGGCCCAAAATTCCTGGCAGCGCCCCTGATCATAGTGGAGTTGGGTATCGCAAACCCCTGCAGTCTGCTCTGGCAAGTGCACTGCTGAAGCTTACACAGTTTAAAACTTGATTTAGGCCATTACAGTATTCACTTGTACAATACAATAAAAAAGGAATTTAAAAGTTTAAAAAATTACCAGTGCTTGTACCCTGCTAGGATACAGGATTTTAGGTCCATTCCTGTACCTTCATTTCTTAGTGTGTTCTTACCTCAAAATAGGCTTTTTGCTATATTTTAAGAATGAACTTCTGACGGGGACACAATGAGTTAACATAACTACAATAGAGGCTTTCATCTTTCCGTCTCATCCATTATGCCTTTCACTTACTGTCTCATTCTGAATTTCAAGCATCATCTTAATCATGTTACTGCAAAAAAACATACTGGAGCATGTTTAGTTAATTGTGATCCTGTGAGTAAGTAAGTGAGGGAATGAGTTTCACCTACAGCTCATAAAGAGGCATCTAAAAATGCCAGGACAAAACAAAAGCACCACATTTAGTATAACTCTAAGAATCCTTCTTTACATAGTAATCAAGTACATGTGTACCTGTTTAGCCAGTACATCTGTGATAATTCTTCATTAATCAGTGTAAATATATATATTAACTAGTATCATACATATGTACCATCAAAAACTTCCTTGTAGCCAAAATAATATATTTTGTTCACTACATATATGAGTCTGGACAAACATACACTACTTGACTGGTTAGTGGAGGCATACAACTGTGGGGTGGTAATTCTAGTTCAGAAATGCACTGGTGGCATTTTCCTAATATAACATTGAATTTGCATTTGTCATAGTGTGAAAACACACCTTGCTTAACTCTAGAGCCTCCAGATATAGTACATTTCCTGTAACAGACATTTATTCTTGGATATAAATACAGTAAAGTGAGTATAAATTCCAGTGACTTTTGAAGGCAGTTTCCTGTGTACTGCTGTACACTGTATTTCGCTGGAGTTCTACCATAGAGCGATGCCAAGGACGAGTTAACAGCTCTTCCTAAGAAACCACAGTTTGCAGCAGCAGAACTGGCTCATGCTGCTCAGCTATCGCTCTCCAGACCCCAGAGAGAAAAAACAGATTGTCTCAGAGTACACACATGTCCTCTGTAAGTACATCCTGAAGCTCTCTGCTACTGTTCAGGATGTTCACCATCGCCGACCCTTAAGAAAAAAACAGCTTTGACTCTGCTGCAGTGATCTGTCAAGGACATGGCAGTTATCTGCAGTTATCTTTGGCTTATGTAACAATAAAAGCAACGCTAAATTTTTTACCCTTACTTGTATCAAAGCACAAAATGTTTCCAGAGTGCAGTATGATTTCTTTTTTTCTTCCTTTTTTTTGATTAAACTTTTCATAGACCACCACTGAAGAGTTTTATTTGGGTGATTAAACTATGATAGACGAGGGGCACTAAGGCAGTCTGATTGTTAATGTTGCCCATTCAAAAACATGTTTTATGTCTGAAGCCTTTAAAGGCAATGAACAATGATCTTTTCATTTCACTTGGCTGCGCTTTTGGTTTTGCAGTAATCATGCTATTATCATCAGACTCAAATGAAAGTGGGTTCCCTTGAAAACTCAGTTGTTTTCAAAACAACATTATACATCTATATGCCCACTTCCCCCTTTATCTGTCACCCTCAGCTTGACAGAGTGAAATGGCCGGCTGCTAAATTGAAAGTCTACAGTCTGCTTTTAAATCTACTTTGCAGAAGAAAAAGGGTTGTATTTTAACATTGATTAAACTTGCATTTGCAAATGAATCAGTTTTTAAGCCCTTTCCAGTTGACAGTGAAATAACTTGGAGTTGAATAATAAAAGAGCAGCATTTATTCTGAGGAAATGTTTTGGCATACCTTCACACACTGAAGTGCAACAGAGTTCATCACTTCACATCTATAAGAGAGTGCTGCCAAGACTGGACAGATATTTTAATCGAGTATGATAGAGTGTCATATGATACCCTGAATGTTTATTCATTTCATCCGTACCTGTAGTTTCCTGAGGGCTCTAGCACTCCAGTTGCAGCACACCCAAAAGGCCATATCAGAAGAAGGAGCTTTTTAATTAAAGCAAATGTTTTCTATTGAAAAATTCAGCCATTCATAGACATGCATGTGAAACTCACTGGTAAGTTAAGTCAAACATATCATAGGCTTCTTAATATCCAGTCAGCAGAACAGATTGTATGAGACACACAATTTCTGCTTTTCTGTTTTGCTAAATTTGGTTGATAATTGGCATTGTTCAACTTTAATTGTCTCTACTCTTAAAAAGGCTAGTTATGCTGTCATTCAAAAACATTTCTAATGATACTGTAAGAGACTGTACTTCCAAGAAAAATGACACCATCAATCTTTTCAGTAAGTGCCCCAAAAAACATGTTTAAATTCAAGTGACAAAGCCCTGTAGCGTCCATAGTAATTATGACAGTAGCAAGGAAGTCAAGTGACTTGATAAAGCAACAAGGGCCGTGTAGGGAAGAGGTTGGGGCGCCTAGACCAAAAATATATTTTGTGATTATATTAATTTAGAGGGCTTATACTGTAAACACTAGCACCAATTAAGGCACAGAGATTTAGTGCTGTTATAGTTCTTTGTTGATTCCAAGGCCACACAGACCAAGAATTGAATGAAAATGTACTAGTAGTGTATTATATTTGAATAAACCCAACTCTATATCAAGAGTTAGTGATATGGTACATTAAGCTTGTTAAATGTACAATTATGTACCCCTTTCTGTCAGTCATGATTTTGTACCTCTAAAATTAAAAAAAAGGTCCACAGTTATCACCTTAAGGACCTTGTTCGTACCTTACTGGGTACTTTTCTGACAAATGTATTTTTGGCTGGGCCACAGAGGTAGAGAAAGTTCAGCTAGTCTTAGTTTAGTGGAAGACAAAAACTTGAATTCAGAAGGTGTGCAGTTCTATTAGTCTGTATAATAAGGCAAATAGGTGTAAGAATATTTCCTTTCTTGACATAATGTGAGTTTATTTTGTCCAATTAAAGCAAAGAGAGCTTGTGGCACGTAACTCCAGATGGCCAGTCAATCTATGCTCCGTTTGTAAAATGCTGCACTCACTCGCTCTGTTGTTAATTTGGTTGTCATGACTTCGGGAGTGATTGACATCCTGTTACTGTTCCAGTTGCTCATCCTCATAGTGGAGAGAAAGCTGACGACTGTTCGTTTGAGTTCAGTGGAGCGGACAGCTCTGCAGAGTCGTGTAATTGCGACTTCATGACTTATAGGCTGAACAGAAATGCCCCACAGCTAAAAAACTGTCTTAGGAGACATCAAGAAAAAGGTCTGAAGGAGATGTTGCAACATTGTAGTGTTTGCTATAAAAGAAGAACATTTTGTGTTCATGATCCTGTATTATTGTTATTAATATTAGGCGCAAAGGTGCCAAATTAACAAAGCAAGCTGCTAGACACTGTGAAACAAACTTTATAGTCAACTGTGTAAGACTTCATTAGGATAGAACCATTAGGAATTGCATGCATTTAATCTCCACAAATGTTCTCATTTGTGGCTTTTCCATATGTGTGCCATGCATTTATTAACCCCGTACTACAATTGTCTTATTCTGTCTTTATAAAAGTGTGAAGCAATAATGTGATCAGGTCTTTTTAACAAGGAGTTAATTTTGCAGGATGATGAATAAGGCTTTACACTGGCCTGCTCCTTGTTAGATCTCATACTCGATAAATGCTCTAAATACTAAATACTGTCTTCTGCATTAGGCCTGTGTAGTTAACCTGGAAAAAACAGGAGTGAATAAAATGATGTTGTTTTTAAGAAATCCAATAAGCCATTGTTTTACAGCTTATTTTTCTTTTCAACAAAATAAAACAGAGATAAGTAACCAACTAGTGTAAAATAACATGATTTCACAGGGTCAGTAATACTCTTCACTATTCACTAAATTCACTATTTCGACCTTTATTTCAAACTTAACAAACTATGTCAGAATTACTGTCATGCACAGTATGTCATTTCTATTTGCAAACTGTCAGCATTTCATTGGCACAATCCACCACTGGAAAAGCTTTCAGACAGTGCCAGTGTTTGGGTAATTGTGAAAAACATGAATTGACACCAAATTTATTTCTCTGGTGGCACAAATCTCTGCTCATGTCCTGAGCTTTTATGTGGGTTGCTTTCATATCAGTGCTGCAGCAGCATCAGCATTCAACTGATTTAGCATGGCAGGCTGTGTGACCACAAGGGCAATGTAATCATCCCAACTAAGCATCAGTCAAACTTCCCACTTTCCTATCCACATCATTTTTTGTTGCAATTCAGACTTATTCGGCAGGGTCCAGTATTTAACATATAAAAGGATCTATTGCCAAAACTGGAATATAATGTTCATATGTTTGTTTTCATTAGTGTATAATCACCTGAAGAATGGTTGTTGTTTTTTTTTAACCTGAGAATGGGCTGTATTTTTCTACTTCCGCGGAATCCGCCATGTTGAACTGCCATGTTTCTGCAGTAGCCATGAATGGACAAACCAAACACTGGCTACAGACAGGGCCCTTTGTGTTTCTAGCAAGTTTCGCAGCCAGTGTGGTTTCTCTTGCACATTTAATTTGCTTCATTCATTTGAATTTTCATCTTTTGTGTTACTGTAATAGTCATTTGTACTAAGTGAACAGTCCATGCAGCATCTTGCCCAAGGATACTTTAAATAGATAGATGGCTACTGACCAACACATTAGCCTCTGGTGGTATCAAATCCCCATTAGATCTAATTTACTGAGCCTCCTTTCTCCTCAGTCATCAGTTTCTAGTAGCCTATCTATCATTTTATTTCTACACCAGAGATCAACCACTGGGGAACAACTACACAATCTACAGAAACCACTGAAGGGCAGTTTAAATTACATAAGGAACCAATATGCCTTGCAGCCTGAAACACGCTTGAAACCTGTTCACTGCACTTTTAGGAGTATTTTTTGTTGTTGTTATCTCTGAGTTATTCACTCAGTTTAATAGACATGCTGTAATTAAAGTCCAAAGAAGATAGTGGAATGGTTGATTTGATGGTTGAACAAGTGATTTTCTCTCTATCTTGGTGTTGGCTTACAACAGTTACAAAAATGCAGCTTATTGGTCAAAATATTTGTTTTTCTATTATATATAAAATAACTGCACCAGAGTTATATATGTGTGGCTTCTGTTTCACGTCGTATTTCAATGTATACCACCAGCAGGTGTGCTTTCTAATTTCGTTTGCTGTCGACAGGAAAGTAGTTCAACGTTTTTTCTAGAGTGCAAGAAAGATTCAAGGACAAAATGTAAGATAATAAAGTGAACTTTTTAAAAAAGCACTGAACTACTTAAAGATCTAAATGGCTCAAGTGGCCATCACTCTGAAGATACGTGCACAAAAGCATCTCAGAATTTGCGAGCTGTCAAAATCAATATCAGAAAGTTAAATTGCTGCAGAAATACAATGCAGAAAGGGGAACCATGTAGGGATCTGCATTTCAAATAATTGTTTTGAGTATGATTTGTAAGCATGTGTTCAGAGAGAATGTAAAAATGAGGGGAGAAATAACTGGCACAACTCCTGTTGCTAGGGCTACTGTTGTCCCTTGAGATGCAGCTTACTGTGCCAGTGTGTGTGTGTGTGTGTGTGTGTGTGTGTGTGTGTGTGTGTGTGTGTGTGTGTAGCTGTGAGGGTGTGCCCGTATGTATGGTCTCAGCATCAGTGCGCATTTGATTTCATGACAGATCCTCTCCATTCTGTGAATTAATGTGTGAGCCGCTGTGCCCCAAGGGAGCTGGTGGAGAGCCAGGTGTTGCCCCCTGTCTGACATCCTCTATCAAGGGGGACGACCAGATGAGGAGTCTAAAAGCCTTTTTTCGGAAGCAGTGCTACTGAATGATATCCTGGAGCCTCTCAAACACCTAAACAGAGACGACAAAGGGTGAGGGTGTTGACATGTGTGAAGTGAAAGTGAGGAAGAGAAGGGATTTAAGTGAAACTTTCTGTGAGTCTCTCTTTTTCTTTCCTTACCATTTTATATTGTACACCGCCTTTTTGCCAGCAGTTTGATAAGGAGATTTTGGGTTTTGTATTGTCCGAGAGCTTTGTGCAACTTGTCACCTTCCTCCAACTAACACAACTATTGATTTTTGTGATTGCCATTTTCCCACCTTCCTTTCAGCTTGTCGACTCAGATTTTAAAACAAGATATCATTCTATTTTTAAACATCCATCATTTTCCAGTGACTGGACACTGATTTATCCCAAACATCACCAAACAAAGGGTCAATTCACCCTACAAAGCAGATAATTTAAGTGAGCTGTATTGTCAAAGTGCATTTTTTTGATTTGACGTGGTTGGCTGTAGGTCTGAAGGTTTCTTGTATTAGGTTTTCTAATTAAATTATGTAACTGAAAAAATACATGTAATAGAAGCTGAGTCCACTTTTGAAATAACACTACTTTTGAAGGTTTTGTTTACGTCCCCCCATGTATCCTCCTGAGTGGTCTCAACCGATCTTCTTGCTCAGTCAGTCAGTGGTCAGTTAGGTAAGCCCGGGAAGCTGTCTGAATGGCAGATTGTCACTTGCTTCACAAAACCTCTGTGATACATGTAAGTTAGCATAATGAAATGAATGAAATTTAGTGTTAGTCATTCTGTAATACTGCCTGTTTATGTATAAACATTTATACGCACTGTTTTTGAACTTCCTTCGTCCTCCGTTTGACGCATCTATGTGCTGTTTTTTTTTTTTTTTAACACCACACCTGAAAGCAGCCTAATCTATAAAGTTTCCAAGTACTGCACCCTTGGTAATCTGAGCGAGGTAATGTATGTCACAGGTGCTCAGTTGTCTGATAATTCAGACATTAATGTGGTCCCCCCTCTATGTTGTAAGAAGATCTGCGCCCTTGCTTTCCCAGCGTTGTTTTTTGTAGCTGCTTTCACTTTGAAAACAAGAAGTATCAAAGCCATTTTTATGCTGGAGTCAGCAGCTACTAAGTTGGTGGGAGGAAACTGTGCCTGGAGAAAATGAGGATATGAATCAGTTTGTTTAGCTGTTCTTCATTACATTTTACAAGAGAAATGCAATTAATTGTGTTTACACAAAATGTCGTAGCTGCCCTTGCTGGAGGTGTTTTCAGATCTCTGTCTGTCTGACTGGCTTACATATTCCGGCTCCAGTTTGCTGTTGAGATATTCTTTCACAATATCAACAAAGGCTTTGGACTATCCCTGTCAGTGGAGGGGGGTTAAGAGGCAGGCTTGGCGCACTAACAAATCCTAGGTAACTGTGACTCTGCTTTTTGAGATGCAGTTTTCTTTTGTTTTTGCAAACAGTGTTTGTGCAGTCACTGCCAAAATGTTCCCATAATTGATGTTGCAGAAAGCTCCTGCTGCACATGGTTAAGAAGGAGTTTATGAAAGCTCTGTTCAAAAAACAGAAACAGTGCCCTAGTTGCACAGAGACATTGCTTTGAATTTTCACACCAGTAGGTTCTCAACTTTTCAGGTAGGGAGATAATTGGTGAAAGTGAAATATTAATGTCTGCAAAGTTAAAAGAATGTTACTTTATTTCAATAAATAAGATATCATCATGAATGTAGAATGTGGTGGAATATATTTCATGGATACCTACCTAACACACACATAGGCTTTTGAATCATTATAATTCTGATATATCAAACAGTACAGTATTTGTGGGTGCAAATGCAGCTCACAGTCTTAGAAAAAGTGTTACACTGACAGGAGTGGCAAGTAATTGAGGGACTGAAGATTTGGAAACACAGAAACCAAAAAGAAACAGATTATGCCCTTACCTAGCTGTTTGTTGGCAGTGCACTGGGAGAAATTCATACTAATTACATGTGTTCAACGCAGGTTCAGGTAAGCTACCTGGGGGTCCCATACACATAAATTTTTTTTAGCATCCATAGTTTTATTTGTAGTTTAGTAATATTTCAATAATGTAACATATCATCAGTACTCTTTCTACTACTGTTTCATACTGAGAATACCAACAGGCTGTGGAGAATTTTTGCTTTGTGGAACTGTACCTTTACTTTACACCCTGAGATTAAATTGATGCTACTCTGCATTTGAATCTGGATAAGATTCCTTTAAACCTCATTTAGATACTGGAATGTAGGTCTTGTCTTTATCTTTTCTCGATTAGTGGTGTATCTGCACACGTGGTCTGTAAATATGATACACTGATTTGAATATATATTTTTTTCTTTGTGCAGGGACAAGGACTTTGTTCTTGTGTGGATGAGGCTGACACCTGGATTTCTCTCCTAGCAATTATAGATTGCTAGAAGAACTGACTTGATTACTGGTAAAGGTCAAAGGTCTTCTTCTTTTTCTTCTTCTTCTTCTTCTTCTTCTTCTTCTTCTTCTTCTTCTTCTTCTTCTTCTTCTTATTTTCAAACTGACCTTCTGGATTGTAACCATAATCTGTGGTACTGTCCAACACTTGTCAGTGTTTTGTTCTCTCAGCTTTATCAGCTTCAGCCATTTGATTGTGGATGTAATTGTGATCTGTTCATCTTGCACACACCCACACCCAGCCACCCACTCACACACACACACACACACACACACACACACACACACACACACACACACACACACACACACACACACACACACACACACACACACACACACACACTTCAACTGCCATCTCCAGTTATGCTTGTACTAATGCCTGGGGAGACTCTTGGCAATTACCCTTATTGACCTCTCCAGAGGTATCAGAGTCACAGGTTATCAGACAAGGGATCCAATCACAATGCATATAAAGGTAAGTTGAGCAGAATGATGGAAGTCATGTTTCATGTTTTATTCCTCCTCCTTCTTGCCGTGGGTGAAAAGAAAAACACAGAGAAATCCAATTATTTGCTCAAACTGCATTGATTGTGTCCTCTCTAATAGGGTATTAGGCAAAGTCACAGGGAAAATGCAGTAGACAGTGTGTACCTCAAAAATAAAAGCCTGTTCTGTGGAAGTGGGGAAGACTTTTGTGGAACAACACATTGCTAGCAAGGGCTTTGTCATCTAATCAAAAAGACATTCTGTATTCTCCAGTGCTTCACTGAACCTGCTCCTTTGATTATCATTCAACATTTGAACCAGCTGTGCAATTATACCTGCCACATGTGACAAACCTCATACACTATGTGTGCACAATACAGTAAAACAAACATTTACTGTATGTCATGACCAACAAAAAGCATAAATGAATTTTAAATTAGGTTTTGTGACATTTGAAGTCTGTAGTGGGTCGTCCACAAAGATAACAACACGTGTCTTGACCACCCTCATCAAATACACAACTCACGTAGAAATCAAATGCACATGAATGAGAAACTCCAGTAACACGTGTGTTGGATATCAATCTGTTCATCATACCTGCTATGCATCTGTGTGTGTATGGACAGAGGGCAAGAGAAGAAAGATGCAGTAAGGAGGGGGAGATATGCATGTCCAAGTATATAAAGAATGAAAAAATAGTACTAGAGGGGGGCTATGAATGAATGATAATGTCTCTAGAAGTATTAAATGAAAGAATACCTTTTGACTACAAAATAAAGTGCATGGACATTACACAAACTGTATGTGCTTATGGCACACCAAAGGGCAAGCCAAAATCTCTATAATACATATTATCACTCTTATCACTCTCTGAAAATTTATTTTTATTTACAAAGGCAAAATAAAATGTGACAAACACCTCTCACTCATAAAATATGTATTAACAATATAGCTTAAGAATTTGTTTGAAGCTTTGTAAATTGCATCAAAGCAGCAACACACTCATTCAAACCAACTAAAAATGAGGTAATGTAACAAAGGGCATACAAAGTACTGATACAGTAAATTAAAAAATTTAATTATAATTTTTTCCTGGACTTGCTCAGCACACCATTTGGTAACCATTGCACTAGCAGAACACCCTGGGTGTCACTAAGCCCTTACATCCAAACCAACAATAAATTCCTCTTCATTTCCTTGCATACAACTGATCATCACTTATACACATACAACCACCTTCCTCGCTGTGTAGCTTTACTATAATTAACCAGAAAAGAGGACAAAAATCTGAAGATTAAACAAAAATGATCAACAATAAATAAAAAGTGCTATGGCACCGGTTGCAACAAGTAGTATTAGGCTTAACCTGTCACTTCAGAGCTCTGCTCTGCTGTAGCAGCAGATTGGGCTCCTTTTTTTTCTTCCATCATCTCACAGTTTATCATTAATTTTTCATACAACTTGACAGCCCTGACGTGAAATGTATAGCAAAACACAATACTTGAGATAAAAAAAATAAAAAAAAATGACTTTGTTACAGTTACAAGAGTAAATTAAATTCTACCGCTAAAAACTATGCCGAATGTGTCAATGTTCTGGGTTTAAATCTTAGCCCACATCTTAGCAACATCATTAATGATTAATGAGGGTTTCCTCCAAATGCTCTGGCATCCTCCCACGTCCAAAGAAATCCACTTATTAGATATACACCTGCCATAGCAGACACTGGTATCAGCAGAGCCTGCGGCGCTGAATGGCTTCACACTTCTCTTAAATAGGTCTGATGTGGCAAATCAACAGATGAATTTCCCCACCGAGAGCAATAAAGTACAACTGCATTTATATTACACAGGTTGACGCTGTGGCAATATGATACTGACTTGTATTTACAGTTACATTTAGTGTTATGAGTTTATGTCTTACTATAATTAATATGCAGTAAAGATTGCATTCCCAGGCTGAGCATTAAAAAAATGTTCCCTTTACTTCAAGACCTCAACAGGGTTGTTCTCTAAAGGGACTTTAAACAGAAGAACAATTGGTGACCTTCTGTCATTTATTCAAGTGTTAGTCATATGTCAAATACCTTAGGTCTTCTTCAGAACAATGGTCCTTTAATATAACAGTATGTTACAGAGTTGGCTATGAGCGGATTCGTCCTCAAAACTTAAACACAGGATACTAAAATAGCACACAGACAAAAATGAAATGAGGTGACGTAGAACCCTGGTGTAATCATGATTGAGCTATTTTTAAGATGAAAACACTGCACCACAAAATGTAAAAATGTAAAACAATGTCAGGCACAGGCACAGTGCATATGAGATTGTGTTTGGGGTTAATTGTCTTGCTTGACTGTACTTAGGGAGTGTATTACTCAATAATACACAATTGCATTGCATAATAATACATAAGCACAGATGGGAAGACGATTAGTATATAATAAGTCAAGACAGAGAACTGAATAGAGGAGGTACTCATTATTTAGATGAACTGATGGAGCATGGAGACAGCATGAAAACATATAACAATATCACATCTGCACCACTGAATTATGGTAAAAAATTCAAACAAGAAGTGCATCACTGAAAAATTCTCTTTTTCACTTATCACTGTTATGAAGACTTCCCCCCCTGAGTCACGGTTGAGCAGTACAGAGAACCAGCTGAGAATATTAGCATGCCATGCTGGTTTTACTCCTTTCCGTCACGCCTCTTCCATTAAATCGGCATGCTACTCTGCTGATTTAGTGAAAGTTTTGGTACCATCAAAATAACCAAGCAACTGGGTTCCTTACTTTTTTTTATCTTGCTTGGTTTTACTGTGTAATTACTGCAGATGGGTACAAAATGACATCAAAATGTTCAAAAACTGTAATCTAGCACCTTGGGAGGAGAGCGCTTTCTAAAGCCTCTCAAAGGACACCATCACCATGGAAATGACCAGTCTCTGAAAATAACAGAAATTATCAGTGCACTGTAATTATAGGTGTAGAAGCATGCACACCATTATTTATTTGTCATTGTGTTTTCTCTTTAGAAGGGCTCTGCATGTATGAGTTGCGAGTCAAAGAAATAACATGAATATGAGTTGTGGATATGTATTTTTAAAGTGTAAATAACAAAGTGTTTTGCAAGAATTATATATTATGAAAACAATATGATATACTATCCTGTCTTTTGATTCTTGTACAGTTTGCTCTGTTAGTACAACAGTAATTATACATTTATCCCCTCATTAATCACAAAGATGTATACTGTATACTTCTGGTTAACTTAATCTTTGTTGCAATTATGGATCTTTCAGTTGCCGAGGAAACTATCACCAGACAATAGCAGCACTATTCATGAGTACTTGCTCCAAATGTAAGGAACTTCTAGAGATACATCATAAAACACTATCAGAACCAGACCCAATCAGCAAGGTTATCTTGAGTCTTGAGCAGTTTTTGTGATTTTGATTTGCAGGTTGATGTTGCTGCAATGGCTCTACAATTTTAGGCATAGCTGTCAAAGCTTTAGATAAGCCAGCCAGTGTAAGTCAGCTAGTGCTTTGTTTTCAGGAAATGATCCATCCCTCCAACCAAGGAATCAGCAGAGCGAAAATCATCTGGTCTGACAGACCACAGGAGGTTGTCGTCTGCATAACAATGAAAACAGGCAGACAATGGAGGAAAACGTGTATATGATGCTTTTTTTTAAGTTTGATTGCTTTGGTTACTGAAATTAAATAATGCAAATAAAATTATCCTACTTTAATTATAAGTTCGTCCACTGCTGCTATATTGGTTTTGATTTGACCCAGTTTCAGTACCTCCTTTTTGTGGTTTCCTGGTAGCACATTGTGGCAGTGTACTGGTGTACAGTACCGTGGCCTTGAGTTTGCATGTTATAGATAAAAAATATGTCAAAGCTTTAGATTTTAGCCCTCATTACTTCTGAGTTATTGTGTGTAAGTACATATATGCAGGTACTAGGGAACAAGATGTGAAGTTATAGAATAAGGGGTTTAACATTTCAGGATTATTCTAAGAATTTATACTGTAGTTATTTTTTTAACTACTGCGTACCTATTCTATTACTACAGGGTATGTATGACCTACTGAGAAATAATCTGGACTTGTCAGCAAAGATGTAGAGATGACTGCATCACTTAATAAATCTCATGTGGTTTTATTTCAAAATAACCTCATTACCAACAAACATGACAATTACATTGCCCCTTTATAATTATGGCATACTTAGAGTAACTACATTACATTAACATGACATTATGTTGTCATGGATACTGTCGGCTTCTCTCAGCTGCCGCATTAGAAAGTCACAATGTGTATGTATGCTTTGAAAAGCAAAATGACCAAAGGGGGTATTGAGGTTTAACTCATATTACTGAACAACAAACTAAAAGGTCAATCTTATATTGGTTATTCTTTTAGATTGGGTGGGATTAGATTTTATACCTTCTACAAACTGCCTGAAGGGGATTACAGGGACACATTTATATTATCAAGTAGTTCAAACAGAAAATTCTAACCATATAATGTCAGAAAAGTATGATAATTGATATATGATGGTATATGTTGTCCGTTTCATAATAACTGAGGGCAATCTTTCACCTACCCTGATATCAACAGTTCATCACGATGACCGTCAATGTGAAAAAAATTAGGGTGATAAAAATGGGTAATTACGCAGTGACAGTGATCTGATTATTGTTCACAGGAGCTGAACTGGAACTTGCAGCAGTGTCACTCCAAACTGCTATTAGCATCAGGTTAATGGACTTGCCTGCAGGAAATGAGGGAATGGGTGAGTAGGGGACAAATGAAAATAACTGTGAAAAGACAGCAGCTGAGTGAGGTCAGAATAAATGTCTACAACGCTTTTAATTCTTCAGCTATAAGAGGGAAAGAGAACTCATAAGCCCTCGAGGGCTTAGCCAGAGAATGTCATAGCATTTAGATACAAATCCACACACATACTGTTCACTGCACATCCCTTTTTTATATACTGTCTGTGAACCGTCTGGTCTCTAAAAAGGCAAGGAGCAGTACAAATTTATGTCACAGAAACAGAAATCGGTTGCTCATTGTAATATTGTTCATAGTCTACATTTATATTTCCTTTTTATTCATATGCATTATTTCAATTGATCTGACACATTAGCTGGTGGTGGAGGAGGGTGCTGTTCTTGTTACCTTAGTGAACTAAAGGTGTTAGAGTGCTTGCTGTGCTCACTAAACCATATGGGTCAAGTTAAATGCTATACAATAGATTAAGTGAGTAACACAATAGACTTTAGCAGATATAATATGTTTAGCATATCAGGGTAATAGGCCTGTGTCCCTTAAATGAATGATTATTAAAATGATTACAGTGAGATAGAGTTTGTATCTTTTTGTACAAAATGAAGAAATGTATTCAGCTGTTAGATGGCAATACAAAGAGAAGCATTCAATTGATAGAGAGAAAGAGTAATTGTGTTGTTTGTTATTTTCTGGTTTAATTAAAATGACTTCATAAATGAAAAAAATGTGATTTGCTGTTGCTATAAGTAGAACATGAAAGAGACTCATAAAACTCAATTTAGGAAGATGCATCTACATTTATGTCTGATGTCAGATTTCTGTTATACAGTACATGGATAGATACAAAAAGAGGAGAGAGAAAGAGAAATCTTACAGTTTTGTTAGACCCATTAAGGTTGAAAGCATTTCAATCAAAGTGTTGAATAAAACACCCCAGGGAATCTGTGCCAAAGAACAAACAACCACAACAAAGGCCATGATGCAATGATACAAAGTGATACAAATAGTTTTTTCTTTTTCTTAACTTCTCCCATAAGGTATTTAATCCACCATAAAAAATTAACAGTGTGGGGCAGAAACTTCACTTTTTGAATGAACCTAAGCCGTAGATTTGGAAATCAGAGAAAACAGATGTTAAATGTTACTGTTTTATTATTTCCTGGAATCAGAATTGCCTATTTATGCCTCCAGTCACTTAGTTGACACATTTAAATTAGACACAGTGGAGTGACAGCACAGAATATAAAAGTAGTAGTAGTAGTAGCTGAATGCAACTCAGCTCAGCTAAAAATAAAGCAAACAAGTATCCATCATATAATTATATCCTCATGATGTTGTTTTGCTTGTTACTGCTTCTGCTTCTGCAGAATCTACATTTCTACTGTACTGAAGAATGCCAGTATGCATTACTCAAACATTGGGTGCATTTGCCTCTGAGTTGTGAAAATCGAATACTTCAGAAGCATACATAGGAGCTGTTATGGAGCATGCTCTCTAGGCGTAGAATAATTGAGATAGTTCAAATGCTGGAGAGTCTCATGGCATATGGTATCGGACACTCTGTGGGCTTCCTGCGGTATTTCATGTGACAACTTCCAGTCTTTATCCTCAGCTTGACTGGGCATATTAAGACACTGAATACTAACTAACGCTGAAAAGACTTACCCTGTGTTTGGAATTATTTGTCACTTGTCATTTGTTATTTGATACAGTAATGGTGACAGTATTTCTGTGTTTTAAAGGTTTAAAAACTGAAATTATCCAGACTTGAATATCATGTTAAAACATTCCCATAAAATCCCCCTGTTAATTCATATTTTCCACTATTGTTCACATCTCTTTGACAGATAATTTTCCATGATCATGAATGTATATTTCATTTAAAGGTCATCAGCTTACTTCAGGGGCATCGGGGATGGTTGGGGTTATTAAAGCCATGTCAGTGACATTTCACTTAGTGAGTCAAGTTGTTGGTTTCTCTCTGTCTGGCTAAATGCAAAGCAACATTAGCTGTCTCTTGTACAGCATGTAATTGTCAGGGTCATGTTTCAAACTTGCTTTTAAATTCAGTTTGTGTGTCAGCACAGACCCCCTGTGACACTATGGCGCGCCAATATGCTGCATCATACTGAGGGTACAATGAATCACAGTCAATGTAGTAAAACATAACAAGCTTTGGTGCTTGTCGGCATTAAATCTTGACTGAGAACTACATGTGTGAGATCACCCATCTCCATCCATCATGGCATAAAAAATAATCAAAAAGAAAATGTTACTAGGTGGGATGCTAATATTGTGCCCAATAACACTTATATTTACAGGAAGATAATGAAAATACATGAGAAAAAGCATTGATGACTAAAATAGAAAATTCACCATTTAACAAGTTGGCTATACAGTAGTACTCTAAGATAACCAATAGCTCAGTGGCACCACAGGACCCTGGCCTCTCCATAGTTCAACCAGAGCTTCATATTGGCGATTTAATAGGTTGGCCTTGCACTCTTCCTAACCTCTCCCCTCTTAAATGGCTTAAACGGCTAAAGTCATTTATCCAGAGATTCTGACCAATGTGTCATCCATCATAGTGTCTCCATTTCTTTCCTTTTTTTTAAACTTCTACTAACATTTAATCAATATTGGAACCCTCTCATTTATCATCCTCAGGCAGTCATACGATGTCCTGCCCAGAGGCTTTTGATAAAGCCGTCACTGTTTCCTTCCAGTAGCTTAAGATGTCTTCTATTTTGATTTATAATGACAAAAGTAAGCTACACTATGAACCAAAAATGTCATAAATGTTCTTTCTGTATATTTTTTTGTTGATTTGGTATTCCATTCCTTCTCCCATACTTTCTTTTATTGCTACAAAAATAAAATTTTTAATTAGTTTGAGGAGAACACATTTGGAATTAAAAGTCTTTCCCATTTTTCCCAGAATTTGCACAACACCTGGTGAATCATTACATTTTATTACATTAAAAATCAAACTAGGCAAAAATGTTAATAAATGGCAGTGAGATTTATTCACTTGAAACACGGTAATGGCCACACCTGTGTTCTTTTTAAACATGTGAATGATTAAAACCAACTAGCCTGAGATAACATGCCATATAATTGTCAAGAAATATACTATAGTGCAGCTAAGACCAGGATTCAGTTGAACTTTGCAGAGGAGTGAAAGAAAGCCTGTGAAGTAAAGAGAGACTCAAAGGTCTGCCTTTTCATGCACCAAAGACCAGCTAGTATTTCAGTATATGTTTGAACTATATAAAAAAAGACTTAATAGAAGGAGATGAAGAGATAAAGGGCAGTGAAGGAAGATTTTAAAGTCGGTATGCTCATGGATCTGGTTTTTGAAAAGGCTAAATGAGGGTATAAGCTACTTGCTGGACACTTGATCTCCACTCCTGTGTTTTCTAACATCATTATGGCATTACAGATGACTGGCTGTGTGTAACTTGAGCCCAACCACTTGGAAAACATCCCCTCTTGGTCTTGGTAGAATAAAAACCTCCTGAGGAAGTAATGCCTTGAATTAGATTTGCTCTCCATCCGTCCGCAGCATCTTTAAACTCAACACCACTGAGACCCATTGTTTGAAACAGCAGGAAATCAATGTCACCATTACATTTTACATCATTAACGTTTTGTGTGTCTGTGTGTTCTTGTATGTGCGTGACAGTGCATTAGTTGTTACTGAATACATCTCTCCACATTTACTAATCACATCACATTGCTAGGTCCTCGTTTCTCATGAATAGTACAGTGCAGCAGAAACCTTTGACACATCAAAGCACTACTGTCTAATCAGAAGTTGCATTTTATATTCATAGGATATAACAAGACATCTCTGAGCCATAACACTTTAACATCATCCCATATGCCTACAATTGCTTTAGAAATACCCATAATATATACACTGGGGAGAAAAAGACCCCGTCAAGAGGACGCAGTCAGCAATCTGACAGTAAATGCAATATGACGTGAGGAGAAGTGTCGGGCAGCCTATGGATTTAATTGGTTTATTCCATGTAGAATTGAAAACGACCCTTTGCTTTCTGTAGGGATACACATACTCTGGGACAAACTCTCTAAAATCTTTAAGAAAGGAAATCCTGTGTTTCTTAATGAATTCCATAATGGAATTTGCTTTTTTGATTCCATTATGATCTTTTATTTTACCAAGTGAGCATTGATTGATATTCCATCTATCCATATCTACAACCACTTATGCCTTGGAGGGTCGAGGGGGGGCTATTTGACATTGGGTGAGAGGCAGGGTACTGACAGTCATAAATAAGCAATTCTGTATGTCTCTGAGTGTAGGATTTCCTCTTAACACACAAGTCAAAGAATCGACAGACATGCTAAGGGCTCAGTCTGTAAGGCTGTCCTTAGGCACACAATGACAATACTAACGCTGGTGTTTATTTAGCAGGTAAAATTTTTGCATGTTCATCATCTTATTTTAGATTGCTGGCATGCTAATATTTGCTAATTAGCACAAAACTCTAAATACAGCTGAGGCTGATGGGACTGTTTTTCATTTTGCAGGGATTTGGTCATAATTTCAACCCTATGGTAGTGCTAGAGGAAGGTCCAGATGGATGGTTTGCTGATCCACCGACTGGCCAACTTTGGTTAAGAGACGGTGTTGGAGTTTGTGTATGAAATCAAATGTTTTTTTCCACCCTTTTATGCCCATATTGATGTTGAAAGATTATGTTTTGTTCACAATTGAGTCACAGGTAGTAGGAAAAAAGGAGAAGAGGACAGTAAAAGGGCTTTAGCAGATACTTAGGAAGATGGGAAAACTTCATCTTTAAGTTATTTGAAAATAAGTACTGTGTAGTGCTGTTGCACATATCAAATTTCAAATGGCCTAGCATAATAGAGCATCAAGTATTATTTCCAACAGCAACCCTAGATTTGTAATGTCATGTGAATATTTGACTAGAACTGACGCATTTCAATGCAAATGCAAAAATTCATTAAAATGACGGCATCTTCTCCTACTGTGGCATGGTGGCATGGTGACCTTTAATAAAGTCATTTTATGAAACGTCAGCTGAGCTCAATGGAAGACTGATGTTATTTGGTGTTTTACTCGAGAGGGAATAGAGTTTTTGAAATGTCTTGTACTAATAAACATTCAGCTGGTGACATTTCAAAGCTGATGCCAGGTACCCAAAAATCGATCATATTATGTGGCTGACTCCAAATGGCCAAACAAAATATTGCTCAGTATATAAAAGTGAATTAATGTAGATTACCCAGTATGACGAATTCTGCAAACAGGTGCACATTATAAAGGGAAAATATAATCAATCTTATGGAGGAAAGGTTGTAATTTGTTTTACAAACAGGGGTATTATTCTGAAGAAGCTAAGTGAGCAGGTGTGAGCTGTCTTATTCACATTTATCTGTGAAGTCCTCTAGGTGGAGAGTGAAAATAAGCACCCATAATGTTCCCTTCAGTTGTGTGCCACCACTTGACCACATCAAGGATAATTTACTTCAGTCGAATATGCTGCTTGAGTCTTTACTTTGCCTTTTTCTGCATAAATTTCACACTGCTTTGCTGTTAGTGCAGCTCATAACAGCAGGGTTATCAAAACTTATGTTCATCATTAATGTCAATGCGCAATAGTCAGCAGATAGGTGTCTGATCATGACGAGAAACACACATGCTCTAAATCTAACCTCTCATATGCAGAGTCAGTGTGCTAAGAGATGAATATTACATTCAAACAGCCCCACCAAAATCTGAATAAACAATCTGAGCAAATGCCAGTGTTATAAAGTAGTGCAATTATTTCAGTTCAGGTATTTGGCAGATGATGGACGTAATGGTTATAGCAGAATAGAAAATCACTGCAATCACTGGGGGGTTTGGTTTTTAACATGCTCTCGGACAGCGAGCTGAAAAAAGGGGCAAGAGGTGAGTTTTATATGTTCTGTTGGGGGCAGGAGAGTGGCAACTGCAAGTTTGTGTGTGTGATTATTTGGATTTTTCATGCATAATTCATAGCTTTAAAAATCACATAGATCAAAACTGGGTGTGCCTCGGTCATGCATTAGTTCTAGATATGGTTGTTCACTGGAGTGCTATCTTTTTGACATGAGGGAACACAATGGGGAACCCTGGAGCTTTGTAGACTGCCCAGCCTATGTATCATCATCATCTTTTGATAGTCAAAACACATTACTTAATCACCCTGACAAACCACTGGACACGTAACAAATTCCAGTGGGAGAGAAGATGTGGCCTGATATGGTTTTACAGCACAGAACCTCTACACTGCTTCCAACCTACTCTCTTGTTGTAGAAGCAGCTTCAGTAAAACATACACGATGATGATTCTTGACTCTTTGAAGACATGTCTTCTAATTTCACATAAGAGATATCATGAATATTAAAATGCCAACGTATGTAAATTAATCTTATGATCCATGCAGGCTTGAATTACAGATACTTTTTCACAGATTTCACATTTGTTTATTTGCATCTATGTGCTCTAAAAGAAAATTTGATTGTAAACCCCTTTAATCAGAAGTCAACAGTCTCATCTTGGATCATTTTAACATGCATTGTCTTTGCCCCAATAACCAAATTTAAAGTGGCATGCTTTACATACAAATATGCTTCCTCTGTTCCAACTGAATACTGCAGTATACCACCCATAATGTATCCCCCCTAATTCCACCAGTTTCCATCAATGAATCAGCTCCAAACTCCTACTTTGCACGTCTATTTGCTCTGTGCACTCCTGATTGTGCTTTGCACCGTGAACCATTAATTTCCCTCGAGCAGCTGAAGTGTAAATGTTAACCAAGGTCAACACGATTTGACTTCCCACCCATCTTCTCACCTTATAGGGCAGCATAGAGCATCCAATGAGAATATTCCACTTTTCCCGCACAGGAGCTTGCACTAGAATCACAGACATCTGAAAACAGTGAAAATAATTGGGTTGGGTTGTATACACAGCCTTAGAAATGGGGTGAATAAATACACTTTATGCAAATTATGGTTCCACCTCCATCTTTATTACTTCAAAATATCAATGCTTGCAGGTCTTTTTACATAATTAGTATAGTAATAGTAAATTACATTTTCTAGAGATTTCTTTAGTTGACCCTTAAACAAAGCACTTATTTCTTCCACATTAAAAACTGTGATATGTGCAGTGACAATATATGATTACCAGAAAAGTAGTTATGGTGATTTTTTAATATCTGGGTAATATTCAGTGTTACCCAGTCATCAAAATATCTAAATGGTGTGCACGACCACTATTCCAAGGATGTTAAGAGTAGCGCAAGTTGTCTGTTCTATCAGATATTTTCAGACAAACTTAAACTTAGGTTTGCAAAACTCACTTCTCTCACTTTCTATCCTATCTCTTTCATCTCCTGGGGTGGCCACTAAATATAAGGAAAATGTATTCATTCTCAGATAATGAGCCAAAACTTGTCTCCATGGTTACCAGGTGTGCTACGAATAATGTCAATAGATGGCTGGTGTCTAATCTCTAAGCTGTCTTAATTGTGTGATGGCCTCCCTTTCTGTCTGTATCTCTCTGCCTCCAACAACCAACAGTATACAGGGTGCATTGTGTGTGGTATCGACCAGGTCTGACCTCTTAGTAGTGTGGGCCTACCCATGCATATCAGTTGCATGATGACTTATTACTTTATGGAGATGGAATCTCATAAAGAGAGTCTGTCCATAGAAAGGATTAAGGATGGTAAATGAGCTTTGTTCAAAATCTATACTGCCCTCTGCCTCTCTATATCTACTATTATATCTATTATTTAATGCAATACCCATTAACGTCTACTCTAATCCTTAAGCACGCATGTGCATGCAAGGACACACATGAAGACAATCCCTGATCTGTGGTTCCTCTCAAGTGGTTGTACGTCTTCCTACAGGGCACACGAAATATAAAGGCACATTATATTGGAGAGCTGATTATGTTTGCGCCATCAGTTCTTTTTGTGTATTGGAAAAGGGACACTGAACTCAGGCACTGTGACGATGTGAACAAAACATGGTTGTCAAAAGCAAGGAGGCCTTGGGGCATTGGGAATCTTTTAAGCTTTTGTAAGTTGTCACAGAAACTGCACATTGCTTTTCAAGGAATCCAACATGTTTAGAGAAAAATGTTAAACAGGCAGGAGGAGAGGCATTGCACAAACATGCAGAATAGTGGATTAAAAAAAACAGTTAATAGCCTTAAAAAGACGGTGGATTGGATTGATGGAAAACAGATTAGTTTCCAGCAAAATGAAAACTATTAGCATAACTGAATATTAACAAGTTGGTTAGGACTACAATAGCGTCCTCAAGCATCTTGCACCACCATTGTGCTGAATATCCAGCTGAAGACAAATTTAATGATCAGCAAGTAGACGGACAGGCTTGACAGACAGAAACATACTGTAAGACAGAAGCCATTTAGCTTAACAATCAGAAATTTGCAGATAATGTGACTGAGTTGTAACAGAGGTACACAGATGGCTCTTTTTATTTCTACAATCACTATTTTGTGACTCATCATTCCAGACCTGACAGCTAAAATTAGATCACCACAATTTCCCATTGAGAATAAACCACCTCTTGTCTTTACTGAAAGATGAAGTTAATAACCTAATCCAATATTGATTTAACAAGTTTAGCACAGCCTGCCTGCATATCACTACTAAAGCTAAACAGGAAGAATTTATCATCATTAAGACCACAATTAAAACTGACTCTGGCTTTATTCACAGTCAGTTTATAACAGTTTATTACTGTAATAAACCAGCTGGCAGGACCAGAGGGTTTGGAGAATCATATAACAATAAAAACTGCAACTATTGTGAAACAGTTATGGAGGAAAATGCTGTTTTTGGTTCAAAGAAGTGACAAATTGGGCCCATTTGATCTCACATACAATTTAGTTAGCTTGTTGTTAATAAGGAAATTTCCACCCCACAGGTTAAAATTTGTAAAATTGTAATTGCATTTCCAAATGGGCTCTCTTCTTGTGCATCATTGAAGAGGAATATGGCATTTGGCACTTTCATTTTCAGCAGCGAGATCAGGAGGAATACATTTGCAGTTGTGTGAGAGGTTTGCATCATGACTAGCAAATTGCTTATTTTTTCTTTGCTAGGGTGCATTCAAAGGAAAGGATCCTGCCACAAAAGCTTCTCCCAAGAGGAAACTGATATCCTTGGTGTGGATGAGCAGAAACGCCACAAGCTAATATATAGCATATGAAATTAAATTAGTTTAGGGGGAGATATGATAACACATTTGTTTACTGAGTTCCTCTGCTCCTAGGAGAACAGTTGCCCATGGTTCGTTTATATTAGAGCAGACGCAGTGGTGAACCGCAGTGACAAATTTGCTACAGGGATAACACGTCTGTCATAAGTCTCTAACTGCTGCACCATTTCTATTGTCACCTCAAGAAATATATGAAACATGGTGCATAACCATAGTTCTATCGTTGACATCAGACTGTCAACAAAAATGACACTTTGGCAGTGCAAAATTATGTAACCCACCATTGCTCTGCAAAGCTAATGCTCATTTGTCTCTGAAAGATCCCATTTTCTTTTGGGGGCCGAAGGTGTTTGAAACAACCCCTCGGTGTGTATGTCTGCATGAGTGTGTGCCAGTGTATGTGAGACAGGCACAGCTGAGTCAGACCTCCATCACTTCAGTATAGCCCCAGCAGTTACCCAGGCTAGTCATCCATTAAGCCTCTGATTGCTGAAGGAGGCCCTGGGTACACTCTGTGCTGACACCTCTGTGCCAAATACAGCAGGCTGATCTCCACCAGCTTCATAGCCTGTGAACTGTTTTTCATTTACTCGCCATCCCTCTCTTGCTGATATTGTTAAGCTTTAGCACAATTATCTTATCATGTTCCTGCATCAGATCATGCCTTGGTATGCACCCAGGGGACACACAAAGTGAAAGTGAAAAGCATGAAAACTGTTTGATGTGAAAGCTCTTTACACCGGCAGACTGGACCAGAAGCATGACTGTTTATTAAGAAACAACTTTTGTTATGCAGAACAAATTACATCTCAACTTGAACACTTTATGTGGTTTGTGAATAAAATTAATAGGAGCTGTAATTTACCTAACTGCTATCTGTGAAAATGTGCTTAAAATAAAGCAAGTAGCTAATGTAGTGTCATGTTTCCAGTGTCTCATTAAAAATATATACATATAATTAAAGCATGAAATAATTAAAATATAACAAAAAATAAATAAAAGAAATCCCTCCTCCAATGGTATGCAAGACAGCTGAAAGGTTGTACACCAGTAACACCAGGGCTCTGCTCTTGCCTTGTTACTGTATAAATACATATATGTATGTATGTATCTATATATATATATATATATATATATATATATATATATATATATATATATATATTTGTGAGTAAGGCACAGCCTTGAACAGTTTACAGTTTGATGTCCTTTAGGTGCTTTGTTTTATTTTTAGTGACAATTTGCACCCCGATGTTTTGATGTGTGCTTTGCACTACTGTGCTGCAGGCCTGACCCTGCCTTTCATCTCTGTTTCATCCTCTATACTGGCTGGAACAAAGGAGCTCTGCTTTCCTATGTTTCTAATTTTGTCAGTTTAATCAAAGCAAAGCTTGAACTGTCATTCGCAACTCTGAATTTACACTATGACCTGTTGGAAGACAGGCCATTAAGATGAGTTTTCCCTGTTCATGGGCTACAACTATAGGCTATACAGCATCACACTCTGACAGGGCTTCAATTCAAGCTTTCCTCACCTGAAAAATCTGCAGCTCTGCCACATTAACCACTGTCAAGTATTACTTTCGATGACATGTTCGGCTATATCCCTTCCCTCCTCTAACCATTTGGTACATTGTTGTCCTACAAGAACCATATTAACTGTATATGTCAAGCATGATAAATAAATTAAACTGCTTTGGTTGAATTTGTGCTGAAACACACACAACATTAGTGAACCACATGGCATCACAGCACATATTGAAATAGAGGACAATAGGAAATAATGGGTACAGCAATGAAAATATATAGGCACACACTGCATATACATTCAGCATTCAATATCTATGAGCATTCAAGCACCATCGCAGTGTAATAGGGCTGCAGCAGATGAACGGCCAAGAGTAACAGGCGGTTGACTGAACAGAATGACATCCATAAAACGAATTATGATCATGACAGCAACATGCAAATCATTTCTCAAGTTAATGAGTTGTAGAAAAGCATGTGCCTATATGGCTGTGTGTCTGTGTGTGTATTTGAATCTGAGATATTTGGAGTGTGTGAGACAAGACACTGGCCATCTGCAATGACTGGCTAGTGTTTACATGACAGAGGATGGAGAAATATTAGTGCCAGACAGATTAGAGCTGAACACAGCCACTTAGCCATAAAATGTAGTCACCGGTCCATCATCACACCAAGAATCCATCTGACAGTGAGCACATTAACTGAACATAATGTCTCTGTTAATCCCGCTCCCAAACATTGTATTGCTATCTATAAATCTCATTTGATAAATTGGAGATCCACACTAAATATGCACTTTACCGAAAATGTTAAATGTCCACAATGTTTTAGGTGTGTAAATCCTATTTCTTTCCTATCTCACAATAATAATCCATACTGATATTTTCTTTTTTATACATAAATTTGTTCGTTGTTTGTTTGTTTAGGGGGGCAATTTTTTTTGTTGTTGATTGCCAGACTTTTGTAGCTAGACTCAAACTTTCACTCAAAACCTTTTCTGTAATGCTCCATTCATCAAGCAAATGCTTCAACAAAATCATCGTGTGGATGACTGAAATGTCCCAGTGAGTTGAAAGAGGGAGATTTATTATGGAAGGTAGGCTGTTAATCAATAAGTTTCCACTTTTTAATGCCACTGACATCCTGCAGAGAGACTGGCCTTTGCTTTTACTTGTAGAGTTAGTTGGGTAATTAAAAGATAGATTTTGCAGAGCATGTTTGGAAGGTTTAGTTACATTTATGACTGTGGCCAGTAAACCATGCAGAACACACAACTTAAAAAGGCCCTTGCTGCATAACATATTATAGCC
This sequence comes from Dicentrarchus labrax, assembly GCF_905237075.1. Classification (NCBI taxonomy): domain Eukaryota; kingdom Metazoa; phylum Chordata; class Actinopteri; family Moronidae; genus Dicentrarchus; species Dicentrarchus labrax. The sequence continues at coordinate 18,649,847 of NW_026136705.1, read as the reverse complement.
ATAAGCAGGTTAGTATTGAATCACAAAGTCTAGCCAAACTCAAATGAATCTCCTGCAGTGAGTCAGGTAAGGACAAAAACATTGGTGGTGCGAACGTTGCATCTCTTATTGATCTTCATTTAACAAAAATTGACTGTTAAGCAAAATTCTGCTTAAATCCCAATGACAAAAAAAAAAGGAAAATGTTACTTTGCTTCAAAATACTTGCTTACCTTGTTAGAGATGCCAATCATGCACATCCCAGACTGGCAGAAACACTGATTTTCCTTCTCTTATTATAGATGGCTATGTCTGGAAGTGTGTGTGTGTGTGTGTGATGACAGAAGAAAGGGATTGAGTGGTAATCATAGACACTCTAATTAGTGCTTTAGGCCTCATCTTCTTTAGTGTAGGCAGCTGAGGCACAAATAGATGCACTGCTCGTGGTTACACACACACACACACACACACACACACACACACACACACACACACACACACACACACACACAAATACACGTTATCTATGCAAATATTTTTGGGGGAATAACCATGAGGGGTAGGCAGCTGGACACAAGTCTAGTACTGGAGGGGTTTATAGTTTAAAAGGTTAGTAATTATAATGATCAATTTGTGAGTTGCCACTGCTTCTCAGAGCCTCTGAGAGCTATCAGCCACATATAATGGTCTTATTTCTATTGATCCTGAAAGTGTTGGTGCTTTTACTTGACCTTTGGAGACTTTGAGGAGGAGGAAGCCACCAGCAAAGCCACCTTAATACCTTTATGCTTGACTCAATGGAAGGCTGCTTTAACCGTCAGCAGCAAGTTTGATTCCAATCTTTGAGGAAGGACAAGGGTGACAGACGAGACCGTAAATGACTATTTGAATGCAAAATTGTGAAGATGAAAGGAGACAGGAGGGGCGAGTGGTGCTAAATCATGAAAGCCGTGGTGGCGCATCAGTGAGGAAACTTTAAAAAAATACACATCACAAAGGAGCTGAATAGGGAAGATTGTGTGGGGCAAAGCAAAAGGAAGGAAAGCAAACATTCCACTATAGGAATCATATTTTGTACACTGAAAATGTCAAACTGTTTGTGTGATCCGGACATTTTTGTACAATATTCTTACAATGCAACATTATTATATGTGAAGAAATGTCACATGGAAAGAATACTGTATGGTGCGGTGTGGTACTAAACTAAACATACAAAAAAAAAAACCTATAACCTCTATGAAGGTTAATCAATAAAAACATACTGTGATGAAGCTTAGAGGATACAGCTAATTATCTTTCTGACATGTTGATTTGTCACCACACACAGAGAAATAGGGGTTTTTACCACCACTCAGCTGCCCTTAACCCCAACCACTGTGGTTGTAGCTTCCAGGTATGAATGTGATCAGGGTGTTCCTGCAAAAGAGAGGTTTTGTCTCAGTGAGAGGTCTTTTAGAGGTCAAGAAAAGAAGGTACAAAAATGTACCATGTTCTAAGGTACAGTGCTTGTACCCTGCTAGATACAGCTGGAGCAACAAAGCATTTGTACCCACCTCATCCAAGTCCTTTTCTCTGCTGTCTCCTTTCCTACCATTTACCTTCAGTTTACGCTGCATGAGCTTTACATTGTTCTCCAACAATCTTTTTACTTAGGTTTTCATGCTCTCCTTCCTCACAGGTCGGGGGCTCTTCCTGGCAACATCCGATCCATTCTGAATGAAGCATGTAATTAAAATGGATTCCTGTCTGCTCTTCTCTGTTACCCTTTAATGTGCTTCTATCTTGACATCACATTGACAACCGCTTCGATTACCGGTCTGTCGGTAGAAATAATATGCTGACTGCAGATAATAAATATGCACTGTGCGTGAGAAGTAGGGGTCATGCTAAAAGATACATTTTTTTTTTTTTAAAGAGAAGAATTGTCAGCCATAAGGGGGAATATAAAATGGTGTTTCAACAGAATAATTAATTAAATAAAAACATGTCCCCCCCACCCAGTTTCTTTTCATTTCCTAAACCCACAGTGCATACACTTAACTAAATAATTCTGTCATGCATCATTAGGTTTTGGTAACTATGTGTGTGTGTGTGTGTGTGTGTGTGTGTGTGTGTGTGTGTGTGTGTGTGTGAGAGAGAGAGAGAGAGAAGAGAGAGAGAGAGAGAGAGAGAGAGAGAGAGAGAGAGAGAGAGAGAGAGAGAGAGAGAGCGCTTTAATACATATATACAGTATTTGGCCTCTCACTTGCATCTGTGATTCATTTTGTTTGGCTCACCACCAGGATAATGACTTGTCTCCTGAAGAGCATCTAGGGAATGCATTAACAACAGGAAGGTTAAATAGATCTATCAATAATATTAATAGCGGTGAGAGACTGTGGAGCACTGTGGTATATCTGGGAGTTATTCACTGTATACAAACAATAGGCACTACAATGTAACATTTGAACATATTTTTAAAAAGGCTGCTTTGCTTATCATTCCCTCTCAATGTTAACACAGCCCAGGCAACTAATTCTTCTGCTGAAATTTAATTACAACTCAGAATGCTGGGGATTATGTAAAGGAAGTAAACATGAGAAGAATGACACGGGGGGTTTGTCCCCTTGAGGTCTCTTTGCAACAGTTTTCACAGATGATCCATCATAATATTGTATAATGAATTAAGGACCAACCTTACTAAACATAAAATATCATATGAAAAATTATCAGAACAAATATCAAAGCAATCATTTTTCGATACCATATCTTGCAACACAAAACAAAACCAAATTATTTAAACAAAACAAAAGTCATGAATGCATCAGAGTCGTCCAATATCTCTCCTTAAATAGAATACAGTACACAACTAACAAAACTATAATTATGTCAAATAATAGCCAATTAAAAGATAAACCAAACCAAAAACATTATCAAGAATTCATGCTATTTGTCAACATGGACAGTCTAAGTCTTAAAGACTCAGTAAAACACACAACTTGATTTGGAGAGGTGTTTTACTCAGTGGTTCAGGTAAAAGTGGTGTCTAAGTGGAACAGCTTTAGAGGATTTGATGTTTTTTTGTGTGTAATGTAAACCAAATAACAGAAATGCAAACTGTGGATAAAAAAAGAGCACTAGCATTATGACAACTGTGAGAGGATAATCCTCACATAATAATGTGAGCCAACAGACAACAGAATAATAACATGTGCTAAAATCTTTCAGTGGTACTGTACGCTTTTTATTGACAGAAGCTGGCACGTGAGGAAAACAATTAGAGTTTTATCATTATTAAAACAATTTTTGAAAAGATTTTAGAGATTGTTGCTTGAACCACAAAAACCAAATCAACTGCACTATGAGGTACAGTGTAAAACGTATTAACTGCAAGTATAATATTGTTCTGGATCTGTATATTCTGGACCCATGTCTTAAGTAACAGTAAGCATAAGTTTTTAATTACATCGTTTGCAGTAACACTGACAGTATAAAATACCATTTGTAAGCCCTCCTTAAAGGTTAATTACCAGGCAACATTATTAAGGGGATATATGTTATGTTATAATAAAACAACTACTACTTGTAGTATCCTGCCCACTGCTAGAAGAAATAGATACTGCTGCCAATGACTCTCTCCCTCTCTCTCTCTCACACACACACACACACCCACACATACACATACACACAGAGTGAGTAATTGCAGGTTTAGCATATTTTCTACCGATAAACCAAAATTCCATAAGTAACACAGAGTGAGTTTGAGTATGCAGACAGTGTGTGGTTTGTTAACATGTAATACAGTATGTGACTCAAATGCCAACGCACTATTAGTCGAGCCAGAGGAGAGGAGCAATGATAGAGACACTCTGAATTACCTGCAGCTTTTAGTTTTCATTGTATAGGCTACATACTATTTCTAGATATTTCTGAAGGACACTGATTTCTATTTCAACAAATTAGGTCTATAAACTGTGATGTGGTTTACCCTCCTGATGACCCTTTCCTCCAGTGTTGCAAGTACTCTTTGATAAGCTAAGCTAAGTCTCCAATCCAGTCTTAACTCCAGCACCCTGTTATCAAAAATAGCAGGGTGCTAAAAGGTTAGGGGCTACTTATTAAGGCATTAATTATAAACTACCTCTGTGTCTGGAACAGCAGACTTTGCTTGGTTTATATTTCTATAACTGAAGGAAAATTGGGGAACCAAATTTCTATTTCCAAACCAATTTCTGAAAATGTCAGCAATCTGTGTGGAGAAAAGTGAAGTCAGGAAATGAATGAGAGGAAAGTTTGGCTTTTCAGATACCTGAATAGATCTTGAGTGTTGATTAACACTGACATATCTCTCAGGTGAACCACACAGCTTTTAGAGTTATAGCTGCATAAGCCATGCTGGCTGATATTATCATGTGGCTATAGTATAAATATAAAACGCAGGAATGTAATGCCCTTGAATCAGAAGCAGCACACATAAATCAAACAACTTGGAACTCAGAAGGATTGCTGAGGGGGTGTTGAAGAGTATTTGTAGAAACAGAATGTACTACGTATAAATAGAGAATGATATGTTTGTAAGTCACATAATTATCCAAGTGTACACTCTGAATTTCATTTACACACACATGTGGCATTCTTTTCTGACTGGGTCACCCTGACATGCATGGCCTTTTAGTGAGGCTGAGAATATGTCAATATGTCAATATTTCTGTTGAATCCAATGAAAAATAATAGAAATGGCTCATCAATGACCTTTTATAAAGATGGCTGTTGCATGCACATAAGCATGTGTGTTATGCATGTGCTGTACACCTACATGTTTGTTTGTGCTTGTGCGCACAGGCTTGCATACATAAGCAGCACTATTAGCATTGATTACTCTTCTTCTGCAGGTAATTGGCATTTCTCTCTCTACACATGGGACCTGCTTTTGGTATGTTAATAAGCTCTTTCAGTGGCGGCTGCTCCATGCACTGAATGTAGTTGTTGTATTTTGCATTTTGAATGCACTCTCAGCCTTCCTTTCAAGAGTATGGTGGACAATTGTAACATTTTTGTCGTATTCTTTCTGCTTCAGAACAAACATTTCTTCTTTACCACAATGACAGATTCAGAAAATCTGTTTCTGTATGGAACCTTTCTCCCAATTATGTAATTCCCTTCATGATCAAGGAGAATAAGCTCAGACAAGAATCTGACTACTTAATTAAAATGTTCTACTGTGTCCTGAATATACTGAATTAAGTCCCTATTTCCATGCCAATTTAACATAAAATAAAATGTTCAAGAGATCTTGTCTGTTTTTGATATTTTCAATGTCTGAACCTAATATATATAAGAGAATAATGGTTTACTAGAATAGTTTAATAGTGATAAAAAGCTTATTTGTTAACAAGAGATATATTTTCTTATTTGTTTACATGCCATAAGCCCTCCACATTACTTTTTTCATATGCTACCATAAAAGTTGTCATCCTTTGTTCTTTTTCCAGCCTTACATCTTCCTCTGCATTTCTACTTCTTTCTGGGGAAGACCCACTGAAATCCCAGAGGTGTGTGCCTGAGTGTCTGCACTGTAACTCTGAGTCATCATAATATGTCTGCTCCAATTCTGTTTGCAGGTTGTCATTCCACTGCCTACACTGCACCACTCACTCTCTGTCTCTCTCTCTTGCTCTCTTTTGATGGTACAGCACCAAAAGTTAGGCAGTATCTCTGAAACACGGACTTGCAAAATACATTTGAAAATGTTGATGAATGTAACCAAATATTCTAAGACAAAAGGTCCAATAGCTTTCAGGGGTTTTCAGTGGATCTTGTGGTTTTCTTCAGCGAATGCAGCTGGCTCAGGTGTCATCACATGATCTGATGTGTAATCATTCAAAGCCAGAATACAACTGGTTCATGCTTTCTGTTTGGATTGATGAGAACAGTGAACAGCTTGACGTGATTGACCTTGATATTCAGGATTTTCACACTTTGATGAAAATGATGCTTCTGAAAATGACACTGTTTAGATGGCGAATTGATGAAATGCTGCTGTTGTGGCCAGACAATCCAGCTACTCTGTTTTTAGTTCAACATTAACCAGGCACTTGGATCAGGGTTCATGTCTTACATCTGGCTGACAGATAGTAGTACATACACAAACTAGTATTCTCAAACAACCAAAGCAGGAAGACAAATAATATCCACATAAGAACATTGTGAAAAAATTGACAAATTCATAACTTATATAACTTAAAAGGCTGATGTGTAAAAGGTAAAAACAGAAATGATTTCCAGTCTCATTACAGCAGTTGAATAAACTATTTTGAAGAAACCCAATCCACCCTGTATATATGCATTACATTAATGCACTCCTGTTTTCTGTACAGTTTTCTTACCTTTTCTTATCTTTATTTATTTATATTTTTAAAAAAGTACTTTATTTCTGGGTGATTTTTGTGTGATTTGTATATTTTATGCACCAGTGCACCAAGACAAATTCTTCGTATGTGTAAAAACCTAGCAATAAACCAAATTCTGATTCTGAATCTGATACTGAAAGAGGAAATAGAGTACAGTAAGTGAGAAGAGCTGTGGTATGCCATCTAATAAAATGCAACAAATTGAGTAAGAGTTTGGCCTATGTTTGAGTGTAACTGTACTTTATTGCCCATATCCTTGATATTGATATCATTAAGCTCTGTTAGTTATGCTGTTTAGTACTGTTATTTATGGAAATCAATGTATAACATGTTCTTATGTTCCATTGTAGGCCACATATACTCTTAACACACTGTATCATCTGACATTAACCTGTTAAAGTTGTCACACTTCAGTCAATACGACGGTACAGTTTGTAGAAATGCACACTGTGGAAAAAAACCCATAAAAGCAACCCTTCTGTTGGGATAAAATGAAAAGGTTATCTTAAGTTTACCTAGAGAGGTGCCATTTATCCATCTCCATTAGAATACGCTCCCAAGAAAATGTGAGTGCGCCTTTTGTTGTCATTTACGGCAAACGTTAGTCGTTTGAAATGAATGCCTGTCATTATTGGTACAAATTATATTTTAGACTTTTATCTCGATTCGCTGACTTTACGCAAACAAATCAAGGTTTTGAAAAAAATCTGAAATACTCTTAAAAACATTTAACATACATAAAAACGTATCAAAAATACAGCTAGAGGGATGACGTGTACGTACGGGTCCTTCGGACTTCCGGGTGTGCGTACACAGACTGTAAACGGAGTTACCTCGCTCTAAAGATGTAAGTTTCTACCCTCGTTTTATGTTATTTGTCCCTAAATCTATCTTATGTCAATTAACCAGTATTAATGTGCTAATAGTGCTCATTTTATCTTCTTCATTAGGTCTAAAGTAACGTTTAAAATCACCCTGACGTCGGATCCCCGGCTGCCATATAAAGTGTGAGTTCACTGACAGCTCCGCAGACACAGCTGTAACCTTACATTAACTACATTTAATTCATTTTTCATATTTTCTAAACGTTTTCTCTTACCACATCCGCAGGTTTTGGTATGTAATGCTGTTTGTGGAAACGTGTGTTGATGTATTTAACTTGAGCAATAGAAAATGTGCTCAGTGAGAGAACATCTGTTAGTGTAAAGCTGTGATTACGTTTATAGTATAACTACACAACCGCAGCGTTTGTTCTGTTACTTTTACTGTAACGGAGCTGACAGCCTACCAATAATGTCACTGTGTCATTGAGCTCATTTATCTGTGTGAGTCCTGCAACAAAACCAGGAAAATACAAATGATCATCCCTGTAGATCTCTTCTGATCAGATCAGAGAGGACAGACAGCAGCAGCAGCTACAGACATACTCACAGACATGGACTAAATGGACAGTGGACCCTGTAGAGTTACTCTTGGACAAGCTGGGAGCAGTAATACTTTTCTTGTTAAAGTAACAAGTTATGCCAGTGTCATTCATTTGGTGCCATCAGACTGATGGTAAAAACACAGTGTAATAATCCATAGTTTGTCATTGTGTGCACAACATAATCCATGTCTGCTGTGTGTGTCACACTAAAGCACAGGCATGTTTTAAGACAAATACTTGTGTCATTAATGAATCATTTGTGTCAAATATGGTTTTTCCACCCCCAAAAAACCCAATTAAAAGTACCTCTCCCTTATTGAAAAATCCTGCATCATGAATATGAAAATAATATTAATCTCAAGAGTTTACTTTGTTGGACACAAGGAAAAAAATAAAGTCCATTGTCAGTGTTTGTGCTTTGGGAGGCAGCAAGTTTCCACATCACACTTGTGTGTGTTTCACAATGGACCACAATTGGCTTCCAAACTGTGGTGTTACAAAACCGTGTTCGTACATGCACGTCTTAATCTCAGATTTAAGGTGAGCACAGAAAATCCCTGTGGAGCAGATCAATTTGAAAATGGTCTTTTCGTGTCAAACTCAGCACATGGATCATAATGGTCAAACAGCACACGTTTGAACGGATTGGAGATTTTGTTCAGTTACTGTAAAATGAAATGAAATTTTTGATTTAAATCTATTCCTGGTACTTCAAATTAAGTAATTTTACTGAAAGGTAGTAGTAGTAAAAGTATTTAATTTACTATTTAGAGCAGTTGTATATACACCCAGTGGAACCCCTTTTAAGTTTCAACCTTTTGTGCAGTATGAAGACATCTGGCAAATTAGGTGTGAACTGGCAACTTGCTTATTGGCAGAATTCCTTCTTAATCTTCAGGAGCCAATGTATGATTTGCCATGCATGCTTTTCTTAAAGCAGCTGTTACTTTAATTTGTCTGCCACTGCTTTCTATTGTGTTTTTGGTGGAGGATGCATTAGTGAATTAACTAATTCCAAATGTGGATTTTTGAAGACAAGTTCTCTTAGTGTTTTACACTGTGTGTGTGATTCAAGAAGGATTTTAGTAGTATTTAATGTTGTGTTTTTAGCTCTGAAAATAAGCCAGACAAATCATGATATAGATATTTTATTATATTTTATTTTATTTTAGGTTTCCTTTTTGCCTTGAAACCTTGAAATGAGCCACTATATTACTTTAGAGGGGTATGATTGTTCAAAAGCACAAAAACATTAGCAAACTACATGATGCTAAATGACAGTTATAAACCGAGTTATTGTGCAGGATGTTTGGATTTACATGTTTTGGATCTGTTTCACATCTGTCTTTGTCCTGTGCATTTTAAATACATTGCTGGAATGAGCCATATTGACAACATTGTTGAAATCAGACACAAAATGTCAACTGAACATTTGTGTGTCTTTTTGTTCCACAGGCATTTTTTGCCACATGGTCAACTTTCCTAACAGAGATTCATGTTGAATTTTGATTTGAGCAATTGCAAATAACTTGTTGCAAAATATTGAGGCCATGCAGACTTCCTAGCCTTAACGTGTTGACAGGGAGTCGATTCTCTAATGAGGTCAGACAAGGTCTCGCTGCAGTTGTTAATGTCTTAACATGAATAGAGAGATAATAATGACAGCAAATGAGGCATCCATTCATTCTGGCAGAGGACTGAACTTAAGCACACGCCAGTCTATTCAGCTTAAATTCATAATCGCCACTGACATTCAAACAAGTTCCGACTTTCACTCTCACTCATAATGCTGGAAGCTCCTCTCTCGGCTACTTGCTGCTGTACTGACGGTGTGAATTGATTTTTCCCTCCACCACCACCTTACTTGGCGGTTACATATCTAACCTTGTAATTTTATTTATTTATCTTATTTATCGCACATCTCAGCAAAATATTTTTTGTATAACCCTTGAAGGGGAGAGTCTCCACCTTTTTGCTGAAAATGAACCATTAAAGAAGCATCCAACTGGAAGTGTGTAACTATATTTATGCCATAAAAGGTCTCATATATTCTGACAGAAATGACTCAAGCAGATGTAATGTTACACTCGATTGAGCTATGTAAGGAAATGTTCCTTTTGTTCTCTTCCCCGTTGAAGTCAAAATGAGCAGCTACAGAATTGCACTTCTGGAACTGCGAGACCATAAGGGACTTGCTTTACGGCACTAAGGCAGCCCAGGTGTTGATCGAAGCTCAGGTCAATGGGTTGAGAGATATTTAATCATGTGGCATTCCTGCTTTAAAAAGTAAATAGTAAAACATAGGGAATAAAGTAAAGGCTGGCCTTTATGGTGTTTTTAAAACACTGTTTTGTTTTGTTACAGACTAAGTGTCCCAGAGAGCACACCATTCACAGCAGTTTTGAAGTTTGCAGCTGAGGAGGTAAGTTTAGTATTTGTGCTCTACTATAAATATGTAGTCACTACATACTTTTAAGTATCTGCATTTAGCCTTAACGTCCTGTTAATACATATGGATAGATGCATGTGTAAATATGTTTGAGATGATTGAGTCTCACCATTGTGCCCCAGAGAGCAATCTACTCAGTACATAATTAAATTTTTTTATATTATTTGTTTATTATTAAGCACTGATTAAAAAAGATAATTAACATCGACATTCTTTCACAACTAGACTCAAAATCGCTTAAAAGGTGAAGTCTGGGAAAAGCCAGAAAAGTTAACTTTTCGGATAGGGTAAGAAATGAATAAATAACAGAAGAAGAAATGCATATGTAACCTCTAAAGACAGTCATCTTTCTCTCTGCAGGAGCTATACAAAGAAATACTAAAAGATTAACATCTTTTATGTATTGTACTTGCACATATATGCATACTACACAAGATTAATTATATCTTATAGATATTGTTATTGATATTGACTTTAACAAACTAGTATCGGTCGGGCTGTTATTTCAATATGGCCAACAAAGTTTACCAATTAAATCTGCATTAATGGTGTTAAGTTTTATAGACACAGGATCCATATCCTTTAATCAATACAGGCCGTGCAGTGCCTCATGTCTCATGCACACTTTATTTTACATGACCATGATCCAAAGTCTCTTTTTAGACTTTAAGTTTTTTTTCTGCACACAAACACCCAGCGATACTGCGACTAGGAGCATAATGATGGAGGACTGGAGGTGCTAATGTGCTGCGTTTGTAGTGTGTAGATACTGGGATGTTAATTTGCTTTGCTATTACAAACCACCACCATACTAACCGTCCACAATTATCCACATCTGACTTTACATGGTATAGCCATGGTTGCTCCATTAAGTCAACAGAGATAGCCCTGAAGAGTTGGATAATGCTGATCATTTATTAAAAGGGAAAACTGTTTGAAAGTAGACTGTTTCACACAGAATCAATCTGGGAATACAGTTTTTTTTTTTTTTTTTTGTCAAAGGCTCACATGCCAAAGTGTGTGATTAGCCAGTGCCAGTTTTTCACTGTAATTAGCAGGGAATGTATTTTAAGCCTCGCTTTCAGTGATCATTAGTAGTGTGGCTAATGAAGCTGTGTGGCTGTGTTAAACAGAGAAAAATCACAAGATAAATTTATAACAGTTAAACTCTGTGATGTGGTGGAAGTCGGGTTTTTACCATAATCCTTTTGTAAACAATATTTTATCCACCAATTTTATGCTACATGAAACAAAGATCATTCATTCCTGAACTAAACTGTATTTCATGCGTGCTTGATTGTGATACCTGGCAGTATTCTGGTGAGCAGCACTTTGCTAACCTTATCTCCCTGGTGACAGACTGCTCCCCTCCGCCCTTTCACTGCAAATCTCCGCAGCCCACATCCTCCTCTGTAGAACCCTGAAGTAGGACATGTATTGTGACCATGCTGAGTGATTTTCTTCCAGAAATTCAAGCGTGGCTATCTTTCCCTCAGGCTCTCTTCGAACTGTTTCTATCTGTGTGTGTGTGTGTGTGTGTGTGTGTGTGTGTGTGTGTGTGTGTGTGTGTGTGTGTGTGTGTGTGTGTGTGTGTGTGTGTGTGTACGTGCGGGCGTGCGACTCTGAATTAGTGTGAAAACACAAACCCATGTGTGTCTGTCAAGCATGAAAGTTGGCAGACAGAGGACTGAAAACAAAACACATTACACAGCTTTTTTTTTCTTTTTCGTAACTTCAGCTCCTATTTTGAAGCTGACACCCGACAGGCAGTGAATCTCAGTGCGCTCGCTGGCTCAGTGGATGAAGCTTGCTTTCTTGATGATTTATTCACACGATGTCTTCAGGCCAAGTGGAATTGGGTTGCCACATGTCCCTGATTATTTAACCAAAATATTGTAGCGCTGCTGGAAGTTCTGAAATGTCAAACGGTTCAGTTTTGAATTTCACTAATGGGGATTTGAGTGTGATAATTTTTCTCTGCTTAATTTTCTTTCACAGTTTAAAGTGCCATCAGCAACCAGTGCAATAATAACAAATGGTGAGTTTGGAGGAAAAGTCCTTTAACTACCGACTTTTTGTCTCTTTAGCAAACTACTCGATGTGCAAAAGTGACATGTTTACCAGCCGTTAAGAACAATCTTACTTCAGACAGAATCTCATTCTTTTAGAAACCATGCGTCTTGACTCAGCTGAGTGTCAAAACCTCAACAATGAGCTGTGAAGAGTTGAGGGAGCTCGAATGCTTGATGCTGGAAATAAACTGACAAATGAAAGTCAGACAATGATAAATCAGGATGATCAGTAAAAGCTGTATGAGCAAATGACCTACAAATTATCACTTCAAAATATTGTCACGTTCCTTTTTGCATGTTTGTGCTTTATGACAACTGAAAGTCCAAATGATTTACTCAACATTTACAATATATATCTGAAACAAATGGTAACTGCCAAATCCAAGTAAAAAAGAATTAGATGGTTAAGATAGAAGGACACACAGCGAATTTATTGATTTATCAATAAGTCCAGTCCAGTTCCTGAGGTTTCAAAGGAGAAAACTGCTGTGTTTCTTTCACGTTAAACTTCCAGAGTGTGCAGCTGTTACTAATTCTGCTTAAGAGGCATTACGTAATTTATGGGCTTTATTAATCTCTATTGGCTACTGAAATTGAACTACATTTAAGCAGTTTTAACTCCAAATAATGGCCTAAAAAGTCCTGTAAAATGTAAAAATATTCAGCTGGATTCATCCTCATACAATATACTAGTACCACAACTATAGCAATCACCAGAACAAATCACAGTAAATTGTCTGTGTGGCTGTTAGAGGGAAAATTGTTGGCTCATTCATTGTTCCCAATAATTAAACTGTTGCGCCACATAAAAACTGACAATGTTTTTGTTTACCTCTGCTCTGTATTGACAGTGTTACAAAATTGAGAAAGAGACATTCAGAGAACATTCACAAGCAGTATGCCTGATGTATTTTGTCACATGCTGTAGTATAGTCATAAAAGGAAGGCATTTCAGGGCTCTGTGGGAAAGTATCAGACATACGAGTGTCGCCAAATAATGGTGATGAGATGAGATTTGTGTTAAAATGGCTGAGATATGACTGCCATGTCAAACATGAGTTTTAGTTTTATCACTACGGAATGAATGGCTGATCTGTTATTATTCCAGATGGAATTGCCTGCTGCTGAGGCACACTTTCATTTTTGTTGCCTAGTGCAACATCATTATGGATAAACTGGTGATATTGTAAATTATGTTTTTTTTTTTTTTTTTTTCCCATTTCTGTGCTAGTCATTTGTATGACAATCTTTTGGGTTTAAATTATGTTGTTTTTTCTTTCACCCTTGCCTTGCAGACGGAATAGGAATCAACCCTGCCCAGACAGCAGGTGAGTTGTTATGTTCTTTTAGAGCCCGTGTTTTATATAATCTGTGAAAAGCTATTTTTTACACAGAAAAAAAAAAAAGAGTTGTTCTTACGCCTCCACTAAAGCCACTCTAGATGGTTTAAGATGTTGTTTTTTATTCCATTCAAATGTTTTAAGGGGCTTGGAAGAATAATCGACCCCGGGGCTTTCTTTTAAGCACTTTGCCACTTGTCAATGTGCTTTCATCAAAGCAGTAATACATTAATACAGAACCTGAATAAATCATGTTTCATAATGCACTTTGGTAATGCTGGTGGCATTGTGTTAATAGTCTAAAACATTAATTTGAAAAAGCCCACAGAAGCAGTGACTTCTGTGGGTGGTTCCACAAAGAAGGCAAAGAAATGTAAGGCTTCATTAGAAAAGCCTTACCTGAGGGTAACGTGACAAATCGATCTGGGATCAAGCAGTTCCAGCCATTATAATCACAGTTATTTAAATCCGGTTTGAACAGGAAAATTAAATCAGTATTATGATGTCAAACAGGGACCATTGATTGAGATTGCAAAGGTGAGAAATATATGATGAATACAGAAGAAACACAAAGGCAAACAGTTATCACTAACCTTACCAGCTTGGAAAGATACTGCAGATCAGTAATATGCACCAACTCTGACATAGGCAGTAGTGAAAACCACCTAGAGGGTTTCGACTTGTCTGCTAAGGCCACATGTCACCCAGCCTCACGTCTTGTCTCTCTCTACATCCTGAACTGTCTAGCAAAGTGGAAATGAAAATAGAGGAGTCCAGGCTCATGATGCTGACTTGGGAAGTACGTTTTGAAAATCTTTATGTGTAGAGTAACTGCCCCCAATCTGTCAGGAACCCAAAGGTGATGTAATATTGTACCATAATGCAATCAATATCCATCCACACATATTGGTGTTGGAGTGTGGTCAGGACTGCAACCGATTAAAACTGTTCAACCCACAGAGGTCACTACATCAGTGCTAAATAAAGATAATTTCTTGAGGAGAATTACAGTGAAATAAAGTGGCTGGTGCATGGTGGTGTGTTGGGGAGTTGGGGAGTTGCAATACTGGTTAAACTTAAGGTAATAATCCTAATTTAACCAATATCCCTGTGTATGAGCAGGCCTCATACTTGTCTGCATGGAAATGGTGTTTACTGATTCATGAATATAGATGCAGTGCCACGAGAGGCAGGAATTTAATGTTAAATTCAATTAAAAAGTTACCCCTGACTGGAGGCGAACTAGATGCTAGATGCACAAAGCTGTTTAGTCAGAATTCACTTGACTTTAGATTCCCACATTACTGCAGAGCCCTGGTGAATCACTTTTTCTCTGTGTCAGCCTCCTTGGTGTTTTCCCTGAGGTTCATACTTAACGTGTAGCCCACCTCTCCTTATGTAAGTCACCATCCTTCCCAAAGACTGGTAACAGATATCTGGGTTTTCTGCATAGAGCAGGATAAGGTAATGCCTCCTTTGACTGAAGGCAAGATTGGGTCTTTTCTGCTAAGAAAGGAAAGCGTGGTGGGTATTCACAGCAGCTTTTTATCTGCGTAACATTTGTGCTGTGTGCTGCCAAGAATAGCCTCAGTTCAGACACCTCTGTCAGACTGCCTTTTTTCACCCTCTGCAGCCACTCTACCTCATGTTCACAGCACTGAGTAGACGGTGGAAATTGATCCAGTGTAATAAAACAATCTCTTTTTCTTCAAACATCTGTATAAGGCCAGTTTCATACATTTCCTGCAGTGTGTGAACAGTGCACTTACACTGATTGTTCTGGGAATGAGTTTTACATATATGATCTAAGCATGATCAGCAGGTTGAATGAACACATTAATGAATGGAATTGCTATCTGTGGTTCCATAATGAAGTAGTATAAATTATTCAAATGAACTGGCTATGTGTGTCCTCGCCAAAATCCACCCAATTTCTAAACAATAGGCAACTGCAGAGGGACAATTCGGCTGGATATTAGGTTTGAGGAAATTATTTTATCCCTCACTTTAGACATCTCTGACCTTATATATCTTTACAATTAATCTAACTACCCAACTTGTGTGCAACATTGCAAACAGATCTAGATTTACTTCATATTAAGGTTTAAGTTAATCAGATTCAGTTATACTAAATTAAATAGTTTTCAGGTTGCCACCACTATTTTGTTCCAACCATAATTTCTGAGGCTAGAAATTGTATCTTTTGAGAATAAAGTCCAAGTTTCTGTTCAAGCTGGTGAGTTGACATGTTTGCAGTGCATCAGTGTTTTTGATAGTAAAACTCCTTATTAAAGAACACTAATTATAAACTGTGATCTTTTATATGGTGCTCTATCCTGTGTTGCAGGGAATGTGTTTTTAAAACACGGCTCAGAGCTTCGCATCATTCCCAGAGACAGAGTGGGAGGACAGGGAGACTGATGCTGCTTTTCCTCGTTGACGGCATAATGACTCACCCGGCAGAAGCATATAACACTTGAGACCCAGGAAACACCTCGGCGTGTGTCATATTTATTTTCTGGCCCACAACTGACAAGTGACTCACATGAGAATATATATATTTAAACTTGATGATGACATGCACACACACTTGGCATGCTCCCTGCTTCTTCATTCTCAGTCAAGTTTTTTTTCTGTAAGTGTAGTTGCATCAAAAGATTGGAGTGACATCGAGAGTACCCAGAGGTACTGAGTAATTAATATACACATACACAGCAGCTGCATCATGGGAAACATTTCAGATAAGTAACAAACAACTGAGTCAACAGTTATAGCTTTTGTATCTTTGTAAATGACAATAAACTATCAATATGACTAACAAGAACACATGCCTATTTTGCAATGTTTACTTTTGTCTTTATTGGCATTGTGAATATGGTCAGGTGAGAGGTGATTTTAGAATAGATATATAACCTGCTTCTAAGGACCATTGTTATATTAAGTAACTGTTGATATGCGGGTGAATTGTCTGTCTACATTAGGTCCTCGTTTTTTTTTTTTTATGTCAGGCTGTTGTCAGGCAAATATTCCTCAAATGCAAGATAAATAAACTTTCATCATGGATATGTACTGAACTTGTGTTGTGAACCAGCTCCTTCTATAACTATACAAACATATTTACAGATAAAAATATTTTAGCCATTAAAATGTGACTGTCAAACATAACAAACATGTGGATCTTTGCTGCCCTCTGTCAGGTTGCATTTTAACATCAGTTTGTACTCCCCCAAATGCCTTGTCTCTGTATTTCAAGCCACATATTATGCCCCCATCTTCACAGAATGAATATAAAAAGATTACATTGACTAATACACAGTTTTTAATATGCGTGACTAGCATAATTAGGAGCTGAGGACCGGAGCAGGTAGTGAGAAAACAAGGCAGGCATCCAAAAAGCTTAGATTAAAATGCAGAGCCTCCAGAATCTGTCAATATTCACTGAGTGAACCTAAAAAAATGGGTTTTCATCTGGGAAATAAATTACGTGTTTGATTGTAGTATTTTATTCTGAGCCTTTTCTTTTGTCAAGATCTGCTGGCAAGTGTAAGAATCAGTGGCTGAAAGATATACCTTCATATTAAGTCTGCAGATTAATCTCTACTAGTAGGTAGACCAGTAGCTTCTAAAATGCGCTTTGCTGTTTCTCTCTCTGACTGATTAACGAGGGAAAGCAGTTTATAATTCCCTCCACATTAATCATTATCATCTGAGAAGGTCTGAATCATTTGTTCCTGAATTGGTTATCTTTCCCCACCCTTGAAAAAAAAATAAAAAACAGAAATGTGTACTTGTTAAAGAAAAATAGGCTAGAGATAATGGAGCGTGCATGCTGTAACACACAAGAGAAAGAACACCGTTGTGTCTCACCATCCATTAGGATGCAATCTCAGATGGGGGTGGGGTTGGTGGGGGTCACAAATGGATTTTCTCATTTATTTTAATCAAAGTCACTGCAAGGCACATTCACCAGAAATGTACTTTTGAAATAGGAACCAAAGAGTGCAGTGGAAGCAGATGATGTCGCAGTGTTGGCCTACAGAATGCTTACTGCAGTTATTCAGCTATTTGCAGTGTATTTACAGTTATGTGTACCTGGTTAAAATGGCCATTCTTAATCCTAAAAATCTTTGTGTTTTTCCTTTTTTTTTTAAATTAAGCAATGAATGGTATATAATATTTGACATTTTACATGCCGACTAAATACAAGCAAAAAGATAAAGATAAAATGAATTCATTAAAAAGGAAATCAGCTCAATTCATCACATCCTGATTTTGCGCTCTTTTAGGCATGAAATTAAAATTTCACACTTAGGCAAAAACAAGTGCAGTTTAATCTTTATGGGCAACGAAGTAGAAATTTGCTTCATAATCACATTTCAGGTTGAGCTCTCAGTCTTAAGCTCCTAAGTTGAGGATGCAGCGCTGCACAGTTAGACCTGTGGCTCACACTGACGCCTGAATGAGGTCCTGACTGGGACTCACACAAGAGTATTTCCTCTGATCCCCCACTGTATCGGCGGCAGGTCCATTCCAGGCTTCAGCAAGTCCATCATGGCTCAAATATCTTTTCAGGCAGCTTCCACAAAGACGTATGATAAAACCGCAGTCAGTTTTATAGCACAGATCATGCAGGCAGATGCCACATTATGGTCTGGCTGAGAGTCTCAGCATCAACTGTGTGAGTCCTTTAGTTGTGATGAGACAATGCAGAGAGAGAGTGTGTAGCTGTGGGTTCATTCAACATTTGGGATGATGGATGGAGGACAAAAGATGTTTTAGTTGGATAGTCAATTTTTTTTTTTTTTTAAAAAACTTTGTCCTCTACTGCTCTCATATAATCAGACACCAGTTTCACCTCAAAGTGCAGCAGTGTGGGTGGAAATATGTGTCCCCTGCTCAGCCTCTTGTCCTTGCACCTGTGTGAATTTAGGTAGACACACACAAAAAATAAGCACTGCAGAAACAACATACTACAATTGTTGCAGTGTAGTCCATCTATTGCAATCAAACTCAGTCAGTACACAGCTCATGATCTGAGTTGGGGAGGATAGTTGAGGATGATTTCCAGCTGTGTTTTTAAGACTCTCAGTTTGAAAATGGCAGACAGAGAAACAGGAAATGGGATGCTGACATGAGAATGACAAAATAGTATTGACAGCAGCTGTGCATGAAGCTGTCCATCAGTGTGTGTGTGTGTGTGTGTGTGTGTGTGTGTGTGTGTGTGTGTGTGTGTGTGTGTGTGTGTGTATGTGTGTGTGTGTGTCTGAGGCAGAGTCAGAGGAATCAAGGCCCACTTGCTATAAAATGGGTTTTCCATGGACCCCTCCGTGGAAAACCCACTGCTTTTTAAATGACATGTTGAGCATGCTCCTTGGCCTCCCATTAAAGGCAGCCCATCTAAAATGAGATCTGGTGGTCCTCCACAGTCACAGCGTAGATAAGCCCAGCGCCACAGGTCAGTGAGCTAGATAAAGAAATGGGGATCCGGGGAATGGAAACAGCTCCCCTCTGACAGCCCATCCAGCTAATTTTCACTTCATTCTCACACATCTGTCACTCAAAAACAAGCAGCACATGTGTATTCAAACGGTGTCCTAAATGAGCTGGAACCTCAATCAGCACATGCACACAGCCAGGTGGTATCACACCTCAGGGAAATTGATAAATGTACAAAAAGCCATGCAGGGGCTCCATATTGAGCTTATTTAATTATATGAATGACCTAATTCTGCCCCCTTCTGTCTTAAAATTAGAATGGCAGCTGGAGGAAAACACCATGGAGGAACACATACATTGTTGGACTGCTGCTGCTGGATTCATACACTTGTATCT
This sequence comes from Dicentrarchus labrax, assembly GCF_905237075.1. NCBI lineage: Eukaryota > Metazoa > Chordata > Actinopteri > Moronidae > Dicentrarchus > Dicentrarchus labrax. The sequence goes on along the minus strand of NW_026136705.1, from coordinate 18,630,360 downwards.
CTTCCTCTGCCTCTGGAGTACAGATATTTACGTACACAGCATATACAGACATATTTCAGTTTTATCTAATTCAGCAGTGAGGGGGAAACACTTCAAATATCTCTGCCAAGAGGAAGATTCTTCTTATCGCAGATCTGAACAACTGATATCCTTCAAGCTAAAGTGACATAGAGGATGTGGCTTTAAAGCAGGATTGCTTTTCCAAATATTGAAATACTGATGTGAATTCTGAGATGCAATCAGTATCTATATCATCTTTTAAAAAAGGGCCCACACTTTTCAGACTTCATATGATCCATTTACTTAATATCCAAAAGGTGACTCATCAACCTCTTACTTGACGAGTTACCGTCTGCCTCTTACCACCGCTCTCCTTCTTTGCCATTGCTGTTTGTCTGATAGCCTATTTAAGTCTCTAGAATTACATCGATGCTAAATGTCACCTTTTAGATATGGAATGACTCAACCCTTTATGCATCTGAAGAGCCTCTTCAAATGGTTGTAAGTGTGCCGACCTTCTTTCTGAGACGGTACTGTTCACCTTGACTACAAGCACCTGATACCTTTCTTGGTAAGTGTGGATCCGAAAGCACAAACACTTTCACATTAATAACAGATACTGCTAACTAAACTATCTCACTCTTACAGCCTACTTACAGTTGTGTACTATGATAGGCCTATGTAACTGAACCTATGAAATTATTTAGCAATAACCAGCACTGACATGTTGTATGATAATAACTTTAGCTAACATTAAGGTTACTGTATTCTTTATATCAGAAGCATATGATTCACTACAATAGCTGAGATTACATTCAAATAAAATGCTAATTTATTGGATGTACTACAGGTTACATCCAGTTACAAGAATGTGCAGCATCTATACTTTTCTTCAACTGTGGAAGAGAGACTGTATAAGTTTTAAAAGCATCTAAAAAGTCGCCTCACTAAACAGTTTTTCTCCTTTGAGTTAAGTGGTCTCCTAAATCTGTTGAGGCAGTCCTCGAGCTAATCTTTTATAATCCCCTCTTTCTTTGAATCTCTTCTCTCTCTGCACCAACTTTCTGTACCAATGTGTTTAAGGGGCTTTTGGGAGTATTAATAAACCGCTTGGAGAGTGTGTTTTAAGGACACAACAGCCACAGGCTGAGTTTGGCTTGTTTGTGCTATATCCATGAAGCTTGGTCAAAACAGAAAGAGCAAAGTCTAAGTCTGTCTCCTTTCCCAACAGCAGCTCATTTTCTCAATGATAGCATGTCGACTGTGTGCAGGGATATGTTGCAGAGCTTTACAACTACTTTCTATCTTGTCTTGTCTTGTTGTGTTGCTTTTGCTGAAATAGCTCAGCAACTATTGTAGTGATTGGACATCCATGGTCCCCAGACGATGAATCCTACTGACTTTGATGATCCTCTGACTTTATAGCACAATCATGTTTACATTAGTGGTTTTTGTGACGGCCATGAAATGTGGTACACATAGCCACAATGAATGCTAATGATTTTGGTGATTCCCTAACACCACCAGCAGATTGACATTTGTGGCTATGTTGAAACGTCCGAACAACTATTACACTAGTACACATTCTGGTTTCCCTCAGTCTTATAGGAACTACTCTGACATTACATCTAGTGCTGCCATCAGTTCAAAATGTGTTGTTTATTACCAAAACTAATGTCATTACCAAGAGAATTATTCAGCTTGTAAAAAAAAAATTGTATTGTATTGTGTCTTCAGTGGTTCTGGAGGGATGATGGTGTCCCTGATGGTGTCATTTGGGTAACTCGACTCATGCTTGAGAGTAAAACTTTTAACAGAAAGTCTGCATTACGAAATGACAAAAATAAATGGGTATATAGGAGGCAGGAAGGCTGTAATGAAAGTCATTAATCAGTTGCATTATGGGAATTGTAGAATTTAGCATTTTTCTAGCTTGACCAGAGACCATAAAAGTCAAGATACCTCAGCCTCTGATGCTTCCATTTCCCCATTATTTTTTAAAAACCGGTCCCTTATGAGTCTGCCAGCTTTATGGAAGTGCAGTAATAAATGGATGGAATGGTTTGTCTTTTTTTTTTTTTTTACTGCTAACTGGTTAAATCCTGCTTTCCTTCATTATCTTCTTTGTTTAGGTTAGTCCCTCTGAGGGGGGCTTACCTTTCTGTCAGTGTGTGTCTGAGTTTATTTTTGGAGGTAGGATAGTGACAGGGCAAGGTAGGGCTGGCCATCTTGTGCTTTTTGTTTTGTAAGTGTAGATAAGTTAGATCTAGACAGGTGTAAGTTGTCAACATAAAATCAAAATTTTTAGAGCACATTTTATTGTTGTACTGCAGTACTCCAAAATTTGATTTGTCTTTTTTCAGAAGCTCTTCTACATCTTTCACGTCTTTTCACACTTCTTGTGTGTGTGTGTGTGTGTGTGTGTGTGTGTGTGTGTGTGTGTGTGTGTGTGTGTGTGTGTGTGTGTGTGTGTGTGTGTGTGTGTGTGCATGCGCAACAGCAGGTGTTCGTGGACAAGGAACAGCTTGTTTTAACAGAGGAAAGAAAAGAGCTCGAGTAAAGGGAAAGGGTGTCATACAGAAGGTTGTTAACCTTCAATCCAGCTGCACTCTTTCTGTTCTGTGTCCGAGTTCAGTTGTGACAGCTGAAACTTAATTTGGCACTGAGACTCTCTCTCTCTTTTCTTTTACGCCTGCCTTTAACAGCACCGCTTTCACACTGTGTATGCGTAGGATTTAGCATTCTGCAGGGTGGACAAAACACAGAGAGCAGATAGATGCCTGTAATGTCAAAAGTCATAATGAAAATCCTCACTGAAGTTAGCCTGCAGGCCGAACATTGATTTTTTTGAGTACCGTCTGCGCTCTTTGATGTCCATCTACAGTTGGCTATATATTTCTTAGTGTACATGCAGCAAAATGTGGTAAACCTCTGATTTTGTTTACCACTCTCAGCCTTAAGCCAGCAAAAACTTGCTGTGTCATGGTCAGTGGGAATAAGTCACTATAACACAACACATGCCTGATAGTCCTGAACATGGGCAAAGAAAATGATCAGTTCTGATGCTGGACCTTCTCATTTCGCTGTCAGTGCAACTTAATAATTGCATGTCAACTCCTGTTAACCTTTAGCACTTGACTCGTGAGCTGATTTCTGGATTGCTGCTGCCGCTCTTCACCACCAGGGAGCAGTGCCCTATTAAAAAATAATAACACAATTTCTTTTCCCTGACCATTTAGATGGAAATCCTGGCTGCATTTAAATGATTGATCAGTCTTATTCAAAGGAATATGGAGGTGTTTCTTATCTTCTTCTTCTCACACTACCAAAATCATTTGGTTTCTCTGATAGGGTTTACACAGCCTTAGTTGCATGTACAGTGTAAGTAACTGTGATGTAAGTTTCTTCTTTTTCCTCACAAATACTTGGTCTCAGGAATATAAACAGCTTAATTTGTACTTCTCTGTGGGCCTTCTATTGTTATCTGTATTACACTCCTATAGGTCTGTGTAAAAACAGTAAACAATTAAAGTTGAAGTCTTCAAAAAGATACCAAGAATGTTTCATTGTTTTAAAAAGTCTTCTCTTCTCTTCTCTTCTCTTTTCTTCTCTTCTCTTTTCTTCTCTTCTCTTCTCTTCTCTTCTCTTCTCTTCTCTTGTTACAACTCACAGTAACAAGAAAATGCTGTAAAAGCACTGTGATAGCTGACAACAACCATTGCAAATTGACACTGCCTGCAGGGCTGAGGGCTTTGTCTGATGTGTGATGGAGCGTGGCAGGCTTGTCCCTTATTAGACTCATCACCTCTGTGAAATCACATGAAATAGAGAGAATAAGCTCTGTAAGGGGCATGTCACAAAGCCAACCAGCCAGAAAAGGTTTCACACACAAGCTGTAAACAAGTCATTAATTCCTAACAGTTCAGAATAGAGACTCTTCTGAATTTAAGGTAAAAGTCACACCAGTGAATATCAACCTGGGATTCACAGTAACCAACATACAGTAGCTAGTAGTCCTGATAGAAATTGATGCAAACTAGAGTGTTTTTCAAAAGCCAGGAAGGGGCAAAGTGGTTCATTGAACGGCTGTGCTTTCTCACAGTTTTCAGGGCACTTAATCTAGAAGCAGATTCACAGATACAATAGATATTTACCCAATTCTCCTCTAATTCATAATAATAACCTTGTTCCTCTAACTGAAAGGCAAAACATTGTCACCTGTAATGTAAATGAGCGTGTGAGACACAGGAACAAATTGGCAGTTTCACCAGACAGTAAACATTTACCAGAATGCCACTTTGTGTAAACTCACACGGTCATTGTATTGATGATTACAGAGCAGCAGTGGCGCTGAGATGCCTGTTTGGAGGAAAGAGTTCCTGGTGTGTCCTCTGAATGCCTTCTTTTTCACGACTGTAATAAGGGAACAAAGACGGACCAGATGTGAATCTCTATGGTTTGTATGTCCTTGTGTGAATGAGTGTGTGCAATGGGGGGGTTCCCATTACACTGTTAGCTGACCAAGACAAAAAGTAATTGTAGGTTGGTTCAGCAGTGAAGTAAAATCAATGGTTTTGCATGTTGAGCTCTAGCTTTTATGCATGGGTTTCCTCAAGAAGCAACAGGTACTGCACAGTTATGGAGATAGTGAAGACAGAGCAGAGAGTGACAGGAGGAAGGTTCCTTTCATTGATGTTGAGTGTTGAAAGGATGAAAGCAACAGCTGTGTGATGGATGTGTAGGAGGAAGTGTGGAAGAGGTATTCAGATCCTTTACTTCAGTAAAGTACTGATAGCCCAATGTACAAATACAAATTAAAGTCCTCCATTCAACATTTTAACTACAGGTTTATCAGTAAACATTAAAAGTTCAAAAGAAAAAGTATAGTCACTACACATTCCATGGAACATTTCAGAGAGTCATATTTCTTTACTGGATTATTATTCATGGTGCATTAATATGTAAGCTGCATATGGTCAAGTATAAACTATAATTATAATTACTGTATATGCTGTTGAGTAGTTTAAACTATATCAATGCATCTTATTTTATTTTAAAGGTTTTGCATGCAAAATATAGCTGTTTAAATACAGTGTAATAAAAAAAGTAGGCTAACATGACAATACTTAAGTACAAATAACCCCAAAATGTACTTGTTTTATATCCACCACTGTCTGTATGCATATGAAATTAATTTCTGTGCCTTAAATGTATTCACTGTATGAATAAATTCACAGCATGTACATAATTAAATGTGACCAGGAGCAATACAACCAACCTATTGCAATCAGGATGCAAAACATGGAGCTTCTCCGTGAACTGTGCGTGGACTCAAACCCTGCTGGACATCTGCAAATGCATAAAGAGACAGATCAGAAGCAGAAAATGTCCCATTATACTTCCATTGTCACACTCAGCTTTGTCACAGTATCACAGATTAAAACACCTACCTCTTGATTCTGGTGGGACAAAGGTGTGTGGGTGGTGAGTGTCTACAAACAAGTGTAGTCTCAGTGTAGTGCAGTCACATTTTCAGGGTGCTGAGCCTCGCAGAGAGAATCGGTTGTTTCAGTTATTTTGAGACTTTTGATAGCTTTTTAATGTTTACTCCACGTGGTAATCAGACAAAAACCATTTGACCAAGCATTACAAAGCCTGCTTCATATACATTCAGGGCAAACAGCAATACTCTTAAGTCATTTTCATGTTGACTATAATACTGACTCAATTATGTAATATTGATTTAGACTAGTCTGTTCTGGTGTGCTCCTGCTGCAGAATAAAAATGTACTATGTTGGTGAATATTCATTTGGCTTTTAATGGCGAATGTGGGTCCAGCTCATCGCAAAATGTCTATTCAAATAAATTAGCTTTTATGATAAGCAGGGAACGTGTTTGCAGCATGCACGCCAAGATGTTATGCAAATGCAGCAATCTGATGGGTGCTTAACCCTCATACTGTCTCATTACCTGACAGTTTTGAATCTTTTACATTCCCATATAGGCTCAAACCCCAGAATATCCATGTGTGGCCTTATCACAGCAGAGCAGCTGCTGTGCAGAAGGAGCCCCATATCCCGTATTTTATGAATATGTCATAGATCCGAGGCTGGACTTTCCAAAAGTTTCAGTGTGCTTGGTAGGTGATAGAGATGGACTGCAGGGATGAGACAGAGTTTCAGTGCTAATTAGTCCAATGGGAACAGAACAAATGTGTCTGTGAAATAGACAACCAGGGAGTCAAAATAATGAGAATCACTTGTAAACAGGTGCTCATTCTGCCATCATCATTTATATGTTTTCCTATGGAAAATCATTTTGTGGGAAACAAATTGCAGCTTAAAGACTCAGGTGAAAATGTTCACTAGTCTCTAATTTTGTTGACGTAATAATGATCTTTACATCCTTCCTTTGTTCCTCATCACTCCCTCCGTCTCTCATCAGACTTTAGGATTCAGTCTGTCTAAATATACTCAATTCTCACAGTGCGTATTTAACACACGTATCTGAATGTGTCCTCTCATGTAAAGTCACAAGAAGAATGTTGTAGCGCATATAAAGAGTATGACAGCTGGAAAAGCCATGTTGCCATGTACTTGGAAATAACAAGGTACTTGGAGCCCTCTAATCACCTGGCATTTTAAACGTGGGTGGTGATGAGTCAAGAACAAAAAGTAGTCACTAGCACTTCAGGTTCAGGTTCAGTCCTATGTATAAGGATTTTAAAGACTCGAGGCTTGTATAAGAAGGTTTGTAACAGTGAGGAACTTTTCAAATATTAATGTCTGAAACTTGTAACCAATTTCATGGTGATCCTTCAACAGGATTATAGCAATTATAGAAAATTGCCTCATAATGGTGTATGAATATATATTCACGGTGCTGATGCTCGGTCGCTGACTGATGAACTTATATAAGTTCCTGAAAAGTAGGATACACCATGTTAGCTCAGTAATCGTACCAAATCTTTGCACAAACTTCTGACTAACTTACATTTGAATGATAGCAGCCATGCTTTTTATCTGACCGCAGAAGTTGCTGAAGCCACTGCAAATCTCTCTCCACAATTTCTAGATATCAAGCAAAAGAACATTCAGCAAAAATGTTTAAACAGCAGAGAACTGATCACATCAAAAACCCTGTTTGCAGAACAGGGAGAGCAAAGAGGGTTTATTCTCTCATGACTTGACAGATGTTCCAACTTGCTGCACACATTTCCCCCCAGGACCACCGAGGTCTAGCAGGATAGATTTTGAGTCTTAAGAAACAAATTTGCAGTATTTGGTCCCTGACAGCCGAATGTACATTTCAGATCCCAATGCTGCTGCTTATGGCAATATTTTGGATTGCTTTTTTTGCATTATAGTTGACTGATATGGACTTACAAGAACAGAGTCATTCTTTCTCCAGTCTACTGGAAAATGGCAGGATTGTACAGTGTCTTCTTGCTTAAGGGAAGGTCGATAGTTTTCAGAGGCCCAAATTCAACTGCTTATTCACCACAAAATAAAGAGCAAAATGAATAAATGGATGAATGCATACATGAATAGGAACTAAACAAACCAGTCCCTCACGTCTATCAACACATTCTCAACTCAAGCTTTCTGCAAGAAGTGTGGGGAGCAAATGAGGAGAAACAACAACAAGCAGACTAATGACAGTGTCTTTTTTTAACAGAATAAATAAAAGCCCAAAGTTTATCTGGCAAGCATCCCATCTCATCCATATTTTAACCACACATGTAACATAATTGATCCCCATTTTACTTATTATGGTCTTGGCACTGCCATAATCACAATAATCATCATACTAAAGCCAACTAGTGCATACATTATCTGTACCAATGTGCAAGAAATGAAAGATTCAATTAGTTAAAAATGGTTATTATAAATTTTGTTTTTATTTTTGCATAGCCAGTATTATTCATTAATTTTTCAACCCCTTAGTAAGTTAAATCTGCCTTAATCATTGAAGCAGTCACATAACAAAGTTAGTGGAATTATTGAACTTTCTCTTTTCAGCATGGAAAACACTGACGAGCTGCAGCCCCCTGGGCTACAATTTTGACATTTCTCACAATTTCATCAGTGTCTACGTCCACAGATGACATGATTATATGATCTGTGTAACATAGAGTGCTCGTGAGCAATACTTAAATAGGTTATTTTTCTTCAGGGCAAATATTATCTTTAAAATTCCGTTATATATTACAAAGAATGGTCCTGACAGGAGAAAGTCACCAATTGCACTAAAATGTAACGAATCACATCTGTGTAATTCAGCTCACCCCCCCCCACCCCCACCCCCGCCTCCCTGTGAATGTCAGCTGAACTGCCCATTGGCAACAAGGCTGAGCCAACAAGCCCTCAATATCCTCCAATATGTGCACAGATGGGCGGTGCACAGGCGCTCAAGTGTCTGAAGTTAAAACTCCTGCGCGCTATTTTAGCTGAGTATGTCGAGTGTCCGGACGGATAGATGCGTGGGAGCCACCGTGTAGGTATCCAGTGGACTCCCGACACTTTGGGGATTTTTTACCTTTCTGAGTAAAACAGACCGGAGCATTTTTGCATCGCCTTGGCAGAGTGACAGTTTTCGGATGGTTTGGATCACATCCGTTGCCAAGATGCTCCACAGACTTCTCCTGTGTTTTTTAGTAACAGGTATTGTTCTCGCGCAGCCTGACAGTGCCGGATTATTTTACGCACTGAGGTCTGAACTGTCAGAAGATGCAATCTTGGTGGCCAACAACGGAATACGTGTGCCTTTCGGGAGATCGGTCTTCATCGATCCAATCAATGATTTGGTGATTCAGACGCAGCCGGGAGACCGGTGCAGCATCACCGTCCTGGATAATGATCCGCTCTCACAGAGACCAGGACATCTCTCTCCCAAAAAGTTTCCGTGCGATTTTGGTCCAAATGACGTGACATACTCCCACTACGGGTCGAGAAGTCCGGCTAAAGACAGAGTGAGGCTACAGCTCAGGTATGACGCGCAAACCGAAACCGTTATTATTCCGTTTATGATGGAGGTTGAAGTAGTTTTTACGCAGCTAGAGTTACTCACCAAAAACATGCCTCTCACTGTCGATAATTTGAAAGGGATCAGTAACCCGATTGACAAGAAGATTTTAGAGTTTACTTATGACAGAGACTCTCATAAATGTGAGGTGACATCCCTGTCAAGCGGGAGCGCACTGCCTAGATATGGAAGACTCATTGATGGGGAAAAACTTTCCAAAATGATGGACTGTGATGAATTCACACAAGCTGACATCCGCTACGAGCACACGTTTGACCGCAAGTCTCCCAACAGGGACTATGTTCCCATGGTTGTGGAGCTGCATGATAAGGAAGGCAACCTAGTGAAACAGGAGTATTTCCATCTCATGATTCGCATCAAAGAGGGGGAAGAAAACATTCCACCCAAGCCCAGCTTTGTGTCCATGATGATGATGGAGATCAGCCAGTTTGTCATGACCGCCCTCACCCCTGATATGCTCGCTGCTGAAGATGCAGAATCAGACCCAGATGAGCTTATTTTTAATATCACCTCTCCCTTATCTTATGAAGAGGGCTACATAGTCAGCACCGATGACAGAAACCTCCCCATCACGTCTTTCTACCAGAGAGACTTGCGTGATCTGAAAATAGCTTACAAGCCCCCCTCTCTGGACTCAGACACTGAGAGGATTTTCCAGCTTGAGTTTGAGGTTATAGACACAGACGGGGCTGTCTCAGACCCTTTTGCTTTTATGATAGTTGTGAAGCCTATGAACTCTCTGGCCCCTGTTGTGACACGTAACACTGGCCAGCTGCTGTATGAGGGGCAGTCTCGGCCCCTCTTCACTGCCCACAACTTGGAGATCAGCGATGAAGACAACCTGGACACTGTCACCATCACAGTTGTGGATGGACTGCGCCACGGGGACCTCATGGTGCTGGGCTCTCACAGAAAACTCTTTACACCTGCTGACCTTACAACAGGGGTCGTTGTGTATCAGCATGATGGGAGTGACACATATAGCGACAACATTGTTTTCAAAATGTCGGATGGAAAAAACGAAGTAGAATTCCTTTTTCCCATTACAATCGTTCCCACTGATGACGAGCCACCAATTATAAATGCCAACACTGGCTTGGTGCTATTCAAAAACCAGATGATGCCTATATCTCCCCTCATGCTCAGCGCTGCTGATATTGACTCTGAGGACTCAACTATTAAATTCACCATTGTCCCTCCCTTTTCTACTATTGGCACAGTGTTCCTAAGGCAGTCAGATGCCCCAGAGGACCCCTCCTCTTGGAAGTTCAATGCTGAAGATGAAGTGTATGAGAAGGAGGTGACAGAGTGGCTTCAGAAAGATATCACTGATGGGAAATTGTTTTACAAGCACACAGGCCCTCACAACACAGACACTGTCATGGATCAGTTTGTGTTCACAGTTCAGGATGACAATGACCCCCCTAATGAATCAGGAGAGAATGCATTTATAATTCGGGTTTTACCCATAGATGACGTACCCCCTGAGCTGTACCCTGGCACCACCCTGCAGATGACCGTTCAGGAGTACAAACTCACTCAATTTAGCAAAGAGTTTCTGCGCTACACTGATTTGGACTCTGAGGACCGTGACCTCAAATACACAATTATCCAGCCCCCAATAGATACAGATGAAAATAATCCAGTTGTGTTTGGTTCTTTGGTTTTGACAGACAGCCCTGACACCGAAGTCACAGAGTTCACGCAAGCTCAAATTAACCATCATAAGATCTCTTACGGCCCCCCGGAGGTTGAGCTGGGAATCACAGCCCACGTAGTGCAGTTTCGTTACACTGTTGAAGACACGGCTGGGAACAATGTAGAAGGGGCTTTCACTATCTACCTCCAGCCTGTCAACAACAAACCCCCCGAGATTACAAACACTGGCTTCACTGTGTTAGAGCGTGGTATGCACATCATCAGTATAGCTGAGCTAGACGCCACAGACCTCGACACAGAGAGTAAACAGATTACCTTTACTCTTAGCCAGCCCCCTAAACATGGCCAGGTCCAGGTTACATTCACTGACCTAGAGAAAAAAGGGGTTTTCAGACTTGAGGATATTTCAGAGGGGAAGATATCATACATTAATGATGGGGAGGAGACAATGAGCGATGAATTTCAACTGGATGTCAGTGATGGCATTCATGTTGTAACCGTGACAGTCAAAGTTAATGTAAAGCCTGTCGATGATGAAATCCCGACCGTCAGCCTGCCTGCTGGAACAATTGGTTCTCATATGGATGTGTTGGAAAACGGAGCCACAGAGATCACAACTAATGTCATTCAGGGCCATGATGATGACACAGATGACCTCCAGCTGACCTTTATTGTGGAAGATCCTCCAGTTATGGGTGAAATATTGGTTAAAGGAGTGCCTGCCACCAGGTTTACACAGGCTGATATTATTAATGGTGTGGTTGTGTATGCACACACCGGTGGTGAGATAGGTCTCACCTCTCAGCCAGATGGCTTCAATTTGACTCTCACAGACATGTCAGATGATTGGACGGTAGGTGGCAATAAGGTCAATGGAGTGCATGTTCGAGTCACCATCCTTCCTGTTGACAGCCAGCCCCCTGAGGTTGGAGTTGGGATTCAATTCAGTGTCATTGAAGGGGAGAAATACGCTATCGGCCCTCAGCACTTAAACGCTGACGATAATGACACTCCATCGGATGATATCCTTTGCACCATCATCGTCCAGCCCACCACTGGCTATGTGGAAAATATATCACCTGCCCCAGGCTCAGAAAAGTCCAGGTCAGGAACAGCTATCAGTGCTTTTACCATCAGAGAAATCAGGGAGGGGAATATCTACTATGTGCAGAGCATTCACAAAGGGGTAGAGCCAGTGGAGGACAGGTTCACATTTAGGTGTTCTGATGGCATCAATTTCTCAGAGAACCATTTCTTCCCGATTGTCATCATTCCAGCAAATGATGAAAAGCCAGAGATTTATTTGAGGGAGATAGTAGTGATGGAGGGGATGAACGTCGTCATTGACACTCCGATTCTGAACGGGGCAGATGCAGATATTCCACCTGAGGAGCTGATATTCATCATTTCCAAACCTCCCAAACATGGTGCCATTTTAAACCAGTTGTCCACAGGCTCAGTTTTGGTGACTAATTTCACTTTAGAGCAGATTAGGGAGGCATCAAGTATTATTTATGAGCATGATGACTCAGAGACAACAGAGGACAGCTTTGAAGTCACTCTGACTGATGGAAAGTACTCCGTGCAGAAAACAGCCATGGTTTTGATCATTGCTGTCGATGATGAGACCCCCAGAATGCTAATCAACGATGGGCTGGAGGTGGAAATTGGGGAGACCAAAGAGATCAACAACAAAGTGCTCAAAGCAACAGATTTAGATTCAGATGAGAGTAGTCTCACATACATCATCCGATTTGGGCCTGGTCAAGGTCTCCTGCAAAGAAAAATTCCATTCGGGTCTCTGGAGAACATCACGCTGGGCATGAATTTCACACAAGCTGAAATCGATGAAGGGCTTATACTTTACACGCACAACGGTCAGGAGGGCATCAGAGACTTGGTCAAATTTGATGTCACAGATGGAATGAACCCCCTAATTGATCGTTACTTTTACATCACTGTGGGCAGTATTGACATGGTGTTCCCTGATGTGGTCAGTAAAGGTGTATCTCTGAGAGAAGGTGGTAGAGTGACTTTGACCACAGATCTTCTCAGCACTACTGACCTCAACAGCCCTGATGAGAACTTAGCCTTCACCGTCACAAGGGCCCCTGTGAGAGGCCACTTGGAGTGTACAGATACTCCTGGGATGCCCATTGTGTCCTTTACTCAACTTCAGCTGGCTGGCAGTAAAATCTACTATATCCACACGTCAGATGATGAGGTGAAAATGGACAGTTTTGAGTTTGAAGTCACTGACGGCTACAATCCTATTTTCAGAACATTCAGAGTCTCTATTGTAGATGTTGATAATAAGAAACCTGTTGTTACTGTAAAAAGTTTAATTGTCACAGAAGGGCAGATTAAGCTGATTACACCATTTGAACTCACTGCTGAGGACCAGGATACACCCGAGAAGCTGCTGAAATTCACCGTCACCCAGCTGCCTGTTCATGGTAAACTCCTCTACAACCAGTCCACGCCCGTCAATAGCTTCACCAAACAAGACCTCAATGAAAACCTCATCAGCTACAAACACGATGGAACTGAATCCTCAGAGGACTCTTTCTCCTTTACTGTGACTGATGGCACACATACTGACTTTTATGTTTTCCCCGACACTGTGTTCGAGACTCGGCGCCCTCAAACCATGAAGATAACCATTGTAGAGACCGACAATGGCATCCCCCAGATAGTGGTGAATAAAGGTGCCTCCAGTTTGAAGATCTTGGCAACTGGTCACCTGGGGTTCCCATTCAGCTCCAAAGTGCTGCGGGCGGAGGACAGAGACAGCAGTCCGACCTCCCTGGTGTTCCACATCACTACCCAGCCCAAACATGGTTACATTGTTAACCTGGGACAAGGAAACAACTCCATCAACACATTTAGTCAAGGTAAGCTCTGAAAAAAGCACCCACCTGTATTATAACATATGACCTTTGCATGAATATTGCATGTGGATGACATAATCAAATGACAATGATTTTGTTCCGTGTTGTTCAGTGGTTTAGCAATGGTAGACTCCTCAGGGATTTCAAATGCAATCTGTCATATCTGGTAAACAAAATTACCTGAAAGGTTATTCCACTCTTTTATATAATAACAATTATGATAAATTATTGTTAGTAAGCATAATGACATTAGTGTCAATCTGACATGAAAAATGCCTTTCCTTACTCTAGCATCTTTAAAGTAAAAAGAAAGTGCTTATTTAGCAAATAGAAGTGGTTTTAATCATTACCAAATCAAATTATTATAATTCCCAGATGTGTGGTGTGATTCTCTTTAACCTCAGAGAAAAATGTTAAGGTTAAAAAAAGTTTTGATACATTTTTAAAGCTGCCTACCAAAGATTTTAATTTATGGAGTAATAATTATTCATATGTGTGACAAGTATAGGCTTGGGAATTTCAATAGTTAATTTGGGGGCCTGATTTAGATGTGCCTTGCTCATCAAATCATAATTAGCAGACCAAAGTTAGAGGCTGATGTTTTGCGCAAATGTCTTGTAGACGGTTAGAGATGAATAATTTATTATTTCTGCATCTCCGGGGAAATGTTCACATCTGATGGTCTCTACAGTGGTTTGTTAAATGAAGCAGGACAGAAGTAGAAGATCATGGGAAAAGGTCATTGCAGACCTTTTAGTGACAGGATGGCATTTGAGTTTCAGTACATTCTAATGGTTTGAGCAGGTCAGTTCAATTTGAAACAATTAATTGTAATTTGTGAAAGATTTAAATAGAAAACTAAAACTTCTCAACAAAATACATTTCCATACACCACCAGCACACAGAGTGATGATAAATATGCCGCCTGAACTATGAATTTGTAAACATTTTAGCATGTGTGCATGTCTGTTTACTGATAATGCAGAATCAAGAGAACAATTGTACTGATTGAGGTTTAAAGCGATGCAATCAATGCAGTATTTCATGTCATGCTGAGGCAATTATGCGAACAAGTAAGGAAATTCACCTGCTCAAGCCACAGCTTGTCACAAACAGGGCCTGAGAACACAGAGTGAAAAAGAGCTCTTCAGTCTGCAGGAGACGGACACTCCTGACAACCGCTGTGCGGCTGCAGTCTCTGGAAAAAAAAAAGGGCACAGATGAGACAAGAGTGCGGCGAGAAAGAGAGGCAAAGGGGCAGAAGAAAGGGCAGAGAGAGCAAGTAAAGTGGAAGAGAGTGCAAAGGAGGCAGGGAAAAAAAGTGGAGAGGGGGGAGGTGTAGATGGCATGAGAGAAATAAAGAATGAGGGTAGGGGCGTGAGAGAGTGACTGAGAGAGAGCAAACAGGCTCGTCAGAAGAATCAGTCAGGTGAAAGAGACAATCCCTCGCTCTTTATTTACTCATCCTATTTCCAGGGCACATCCCATGAGGCATTCTCTTTAAATATTTGATGAACTTGTGCCCCTGGTTCACAGTGTTGACTTTAAATTTGCAAGGTCCTCAGGTTCAAGGCTGTGTCACAACGGTTCAGAGAACATCCTTTTCTTGCGGCCTCTCCTGTACAATCAGATTGATACTCATTAATGTGAAAAGGTGAACACTAATGTGAAAGAAAAAACAATGCTCTCACAAAAAAATAATCGTATAAGGTGTAAATGTAAATGTAAAATGGTAATACTGATACATTTATTTGTCCGTGTACATGTTAGGAGGGAAAAGGGAGAGGCAGCAATCAAAGGAAGCTGCCTAAGAGGTTTAAGATGCTTCCCAGCCAGGAGTCAGGGGTTTATACTTTTATGAACCTCCTTCCTCGGCCATCTATTATTGAGGGAGGTGGTTCGCAGGGGCCAAGCCCTTTTGCAGTCTTGATGATTTTTCTGCACTGTAATAGATGTTTCTGGAGAATGGTGGAAAAAAATTTAGGCAGACCCCTGTAATTCAGCGATGTTAGGAAAACAGCTGTGGAAGTGTAGGTGCTCGCCACAATCCTGTTTTTAACATTCTTACCCTTGTCTGTCATTAAAAGATCCACTGTCACCTGGTTTTCAGTGCTGTTGACACAGAAAGCTGGCAGGTTCAGGATTTAAACGTCTTCTGTTGGTTTAGCCTGAGCTGTCTCAGATTTGAGGTTGTGGCCTTATCGTCCTGGATTACAGATGCATGACTTTCAGAATGCTCTCTCTGGTAGAAAATTGTTCATGCTGAGTGCTGATAAGGGACTGAATCAGTGTGATACTAGAGACCTGCTGTTACTGTAGCTGATACGGTGCTGAAGCGGGACAACTTCCATCTTTGAACAATTATTCGACAGAGAGAGTGTTTGAACAAGCCATAAAGCCGTAATACAACTTCAAAGTGTGTTTCAGGCCATTTATGTGGCCAGCATGAAACTTAACATTAATTTATATATTTTTTTCAATCTTAAAATGCAAATTGTTAATAAATATATATTTTATCTTGACAAGGGCAAATCTCTTCAATAAACAATGTATAATTTAGCCGTCACCTTGCTTTAAGGAGCAAGGAGATTGATAAGATTTGTATCATGCATCATCTCACACTGACTTGAGCGTAACCCTTCTGTTTAAAATGCAGAGTGGCCCTCATTAGCATTCTGTCATTAATTGCATCAAAAGATTTGCTGTTTGCTCCATCTTCATTTTTTTCCCTTTGCTGGTTTTACACTGACAGGGTTTTATCATACTGTTTATCAACTTTTTCCATCTCTGATTTTTATATTTTCACTCCAAAAAACTAAACTGACTCTCCTATTACAGCTGATATTGATGACCTGAACATCTGCTATGTGTTACGGAATGAAGAAAATGCTACTTCTGATCTCTTCCACTTCTCCGTAGAGGATAATGGTAAGATTTCACCATTTTACCTTTATATTTGTATTGAGATTTCAGCCACTTTTTTTGCACTTTAAACTGCATGAGCAGAAAGGTCCTGAATACGTTGTCAAATGACATTTCAACTAAATGTTACAATCTGGCTTAGGTGGAGCGCTCAAACCTGTCACTTTTTGGGTATGGTAAGGTCTCTCTGACCTCTAGACTCATCTCCTCAGGTGAATCTTTAACACCTCTTTGAGTTTCTGCAGTAGATGTCAGGGTACAGAGAATCACTCATCAGTAACTCACAATTCATGACTGTGATGGAGCCTCAGGTTGGCTGTCGGGCATCATATTTCAGCTCATATTGAGTTTCTTTTTGTTGATTGTTCCTGGCAGATTTTTCAAACAGTTCATCAAAGAATGATTTTGATAATTCTGTTGTTTTCATTCATAATCTCTGGGCTAAAATGAATCCCCCCTGTCAGCTTAAGATGGCTGATATTTGCCCTGACTTTATTTAGTTCACCATTTGCCTATAAAGTGATCTTCCTTTTAGAGCAGCAGTGCAGTTGTGGGTCAGAATATCAGTGTCTGACAAAAATGTTCTTTTTTTGTATATACACTACACATGATGCTACATCACATTAGCTTAATGGTAAAGTGATAAGACACCCAGGTTAATCAAAGATACAAAACTTGTTTTTGTGCTGCTGAGATTAGTGTGCATCACTTTTCACAGTTCAGTGATTTAATGAGACTGCCTGTATAATTTGTGAATATGACTGCAGGATGTGTCAAGTAGTATAACTGGATATTCAGTCTTGATGTCTTTGATCTGAAATATGTATTGAAATGCAAGCTACACATACATATCGTAGCTCAAAATAAATGTTGTTGTTCTGTCTAAAATGTGTTTATGTTAGTATTTAACCATTAACACAGAGCGATGAGCACTTTCAGTTTGAAGAAAGTAACAAAAATGCATGCATTTTATGTTTAAAATCCTTTGTTTTATGACCGACTTTAAAAGCATTATAGCTGTCAGTCACTTCCTGATTTATGTACATGAAATAGCCACTTTAAATTCTGTGCATTTAACTCTATATGTCTGCTTGCAATGTGCGTGAAATCAGCAGCCATTTATCGACTCAGCAGCCAATTAGGCAAATCAGCGGCTGGGAGTCTTGTGTAGGAAATTTCTGCAGGTGAAGGAGAGCTTAAGAGGTGGTTGCATTCCGAGAACAGCAATCTCCGGAAAGAAATCCAAATGTTGTAACACTGGAACAGAAATTATGATTAATGAAGTAACAACACTGCAAAGAATTTACTGAGGCTGCAATCAAATTCAAACTAAAAAAAAACTTTGGGTAGTGGGCTGGATGAATAAAACACAATCAAGAGTTGAAGCGCAAACAAGTGGGACATGTTGCAAATACCAAACACAGACAACAAGTTGGTTGTCTTGGTCTTGTTAGAAGCATATTTCTCTTTATGTGTTTTGTCCTTGAGGGCCTTTGTAGTAATCCATAAAAATAATGATTATATATTTATAGAAAGGTTTGTAAAGATGTTATTAAAGATAGAAATATATGGAATGACTAGATATATTTCATATTAAAAAAAAGTGCACACAATGATTGCTTTCATAAAACCTTGATTTATGTGTGGTTTAACCGTGGTTTATGTGTCACGACCACAGAGCTGCAAGTCCCAGTTCACACTTGATGATGATGTTTTAAAACAGTCAGATAAGGGTTTAGTTGCTACTGGCACCTGCTCCCTTTTTTCTTTTTGAATTAACCTTGTGTTGCTCATAGTTTGTCTGCTGTCACTGAGATATAAAATACAAGTACATTTTTATTTTCTCAACTCCACCACAACCTTACTATACATGAGCAAATGTGCACCTAATCCTGCAGTCACTCTTACTACATATACACCACCCATTTTTTTGTGCAGTCCACCCCTTAAATCTACTATAGAAAAAAAGAGGTGCATTCATTTTATGATAGGTCACACATTTAGGTACAGAATGCATTGGGAACAAGTTGCAACTGATTCTCAGTTCCCCCAGTCCTCATTTTCCTCCTGTATGATCAGATATGATGACACTGTAGTATTAAAGACTAAGCACTCACAGAACAATTGATGGAGAGCCTCGTAAGCCTCCCATCACTGGGGTATTTAAATATAATGGACTTTGCAGAGAAATTGTCAGATTCATATTCAGAAATTCAGCTAAATGACAGAACACTTCTCCATGAATCCCAAGACTAAAAGACTAAAGAGATCATAAAGTGTTGAATTTTAAGATCATGGTTCACTTTTTAAGGTTATTTTGTACATCACCAGGGCTCTGTACTCTTCAGTTACAATGGGCTACAACAGTCCTGTTCAGATGGGGATTCTCACCTCCAGTTCAAAGCTACTCTAAGCCTACTCTTCTGGGTCAAGCGGGGTCAGTGCCTAATGCTCACTTTTTTACGAAAATACATGTTTTTATTCCTCTATGGCACATTATAAAAGGCAATTGTATTTCTCATTGATGTAAATGTTGTATATCCCTGCAAACATCTTAATAAAAAAGGTGTTAGTCTATGCCTTAACCACCTAAAATCCAAAGAATAAATGTGCCCTACACAAGAAGAAAGCCATGTTTTGCACACTCTCCACACTGAACTAATGGTTTTGTGAATTAGCCCTAGACCCATTTTTCAAAATTGGTTTTCATACTGTGGTGCTAATGCACTTAGAAGAAAGTGCTAATGCGTAGAAGAATAAGTTACTTCATGCACATGAAAGAAACATTGACTTGTCCATGCTCCTGGAAAGATCTTTCTTTATTTTTCTCTGCTCTTGGCAACAGTCTGGCCTCTAAGGCTTTTAAAAAGGAGTCTATATTACAGGCATGAAAATGGGTCAGGGGTGATAAAGGTGAGAAGGATATTACCCCTCTAGGGGTAGAAGAAAATTTTGAATATTCCATATTTTAAAGCATCAATCTGATGCACTTTGAGATGCATTTTTTGCCAACCTGGGGAGAGCTGTAGAAACTTAACTTCCGCCATGAGTCAAAAATATTATGGCCTCCTTACTAAGTATTATGCAAGCCATTTCATGCTGAAAATATTAAAACACGAGCGAAGTGAACTGCTTGTAAACCAATCAGGTTTGCAGTTCACTGAATCTCTGGTACCTACATCCCCCCGCCCGTACCTACACCCCCCCACCTTAAACATTTTCTCATCGAATCTACACAATTCACGTAGGCCACCTATTTTGGTTTCAAAACGACGTATTTCGCCAAAAGGTGAGTGATTTTCATGTATGATATTATCAATCCATAAGTTTACTGGATCCACTTGGGCTTCCTCCCCTCTCAGGAGAGTTGGTGTTACTGCAAAGTGATTCTGGAAATTTGCAAAGGAAGAACAGAAAGACACTGTTAACATAGTTATAAGGCGGCACTACAGAGAATCACAGCAGCAGGTACAACAAAGTGTGAAGCATCCTTCTCAGTGTCTTCATCAGAAATCCCCCAAATTAACTCTTCCTGCCTACAAGCCTTTATTTTACAGGAAGTAAGAATTATGCCCTTGTGAAACCATAATGTACATGTAAGCAAGTACACCTATAAATACATTATAAAGATGTGTTAAAACACTTAACACTTCCAGATGTGTGCTGGCACACACTCATGCAAACAATCCCACACATGCATGCACAGCAGAGCACAGAGGGGCAGCCGTAGGCTAAGGAGTGGTTGGGCCTCCAGCACAAAGAGGTGTTTGATATTTAAGAGCCCAGGCAGCATTGTGGGTAATGAGAGCCCTGGGCGTTGGAGCTGGGCAGAGCTCCGAGGCAGCCACTGGTAATTACGTGACCCTATTACAGGCTCATCTACAGGGGAAGAGTGGCAGGAAGTACCCCTGTCTCAGGTTAAGACCAGCTGGGATCACTATAGTTAACTGTAATGGGCTGGAACACAGTTTGTTTCCCAGGCTTCTCTTTGGCTGTGGGATGGTCAGATAGTTATAATGGAAGTTGAAAACGACACAAATTACAATGAGGCAAATTTTAAGATCATGAGAACAAAAAACAAACAAAGAAAAGCAGCAAATCCTCACATTTAAATAGCTGGAACTAGAGAATATTTGGTATGAAAAAGTACTCAAACAATCCACCGATCATCGTCACAATAGTTCACGATTATTTTCAGTCGATTGGCTAATCCATTGATTAACTGTTTCAAAAGGTTGATTCGCTGCAATGACAAAAAACATCTGCTATATCTCATCCACTGACATAATACAATGTAGTAGAATTTTGTCACTCACAGCACTGAATTTGTACATTTAAAAAATCAACAGCAACATGTCTAGCCCAACATTTTTCCTCTCGACCTCTCTTCTCATCCCATCATTTTTTCTATATGTTTTTCCCTTCCCACTGAAAATGATATTGATTGTTAAAATACAATAATTTCATCTCATCATCACCTCTCCTTGCCCATGAGCAACCCCCTGCAGCTTTATACCCATTTTTCACTGCTTCAGAAATATCTTAGCAGACCCATTATCACTGCAGACTATTGTGAAAGGGCACCACTTCTTTATCATCAGTCTTGTTTGTGCATGATGTGTGATTGAGTGTCGATCTGTAGTGCCAGTGTGGCTTTTCTTTCTCCTCTATTCAAAAGGCATTTTTTAAATAAAAAAAAAACAGTGCTAACCCTTGATGAAATGACCTCTTTGTGTGGCCCTCTTTGCTGTTAAATGAGCAAATTATTTATGTACATGCAGACTTTTTCATCTAATGGATGAAAGAAATCAGTCCCCTAAAAAAAGAAAGAAATAAATAAATTTTAAAATGCTTCTGCAATAACTTTTAAACTCTTTAACTCAACAATAGAATGACTCACAGAGTCTGATTATGCCTTGGCTGTGAAATTTGAAATCAGCCATGGACATCACTGAATGTGAAAGGGATAATCCAGTTTTTGTCGTGTGGATTTCTGGAAATTTCTTTAATTTGTTTCAAATCACATTTGTTGTATTACGACTTTCCCAATAGCTAGATGTTAAAGAACCTAGGAAAAAAACCAATTACAGGCTTGATCTGGCTGCTACCATGGCCACAAATGAAGCAGGTTAAACCCTTGACCTTTTTTTTTATTGTTGTTAACCTGCCAAGCAACGTTTAGTGATCAGTGCAGAATTGCAAGGTAATACATCAGCATGCAGCGCAGACTGACACACACTCTAACCCGTCCCCTGGCATTAGGAGAGGATTCTCTTTATCTGTCTGCATTCAGGAATTTACTGTCACTCACTTCTCCCAGGGCCCAACTCTCCTATCTTTATCCCCTTCATCTCTCCCTTCTCACACTGTCAGTCTTAGATCTTGTTGGATGTGTTTTATTCATTTTCCATTCTTTTACTCTGCTCAGCATCCATGTTCATTATATATTTCATTCTTTGGTGTTATTTTTGTCTGTCTCTGCGCCTATCAATGTCCTCTTTTTCCTCTCGAGGAACAATCTTAATATTTTGCCCTCCCATCTCGCAGAGCTTAATCTCAAAGCATGCTGTGGTTTATTGTGCCGAGTGTCAACTCTGTCTTAGGCATCAGTATTTGGTTTTACTGTCACACCCTTGCTGTCTTTTCCTGCTGTCTGTCCCCGCCTGCCGTGTTTGTCTGTCAGCGTTGGTGCTGATGGATCTCTCTGTTGTAGGATTACGGCACATTCTGCAGTCGCGAATGTCACTCGCGATGATCTGCATATCATTAGAGCATTGAGATGAGAGCGTGAGACTTGTTGAAAGATGTGAAGGGATTTTTCATCATGTTAATCATCTTTGATTCTGTATATTTCTCTCTATGCTTGACAGCCGACTGTCGACATGTAAACAGCATGACCAAACACGTTCTAATCTCAAGAACAAAGAAAAAACTGGAACTTTGCAACATTTATTTTGCCACTTAAGAGTTCTGATTTACATTTTCGACTATATGAATACATTTCATTTCCCAGTTATCAGTATTGGATTCCTTTTCTCATCTTCTCATCATCTCATTTTTTTTAACCTTTTTTTCCACACACATACTTAGCATCTTAGCAGTTTGATGTTCTTACATGGTGTATGGTTTTCAAAATGAAACTGTAGGAAAGTGACAATTCCAGCTCACATAAAATGTCATCCTGTCTCTTGCCATTTCATTTTGAAATGGTCTTGATGGACCATTAATTTATATTAAATCATATAAGCACTATAATGTAAAGTGATACATTATTTGCATTCTTCTATTCACATTTCAATATAAACGTACACAACACTGTTGTGAGCTCTGCTTTATTATTTGTATTTTTAAACCTTCTAATGAAAACCATACATCTAAAAGTAAAGCCACTGAAGCAAAAATGAAAATTTTCTGGCAAAAAAAACTCTTTTGTTTTAAGGTGTTGTAGGAGATAATGGAGGGAAGTGAGAGCAGAGGAAAGAGAAACCAGAGATTTCAGTAGCTTCTTTATCATCTCCGTGCTCAGACACAGTTTACTCTCTAGAGTGCCAGTAACCGTACTGAGATACATTAAACTCATCCCTCTGTTAAATATTATATTGGTGGCATGGGGAGACTTGTGCTGAAGCTGGAGTGATCGGCATGCTGGAGTTCTGCCTCTGTGATGTGCACACAGGAGAACAATTGCTTTTTAGGTGTTATCATTCATCTGACACTCACACAGACAGCGCTTACACATAGATACAGACGTATGTACACACAGCACACATAACTGTACAACTGTGGGCACACGCATTCACCTCAAGGAAGAAGCCATTTCTTTGTCCTCGAGCCTTCTCCCTTTAAGCTATGCCCAGGGACGTATATGGCTGTCTTTGTAGACATCAATGAAAAACCTCACGGTTATTAAGTGTATCACAGGAACTTCAAAGGAGTGATGATTCTCTGCCCCAGATGTCAGTTTCTTATGGTTTCGTGTGCAAGGTCGCTTAAGGTGTTTCTACAGCACAGTTGTGCCTGACGGCTGTTTAATGTAGGCAGGAAACAATGCATTATTCTACTTGCACGCAAAGTTTATCTCCTTAGGGTGGGTGGGAGAGGCAGTGTATGTGGACTTCACTTCCTCTGTTGCCCAAAGGCACACACATGCATAATCAAACATCAGGTTTTGTTTGACATCTATCCAAGTGATTGATCAAACGCAGTGAATTAATAAATAATCCCTACACACATGTAAAGTGGCGATCCAGACACTCAAAGTGTACTTGATCCTGGTAAATTAACAACAAAGAAACCTCACCTGCTTTGGCTTCAACTTACCCTCGAGTTGAGCAGCATTTTAAACGCTTGAGTTTGCCCAGGGCCATGGATTCCTGGTCAGCCTACTGATAGCGCTCCATACCTCAGGAGATATCAGCTATCATGCCGATTGCCTCAGGCAAAGTGTAGAGGTAGTGACACACACACATACAATACGCACAGACACAGACATTCTATTGCTGCTAAAATACCTATAAAATGACCTGCTTTCAGTCCAATATATGTGGTGGCCACAAACACACACATACACACACGCACACACACACATACACACTCCTTGTAGAAGAAACAGCTGAGAACAGAACCCATCATAATCTTTGTGATCCTCTTTGCCACTAGTTGCACACATGCCAAGCCTCCCAATGTTGGTACAGTGACTGCCACACATCTGTCAGGATAAACTATAAGGTGTTGAAACATCCTGAGGGGGAGTGAGAAATTTGTATTTTGTCAACCATCAGAATTTATGTAGAGAATTACTAATATTACTACCGAAATATTACTGGTGGTCTATTTCAGCACAGTGTCGCAGCGCTTCACATGCTACATGCTTTGTAAAAAAGAACACATTGGCAACTGAATAAATAGCAGATTTATGGATTACTTCCTTGTTCAGTGTTTCTCGAAAGTTTTTCATGGTAAGACAGATCATTGGGTTTGTTGGTTGCGTATAGCGGTTCGGTTGGCAGTTGCACTGGGAGTTGGGACTCGTATACAAAGGAGTACAGAAGGCAGATGGAGACATAACAGTGAGGGAAGGGCCACGCCGCCAGCAGCAGAATAGATGTAGTGAGCAGCAGACGGCATAGTCTTGCTGTGAAAAATTTCCTTTGATTTTGGGTGTGAACTCTCAGACGTGCACACACACACACACAAAACAGTTGAAAGTCAGGACAGCCCTGATGTTTTAAGATGGAAACTAAGAGCTTAATCTCATATTTGTTTTGAATGAAAAAATGAAGTCAGTAAAAATCTTCATTTATTTATCTAGAAGTGACTTTCTAATCTAAATATTGGCTGTTGCAGCATGCACCATCTGGCTGTTATCAAAAGCACAACAGTCCAGCACAAAGAGGAGTGACCTCATGTTGGATAGGCACCCTCTCTTCACACTTCACTACCACACTCACACATACAAAGACACACTTTAACACTTGCTTCAGACAGCCCCAAAACCTGTGATCATAGTTCCACCTTTGTGTGCGCGCCACACATAAATGTGAGTTATGTTTGTTGGACAAGCACGAGTCTGTTGGAAAACAGTTTTCATGGAATCTGATCTAAAGATTTAATGTGGCAATTTTTAAATCAGGGTCACCGTCAGTTTGCAGGATAAGTGCTCTATTTATATTATCCAAACTGACTTAAACATCGCAGGTCTGTGAATCACATTAATTAGACTTAAGTCAGAATCACATCAAGAATTTGATAACAGATTCTGCTTTACAAAATCAAGAATTACTTTCAACTTTTTGACTTTCAACTGACTTAACATAGCCTCAAGTTTAATGACTTGAAAGACTCCAGCCTCTCCCTACGCCCAAAGTGTGATATTCTTGGCTAGCAGCATATTCACAAATATAGCAGACACTCTGGCCTATGTGAAGGTCAGAAGCACTTGTGTTGATGTGCTTTTGAATGAATGATTATACCTTCATGAAAGGTTTCTTTTAGTGGTGAAGGATGTACTGTACATATCTTTGAGAGTTGTTGGTTATGGTGCAATGGGAGCTTTGTATGAAAAGACATTTTATTCAATAGGAAATAGAAAAGACACCTTCTTTGTTTTGTTTAATGCAGCGTTCAATTTTGGTTTTACAGAAAAGTGTCTCTCTCAGGACATTTTGAAAAGGTACATGAAACCCTTTTTCCGAGTGTCTTACTCAATTACCAATTTTTAAAACACTAAAAGAGTCATGTTATTGTATATCTATATTATATCAGATCATATGGACCCAAATAAGATAAGACAATATGATTCTTAAACATCAGAAGGTGAAAACCAGCTGCTATAACGAAACATTGGGTCACAAGCTTAGAAAGAGCAGACCAACAGCAAGAACATTCTTACTGTGCATTGTCATTACAGGCCTTTTGATTGTTAAATAATCTGCTCTGACTGGACAGCTGTCAGTGATTACTCAGTAAAGTAGATCCTACATCACAAGCCAGCATCAAAACTGTATCATCAAAGTTTTTCTCTGCAGATTTCTCCAAGTGTCCTGATTCTTGAAATTTTTTGGACAGAAAATAAGACAATATCCCTAATTGGTTCAAAAAAAAACCTTGTGGTGAGTTTTTGTTAGGAAAGCCTTTGAAAGAGGGTGTAAAGTAAATTTAGCTCTATTGAGGATGATTTCAAAGCTGCTTTTTGGTATGGTCAGCACATATGAGAGGCCTTTTATCCTTTTGAAGGGCTGGAGGAATGAGACAGTCTGAAGCAGATTCCTATTGTCTGTGCATAGCTCCTCACCTTCAGTGTGAGGTCACACAGGACTGGTACACAAACACACACAAACACACACTAAGATTTCAGCCAGCTTATGCTGTATTTGCTATCAGGGAGTTGAGATGAAAGTCAAGGTTGCAGTGAAGTTGAAATTGAAGCGTTGTGTGTGTGTTTGTGGGGGTATATGTGTGCGATTTTTTATTTGCACCTGCTAAGTGAAGCCTGAACTTGGCCTTCAGGCTTTCTGAGAGATACATAGGCTCTGATTATATTAGCTGTCTCCTCACCTCAGCATGTTGTAGCTATGTCTGCCAAGCCAGAATGTGCTGAACTTTTCACCTCTGGTTTTAACACCAATGTTGCTGCACCTGTATGTTAGTTGTGGGGGAGGAGGGTATCATCTTTCTTTATGATACTATTTATTTTATTTTATTGATCGGGATATGGACATACTGTCAGCGTGCAGGATTAGTCACCTAGTAGGACCATCTATTTTGCACAAGGAGGTTTGAACAACAATACTGCCATTTATGACCTCTATGATGATGGAGGTGAAGTACTACACTGTGTGTGCTTTTAACAGCGGTACTGCTCTGGCATGTAAGAGGCATAAATTACTTAAAGAACAAACAGCTTGGAAATCGTCCTCAATAGAGCTAAATGAGATTTCCTTTCCGACAGCCTACACGTAACGTTTGCGTCCTCCACCTCTGCATTTCCCCCTGCCAGGAAAACACACACAGGCAGACATTAAGTTTAGCATTCACAGGAATGCCATGTATAGTTAGGCATTGTTCATCACTACATAAAAGCCTAAAAAAAGGAAAAAGATCCCTCCTCCACTTCTTTTATTTCAGTTTTACAATGTTCTTTCATGATCGCAGAGCTCCATCTTTTCCCCTGCAGGTGGGTAAATTAACCAAACAAAGCAGCTCATTCCTGTCCCCTTGTTGAAGTGGCAGCTTTTTGAGTAGTTCTATTAGCCTAACACTAACAAGAACATTTACCCTGCAAACCCTTCCTTAATGACACTGATTGGCTGGTGTTCTCAGGATATGATGTGCTATTTCAGAAGAAAAGAAAATACAGTTTGACAAAGAGAAGTTTGAATTCAATTATAGGCACACATGAAAAGATTAGCTGTTAGATATAGGAATTATAGGTATTGTGGGGTTTTTATTTTTTTATTTATTATTATTATTTATTTTAAATATTCTGCAGCAGCTGTGTTGTGAACATTTGGACTGCACACTGAAAATAATTAAAACACTTTTTCTTCATTACAGTTTTACAGTGATTGCTCCCTTTGGTCACAGAATTCCCCCTCATAGTTTCCTTTCCAGTTTTTATAGAATATTGAACTCAGCATTTGGTAGTTAAATCAGAGGAATATAAGCACAGACCCACCCCAGTACATACAGTATTTCCACAGAGATCTTAGATAATCAACAATATGTTGCACACAACACACTTTATAGTTTAAGATACAGCACATTCATTTAATTCAGATATATAAATACTAAACTGTGAGTGAGAGACTTAAATGAAACATAAAAAAAAAAAGAAAAAGAAATGGATAAAAAAAGGTAAGAAGTAACAAAATGTATTATTGTTTTCATCTATTTTGTCCAGGTGGGAACAAGCTCAGGGGACAGCAGTTCCGTCTAGACTGGGCCTGGATCTCTCTGGAGAAAGAGTACTACGTGGTGGACGAGGAGGACAAGTTTCTGGAGGTGGTGTTCAGGCGGAGAGGCTACCTGGGAGAGACTTCTTTCATTGGTAAGTCTTTTTATCTTTCTGTCTCTCTTCCTTTCTCTTTCAAGAGCACTTGCTTTTATGCATTCTAGCAACATGGCCTGTCAGTTGGTCAATCAGTCCAGCACCATCCCTTTCACACCACCATGAGGTTGACATGTTTAGTTTTGATTTCCATGAAATTTGGTACAGACACTTATGTCCACCCTGAGGAGGAATTGCAAGACATTTTCTGATGTCAAAAAAGTGCATCAAAATGTAAAAAAAACTATACTTCTCTTTCTATAATACACATATGTGGACCAAACATAATCTCCAAAAATTGAAACCAAAAGCATTTGAAAAATGTCCTTTCAACACAAACTATAATTAGATTTATCCCCCAAGCCTAAATAATTTTGTTTGGCCTTGAGCCATTTCAAATATTACAAAATATTAGTTTTTGTTATGAGTTTGAGGAGGTTAGATGAGATAGCTGAGGGCAGTGTGATGCCCTGTGCAGAGATGTAACTCTGTACTTGTGAGTAGAAAAGCAATGTCAAGAAAAGTTGTTTTGCTACAAGAGTGCTTGTGAAGCAAACCGCCATTTCAGTCAGTCAACTCACGTTTGATATGTTTATTATAGCAGTATAGCATATTTTAGATTTTGGCATCAAGGCTCCGACCTCATCACTCCCCGCAGATATGTTTACATAGAGATATTGGGGAGTGATGCGCAAATACCTTAACCCCCAGTCGGAGCCTACAGGTCGATGCTGGGGTGGTGGGGCTTACAGCGCAGCAGCAGCAATACGGATGCAGGGCAACAGCGGCACCGACAGAGCAGAGGAAGTTATGGCGGTCCATTTATGCAGTTTAAATAGACCGCCATATTGGAAGGGAGCGCTTGGTTAGTGATTATGGAGTGAGGCATGTCAAGTGTGTATATCCATGCAGCTCGAGTTGACTGTCTGAACTAGCTCGCAGGCTTCGCTCCATTTTCCTTGATGTTCAAAGTTCAGCTTCATTTTTCTATGAAGGGCAAGTGGTTTGTCACATTGAGGATATGACAAAGTCCTCAAAACAAGTTCATGTTAAAAATAAATCTGCATTGCATTGTCCAGGTGGATACAACAAAAAAACACAGAGAGCATAAATACTGGTGAGATTACTGAGGTTAGAGCAAGTCATTGATAAGATAACATCATTGACATCATTATCACCACAATTAACAGAATTGTCACCCCATCATCTCCTTGTCTCCTTGAAGTAGAGCAAAGCTGTAGATATGAATGGGTGTTTGTTCGTTTGAACTGGAAGTTCCTGAGGGCTCCGACACACCAAGCTGACAATCGGTGTATGGTCAACCATTGCCGTACAGATTGACTGCCACTGTGTCCGTTTGAGATTGGCTATTTTGTCTTTTCCTAGTATTATTAAGAGTGGAAATATAGATAACTTTTATTTTCTCTCATGCACGCAAGCTTCTTTTTGGCTGATGCGTCAGACTATCTTTGTCAAGTGGTTTTATGTAGGTGGGTGAGACCAATACAAAGCTACATACTTAGGAAAGTGATTTAATGTACTGTAGGCTGTTACTGTGTGTTCCACATTAAACCTGTTTTGCTTTTAAAATTTAGCTTGTCATCGATGTAAGATAGCGTATGAATGAATGGCTACTCTTAGCCTTTTAGCCATATTAGCCTGTAAAAATATCTCGTCACAGCAGTTGACACCATTTCTAGAAGACTAAGTGAATGATCAGCCGAATTAAAAATGAAGTGAGTGTCATGCCAGCTGCAGCACACATCAGTGTACAAAACACAGAGTGGGCAGAGAACACACTGCTGGCTCTGCTCAAATCTCAAATCCAGCCAGTTCCACAAACATCAGTGCCAGAGTTTTTAATAAGCTTTTTGCCCAGCAGATGGAGGTGATTTTGTGCTGGAAACAACACCGCAGCATGGTTTTGTGCTTATGTCTGAGTGTTTGTGCAGGTTCAAAGGTTAAAAGGATGATGATGATGTTGTCCCTGAACGCTCCCCTTAGCCCTGACTGTCATGCTTCAGCTTGTTCACTCTGGTAGAAGCAGCAGCCGTAAGCAGCTTTTACTCCCTCCCACCTCTCATTGTCATTCTGATCCTTGTTAATCTTTGGGTCATGTGTTAGCATCACAGTGAAGCAGTTTATGTAAGCTTTGAGATTTATCTACCTGTGTTTGTATGTGATTCCTCTTGGGAAGGTTTGAGTATATCTCCTGGGCACACATGAAAGCTTGCGTTCTGACTCTCATCTCTTTGCACAGTTGGCGTGTGAGCACCTGGTTATCTCTGACCACACACACAACACATACACACGCATACGCTTTCAAGCCCTCTTTCTGAATGAACGTATAACATGGTATGTCGACATGGTACTTAAATGTCTCAGTGTGAAAGTGCTTTCCATCTGAGCTGATGTTGCTACAACATGTTGAGCTGAGGCATTTTTATTCATAAGTGCACAGTCTGAAGTAAGATTAAAGGGAAGTACTATTTGCTTGTAACCTTTAGGAAAAACATGTATGTTTCTCCACAGCACCAAACATGACAAGTCACTTTTACAACAGTATTTTGTCTTATAACCCAAATAAAACTTGCTTATATGCCTGCATGTGCAAATTTCATGCCATATATGCCAAGTGTGGATCTGGTCAGGCAATGATGATGAAATATGGTCCAGTTTAGGGCAACACTGAATGAAAAATTGAAACTGATAAAAGTCCTCTCATAAGTTTCGTAGATTTCAATTTGCTGGGCTGGTGAACAGAAGAATTGAGTGAGTGAACTAATAGCAGTGCGGCAATATACTTATTGTGGACAAAATAGCAGGAACACCACACAGTGTAATGCGGTGGTTCTCAATTATTTTCTGTCATGCCCCCCCTAGGGGACAGACATTTTTTCAGAACCTGATGATATTTATCTGCACAAACCACTGTATGGGTTGCTGGCACCAGCATTCTGCATACAATCACCTGATTATCAAAACAGATTAATAAAATGAGCTGAGATAACATCTGCAACAACTTAAAACAATTTCCAAGTTGAGTTTATTAACTCAATTTGTAACATTTAAACAAGACTGCTCAGTCTGTGTGATTCTCAAAACAGAGAAAAATGATTCACTGGGATGTGCATTTCTATAGACTTAACACAGTAACATTCAAAACTTTTTTTAACTGTAAACATTGGTCACCCTTCAACTTCATCAGCTTATTCCTTTTCAAAAAGGTATACGACTTTTTAATGTTTGGTTTTTTTTGTGCAAAATTTGCAACAATATTGCTTATATTTAAC
The DNA here is from genome assembly GCF_905237075.1 of Dicentrarchus labrax. Lineage (NCBI taxonomy): Eukaryota > Metazoa > Chordata > Actinopteri > Moronidae > Dicentrarchus > Dicentrarchus labrax. The sequence continues at coordinate 18,599,001 of NW_026136705.1, read as the reverse complement.
GTTTGTCTGTTAGATGTTCTTTGAGTTATTCCTGGAGGTCGTCTGAAATGTCAAATATTCGTCTCCCAATCGTGTCAATGGAAAGGGAGCCAGTATTCAGTGTCTCTGCACTTTTCTCACCTAGCATGATTGTGACCATGTCCAATGCTGCCGGCGTATTAGCTCCTCTGCTATTGTGTGAGGTTTTTTTGCACCTTGCGATGTGGTGGTATTTGTACGAGGCTAATGGTGTGTTTTTATTTACTGATGCCGCACTCACAAAATGACCGGCCTGTTGGCAATACTCATCGAGCTTTCAATGAAAAAAGTCCAGAGGCTTATTGACTGAAGGTCTCCAGGTGCCGTCTTAATTTGTTTGGTTTCATGCTGTCATTTCCAACCGTATTCACGGTAAACCCAAAGGCTTCATCGTATTTCCTGCTCTTATTAGGTTTATGCCGGTTACCGTCACTTGCTGTTCTTGCCTCTGACGCCTCCTCCGTTTTTCTTTTTACTCCTGTCAGAAACTTCTCCATCTCTCCTCCTCCGTCAGTCACCCCTGACTGTCGCGCCCCACTATTTGAGAAGTACTGGTGTAATGCAATCCAATCTAATACTGCTACAGGAATGGTACTCTCAAATGACACTTGGTGTGTACTACTTTTAAGACTGTAGTTTGTGTCGCTGTTAAGCAGATATCTCATTAAGAGTCAGTGGTGGCCTTTGCTCATTTAGGTTTCATGTGTTTGGCTCAAGTCTGAAGGAGACTTTTGAGAGTTTTCCTCTTGCCACAGTCCATACTTTGCAGTGTGCTTGAAGCGAGCACTCGACTGGCCTCTTCACAAGTGGCCTCATTTTGCCTTGGTATTGGTCAGTTAGCTAACACATACTTCTGATGGTACTCAAGATATAATATGACTCACTTGTGTCATTGCCTTTGTGATTTTGATTTGCATAGGATGGACAAAACAGAGCACACTCACAAGTTTCAGAAAAGTCTCGAAAATCATATACTAAACAGATAAACAGCTGGCTATTTTATGCAGATTCATCTTTACTCTTTAAAGTACGAGTGTTTCGGATTTAGTGCCATCTAGCAGCGTAGTTGCCTCCTTCTCTTCACCCTCCCCTTTCAAGTGCTAAAGAGAAACAAAAAATGCAGCGCTATCTAGAGCCAATGTTTGTTTTGTTCGTTTGGAAATTTAAGAAAATAGTGAAAAATGGCCATTTCAAATTTTCAGAGCCCAGAGCGACATAATTCAGTCAGTGGTTTTGTCCTACCAACAGTCTAAAATCCAAAGATATTCAATTTACTCTTTTACAAAACAGAGAGAATCAGCAAATCCTCCTGCAAATGTAAAGTGGACACTGCATATAGACAGACAGACAGGGATTAGACAGGGATTGAAAAGCAGGGACCAAGACACCCAGCGAGGTTGTCAGAAGCTTGCTGCCGTTGCAAGGGCTAGCTGATTAAAGCTGCCGTGGTGCCTGGCAACAGTGTGGAGGAGAGCTGTTACACATGCCCCATCACAACAGGAAGTACAGGTAGAGAGGATCAGTGAAGGAGGAACGCAGAGATAGGATCAAGGTTCAAAGATGCCCCCGCAAAGCACAGCTCAGACAGAACTGGGCTGGATAGCATGGGGATCATATTGGATTCTTCTAGCATTGTTTTCAAGATTATACCTCACTTTCTCACTTCTTATGAAAAAAAAAGAAAGAATAAAAAATTAGAGCTTCAGCTTAATTCTTCATTGGCTTGTGCCCTCCTTCCTCACCTGCTGTGTCGTCTTCCAATTGAGTTCTTCCACATTTCCCTGTCTCATGTGGCACTGCCCCACTGACTTGTCAACCCACTTAACCTGTCTCACCTCCTTTTTCTTTTCAACCATAATCTCACCTCATCTCCCCGTACTGAGCGTTTGGTCCTTTTGCTCCTAACCTGCTTTTCCTCATCAAAGACACTACCTCTCTTCTTCCAGCTCCCTTACTCCCTCATAGCCCTGGGTCTATGCCATAGGCTGTGTCTTATATCCTTCCTCCACCCACTCTCCATTTGTCATTCGTCTTATATCTAACTCTCTGTCTCACTCCAGCGCAGAGCTCACTTGCCGTTTGTTGTCGCTCTGTCTTCTATTTTCCCACTTCCTTGTGTGCACCCTCTATTCGGTTGTCACCCATTGTGGTGAATTTCTGCTGGTTCCTCTCCATCTTTGTCTTTGTTTTGACACATTTTCTTTCTCTGTTTCCTTCATGAAACCCTCCACTATCAGGTCCACATTCTCTCCACATCTTTCCTCTTTTTCCTTTCCTTTCCTTTCCTTTCCTTTCCTGTCTTCTTTTCTATCTGCTTTGCTGTATGAGGAATATAAGGAACCCCATGGGGGCAAAAATGGAATTGAATTCTGATTCTTATTTTTTACTCCTTGCATCAGTCAAAGCTCACTCCTTGAGGGCTCTTTCTCCACTGTCCTTTTCTGTTCTGTCGTTGCTCTGAGAGATAAATTGAGGATTGTTAACAAGATGTACATTTGCCAGGTTAATCATCTCCTGTGGGATGTATTCCACCCTCATTATTGTTGCCATGCATGGTGGATGGAGATATGATTTAATTTTACCAGGAGAAAATGTTGCCCCCCTGAACCCCTTTTCCACAGCTCTCCACCTCAGTTGCCTGACCTTAATGATATAATGAGCATGAAGGTACCTGCAATCATAGATGTTATGATGAATTGTATATTTTACATTCAGCCACACTCAGTATATGCATTTAATACTCAGATAAACCACAGTACAGAACAAAAGAAAGTTTGCAGCTATATACAGAAGTTGTGTGTGTTTGTGAGCAGCCCTCTGTGTCTGTGAGTTTGTGTGTGTGTGTGTGTGTGTGTGTGTGTGTGTGTGTGTGTGTGTGTGTGTGTGTGTGTGTGTTAAGGAAACACAAACACAAGGGACTGTAGCTCTGAGGAACAGCACCACAGAAATCAAAAGCCCTTAGGGTGGGTATATCTCCACCTGCTGAGAAGGAACCCTAGTGTGACCCCAGGCAATGTCTCTTCCCTCCAGGGAGTCCAGCACTGGTGGCGCAATGCAGCTCCACCCTTTTAAGATCAACACTTTCTCTCTCTGGAGGGCAGCTTCATGTATACGTGTGTTTTATTTGATGTGGATCAACTCATCATCAGAATATAAAGATCGATAGAAACCACTTGTTATGAGGTCACTTTTCTAGAGAAGTTATAATCATTCATTATATCAATCCTATTTCTTTTCAACGTCAAGTATATAACATTTAGGAGGATCTATCGGCAGAAATGTAATGTAATATTCATAGATATGTTTTCATTAGTGTATCACCTGAAAATAAGAATCGTTATGTTTTTGTTACCTTTTTGTTGTTTTCTACAGTAGCTCAGAACAGATAAACAAAACACTGGCTCTAGATTGGGCCGTTTGCATTTTTTGCTGCATTTTACGGCCACCATAGTTTCTCCTTGGAAGAAACTAGATTGCTAGCTGCCACTAAACCCTACATATGTCAATACACATCATATCGAATTAAATTCTGGGATCTGTGTATGTGTAAGCTATCATCATGAGCTACATTTACTGAATTAAACAGGACTGAAATCTTGCTGTTTTAGAGGTTTATAGTTTACAGGTACACAATACCTGTGTTTATATATCCAGTCCAGACCGGATCTGATGCTGGTGGCACATCTTAAAGATTGCAATGTTTCTTGGTTAGTGTGTCTATCCAACCAAAACTCCTGTCCACAGCAAGATATCTAATAATTTCTGCACAAATTGCAATGAAATTTGCTGTTGATAACCATTGTAGTGATTTTTATTTTATTTTTTTCACTGACCGTACTGACTTTTTCTCTAGCACCACAAAATAACAAAATCCAATGACGGGATTGCCATGGAACTTACTAAGCACATTTATGCTTCCCCAGAGGATGAATTCTCTGGGTCAGAACTGGATGTGTGACAAAACTACTTTAACTTTATTGCAGTTTAAAGTCAAGTGAGAAACAGGATTTGGGTTTAAGCTTACTCATGTACAGTATTGGTGGCATTTTCCCTGTACTCCCTGATGCTCTATACTGGTAAATACCATCCGTTTTGAATTTAGAATGCTGCTGTTTCATGATGATGTTGTATTTTTGATGTACCCACTTGTGCCAACCAGCTTTGTACAGCCTTTATCTAAGAAAGCTTGACCCAAGATGATTTTTTTGTTGCATTAGTGCAGCTGCAGTGAGCAATAGAAGCATCATTAGCTTTTTCTTGCGAAAAGCACAGCAATAGAGAATGTTGAGGTAACAGTGCCTTGATGTGCAGTGTGGGGTTGTTGACAAATATGAGGTGAATTAGGCTGTTATATTTAATTCACTGCAGGTCAAATGTGAAATATTGCAGCATTGCATTATGGTTGGCTGTGGTGCTTATCTTTTAAAAAGATGGTTTGATTTGAAATTGCTACAAAACCGAGAGAAGTATTTGCTATTGATGTTCTGGTGTTCAAACTAGAGCTGCAACAAATTAATTGATTAGTTGTCAATTATTCAATTAATAACCAACTATTATGATAATTGATTGCATCGGTTTGAATTTTTTTTTTAAGACAAAAAGTCTTAATTTTCTGATTTCCAGCTTCTTGAATGTGAATATTTTCTAGTTTCTTTAATCCTCTATGGCAGTAAACCTTGGGTATCCTTTGGTTAACAAGGCAATTGAGAACATTATCTTGGGCTTTTGGAAACAGTGATTAACATGTTTTATCATTTTCTGAGATTTTATAAACCAAACAATTAATCCATTAATTGATAAAATAATTCACATGATTCAGCAATGGAAATAATCATTAGTTGCAGCCATAGTTCAAACTCCATAACCTTCTGATCCCATTTTTCCACATTTGTGTTGAGGGTTAATTGTGAATTAATAAAATTACCGAGTGTGACTGTGTAAAAATTCCTACATGCACGGTTATTTTCCGCTTGAATTTTACATACAACACTCACCTCTCAGATCTTACAGCGTGTATGATCTGATGTATCCAGTCTCATCTGCATGTGTTTGTCACCTTCTTTTTTCTCTGTTTGTGCAGGCTTGTGAATGTCTGAAAAAGGAAAACAAATCCTTTTTTATTTACAGGAGCATGCATCGGCCTGGCATGCCTCCACTCAGCGCGCTCTCGTGAGGCACTTGTGAATGTAGACAAAGGCATATGAACAGCACATTTCCAAATGTAATACATTATTGTATGGCTTATGCCACCTGGGTTTCCTTGATGTGTGTTTGATGTGAAACCCAGTGGCACCTGTGAACTCTCCTACATTGAAGAAAGTGTATCGATGGGATGAATGTTAGACGGATCGTTGTAAAGTGGATTCACATGAAAGACCTATTATTAATGAAAGAGACAGTTGAAGAGAAAAGGAGGCAACACACACACTCACATTCGTACCTCACCCCTGGGAAATAATCGTGGTAGCTAATCCATCTCAGTAAGGTGGAATATGCTTATTTAAACGCTTCAGTCACAAATTCATTTCACACATTCCTGAGGCTCTGTAAGTGATCAGTGAAGAAAAATAGACGCAACGCTCTTTTTCTCACCACTCTCTGAACAACATTAAAGGGTGTGAATATCTAATCTGTTTTTCATCTGTTTCTCTTTCCTGCCTGTCACCCTTTCATGGTCGCTTTCTTTGTTTTGTCTCCTCTTCCTCCTTCTTAATATTTTTTTTAATCATCTGGCCTCTTCTCTCCCTGCCTTTTTCTTTTGTACGTCTGTATCTCTCAGGCATTGGCACAGAGGATGGTAGTGCAAAGAAGGATGAGGATTTCAAGGGCAAGTCCCAGAGACAGGTCCAGTTCAACCCGGGACAGACCAGAGCCACGTGGCGGGTTCGGATACTGACTGATGGGAAGTATGAGCAAGTTGAGACCTTCCAGATCTTGCTGTCAGAGCCAGTGATGGCAGTGATGGAGTTCCCTGCCACAGCAACAGTTGAGATCCTGGATCCGAGTGACGGTCAGTACTGATTAGACCATTAGACCATTGATAGTCTTTTGTGGTGTCAAGAAAAGTGGAAAGTACATTTACTCAAGTATATTGTAATAATAGTATCAAGAATATAGTATATAATATTAATGTTTGAAAATAGTGATGTATGTGCAGAGTTTAACACTAGAAGGATGTTTTCACATTCATCTGCTTTTCAACATTTCTCTGAGCTTACGAGAAAGCTAGAAAATCTGATTTCAAGGGGTGGGGCCTGCAAGCATGGTTTGTGACATCACAAATATTTTGTAAGTAAATCCTGGTCCAATATACAACTTATGCAAATTTAATGTAGATACTTAAAGGCACCTGACCACATACACTGAGAATGGACTCTACAGTGAAGAAGGAGACATATTGTGTCCTCTTTAATTAAAATTTTGAATACATTACTTTTACTTGAGCCTTTCTACACTGTGGTAATTGCAACTTAAGTACAAGATTTGAGTATTTATTCCACCACTGATGACAGTGATGATGACAGATGAAGGTATTGTTGTCCACATTTGCATTATTATTATTATTTGAATTTATCCATTATTTTTTGCACATTTAGTCTGACCATTTTAAGAGAATTTTCTATCCTTGAAGAAACAATTTTCTAGATACTGTGTACAGATGTGGAATATTAGGTTTTGGCAGCATTCATGTATAACAGGGATGCCCAAAGTTTTCTGTATATATTATACATATGAAACTTGACTGTTTACTGTGTGCCAACTCAAACAAACAGATTATTAAAAAGTATATTGTATAAAGAAATAATTTATTCTGTATTTCCACAAATTTCCATGAATATGTTTTTATTCAGTTTAGTGTGTCTATTTGATGTGATATCCATTATTCAAAATGAAATTCAAATGCAGCCCCCATGGACAGACAGTATGGAACATTGAAAATCGAAGTTAATAGAATATATCCAAAGAGGTGTTTGCTTTGCCCATCTGAATAGGCAAATATGACTAAGCTAAGTTTCTGATATTCATAATACACACCTCACAAAATCCCAACTGCCACTCAAGTATTCCTGTTACAAAGCAATGAAAAATACACAAACCTTTACTGCATTGCACATGTGTTGTGTGAAGTATCAGTCAACTTGGCACACACAGAATGAAGACTTGTCAATATAAACATTGCCTACTGTAGATATAGAGTCATGTTGAATCTGCCCTCAGGCAAAGAGGAGAAAGAGAGTTTTGACATGACAGCCGGTAGAGATTTAATATAGGGATGATGACTGTGTTGCATTGTTACACTTAATAGCACTGAGTGATATGCCTAAAAGCAGTATGATTAGAGTTACCTGTTTATTTATTTGTCCATTATCATCAGGACAAATAAAAGGTTCTCAATGGCTTTACTAAATACTGATTTTGCTATTTAGTGGTGAACATTAGTCAACCCCTAATGGTTAAGTATGGAAAGTGTCTCAAGCATGCACATACAAAAAAACTTCAGTGTTTTGCTTTCTCTCTTAAACCTGCCATTTCCACTCGCCTAGTTCTTTGTGTCTTTGCCTCCAAATTGAAATGTTAATGGAATATTGGGTAGTGCAACGGACTGGCTGCTCTGCTTTATCAAGGCCAGATTTAGTCTTCTGCAGCTTTTACATTTAGTTTTTTGTATGCATTACTCCTCTCCTCTGTGCAACTTTTATGTAATTATAGATGCGCAACAAAGATGGAAAGACTGAAGCCTCCATTATAGTGACACAACAGCTGCTCTCATCACTCTCTCCCTCTTATCTGTCTTCTCGTTCTCTCTCTGTCTTTTCTCTAGGTCTTGATCTCTCGCTTTCTCCCTCACATTCTCGCTCCTCAATCTATCCTCCCCTGTGGGTTAATTATGGTGTGTGCAGAGGGCAGGGGCTGTTTTGTTTTCTGTCATCTCTGGGGATTGTCTAATGTGACAGAAATGTGCTACTCTGTACTCTGATGGGCTTTAGCTATGATTGTGGTGTTAGCTGTACTCCAGCTTCTTTCTCTAATGATGAAAACTGGCTTTGTCTGGTCTTCTGTTTAGCCTGGAGATTCCCTCCCCAGAGGATGTGTCAGCTAGGCTAATAGCTTTAGAGGAGGAGAGAGGATTGCTAAGCTTTAACCAAAAGTGTTCCAAAATTAAGGAGAGCATAACAGACTGAGTTTTTCTTCTAATGACATGGGCAATCTCTGTTGTCTGTGCGAATGCCTGAAGCTCTTCTGTATTGTTTTATTTTTGTTTTAGTTGTAAGAATGTGTACCCTACACCATCATTCTGTATTAGCCTGCTGCTACTTTGATTAATAACGAGAAGTGGGCTTGTTCTGTGGCGCATTTGCCTGTGGTACACCCACTTTCAGTGCTGCAGCAGACACAAACTCTGTTTAATTACAGGGTGTGATAGCCTAGCTTTCCTCCTGCAAAACTTTATGGCTTTCTTTCATATATAATCCATGCACAGTGCTGACTAGAGATGAAGGTGGCAGCCTGCTGTTTTGTCTGTTTGCTGCAAGCAGTACCAGCATCTTGCTACAGTCAGTGATATCTTTCTTGCTTCCTCTACAGCGAGGATGCTATATGTCTTCACAGCAGTAACTCCACTGCATTTTGCACCAAGGTCATACTGCTAAATTATGAAGAACTGTTTTCTGTCTTGTAATTTTTGTTGTTGTTTTGAAATCGTAAGGCCAGCACATCCGTGTGTAATTATAAGAGCTTTATCTCAGTTAGGATGTGACATATCTTGACTAATGTAGGGCACGTCAGACGAGGGACTGCATTCTGTGAGGTTGCAGTTGCATTGAGCTCTGACATGCTTTTGTGCTGTGTTTAGGTGGATACTGGCATCAACAGTCCTCTTGTTTTACATTTTAGGCGTTTAGCTGATAGGCTTGACCACTTTTACAAGCTGGTGATAAGTAAAATGCTCAGCTATCAGAACAACAATCAGACAGTAAAAACTGGATACATAGAATATTCATGAAATGATCAATAATGGAGAAGTTCCAGGCATAAACATAAAAGCTGAACAGGTTTTGTTCTTTCGTTTTATTGTTTATGGCAAGACAGTAGCAAGATCAGGTGCTTCAAGTATTCACTATTTTAACACCCTCTGTGAAAGCATGTGTTTTTTTTTTTTTTTTTTCTCCCCATGAATGTTTTAAAGTGACTGCATGTTTTCCTCCAAGAGATGAACTTGACTCACTTGGCTGGAAATTTGCTTTTTCTAAATCTTGGGTGGATTTAGAGCCACTAGAAGAGCAAAGTGTGAGGTGAAATGTGAAAGTACTGTGAGGAGAAGAGGTGTGGAGAGAGAGAAGAAAATCAGGGTATAGTGGTGTGTGTGTGTGTGTGTGTGTGTGTGTGTGTGTGTGTGTGTGTGTGTGTGTGTGTGTGTGTGTGTGTGTGTGTGTGCGTGTGTGTAATAGGTAAGCAGTGGACCCTAATCCCCTGCTATGAGTCCCTGTACCCCCCTGGGGAGTGACAGATTGTGGGCAGTGACAGAAAAGAAAAATGAAGGAGAGGGGAGAAGATTGAGAGGAGAGAGAACAATTTAGGGAGAGTTACCGTGAGAGAAGAAAAATGTTTGACCCCCTGCGGTGCGTAAGATTGTCTCATGTTGATGACTTCATCCCAAAGAGTCATCTGTTGATGTCTTTTTATGCTGGGTGTTGAATCAAACATCCAAATCTGCTTGCTTGCTCATTTTTCACACTCCAGCGCTTGCCATTTTAATGCCAAAGTTGTTGTTGCACGACCAAGCCACAAGTGTCTTGAAGTCCCCATTATTGATTCACTCAAGAAAAGAGAGGGGAACGGGGGAACAAAGTCACAAGAAGATCTGGGACAAGGTGAAGCTAAGTCCACTATGTTAGTGTTTTTATTGGTCCCTGTGCGTCTGTGGAAAGTAGCTCCAACATTTATTGTTTCTATAATGCCGGTAAGTTCTTCGCTTTGATAGATGATGCTTTCACTGGCTCTCAGTCTCTCTCCCAATCACCCAATCTCCTCTCAGAGACGGAAAGTAAGAGAGATGGTCTGGCTGACCCCACTGTGTACAGAGGAGTCGGTGTGTGAAACTCCCAGCTGATTCACTCTGAGAGGCTTGCATGTGTAATTGTCTGCGACACACCAGGCAGTAAGGAAAACTTCCAGAAGGGTCTCTTTGAAGAGCACCTCTAGTTGCATCAAACCGAAAACTGTGATGGAGAGTTATTTTTGAATATGAATAAGCACACTGCAGGACCACCACTTCAATAGATCCGAACAAAAAATGTCATCTTCCGCTCGCTAATGCAGAGCCAGAACAAAAGCTTGTATCAGTCCTTGATGGCCTAATGTACTGTGGATTTTTGCAGATTGTTATACATATCATTACCCTTTTCTTTTTTCCTCTGACTCCCTCCGCTACCTCTCTTTTCTCCTCCAAACAGAGTCGACTGTGTTCTTCCCGGAACAGATCCACTCAGTGCAGGAAGATGTTGGTGAGCTTTTCATCCCGGTGCACCGCAGTGGAGACATCAGCCAGGAGCTCATGGTGGTCTGCTACACACAGCAGGGTATGGACTAGCCTTTTTTCACCCCATCTAACCCATTTAACTTCAATGTACCTTGCCTGCCATGCTGCCTTGCTGGCCAGACTGACCATATATGATGGTGAATGTATTTAAAGCTCAGTGAATATTTTGTGACCTCATATACTGTATGTACATAAATAATGTAATAGTTTGAAGTATATAGATGAAAAATATTTAAATCTTTTTTTTTTCTCAGATTATGCAAACAAAGTATAACCAGACATAAGTAATAACTGCAATTTACATTTGGATCACAGATTGTGTTTTTCTTAATTTCTGGTATCCATAGTGTTTTAATTAAATGTTAATGTATCTTTAATGTGTCTGGTGGTGTGTCAGGTGCACCTGTTGCACCTTTCCTGCTTGACAGTGCCAATGAAGTCTTTTTAAAATGCAGCAAATGTACCAGAAGAGATGCAGTTCACACCACATTTGCATTTTCACGTAAAGGAAGTAGCAACATAAGCGCAGTAGCATCACAATTAGACGTCGGTGCCTTTTCCATGGTTTACAGTAGTTCATCCAAATCATTAACATGCTTCCATACAACCTCCATAACAAATCCAATCTCTTTGTAAGCATTCAAATTACTTTTAATTACTTATTTCCAGCTGGTGAGGGTGACAATGTGTATGTTATCCTCATGCAGTTAAATACCATGAAGCAGATTTAGAAAAAATACGAAGGGACTGATTAGTCTAATAAAGGGACTGTTGTTAAATGTCAAAAGGCTATAGTGGCTACACCACAGGCTTGATTTTTGAGAGGACCTGTGGGGGTGCCCTGTTTCCTTTGTGTTCTGGCATTAAAGCCAATTCTTATGACTTGCGTGATTGTCCTGCTGTAATTAAAGGTCAAACTTTCACAAACCATAATGGCTGAATTTTATTAAACTCAAAGGAAGTGGCTCCATTGTAGGAAAAAATGCACTTGAAGGTGACATAGCATTCCTAAAATAAGTCAGTTTTCTGATGCCTTTTACAACTATAATATGTTTCAATAATTAAGATTAATTAATTAAGATTTTTATTTAAGATATCTTCTGTTTTTCACTGTCCTCCCCTCTTCCTTCACGGATCCCTCTCAAGGTTCTGCCTCAGGGACGATTCCCACCACCGTCCTGTCTTACTCTGACTATATCTCCCGTCCGGAGGAGCACAGCAGCATCCTTCGCTTCGACAAGGGTGAGAGGGAGAAGCAGTGCCGCGTGATGATCATTGACGACTCTCTGTACGAGGGAGACGAGAGCTTTAACGTCACCTTGTCACTGCCTGTCGGGGGGCGTCTGGGAATGCACTTCCCCACCACCAAAGTCAACATCTTGGAAGATATGGATGACGGTAAGGCATGCTGATGCTGTGCTGCTAATATTTACACGTATGTATATGTGTATGTCTGTCAACCAGTAGGCAATTAGTTTCTATGTTTACTTCCCGCATGTTTCTATTTCCAGAACTGCAAGGAGTAATACATTTTATAGAAAAAAATCAAGCTTGAATGAATTTATTTCCACTTGGTGTGAGTATTTCAGGTTAAACAACACATGAATGTGGACACATAAAGTGCATGTGAACACAGTGTGCGGTCGTGAATTCGCAGTGCTAGAAGTTCTGATGTTTTGCATTGTAATCCGAGCCTTTGCATCACAGAAGATCTCTTAATTAAGCTTGTTTACAAACTAACTGTGTGTTGAGGCATGCCAGGATAGTGTTGGAAAAACCCTGACACCGACCCTGCAACCGCAGCAGACAGATGGAATCAAACTCACATCTAGCTGTCATTCAGGCAGGTTTTAATTACAGTCGAGACTCACACAGGAGTCCAGCGGGACTACATTATCACACATGTCCCTGGTCTGCTTTCATCCTGTTCCAGCATCGTATGAACAAAATAGATTACATCTTCAGAAAGGCAGAGAAATATGTTAAAAATGTATTTGCGGAGGGACAAAACTGCTGGGAAATTCCTCTTCCAATCTACAGGCCCTCGCTAGCATCTCACTATTCTGTACTGATTTATTTCATAGACTTAACTTTGAGAGATTGAATGTCTCTGCTCAAGGTTTTTGTTAAATGCCATGCTGCAAGATTGTTAAAGTAAAAGTCATATTTTTTTCTAGAGACGAGGGAGCACAAGTGTTATAAATCTGAGTTAAATACCAGCACTGTAACTTCACATCATCAGCGCCATATAGATACTGTCAAATAAGTATTTCCTGTCATTACGTACACTGTTGTTCTCATTGTACAGGCTTTATGAGCTCACCCACCCAACAATCATAACTAGAGAAACTAGAAACTGGTTTCCTGTTGGTAAAGTCTGAGTATGAACAAATAGATACATTTTAATTGAGCTACATGAGGTCCAGCTGAGCGTAAATCACTTGTTTTCACTGGCTGCAATGCTCCAGATGGATGTTAATTTTTCATTCTTTTTTCTACGCACCTTGTTTGTTTATTCGTCATATTCTGTAGCTGGAAATGAGCGGTTACATTTGGCTGCCATCCAGAATAACAATACAAGGAGGAAGAGAAAACGTTCTTCAGGCACTTTTAGGCAGAGCAAGGAGAGGAGTTCTATTAAAAGCCTTGATTGATTACACCTGGTACACCGGGAATAAACAACATTGCATCACATTATAAGGTAACCAGAACATAACTATATCTGGTTGTCATCAATACAATACTTTATTTTATACTGTAAACACATTTGTTGTAGTGCATGGGCCAGGGTGTATCTCCAAGTTAGGATTAAATCTTAGAAGAATTAAGTTCCTTCCCAGACATTTTACTTTTTTCATTTCAGAAGACTCCCAGTCTTCCTTTTTGTCTTCCTTTCCTTTGCCGTTCTTTTCATTTTGTCATAAATTGTTTGTAGCAGAAAGAATAGTGTCAGAGAGGACTTGTCAGGCTATTGCCAAATTGCAGACTGGGATAAATAAAACAATGCCGACTTACAACTGAGAACTCATTTAGGGATACAAACAATGGTGCCAAATTGAATGCGTGTATGTGTGTGTTTGTGTGTGTGTGTGTGTGTGTGTGTGTGTGTGTGTGTGTGTGTGTGTATGTGTGTGTGTGTATGTTTGTGTGTGTAGGCATCTGGGGGCTAGTTAACAAGAAACATGACACACTGTCTGATTGTTAGTAAATTGTCAGAAGACTTCAGTTGTGGGACTGAGTTCAAAGGAATGTAAATGTGTTTGTGAAAGCCCAACTCCAGTGAGAGATGATGTGTCATTTATAGCCTCCCGGAGGATAATACACCGTCTGACAGCGCTCTAATACCTGCACCCAGGCAGTCAAACCGCAGCCTCCTTCACTTTAGTACGAACTCAACTCGCCATGGAAATTGGAAAAAAAACAAGAGTTACGACGCTACTGTGTGTGCTTGCGTGCGCAGCGGCCGGCGTCTGCTGTGCGTGCCGTGTTTATGCGCGTGTTTGACTGTGCGCGCCAACTTAAGGTTAGACCTCAAATTCAGCATCAAAAGTAAGTGGTGAGCACTTGTGTGACTGCTAGTGCTCTCTCTAGCCCCATTTTTCCTTCCCCCAGGTCAAAGTCAAGTTCAGTCTGCTGTTCTCCTTCCATCTCTACTACCACCACTCTCTCTCTGTCTCTCTCGCTCACACACACACACACACACACACAGACTTTCTCTCACTTTAAAAAAAGACCCAGGGGTGTCTGCTAGATTTAGTGCTTTATCAGATTAAACTCTACAGTACCTGTCTCCCTCAGTGTTGCGCTCTGCATGGCTGCACACTCTGACTCAAAGTGAGTGTTGTCATCTCCTTGTACCCTGCCAAGGAGAGAGGACACTCAGACTCTCTCAGCCGGGTGCATATGGCCACAGCTGAGTTTGTAGAATTGTAGATTAGCTCAGAGTATTTCTTGGAAACCTAGTCCTTCATTTCAATATTAGGGCAGCCTTTACTGTTGGTCACACTCCAAAAGCAGCGGAATTGCTCGCTCATTGCTCGTCCATGTATTATGCCCTGCCTATAGATAAAAACTGTTTCCAGTTGTCAATATGTGGTAGCACATTCCATGCTTAAACCAAATTATTTTAATGATACATTTCTGCATTATACATGCATGACATCTTCCACCACATATCCCCAATTAGCATATAAGGAGCAAATTGTGGCCCTTTTCTCCCAATTCCTTCATTTTCTTCCTTAATTGTGCCCCCTGTTACATACAGCATAACGATTTTATTGAAAAAAGAAAAGAAAAAATGGACACATTAGCATGTAGTGAAACCAGGAGCATCCCCTCATTAACCCAATAAAGGCAGAAAAAAATGCATACATTTTACCAATGCATGAAAAGATTGCTGATATCACCACATCATATAGTGTAGTTCGCAACCTTTTTGGCCTGAGACTCTTAAAAGTGAAGCTGTGTCTACTTGCAAACTCCTTGTGACAGATTGCATTATGTAAATCAGTCAAGCCAATTAGTGATGTTTCATTTGAATACTTTTTAGATGCCCAAAGCGGTGAAACTGTCCAGCATTTCACAATAAAAAAGATCAGAAACAAGTCAGAAAAAATAAACAATTATGTATATAGCATCTTTTTTTGTGCCGTAATCTCTTTATATGTATGAATTTTAACCCAAATCACAAAAGGGGAGTGTATGAAATAAAGAAAAGCCGCTCTTTTAAAAGACAATTTTGTAAGATCTTATTAGTCACCTCCTTCCAAAAGAAGGGGCCCTTCTTTAGAGGACAGCTGAGAATGTTCTATAAACTGTATTTAAAGGCACAGTGACACACAAATGGCTACAGACACCCACACATAGTAATTATCACAATTTGGCTTTACACCTTCCCCAGACCTCACACATGCTTCAGAGCGCTAAACCACATGCATAGCCCCAGAGGGTAGAGAGAGGATGCAGTTCTCACTCATCAGTCATCACTCAACTCCCTCTCGTGGTGCCAAGAATTTGTCATCCCCAGGCGCAGTCGGGACATGTGTGAATGCAGACATGTATATTAGCATTCGAGCAGAAGTTTCCTCTCTTAGGATGAAAGGAATGTGTGCCAGATTGCTTACATGGTGTTTACAGATATGATATATGTTTCCGCTACCATTGTTGAGGCATGCATTAACGCAATAATAATTATCCAAAAAAAAAAAAAAACACTCACCAGCTCCCACACTGTTATGTATTGGTTTCTGGTTAGATGTTTTTATCCATGTGTTTTTCCCACCTACACAATTTACTCTGCCATTGTGCAAATACACAAATTCTATTTGCATTACAAACCAGCACTACATCTGTTAGATAAAGCTGAGTGTGTAGGAGGAGGAAAACATATGAGAGAATGACAGATTCACTGAGAAAACAAGTCTTTAGTTGGAGAGAGAGGACGCAGGCTGCACTTGATCTGTGATACTAACTGGATATTGTTGCCCTGGGTTGTCACTTACTGTGTCAAGTTGAGAGTCAAAATGTAAGTGCAGTAAATTTTCTCATTCTCTTAGTTATGTACACTATTCTTAGCTTTTGTTATCTGGCCCAGTTAAAGTATATAAATAAAATATGAAAGTATATATATCAGTGAACTAATATTCAGGAAAGAAAATATCTCTGGACTGCTGAAGTGTTTGATCATGACACAAAAAAATTATAATACGCATGCTATTTTTGGATTATATGTCGGAATGTAAGAAAGGCGCCAAGTGAGGGAGACTGGCACCTTAAAACTGAGACAGAAGAACTTTTATTCTGTCAGTTATTTGGACTTGACAGGGTAGTTTGTGAGAAATGAAGCTGTCACATACACATTGGACTGCCTCCACTTTGCTGCCTCAGGAAACAATGCCAGTTCAAACAAGCCTTTGAGCAGTCTGGGGGGCCTCTTTCTCTCTGTCTCACCATCTCACTATGCCACATTCAGAGAAAGAGACGCGCATACACATGAACACACACACACACACTCACACACACACACACACACACACACACACACACACACACAGAGACCTTGTTATTCAGTGCTAACTGCATCCTTTTTAGCTGAAAGTACTTCTGTCAGAAGAATGGTAACAATGAGGTGGGATGAAAGGCCAGGAAAGGTTGAAAGGTTACGCCTCCCTGCAGTTTAACTTCAGACTAATGGGCTGTCGCTGTTTGACCTCTGTGTCCGGCTTCTGGCTTTACAAATGAATCATGTCAGACTGCGGGTGGCTGCTGGCAGATCTAATGTTACCACAGGTGCACACATAAGGAGAGAAGGCAAATCAAATTAACACTGAATAAAAACTAAAGTAACAAAGTTGCAAATATGAACCCTGATACACAGGTGTGTACACAACAAGGACAGGGATTACAAAATGAAAAAACTGGGAAATTATGAACCTATAGTGGTTCTAACAGTGGTTCCCAACCTTTTTCCTTAATGGACCCCTTTTACTATCATTTAGTAAATTCACAACCTCTGACTTAGTAACATATGTTATAGATATTTCATATAATATTCAATCCATAACAATAACAGTACAGATTAACTGATAAACTGTACAATTAATCCAAATAGTGAACACAATAACTGCAGGAAGTTTGTGTAATTCAAGCAATTTGGATGAATTTTGAGCTGAGTATTTCCTATGAATATTGCATCAGAGATAATGAGAGTTTTATACAATTATCTTATCATATGTATTATGTTTTTTATTTTGTTTTTTTGTTTCAACAATCACATACGTAAAAGGCTTCTTTTTTGGCAAAAGTGTCTTAGCTCTTTGGTTGTTTTAACTTTTCTAATGCAGGATGAGGCTGTATATCAGAGAGTGAAGGTTCTGTGAATGTAGCTTCTGTTTAGGTCTTCAGAGTTTGAATCTTAAATAATAATCTAAATAAAAATTTCATTCAGTTTTCTTCAAGAATTGATATAGGCCTACTGTATATATTTTTTTAAGTTGTCTTGCACCCTTTAAAATCAAGAAGGCCCCCTAGTGGGGGTAGAACAAACAAGATTATAAAAGAATACTTCTAATACTTGTTTTTATTGCTTTTTTGCTGCCCAGCTCCAGTGTTTTACTTTGGAGAGGTAGAGTATCATGTGGATGAGAGTGATGGATATGTGGAGGTCAAAGTGTGGAGGACAGGAACTGATCTGTCCAAGACTGGCACTGTCACCGTCCGCTCTCGCAAGGCCGAGCCTGTCTCTGCGGAAGGTAAGCTCCCAGTCATATAGTCAAATGTTGCTTGTGCTTGAATGGTAATTACTGAACTGAAGCAATAGGATTAGCTGCTGGCGTAGTGTAGATCTACTCAGCGTCTTGTAATTTTTTCCAACCCTTCATCCCGCTCTCTGCCCTTCCTCCAGCTGGTACTGACTACGTGGGCATCAGTCGTAACCTGGACTTTGCTCCGGGCGTCAGCATGCAGACATTCAAAGTCACCATTCTGGATGACCTGGGACAGCCAGAGCTGGAGGGGACTGAGAGCTTTGAGCTTGTCCTACGTATGCCAGTGAACGGTATCCTGGGAGAACCTGGGAAGGCTATAGTCTTCATCAATGACTCAGTGTCTGACTGTAAGTAATTTATTCTCTCCTAAATCTTTTACTGTATCTTTAAATAAAAAGAGCTGCTAGCATGGCTGTAGACTCTTGTTTTTCTTTACTCTCAGTGTAATTTAATAATAACTTGCATGTTTTCTATCTTTTGTTTCAAATGTGTTGAATTAGGTGTATTGTTATTAATGAATATAACTAAATGTCTTAGAAACATGTTTTTTCTAGCTTGTCATGACAACTTCTTTATAATTCAAGTTTTCTGCTTTAAACACATCTTATCAATTAATTTGTCACTTTTCTTTTGCTGTGTATTTATAGTTTAAAGAAATGTATTACCAATGTCCAAAAAGCTTGTTATAACAGCTTGATTTGCTATGTAAAATCAGTTCAGCCAGTTAAATTCAGCCCACACAGCATGGAAGACATTATTAGTCCCTTCGTTGAACTGTATGTGATGATTGAACTACCCATTGATTGACAGTGCCAAAAGTCCAGTTCCGTGAGCCGGTGTACACTGGAGAGGAAAATGACGGTCAGATCACAGCGACACTGTACCGCAGTGGCGACATCAGACACAAATCCACTGTGCGCTGCTACACCCGTCAGGGCTCTGCAGAGGTTGCCTCTGACTTTGATGAGAGACCCAACACAGAGGCATCTATCATCACTTTCTTACCAGGTGCTTTAAAAATCACGCAAGTACATCACATCACACGTGTTTTCTCTCCTTTTTTTTGTAGATTCATCTTGTGTCTTGAAAATTTACA
Organism: Dicentrarchus labrax; assembly: GCF_905237075.1. Lineage (NCBI taxonomy): Eukaryota > Metazoa > Chordata > Actinopteri > Moronidae > Dicentrarchus > Dicentrarchus labrax. The sequence continues at coordinate 18,580,082 of NW_026136705.1, read as the reverse complement.
CTCTTTTAATTAAATAAACAGCCCTAAACAGTAAACAGTTTTTTTTTTTTTTCACATGTTTTTTGCAAAATCAGCAGTGTCTTGCAGACATTGCAGGAGATTGCAAGTTTAACTATATTCCACACATTACCTGCTACACTGTCATTTTTAGCTTCCAAAAACTAAACAAAGGGAGGAAAGGCTATATAAATAAGATATTATATGCTGTAAAAAGGAAAAAAATAAAGAATTATTGTAGAATGTATTATTTTTTATTATCCGCTCTTCCACTGCAAATTTCTTGACATGTCCCGTCATCACCATTTCGCTGTGCACTCTAGGCGATGCAGAGAAGCCATGTATTCTGTCACTGGTTGATGACACACTGTACGAGGAAGGAGAAGAGCTGCGGTTGGTCTTAGGAAACCCGAGGAGCAACTCACAGTTTGGCGCATCAGTGGGAGCTCTGAATGAGACCCTGGTGAAAATCAAGGACACAGCTGACAGTAAGTGAGATGAAGAGGAAGAGACAGAGGCGCGGGGAATGTCAGGAATTAAATGGTGAAAATGGTCAAATAAAAAGTGGTTAATCCATTTCAGTTATCTAAATAGTAGAATAGTTTAGGCTGACGAATATGAAACATACAGTATACAATGTATACCTGAACACATATGGTTTTAATTTAGAATTGTCATAAGCGGTGATAAATATTTACAATGTTTAAAGGTTTATGTCCATAATAATAATCCCACAATATGTTAACAATTATATATTATATAATATTTTTCTTCCTTTCTGTCCCTTAGAACCCATCATCCAGTTTTTGGAAACCAAGTTCAGTGTTAGTGAACCGAAAGAAGCCGGTGCCGTTGCAACTGTGAGGATCCCTGTGGTACGAATGGGTGACACATCAAAAGTGTCAGTAGTCCGTGTTCACACCAAAGACGGGTCAGCTATCTCAGGAGAGGACTACTACCCCGTGTCTCAAGGTAAACAACCATCCGACACCAATCCAGCTGTAATTAAACAGCACTATCAAACGGTAATGAGACTCTGACAAAGGATTATGCACACTTAATGTTCATAAGAGTTTACTAACTTATAGGAGAAGACCAGTGGATGCAAAAGCAAAGGTGATTTGTACAAAAGAGGTCAAGACACTCAAATACAACTCAAAACCTTTACAGCAGTGGTCTAACACTCCATGTGATACATTACCTTCATTCTTACTGGCCTTTAGATATCCTTGATAGATTTCTGTTAAGCATTTGCAGTAGCTAATAGGAGAGGTTTTGAAACAAGGCTCCTTATAGGAATGTTGAATGAATGAAAGTGGGCATAGGGATTTATTTGGGCGAGGGTCATTGATTTCTAATTTCATCCCAAATGGGAAAAGGTAATTTCTGCAATAGTCCAGTGGAGGGTCATGTAATTTTTAATTGAATTTCAGTATTCCTCTTGCTTTGTCAGCAGGATGAAATCTCCCTCTTCATCCACTTAGCTTTTAGCGCAGTGAACCTTTCTTACCTTAATCAAGGCTTGAAATATTTATATGAATACTTTCAGTCTATTCAAATCATACCTGCCTACCCACCGTTCAAATAGTGCCAATTTCCCAGCAGTTTTGAATCATACAGCGTTGAATTTCTCATTTTTGCTCAATATTTTCTCAGTGCAGCACATTTCCAATGCAAAGCTCTGTTACTTATCTTGGAAGGAGATTGGCCACCTTTAACACTATGCAAATAGAAACCTGCAATGCTTTTTAGCTAAGTGATATATTCCTCTGAAGCAATAAAACATGACTTGGGCTAACCTGGGAGGCTTTTCATTTTCTTGTTGAAAACTAAATTCAGCAAAAAAGAGAGAAACTTAGCCTTGAGGTCACCTGACTATTTATATTACCACAAAAAATACCACCAAAAGATATTGCTCAGGTTCCAACAGGGATGCATTTCACATGTTCAAATGATGATCTATTTGTGCTGTATTGTGTGTTCTGTATACAGTTTATTAAGCTGTTTTCTATGTGCATGTTTGTGTGTGTCCAGACATTGAGTTCAAACAGGGGGATAAAGAACATGTGGTGCAGGTGGAGGTGCTATTCGATGGAGTCAGAGAGATGAGGGAAGCCTTTACTCTCCACCTGAAACCTGATGAAAACATGGTGGCTGAAACTCAGGTGAGGAATGTGTTCATGCCCAACCATCACAAACAATCGCACAAAATCCGCTTTTTCAGCTTGATGCAAAAGTAAAGAGATGAAAAACTTTTCTTCATTTTTTTCTGATTTGACCCATATTTATCCAGGTCAGTCCCGCTGAGATCAGGGATCTCTTTTACAAGGGTGTCCTGGCCCAGACAACAGCAGCACTTTATTGTAGCTGCAGTCAAAAGAGCGATGAAAACGTTTCAGAATAAATAATAGATTATCTATGAAAAAAAAACAGCGAGCGGAAGAAAAGAAGCAGCGTGTGAGAAATAAGAGAGAAGGGTAAATAGAGAAGCCAAGAATCAGCCATGACTGTGAGATTGTAAACACATCCAGCTCTGTGATGGGTGGAATAATTCTGTTTCACAAACAGCACTGTGTTAGTACTTATCATTAGTCGTAAAACCTCTTTTTTTGGAACAGGTAACTAAAGTGATAGTTTACATCGAGGAGACCAACAGCATGGCTGATGTCACCTTCCCTTCCCTGCCTCATGTGGTGTCGCTGCTCCATTACGACGATGTCGCCAGGACAACAGACAACCTCCACCCACCAGCTGGCTACCCCGTCATCTGTGTCACTGTGAGTCAAACTTAAAACAATATTAAGGGACGCAAGTGGCTTTGGAGATATCTTTGGAATTGAATAGCTCGTTGTACAAAAACAGCACACTCTAGCAACATTTAGGAAATTATAACTTGCCAGACTATGGTTAAATTTGTAGGCTTTCTCTGTAATGAGGTAGGAGGACCTAATCAGGACCGACATCCTGTGGGAGTGGAGGGCACATTGTTATCCCTCAGGAGTCATACTTTTCTTTAGCAAAAGTTAAATTGTCCTTCCGGAGTTGGCCAGTATGTCCTTAACATGGCACAGTTTAGTAGGCCACAATCCTCGTGCTTTCATACACAGGAGAATCACTTCCACTCTTGAATACAGGCTCAGTGAGACACTTAAATGGATTTTCATGATGTGCTAAGACATTTGTTTCTCAGGTGACTGCTGCTGCTGTGTGTGTGTGTGTGTGTGTGTGTGTGTGTGTGTGTGTGTGTGTGTGTGTGTGTGTGTGTGTGTGTGTGTGTGTGTGTGTGTGTGTGTGAGTGTTGGTGTGTTTGTCTGTGTGTGTGTGTGTGTGTGTGTGTGTCTGTGTGTGTGTCTGTGTGTGTATATTTCCCTGCGTTGTGGTTAGGGAGACAATTAAGTAGTCTTTTGGAAACTGAAATGTTGAGTGCTGCATCAGGAGGGGGCACAATGTCAACAGGTTTGAAAGGATATCCACGGAAACACTTCAAAGTTTAAACCCCAATCCCATATCCCTATCTTTCTCATTATAAAAACACAATTCTAAGAGCTTAAAATATGAAAACATGACATGCTAAAACATCTGGATTTCCTTGGCAACAGTTACTAACTCGTTTGTATTCTGTACCTCTTTCTCCTTTTGTCCTCTGGCATCTGCTGTATCTTTCCCACCTCTCTGCTGTCCCTGCCCACCCACCCACTCCTGCTATATTCCTTATCCATCCTCCAGGCTTGCAACACAAAATACTCTGACTATGACAAGACAGGCTCTATCTGTGTCAGTGAGCACATCAACAACACCTTGACCCGCTACCGCTGGCTCATCAGTGCTCCAGCTGGCCCTGATGGCGTCACCAGTCCCATGAGGGAGGTGGACTTTGACACCTTCTTTACATCCTCCAAGATAATCACACTGGACTCAGTCTACTTCCAGGCAGGCTCCAGGGTCCAGTGTGCGGCTAGGGCTGTTAATTCTAATGGGGATGAGGGTTTAGAGCTCAGCAGCCCCATTGTCACTATCAACCAGGAGGAAGGTGAGGACAGAACAATGAACAGCCATTTCTGCATCTTATGTTGCCAGTTTTCTAGAGGAGGAATTAAACACAGCCACATCTCCAATCTCATAATGCAATGAGAAACAAAAGAGCTTTGTCCTCCACGCATTATGAATTTTCAGGAACAGTGCCTTGAATAAACAGTACCTACTGTATGGTGCGACTGCACAACATACACATTGAAATAAAATGACACCTAAATCACTGGAAAACAAGAGTCATAAAAAAGCAGTGAATACTCCATTACAAGTGAAAGGCCAGCATTGAAAATCTTACTTGAAGAACGCATGCAAGTTTTATCAGAAAAACTAATTAAGTATCAAATGTGAAAGTAAAGAAAAGGCCCTCAGTTGGTCAGCATGGAGCTAATTTTAATGATTTTATATATGTTTATTTAACTCATAATAATCATATTATATTTTATTAGATCATCACATGTTACGTATGTAAAATCTTAATCTGCAAAGTAAATAGGTACTAAAACTGTTAAATAAATGTAGTGGATTAAAAAAACAATATTTCCCTCTAAATTGTAGTGGAGTAGAAAGTGGCAAATGGAAATGAAGAAGAACAACTACCTCATATTTGTACTTAATTACAATACTTGAATAAATGTACTTAATTTGTACATTCAGCCACTGATAAAAAAAAAATTACAACATGCTCTTAGACTGACATTCTTAAGATACCTTTGTAGAACATTTAGTAAATTATAAGACTATACATACATTGCAGAACAGGCAGAGACACAGTTTCATTGGTTACAGGAGCCCTAATAAACCATAGTCCAGTGTTGCTTCAAGCTGTGTACTTTGAGAAAGAAATAGAATAAATAAAAACTCTAAAATATTCTGCTGTTGCTATGTTATCACTTATGCTGCACTCACTCCACCTACACATCCTGAATGCAACAAGTTCAGTCACTCTCTCTGACGGTGGTCACTAAGTATTCTTAGAAATGGCAAAACTGGTACCAGGCACAGTAATAATTTGGGCAGGTTAAGAGAAAAATGTATTGAACAGTATATGTAACTATATAAATCACGTAAAGCGGATTACATTAGTAATCAGCTGTAGACCAAATCATACCCTGTCAGTTTGTCTTTTTTCCTCCTCCTTGCAGTCTGTCGTTGTGTTCAGAATCTCTCTGTCATATAAAGGTATGTGTCAACCGCGTAAGATGGGGACTGTTGGTGCTGAGCCTTTCTCTGCCAAGCTGCGCTACACTGGAGCAGACGACCCGAAACACCCCAACCTCATCAAAGTGACTGTCACCATGCCTCACATAGATGGTAGGTAGGAGCTGGAGGCAGGACTCATACCGCAGATGAAGTGAAGTGTAATGTAGTGTGTGTAATATTCACGTCTGGAGATCCTCAGGAGCATGACAGCCAGAATATAGATCTTGCTGGGTTGTATCGAACCCCGCTGTAGAAACCCTCCAGCACACCCGCTACTTAACATTCCCTTCTTGATTTTTAATCAGTTTCCTTCTGCCTCGTTTCCTCCAGGTTTCCGTCTTCCTTTTTCTGTTGCTCCCCTGCTTTTCTTTTCATCACTTTTCCCCTCTTTGCTCAACTATTTCTTTCCTTTTTTTAGAAATAATTATTTCTCTCAGTATCAAAGGTGGTTGGACACAGTCGGAATCACATCACATCTTCTTTTTGTCTTGCAGGCATGCTTCCGGTAATCTCCACTCGCCCTCTAATGAACTTTGACCTGACTCTCAGTCCTGACGGGAGCCGGGTCGGAAACCACCGTTGCTCCAACTTGCTTGACTACAAGGAGGTCACCACAGGTCACAGCTTCATCACCGCTTCCACACACAGCCCCGAAAGCATGGGCGATGCGGCGCCGTATCAGTTCAGTAGCTCCTTGCGGGGGAACAGCACATTGCGCTTCTACAGAAACCTGAACCTGGAAGCATGTCTCTGGGAGTTCACCAGCTACTATCACATGTCTGAGCTGCTCACTGACTGCGGAGGCACCATAGGGACTGATGGACAGGTGTGTTTGTGTGTGTGTGTGTGTGTGTGTGTGTATGTGTGTGTATTCCCGTGTTTCTGTGTACATTTGTCCACAACGTATAAATTCCAATCCAATCTAGGACGGTGTATGTACATCTGTTTGACTGTTAGCCTTCCTGTGTGTGTGGGTGGGGGGGGGATCCACCTGTGTGTGTTTCTGTCTGTATGTTCAGTCTATTTACAGCCTTCTCAATGAGAGGGTTGCACAGACAAAACGGCACCATATCTGTTTGCCTGCATTTACCTCTCATTCCCTGCATGTTTGTGTGTGTGTTTGCCAGCTCGGAGCCCTGGTGTGTGATTGACAACTTTTGCACATATGCACACGGAAACATCCACACTCAAACAAGTATTGCCAGCCTATCAGTCATTCCACTAATACTCACCACTGCTATCTACATGGAGCATTAAAGATTAGATTAACAAGAAAAAAAAAATCATGACAAGAAAGTCACTTTATTCTTTGATATTTTGAGCACACCTACGTCCTGTCAAGGTTTAGAGCACAAACTTAGTTCCCTATTAGGCAGCTTTGCTCAGTTTTTCTCTTACTGGCTTGGTGGTATGGCAGTTGAGCTCAAGTACAACATTGGTGTTCAATTTTGGTGTTGTGTCCAGCTGTCAGCTAGATGCTAACAAACTTCCAGTAGCTGTTTGCTGTTGTTTCATCATTGCAAATGATGTTGCAATTGTTGTTTGTGTATACTGTACAGAGCCGCAGTATTCTCACGGCTCTTGTTGTTATTGTGGATTAGGAAACAGACCCTCCTTTGCTCATGTCCTGCTGCTCTTTTGTGCTCCTCTAGCCTTTGATCTGTGAGGGTCTTGTTGCTGATCAGACTGCTCAGTGTGTGTGTCTGTGTGTGTGTGTGTGTGTGTGTGTGTGTGTGTGTGTGTGTGTGTGTGTGTGTGTGTGAGAGAGAGAGAGAGAGAGAGAGAAAGAGAAAGAGAAAGAGAAGAAAGAGAAAGAAGAAAATGGAGAAGAAGTAAGAAATTAATTTACTTGCCCCCGCAAGTCACAGCGAGAACAGCTTGCACACATAGTTACACATGATGGCCGTCATCCACAAGACCTCAAGTCCACTTCGTTAAGGGAGATCACTGTCACACTGTCACTTGGGTTATGTTTTTTTCCCCCATGAAGTGCTAAAAGAAAAGAAAAAAGAATCAGTCAGATTCTTGCAGCTCCAGCAGGGTGCACGAATCAAAGAGCACAGAAATAATAAAACAATTCAGATACCTCTGAAGAACAAAAGATCAAATTAATGTTAGAAAAATGTCAAACATTTTTGCAAGATTATCAGTGTTTTAATCTTTTAACTGCTATTCTTTGTAGGGGGAGCATGCACTAAAGGTTATGATATTTCAAAACAGTTGAAAATACAAATACAAATAATTTTGAATCTGTGAATATCTGCTATCCTTATTCTGTTCCAGTCAGTAAACATTTCTTTTAGGAAGCTGTTCTAATGAAATTATGGCTTTGTAAAACCCTAGAGCTGAGGTAGTTTGTCTCTCAGCTAGGAGTCATTTAATTTCTCATTTGAATCCTGATTCAGTAATTTCACATCTTACTCTGCTGAGACCTCATAGACACTGTGGTAGATTGGGTAGATGTCAGCTGTGTGTGTTGTGAATTACAGCTCTTTGATTGATTCTCTCTGTTTGCAAAGACATTGTACCAGACTCTTAATCTAGTGCTACTTTGTGTTAAAATGTTATTTTAGAAATAAATTAGATGTTACAATATATGTAATCAAGTGAGGAAGAATGGTTGATCAGATAAGTACCAAAAACATCTTCTGCCAAATTGCTTTTCTTAGTTTATCTTGCTAGTTAATCTCATGCCCAGTATAGAGTTTGATAATTGACTATGCAAATCAATTAAATAAATGTGGTGCATTTACAATGTGTTTCTGAGACAAACTCTGGATTTGTCAAACTTGTGTGGGCACACAGTTCAAATCTTTCAAGTCACACAAAACTGTTAATGTAATGTTGGTAAGCAGAGACACCTAGTGGCTACCTTCATGGAACTACATCTAAGATTACACATTGCAGTTTTTTACAATTGCCAACTCACATTTCTCTATACCTTTTTTCAAAACTCTTCACACAGTTCTCTTTAGCAATCGCATCACATCCAAAATGCCCTAATGCAATCAAAATACTTCATGCACATCTCCAAATCATTTTACCCAAACACTGATAACATTTGTCTGCCAATTGTAACAATGTGTCACTCATTCAAAAAAATGACCATACAATTCACTGACAGGTAGCACTACATTTGTTTTTATTATACACCACTATTCCAAAACGAAGGGTGCTTCTTTATTGCATTGATTGTATACCTTACAGTATTATACCAATCAGCCATAACATTTTGACCACCTTGGCACTCTGGTGGCCATAATGTTATGCAGCCACATACGCAACAAACTGTGATGCATTGTGTGTTCTGACACCTTACTATCATCCCTGGCAATCATTTACACATATTCAGCATTCATTGATTCCAAGACGAACATCTGAATATGTCGCTAGTGGTCATTAATGTTGTACCTCTATGAGGAAAATAATTCCTCTGAGGGAGTTTATGCGTTTGTATTTTTTAGATGTAGATGTGGCAGAATGTAGCACATTGCATTGTAATTTACAGTGATCTTGTTGTTTTGACAATAGAATGTTGAACTTGGTACAAAAGTACAAAATTGAGTTTTGGTGTTGATTGAGTTTGAGTGAGAAAACAGTTCATGAATTTTGAAAGATGAGGTCACTGAATGCCTTTTATGTCAAAGCAATGAAAAGTAATCCACAGCTAAGTCCACATTGACTTCTGTTGTGCTGTACTATACAGAAATGTGAGTTAGCAATTGTAAAAAACTATTACATAGGCATCATATAGTTATATAGCGTTATATAGAATATGAATCAGACGTTGATATTAAAATACTATAATAAAAAAATTATAACAGCTTTTCAGTATACAAAATAAAAGTTAACGGATGAGAATCTTTTCAAAAGCGTGTGTCATAACAATTATATTCCAAAAGATGTGCTTCAATAACGGTCAACATGAATAAACAAGTTACTTGGAAAACTAGATAGAAAAAACAATACAAGCCCACATCACTGCCCACTATGCTTCCTTGTGTTCAACAGAAGAAGACCTTTCTGCATCTTTGACAACACTGAGTAGGAGTGAAAGAGTTCAAGCACCCTGTGGAGGAGAACAATGTGTTCTATGTTACATCTTCTCTGTACTTATTATAGTTTATCGCCCTACAATCACCTCTTAATCTAAAAGGATTATACGGTTGTTGCATTACATACTGAGGATTTTTTTCTTGCAGCTTCAACCATTATATCAAGTAAATACCTTCTCAGTAATGAATTTTACTATCTGCGAACATTATGAGCCTAAAATTAAAACTGTTTATTTCCTTACAGGTGCTTAACCTGGTCCAGTCCTACGTGACCCTGCGTGTGCCTCTGTATGTATCATATGTATTCCACTCTCCCGTGGGAACTGGTGGCTGGCAGCACTTTGACCTGCAGTCAGAGCTGCGCCTCACTTTTGTGTACGACACGGCCATTCTCTGGAAGGATGGCATCGGCAGCCCCCCCCAGGCCGAGCTACAGGGTAAGTTCCAAATACTGTGTGAACATCGCAGTTTGTGTTCATCATTCATGTTTAAAAAAGGAGTTTTTGGATAATCCGGTGTGTTTTTTTGTATTTTTACCAGGTGCATTGTATCCGACCAGCATGCGTATCAATGAGCAGGGACGTTTGGTGGTAAACTTCCGCACCAAGGCTCGTTTTAGGGGTCTGTTTGTGGAGTCTCACTCTGGAGGCAGAATAAAAAGAGCCGGTGAGACCGACAGATTATTAACCAAATCAGTTTTACTATTCCTCAATAGTATCACCATCACTAAAAATACAGATGCTTTGCTTAAGTGGTTAGTTTAATTGGCATCACATTTCATTTTGTCTATTGTAAGTCAGTCCATTCATTATGAATTTCTCCCCCTCTTAACATCCGTTACCAAGCAACCTCCATGTCGTCCATGGCGATGAGTGTGGACCACCCAGGTCTGACCTTTAACCTTACCTTAGTGAGGAGTGAGCCCACCTACAACCAGCCAGTCCAGCAGTGGACCTTCACCTCTGACTTTGCTGTGAGTATGACCGCATGAAGTTTGTTTGTTTGTGTAAATCTGTGTGCTACAGCAGCTGGAAGGACGGATACAGACTGACAATTGAGTATCTGTCCCCTCTGCTCCATACAGGTGAGAGACTACTCTGGGACCTACACAGTAAAGCTGATTCCCTGTACAACAGCTCAGAATATGGAATACACTGTTCCACCTGTCTGCAGTCCCAGAGAACCAGTCACCTTCGATCTAGACATCAGATTCCAGCAAGTAAGGCAGTCTTTGTTTGAACATTGAGGTTCCAAAAGTAGCATGTTTCTTTCTTTCTCTGTCACTGGCTCTCTCTTTTTTTATGCATCCTTCTTAGGTGAGTGACCCAGTTGCAGTGGAATTCAGTCTGAACACTCAGATGTTCTTGCTGTCTAAGAGGAGCTTGTGGCTCTCTGATGGCTCCATGGGTTTTGGACAGGAGAGTGACGTTGCCTTTTCTGAGGGTAAGTGCCCCCTGCCTTGACTTAAAGACTTTTGTCATCTTTGCAGTGAAGATTTAAAAAACTACACTAGAGGGTGTAAATGTTTTTCCTTTACATTACTTCTTTCGATTTTTCAAAGAATACATTGGTTTGCGTTCATGGCAGCACAATATTCAAGGTGATTGTCATTTACAATGCAAGGTTGTAGAATACAATTTAGATATAGTTCCCTGTATGCTACGTTTAAAAACAAAATAAAAATTGATTAATTAGTCATAGAAATGAAAATTTTAAAATGACTAATTATATTATGATGAATTGAGAGCCAATATCTGGAGCCAGTGTTTGGTTTGTCCATTCTGGGCTACTGTAGAAACATGGTGGTTCAACACGGATGCAGACCCAATTCTTATTTTCAGGTGATTATACACTAATGAAAATTGCATTTCTGCCAATAGATCCTCCTAAATGTTACACACTGGACCTTTAAAAGGTAGAAATGCAATTTAAAAGCAATGGTTTGCTGTGGATATTTGCACGCGGATTTGTAGTTCATCAGCTAAAAGATACCACCAATATGGCCGTTCACACTAATTTCCATTTACTTATTAAATATCCTATCTTGCTTGGGTTTCTGAGTAAGGTTCATAATAATGACTTTGTGTGGGCTTTTCAATTATGTCCTCTTCCTTTATGTCAGGTGATACAATCTACGGTCGTGTGATGGTGGACCCTGTGCAGAACCTGGGAGACTCTTTCTTCTGTAGCATAGAGAAGGTGTTCCTCTGCACTGGTGCTGATGGATATGTACCAAAGTACAACCCAACCAAGTTTGAATTTGGCTGCCTTGCTGACTCCCCGTCATTGCTCTACAGATTCAAGATTCTTGTGAGCATATTCAGGTTTTTAATACGGAGAGATGCAAAATAATATTTTACAATCAACACTAAAAATAATGCCCATCCTTCCTTTTTCTCCCCCTCAATCTAACACACCTCACCAGGACAAGGCACAGCCAGAGACTCAGGCACGCGGGTTTGGTGATGTCGCTTTTAATGCAGTGCTGGCAGTGGATGATCCATCAGCCATGTCCCTCGTCAAACAGCCAGGGTCTGATGGCTTTAGGTTGGACTCTACAGCCATGTTCCAGGTATTTTACAGGTTACTATTACACATTGCCAATGACATTTTTTTTTATTGTGAACCAGCAGCTACAGTAGTAAGTAAACTCAAAAAGCTTTACTTTATATGTGCTGTTGTGAGATATAGTTGCAAAGCCAAGAGCTTGGAACATGCGGACTTTGCCTCTCCACTATTGTATGTACAGCACTGTATGTTTTGCTTCGTCTGGTGTTAGGGTTTTATGTTGTATTGTGACATTTGTTGTATGTTAGAGGGCCACAACGGAGGGTAGTCATGAATCTTTATTGTGATTCAATCTCGATGATTGTACAACTGCTGTGCAGTTATTATGTTTTTAATCATCAAATAAATTCAGTCTAATCTTATCAAAACTGCATGTAGATAATTATATTTGCAAGCCATGCTCATTTTGGACTCATAACCAATTCTGTTTGCTTTCTGTTATTTTGTGTTTTCTTCAGGTTGCTGCAGGCCGTGAGTGGTACATGCACACCATTTACACAGTCCGCTCCAAAGAGAATGCAAACAGAGGCATTGGAAAGCGCAGCCTAGAGTACCACTCTCTGGTTTCCACAAGCAACGATCTCGCCTTGACCTCGTCAAGCAGCAGAGGTCATCGCTCCAGGAGATCGGCTGCCGATGAAGTCCCAGAGGTGACTGAGGATATCGGTGTGGACAACAACCGTGGCACCAATATCATGCACATTGCTTTGGACCGCACCAAGCGTCGGGCAGGGGGGCCAAATGAGCTGTTTCCCGATGGGCTGGAACCTAGTGAGCTGAACGCAGAGGAGGAGGAGGAGGGTCTGGTGACTGTTGTGGGGGCACTGGTGGGGCTGCTGCTGACTGTCCTCATTATTGTCACCATCATACTCGTGCTGAGATCCAGACAGAAGGATGGGAAGGAGGGATGGAGGGAGGGGGTGCAGGAGGTGGTGAAAGGGTCTGTCAGTACGGAGCCCATGTTGGTGGTGAGGATGCAAGACTGCCACAACAGCTCAGAGGTCTGAGCAACGGATGCGTGGATGGACAGATGGACAAAGGGGTGAAGATTTGGGGGCTTTTGTAAAATTTTGGATGTTTTTTCTTAAACTGGTATTAAATTACTTTCATAACACCAAAAATCTGAGATTGATCCCATACATTATTGGGCGTGTGTGTGTGCTTGTTAGTTGGGGGGGGATTTCTACAGTATGGGATCCATTATGTACGTTGATCACTGCACCAGAAAACAGCACGAAAGTCCTATACGCTGTCTTCACTTAACATTCCAACTTGTGCTGCTAGTAGCATGGTATTTCCACTCTCTTACTGGCTTTATGGTGTTAAAGTGCCTGAAGCAGCTATATCCCTTCAGGACAGTCCCAGTCACGGAGAGCACTTTTCTCATAAAGCTAGTGTCACGCAGGCCAAGTCAGAGATTTAGTGCTGCAGGTGTATCTGGGGTAAAGGGGACTCGATGATGTCAATGTTCATACTGAAAGGAATACTTCACCTCAAAAAGAACACTTAGATATTATCGACCTGCCCCTGTGTCAGTCAGAACTTCTCTGAAGTTTGTGAGATACTTTTGTGTATCTCCCAAAATATTAACGGCAACAAGACCATCTTTTCCGCAGCTTGCAAAGGATCTAATTTATTTCTGCACACAGATTGTACAGTATACTCCTGTTAGTATCTTAACGAGTATTGGTAAGTATTTCCACTATTATCACCTAAAACACCTACTGTCCATCCATTGCCAGGATAATATCATTTAGGGAAATATTGGGAATTTAAAGGTAAACATTGGACTTATTATAGCTAAGTGTTTGGCCACAAAACATTTAAGACTGTATTAGGTAAACTAATATTCATTTTGAGATGAAGTGTGCCTTTAGGCCTACAATTTTGGACTGAAATATTTTCTGGGACAGTCATTTCTGCATTATACAATGTGTAACAAAAAGTGTAAAAACAAGATCCCACCACTTGTTCCTCTGTTAACTAAACTTGCAGATCTCTCTTATCAGACTGCAGGAGATGAATACCACTGCTGTCATCAGGATTTAGGTTTATTAACCAGCTAATCATTGTATTCATTCACTCTGTCTACTTTTCTTTATTTTACTTACCATATGATGAGGAATGTTTTCCTAGATGTATTGAGCATGTCTGTTGCTGCTGAGTTGGGTTGTTCCCACTGTTTGTTTTTTCTAATATTGTCTGTATTTTTGTAAACTCAGTTATTTACTTTACCTTGTGTTACCACAATGTTTACTATTATCCATCATCACAGTGTTGCTCCACTGTGTGTTCCTGTGATATTGTCATATTTATACATTTTATTCATACATAATGTTGCATATTTTTTTTAAAATAACACTGGTTAAGGTACGTATATACACTCATCTCAGGAGTTATTTCTTTTACAGAGAATGGACCGTGTGGTGTAACACAATTTACTACTGTTGACTGAAGAGAATCTCTACAAAGCCACTTTCCACTTATGTGTTACACTGCTAATAAGTGTGGTGCTGTGAACATGCAAATATTGTATCCATATCCAATCATTTGACCCCTATTCTTCTCACATTATGCTCCTGTGAGCTTTATTTGTCACTAGTGCTGTGTGGGATTTCAGTGTTCTGAGTCACGTTTTTTGAACAAAGGATGCAAACTAAATAGCTGCTTACAAATCAGTATGTCACCATAAGAAATGTTAACGTTTGAGACATTCGATATAATCTGTGTCTCATTATTTTGTTGATATCACTGGTGAAATTTCTTGTTTACATGTGTTGTTAAACCTGTGTCTTACTCTGCTATGGATATACAACATGCTGAGATCAGTGTTCCTGAATATTTGTCTTATTATGGTGTTGTCAGTCATCATTGTATAATTATTTCCAATATTTATCAGGGCTAGCTAATGTGATAAACATCAGCCAGAAATCAGCTGAGTTGTGATTCAGCAAGGGATGTGATGGTTTATACAACTAACAGGCTACTGAAATCCAAGCTGTGATTTTTTTTTTTTTTTTTTTTTGGCCCTGATGCATTTGGAAATAACACCATATCTGACATTGAATGCACTTTTTGAGTCACATCCCTCACATGCCAATCCAAGCTATGCAATGTAATGTATGTCCCACAATCAGTTATCCCCATGTATATGACAATTTTAGCACAAACAATCAAACTTGATATTCAGTTTGTGTCTTTTTATGAATGGGTTTTTATGTATATGTATTTAAGAATAAATATTGTTGCTTACTGGTTGTTGTTGATTGATTAGACTTCAGTGCTTTGAAACAGGGCATACCTGAGACCTTACACCCATAAAACCTGACTTGACTTAAGAATAGAAAGCAAGAACATTCAAATCTTGTGTTTTGACCTCGTAAATTGTTGGACAAATCCAGCAAACACCTAAATGTTTGATTATTTTGCCTATTGGAAGTTCTTGGTCTCAGCTATGTAGGAAACATTGTAATGGCCAGCCTTTAGAGATCTGGGAAACTTGCAAATGATTTGCAACCTGAGTTGGTTGAATAAGACTTTAGACTAGACGTGTATCCAATTAGTTAATATGTATACCTCACATAAGCACACATATTTTAAAATTACATTCATAGGCAAATACATCATATAGGCTACCAAAGACACCAAATCAGCAGCATCTGTAAATATAAAAAAATAAAAGTGTTATTTTGTTCAGTGTAATGTCACTTCCATTACCCTTGGCCTTGTGACTAAGTTTTGACCTGATTAATTAGGTGTAAACAGAAAGAGAGAGGGAGAGAGAAAGAGTGTGACCAGCAACCACAGTCTAGCCATAGAGAAAGGATGGCACAAGAAGATAATAAATTGAATGCAATAATGCCAGACTTTAAAGAGTTCAATGACAATGAAAAACTAAAGATTATATTAGGAGAGGGACATGCAGCAAACGTAGCTAGCAATATGTGACTACTGTTGAGGAAGGGCTTCTCTCTTAGCCCTTTGCCTCGCGTGTTCTTTAATGAAGCGATAGGAGAAGATTTAGTTTACTCAATAATCAGCTTTATTCTTAACACCAGGAGAATATGCAAAGTTTACAGAGCTCTGGGTCCAGACTATAGTATCCCTGACAAGCAACAAAGTGTGTGTCAGTTCACGAAGTCCGACTCTCTATCTCTCCCTGACCCAGTGTGTTATAGTACATCTGTGAGAAACGTCACAATAAGGCGTCGTCTTCTTCCCATCAGCTGTAGGCGCCTTCCCTCCTGTGTAATCTGAAACTTCACATACAAATAGACAACACGCCTGTTCTTTGCTACAGATTGACTAACACTCTCTGTTCTTTGCAACAGATTGATTAACACTATCTAACCTTCGCATGTAACTGACAACTTGTTCATCTCACAGTATGGAGTTGTTGTGCATGATTATGTGGCCCTCCCTATATCTCAAGATCCTGTTGTACGGCTGCAGGGAGAAACTGTTAGTGTGACCCTAATCATTGCTGAGAGTTTGCTGTTTATCCATCCTGTTTCTCAGTACAGAGTTCATGCAATATACCAGCCTTCTATTTATTACATGGTGCTCAATCATCATTTGCTAATGCAACTTTAATCAACTTAATCAAGCATATATGTTTTAATCATTAGTCACATGACGGATATAAAACACAACATATATTCACTGCATGTCACAAACTGAGGGAGAAACATTAAAATAATATTATTGAATGTGACTAACACACATTTTCTGTTTGCAAGTTTGTTGTATTTTTTATGAAGTGTATTCTAAACGCAATGGACTGTTTATTTGTTTTTACTATTCGGTGTTGCTTTCAAATTAACATCCATGCCATTAAAAGCAATTGAAATTGAAAAAATTAAGAGAGAGAGAGAGAGAGAGAGAGAGAGAGAGAGAGAGAGAGAGAGAGAGAGAGACGAGGGTGTCTGATTGGTTAACACGGAATATGACGCACCACAAATGAGCCCTTTCCCTCTCACCTCCTCCTTCACTTCCTACAGCGGCAGTGTTGCGCTGCCTTCGGATTGTAATTTAAACATGGCTACTGCTGGAGCAGCTGGAGACGACCTGAAGAAAGAGCTCACGTGTGCAATTTGTTTGGACTTCTTCAAAGACCCCGTCATACTGAAATGCGGGCATAATTTCTGTCGGTTTTGCATCTGCATGCACTGGGATGAAAATGGCGGAGACTACGGGTATCAGTGCCCTCAATGCCGAACGGTAAGTTTACACAGGCTGTCTGTGTTTCCTGCCGTGTTTTCCTCACAAAATATGTTTGTTACGCGTGTGACAGTATTACTTTCAGGTGTTTAAAAGCGAATTGAAAGTAGCTGGTTTATGGTTTGTGTTTGAAAAATAACATTAGCTACGCAGTGCATTTTGTGGCTACCGTTGCTATGATAGCTAACGCTAGCCAAAAGCAGGTCAGTTAGCTTGACAGTAATGAACCAACTTTGTGTCTTGGCTATAAATGATATGTTATAATGCAGACTAAATTAAACTGTCAACACATTAATGCTGACTTTGTGCTCGGTTACAATTCTGCGTCTTTCTCGGTTGCCTTCTTTGTTCCTCCCAGGTGTTCAACAAGCGGAGCTTCACTAAAAACTACCTGGTGCAGAACCTGGTGGCAAAACTGGACGACCTGGAGTGTCTGGGGTCTTGTCCTGCACAGTCTAAGCCCGTTAAAGTAGATGGGAAGTGTGAACAACATGGAGAAGAGCTGAAATTGTACTGCCAAACTGATAAGAGGCCCATCTGTGTAGTCTGCAGGGAATCTAGAGCGCACAGGTTGGTTGTGTTCTTACCTGTTTTTTTTTTTTTGTATATAGGATTATTACACACACATTTCTTTAGGTTAGTTATTAAAGATATTTCTTTTTTGCAAACTAATTGCAATGCACTGATACTTTCTGATTAAGAATCCGTTTTAACTAATAATCACTGAGGTTTCTCAGGTCAGGTTGGCAGTGTACATTGTTGACAGCAACCAAACACCTAACAGTTTATTGATCATGATTGATAAGTATTAATCTTGGATTATGATTAATGAAAACTGGGGCTTAAGATTGTCACGTCTATGAAAATGCAGCAATGCATTACAAGTAACCAGATTGTTAGAAATGGGGAGAAGGGCAAAATATCAGTACTGGAGCATCAGTGTTTATTTCAGTCAGTAAAGCGATGCTTTCCTGTGATCTGTCTTTGTCATGCAAATGCACACACTTAAATGTTAATGAGATAACCCAATCTAAGTCTAATCAGTATGCCACAGTTTTTTGTTTTTTTTGTCCTTGCATAAGCGAGTTTACCAGCCTCCTTTTTACTTCATCGTTTTATCTTGTATTACCTAAATTACTCACTTATCCCATTACAAATGATTTCATAATGGCATCACAAACTTTGATGTTACAAACATGTGTGGGTGTTGTAGGAACAGTGCAATTAATGGTACAGTTCACCAGAGCTGTCATTGCTGTCTTCAAGTGTAAGTGTGTGTGTGTGTGTGTGTGTGTGTGTGAAGCAGGTGAGATATGGGCTGAAGGGGAAAGAAAATGCACCAATGACAAAAAAGTGACATTTTTGTTGATGGGAATCACTCAGTATTAAGTATCTTATCCAACTTATTGCCTGCTACTTTGTGTTAAATAAGATGTTATGTCACTTTTTTGCAGTGTACCAACTCTTATGTCCACTGGTTTCTTCAACAGTATATCACACAATTTGTGATGTACACTCAGTTATTTTAGCTTTTTATTATTATGTGTAAGTAATGTGTCTGTAGATGATTGTGTAAAGAAAGTGGTAAAGGCGCTCAATCGAAACAGTTCTCCTCCAGAGTAGAGGACATTGGATTTCACTGCACAAATTCATATGGACAATAAATGGGAGTTTTAGCAAATGTCAGGGCTGGTGAATTTTTGTCAAGGGTGAATTAATTGCTAAGCAACAGGGTACATGGAGTGCATTTATTTACACCTTTTCAACTTGAATGGGAGTAAAAGACCGTATGTAACGTAAGCGTGCACCCACAGTTTTGAGAAAATTGCTCCTATGGTCTCTAAATGTACCCTGTGGAGTTATTTGACCACTTGTGGCGCTATGAGCAATGCTTTTACAAGTAGCAACCATTTTGTTTGTACTGTGCACAAATTCACATGCTCTCACTGGTTCCACACTTTTTATGCCTCCACAAAAGCCATGACCAGAGGCATTGTGTTTATGGGTTGTAGGTCCAGCCATCCCGTTCTTGTGAATGTGATATCTCAGGAACAAATGTAACCTTAACCCTTGGACTCCAGGATGGTGGTCAAAGACTCAAGAATTCATGCACTAAATATGACAACATTTCACACAAATATCTAAGATAGGATAAGGATAAAATTGAGTAATGAGATTGTATATCAAATAGGTCAAAAAACAATTTCACGGGCGCCCCGTTAGCTCAGTGGGTAGAGCTGGCGACCCATGTACCAAGGATCAGTCCTTGCTGCAGCCGCCCAGGGTTCGAATCCGACCTGCGGCCCTTTGCTGCGTGTCATCCCCTCTCTCTGCCCCCCTTTCCTGTCTGTCTTCAGCTGTCCTATCAAATAAAGGCAATAAAAGCCAAAAAAAAAATACTTTAAAAAACTATTTCACTTTGACATCATAATGTCACGAACAAACAAATGAAAATATAGCTATCCTGACTAGCTAGGAGATTTGCTTCCCTCTGCCATTGACAGAGTGGTGTTAAGAGCACAGGGCAGTCCGGAGGTGTTTGTGCGTAGTGGGAGTACAAGCAACAGATAATGACGATGAATGTCAGTTAAGCATTGAATGTACTGTGTAGTTACAGTTTGTCAGTGATTAAAGGCTGCAGCTTGTCGAGACCAAAGTAAAACAATCGTGTGTTTCTTAACTGCTAGGAAACTGAAAGGGGTAATGGTGCTGTCACGTTGAAAACCATGTCAGGTGTGCAAGGAGAGGAGGGACTATTAAGACCCGTATTAAGGTCCATTGTCTGTTTCTGTGAGAGGGAGAGTGCAGGGGAACGGGCAGCTGAGCAAATCCACACTCTACAATGAAATAGATTTTACGCATTTTAAAGTTAAAGAAATAAAATTGTGGCGGTTATTATGGCAGGCAGCTACAAATAAATGTATGGGGAAATGCTACCATATTTCACTTTTGGTACTGAATTGGTGCCACTAATCTTGGTGCCCCCCTTAAACTGTGATTGTAAAGAACATCTGTGTTACCAGGCTGAAGGTGTGTGAGTGTAAGAAGCATCCTAGTTTCAGAATGTAGCTTCTTTGCAGCATCATCCATATTTGAAGCATTGTAGTCCATTCTTTTTGCAGGTATTGACCCTCAGGTGATTGTTGTTGCACCATGTGACTGATCCCTATAGAAGTCCTCTGTACTCATCTGTAAAAGTATTCTCTAACTGAAGACTGCTTGTTTATCACTGAAACAATTCACTGGGATCATGCATGTCAATATAGTGATATTTCTTGCCAAAAAATGCACAAATACCTATTTTTATTTTTTTAATTAAATTACTTCAAAGTTATCACTACATATATGTTGAGTCAGACATGGATGTACACTGCAGATGGCAAATGGTAGATAGAACCTCGGAGTAGTAATTCTAGTTGTTACTAACTGCCTGCTCATTTGTTTTTTTTGTTTCAGACACCATGAGGTAGCACCAGTGCCAGAAGTTGTGAATGACATGAAGGTAAGCCTACATGTTTGACTTTGCAAGGATGATTTCTCCTACTGTATATTTGACTCAGTGAATTAAAGATTGTTTTGCCCTTGCCACACGTCTTATTCACTACTTCTTGAATATTTGCA
This sequence comes from Dicentrarchus labrax, assembly GCF_905237075.1. NCBI lineage: Eukaryota > Metazoa > Chordata > Actinopteri > Moronidae > Dicentrarchus > Dicentrarchus labrax. Next base: position 18,559,389 of record NW_026136705.1, on the reverse strand, counting down.
CTTCATTTATTTTTCTATGTCTGTGATATCATGATTCATTATTTCCTGTGTGCACTTACAGATGGAGTTGAAATTGAGATTAATGGAGCTCAACTGGCAGAAGTCTCAATGTGTAAAAGTTATTACGGCTGATGAGCGCACCAGAAACGAAGTCAGGGTACGGATTATTTTTTTATTTTTTATTTTTTGCTGGTGACATTTGCATGTCCACACGTAAAGTGGTTCAAATGGTCTTTGAACATTACAACCAATCATACTTCATACATCATCAAATCTTTTCTTAGTCCTCTTAACCTCTCTATCCTCTAGTTGAAGAAGCAGAGACTCAAGGAGAAGATTGAAGCAGATGTTGGTGCCTTGGTCCAATTCTTATTAGATGAAAGGGACTCCCTGCTTGAGTGCCTGGATGCAGAGGAAGTGGCCACCATGGCCGTCATAGACGACAACTTGAAGATTGTGGAGACGGAGGCGGCAGCTGTGGACAAAGCTATAGCTAATATCCACAGCCACATCAGTGGGAAAACTAGCTTTGAGGTCAGTCTAACATATCAGCCGTCTGCTTCACAGAGGTGATTCGACTCTTAACTCCTAAAAGACCATGCCTCTGCTGGAGCTTTACAGTAAATATGGATAATGTTTCGGTCAGTGTGCAATAAGGATCATGAATAAATACTACACTGAATTGATTTATTTTTTCAGAATGCATCTTTGAAATGGTAGATGGGAGCATTTTATTTTGGGAAGTCTATTGGTGTGAATGGAAGCTTAAACGTGTTATGAAGCTTACTTGTGTTTTGAATTGCATTTTAAAACTGACTGTACACAAATTCACTTGAGGAAAACATGACGCGTGTTCAATATTTGTTTTTTTTTTTCTTCCAACAGAGCCTTTCTGATACATTCAATGAGTAAGTAACTTAGTTGTTTATTTGATATGGACCTATAAAAAAATCAATTTAAAAAAAAAAAAACACTTTAAACATTTATTCAATCTTTATTCCACAGAGTCATCCATTGCAAGCCATTCACATCCCTCGAGACGGTTAATTGTCAGACTGAATTTACAGACTTCTCAGGGCCCTTCCAGCTTATCATGTGGAAGAAGATGATGCACGTGCTGCATACCAGTGAGTTTATTCTATATCAGTGGTTCTCAAACTTTTTCTGGCATGCCATTATTTAAAAAGAACATCCAATTTGAATTTTAGTCAAATAAAGGTCAGCACAATGGCATCAGCAAGCTTTTGTTTATTTCCCCTACATAAATCCTATTTATTCAACTTAATTTAACGACATATTTTTCCCATGTCCTCTATGCCACCACTGGAGTGGTTCTGTGCCCTAAATGCTTGAATTAGGCTACATATACTTCCACGTATTCCACCTTAGCCATAGTCCTCTAAAATCTGTTTCTGAACAAATGTGAGATCAGAAATAAGCAAGCAGGTTGCTGAGTCTTCACACCTATCATTAAATCTAAAAGCTGTAATTTAAGTTTGTTGTGACTTTCATAAGGACCTGTGGTTTACACCTCCCAGATGCTGTTTCCACCAACAGTCCAAAGACATGTAGGTTAATTGGAGAGTCTAAATTGTTGTGAATGTGAGCCTAAATGTTTGCCTGTATGTGTCAGCCATGTGCTACACCTGTCCATGGTGTACGTTGCCCAGTGTAAGCTAGGATCTGCTCCAGCCCCCCCACCCCCAACCTGGCAAATTACGTATTTTTCTCAAATTTTTTTCCAAATGTGCTGCCAGCTTCAGTCAATGTAAGAGCAAGGTGAGCTAATCTCTCCCTGTCTGTCTGTGTAGTGCCTCAGAACCTCACCTTAGACCCAGACACAGCTCACCCAAACCTGCTCATCTCAGACTTTGACACAAAAGTGGAGGAGGGCCGTGTTCGCAACCAGGAGCCAGACCTGCCAGCCCGGTTCACGCGGTTTTGTGGTGTCCTTGCCACAGCCCAGTACGCCAGCGGCCAGCACTACTGGGAGGTGGATGTGAAGGACAAAGGTGTGTGGTACCTGGGAGTCACCACCGAGTGCAGCAACAGAAAGGGCTTCGTCAGCCTCACTCCCTCCGCAGGGTACTGGAGCCTGTGTCTGCAGGACCGGCTGTATGCCAACGGAGAGGACGGGCGCATCCCTGTCGCCGATTACTGGAACTCTCCTCGGGTCGGTGTGTACCTGGACTACGACAATGGCCGTCTTAGTTTCTATGATGCCGTCACAATGAAGAGACTGTACATGTTTGACACCTGCTTTGAAGAGCCTGTGTATCCTTTCTTCAGCCCAGGAAAGAATGACCCAGGCAGCAGGCTGCAGATATGCCACTATTACTGAGAGAGCTGTGACGAGTGTTTAAATTTAGCTACCTAAGAGTAAACTCGAGTATGCCGGTGTTTTCAGATTTGCTGTTAGCAAGGTTTTATCTCACAGACCAGACTGGAGAGCCAGGGTGATGTTGACCCTTCAGCCATGTACTGTACGCATTTGAGCTGTTACTTGTTGGTCTTACTAGAGTTTGAAAATAGGAATTAATACTGAATAAGAATTACCAGGTGTCTCGTCACACTTCAGCTGTAATGAAGAACTTAATTTATTCTCTTTTTGGGATAGAAAATTTGAAATTCAGTATCTTTCAACCTAGACACACACACTGTAGGTTTATACCCCTGGCTACTGTGGTTGGGGGGCGTTTTTGGAGAGGTGCTTTGCTGTCTATATCACTGTGTCTGCTGGGATGCAGATGCCTCAGATGCTCTTGTTGATCAGAGCATGTACAGCTCTTATCCTGTTAGCAACTGCTATGCCATACTACTGTACATTAACTACGTTTTTGCCAGACAGGGTCCGTGCTGTTGCCTTGTTGGGTAGAACTTGAAGGGCATGACACATGGTTATCACATTGATAGCTGTTGACAGTCAAGATTCCGTCATTAATTCTAGGCTGAAGAACAGTCAGCACTGAATTATTTGACACGAATTGGCCAGCTTGTACTGGGATTTCACCTCTCAGACTATTGTTAGATTTCCAGGAACAAGTTGTTTTGTGGACGTTAATGTCAGCTCAAATAATTTTATCATTAGACTTTTAAAATCATCTTTATGTATTTTTTTTTTTTTATATTATGATGTACTTTGTCGACACTTTTGGACTCGCAAATTCCTCTGTATATTCCTCTGGGTCACATTTTGCAGCCTATTTTATGTGAGCAGTGATACTGAAGGCATGAAGTCATGCCATTTTGCTTTTGTTGGAGGTATTTTTTAAAAATCTGAAACATTTTTATCAGTCTGTCTGTAAATGAGCAGCTGGAAGACAAAGCAAATGGTTATAAAATATTCTAACGGCAATTTAAGATTTGCAGCCATATCCCCAAATATGTTGTCACTTAATGGGTGAACGTTTAGATGTATTTAAGACATTCCATCCACAACTGTCAGGATTCACAGCCAAGAGTCCACGTTTACTAAAATGAAAACTTGTGGAATGCCAAATGAAAGTTCTCCATGTTTTTGTTTTGCTTTGTTACAAATTACTTGCAGCATGTCCTTAATTATATTATTTTTTTTTATTTTTATTTTTTTTTTAACAATCCTGCTTTAGTTTATCGCTAGCTGTCGAGTTGGTCCAGACATTTTTAAGTCTATTATCTAACTCGTCCTCGTGATTTTTATTTTCTATCAATTAATGCCGTTTTATTTGATTTTGAATGTAAAATTACATGTATCTGGACAATTGTATACATTTTTTTGTTTTTCCTTCCTTCATAAACTTATATTTAAATATTTTCTTATTTGAGATGAGATGATCTCTATGGGTTTTTATTTTTCCTGGTGCATTTCCCCACAGTGCGGTTATGAACCTACATGTGGGATGTTTGCCATCTTCCAGGGTCATACAGTGACTTTGTTTTTCTTTTTCTTTTTCAAATGAGCTTATTGAGGAGCATAATAGAAACATTTAAGAGCATGATGATATTTGAGATTGGCCGTAGGTGTGGCCAATGAAATTGCTCCTTTTTTCAGTTAGACGTCTGAAGTGTTCACGTGTTAGAACTGGAAAACTCTGTGCTCTTTAACTTTTGAGTATTTGCTAATTGTTTTGTCTAAGATTGCATACCTCCATTTAATGAACACACATTTCATCTCTGGATTTCATTTTTGTATTCAGCATAGCAGTTTTGGGGCTGTGTCTTGATAAATGTGAAAGGGGGGAAAAAAAATACTCTTGTTACTCCCTGTTTGTGGCCCTTTCACCTGCTATGAATGTGCTTAGTGTTTCTCAGACTTTACAATGAGATTAAAAGAGGAAAAAGACTTGTGTTTTATTTCTTGAAAGCCTGTATGTCCACTTGCTTTATCCACTTTTCTGTTATTACCTCTGTTTTCATGAGCTTGCCAATGTGTGATATAAACTCTCAGCAATACAGCAAAATGTATTCATGGCCTGTAATTTGGTTTTAAATCAAATTAATTTTCCCACAGTGCAAACTTAGTGGAGTCAAAACCTGCTGAATTAGTTATTTCTGGTATTACGACATCATTAGCCAGTTGTGTGAGATTCAACTCTGAAATATTTAAATTGGAACAAGATTTTAGGAAGATGTTCATATTTTTTTCTTACTTGGCAGCATCAGTATATTAAACCCTTTCCTTCTGGTAGAAGTAGTTTAGTAGGTGCACCGGCTGTTAGATGGTCAGATTTGTATACCTGGATAACCATGTTGTTGACCTTTGCTGTAGGTTTCCGGTAAGGGTTCTTTCATTTGCATCCAAACCTACACCTGTCAGAAACACAGGAGTTACTGACTCTGCAATGACCAGGCTGCTGCTTAGAGTAAGAGGTTTTTTTCTAGAGGACTGTTGCTCCCGGTTTGTCTCAGAAGGTTAAATGAGGATGTTGGACCAGAATAGCAGTTTGGTGTTGCTGATTCAGTTTTCATGCTGCCAGAACATTCAAGGAGGAGGTGAGAAAAACTGCTCTTTCCATCTCCTCCTCCTGCTTTGGTAATGACTTAGCACTAACTTATTTTCCTGTCTCTTTGCAGAGATGTGGTTTTAATAAAGGGTAATATAAATAGTTGACAACTGTTACAAATACATTAACATGGGTGATACGTCTACTCGCTGGTCTGATGTTTATAAGCTGCATTTCTGTGGACAACTTGGTTTCCATGGCAATGCCTGTGATCTCCCTCAACAGAGGACACACGAAAACAGTTCAGCATTATCAGGAGCACAAACTGTAATGGCTGCTTATATTACATTACGGATATTCAGACTCATGTCAGCAAGAGGCAAGGGCACGCTGATTTTTAATATGTTGAAAAAGAAAACATAAATTCATTAATTTAACTGAAATATTGTTACACAAAAAAAAGACCATTTGTACAATAGTTCATAGTGTCATTCTTTAATATTTACAATCATACCGTTGCCTTGATTACATAAATGTAGTAGTGTGGTACTTCTTCTAAGACTGGCCTCTTCTAGTATACAGCGGGCTACACGAGATGGTTGACGTAGTCTTTCATTTATGTGCTTCCTTTATTTCACACAGACATGAGTTAGGTCAGTTACAGTGACAGACAAACATAAAAAACAAAATAAAACATAGTAACACATGGGGTCCAATTGATGGAGGAGGCGAGTCAACGAAAGCGGTCATTACAGAGAGCTTTCCAATAAACTGGAAATGCAGATGGAAGGACAGAATGAATTACACATTAATTATCGGGGACAGACAGTTTATTCATAACGCAGATGAAAAATGTTCTCTGTCACTGTGTGTTAGCTGGTGTTGTGTTCCTCCACACATTAAACCTTCAAAACACTGAACTACCAAGCAAATGAATACAAAAATCCATGATAAAAGGTGCTTGTCAGCTACAACAAGAATATGATTGTAATATACAGTACACTTTCTGATTATGTTAAATGATAACTATACACAGAGGCATATATTACTCTTGCAAACTATATAACTCTTATAATATTTGTATTTTGTGCAATGTTCAACAACAACTTACAACAATATGTTTTGGCAGAAGGAAAAGTTACTGTTTAACTGGGTGTGAGCTCTGGGAAGAGGCGAGAGAGAGAGAGAGAGAGAGAGCGCGGCTTTCAGTGCTACAACTTACAAGGCCTATGTACAACGATGTTTGGCAAAGAGGAGACAGTTCAAATGCACCAATTAGAAAAATAATTTGTAGAACAAATCATGTAGAAAATAAAATAAAAAATAAATTAAGTCCTTTGAAAAAATAAAACACAGCAAATAATGTGTATACAACTTTGTTCCATTGATGCTTGCAAGTCATTCAGTTGGCTACTACTTGGCATTACCTTCTACTGTGTGAGCATTATGTTCCAGTGTTGAAATCCTCGATTCATTAAGTGTCGGAATACGTAGGCTATATAGTGAAATAACATGGACATCAAATCCATATATACATCTAAATATGCATATGTACAACTACATTAGGTTGTAGATATGAATACACGAAAGTGCAAGAACTAGTGGGGTTAGATATAAGAAGTTTGTTTTGGTTAATAGAAGAGAAAGATAAGCTAGAAGGGAGTGAACTTAATGTTGAAGAGCTGATTCGTATGTGTTCGGAAACCTTGTCGTGGGATTAGCTGTTGTGCTTCTTGATGCTTGTCTTTGGGTACCAAAACAAAACAAAAACTTGCATATCACTCTCATCTTAGGACTGAAAAGAAAAACAACAACAATCTGTATCCGTGTGCAGGGATCTTGTCAGACTGATAAGGTGCAGAATGAGAATAACACATTCCTGTTCTGCGTGTGTTCTGTTGTGTTAACCGGTGAGAAACTGAAGGCAGTGACGACAGGGTCGATTGTTTTTTGGAGCGCAGTGACATGCAACAGTGTTCAAGGAAAGGCCTGAGCATTGTTCAATCACAAAGCATCACCAGGTAGGAGACTTCCCCTTCTATCTCGCTTTGTTTGCTGGTTGCTGGGAGTGTTGCCTGTTTGAATTTCCCAAATAAATTGCAGTGTATCACCAACTTTCTTACTGGCAGGCAATCTACTAGTAAGGTCCTACTAGTGAGACATAGAGCTGAAACACCTTTTGATTTGTTTTGAGAGTTTAAAGAAGACAGACCATGGGTTATCAGATAGGAAAATAGCTAATTACAGAATGTGTTTATTCCTTAGTCACTATTTTTAAACATTATTTCATCAGGATAGTCTCGGGATAGGATTTATTTTCTCTCAGATTGGGAATTAATGTTACTTCTTCCAATAATTTCAATATTTTTTGGAATAACATATTTGTCTTAAAAACATTTGAATTACACTTGTTTTTTCGTGTTTGGGTTGTTTTATTATTATTATATTCTCTTTTGTTATCCTTACAATATTTTATCATATGTTACTGTCAGTTTCCTTATTTTTCTATTTATGCTTCTTGACTTTCAGTACTTGCTTTCATCTTTATTTATATTTTTCTCGTGCTATGTTTATTGTTATGCACCAATATACTAAGGCAAATTCCTTGTATGTTAAAACCTACTTGAAAAGAAACCTGACTGTGATTCTGTATAGATCTTCTAAAGTATGTACAGACAAAATTAAGGAAATTAACATGTAGAACTTGGAGCCACTGAAAAGTGTGCAGGCACTTTGCAGCTCTATGTCCACAAGCAGTATGTGAAGTCTAAGCAAGAGTTGTGTTGGTGAATGTCTTCCCTCAGCCTACTGCAGATATCTGTAAACTTTAAAGCAGTGGTTGCCGGAGTCGGCAACAGCCACGTGTCCATCTGAGGTGAGGGCGAGGCCCTGGGGGCCGTACAGCGGGTCTGCTGATGTGTTAATGTAAGATAAGAAGGAGCCTGTGCTGTCAAACACCTGAAATAATAATAATATTTTATTATAACATTTCCTTTTTCATAGCATTTTCATGATTTAATGTAACTTTTTCTTTCTAACAAAACAAAACTATACTGATAAAACATTCAGTTCTTAGTGTTAAAGTTGTGAAGTTGCTAGCAGACTGAATATAACCCGCCTCACCTGTATTCTGCTGTTACCCCAGTCAGCGACAATGATGTTTCCGTTGGCATCTACAGCCACACCAGTAGGAGCATTGAACTGGCCATTGCCTTCACCATGAGAGCCAAATTTGAACAAGAACTCTCCATCTGCACTGTACACCTGGAACAGGAAGTCAGTAAAAAAAACATTTTGTCTACTTCTCCATGTGCACTTAAATGCAGATAAATATGATCCACTGTCAACTATAGAAAATCAATATGCATCTAAATAAAGGAATACTACATTGGTACGTTAAGCTTGTGGCAACTTCAGAAAGAATTCATCCTTTGAGTCCAGGCGAAAGCATGACTTACCTTCACAGAGTGATTGTGAAAATCTGTCACAATAATTTCATTCTTGTTGTTTACGGCAACAAAGTGCGGACCTAGATAAGGAGAGAGAGGCAGGTTATTGTGGAACCTGCTGAACTTGGAACAGAAACGGATTCCTGTAGTTTGCACCATTCCCTTTAATGTTAGTACTTTGTTTAAACAAAAATTCTAACTAGCTGTGCCTAAAACTACTATTACAAAACCCAGTTTAATCAGATGGTTAGCTGTTCTGGTTTGCTTGGAGTAATTTGATGGTATTATTTTCATGCATTAGATGCTTTAACTTTTTTAACTTAAAATTGTTTTCCTGTTATTTGTTGTCTTAGATATAAGTGGTTACACTGATGGTTTACAAAAATGTATCATGGGTAGCTGTTTATGAAAGCTTATTGGCTGAATTATCATTCCCAAGGATCTTTTCATAGCCATTTACACCAAATACAGAAGCCCTCAGAGGCGAGTGAGAAAAACAATTCTGGTGATCAATTTTCTAAGTCTAATCAAATTTTTTTTAGCTCTTGTGTTTATGACTTAAATGGCCAGAATGAAGGGTTTAGTGGCATTTAGCAGTGAAGTTTGCAAATTTCAACGAACTGAACACCACTTCTGTCTGTATTTGACAACCTGGGAATAAGAACCGGCTGTGAGGTGTGTGAGACTACTGTGGCCACAAAACTCGTGAAAAATTGGGTACTTGTAGAAGCTGTAGAAACATGGCGGATCAACATCCTCTGTGGAAGAGGACCCGTTCCCCCTGTAGATAATGGCTTATTAATTGATTCTTATTTTCAGGTGATTATGACACTAATGAAAAACATACCTATGAATATTATATTCAATTTCTGCCAATAGATCTTCCTAAATATTAACTGGACCTGTGAAAAAAGGGTTTTGCCACGATAATATTTCTAAGTTCCTTAATTTTCTTTTTTTTTCATCTGTGAAAGGTGAGTTTTAATTTCTCTTAGCACTGATGATACATTTATAGCCAAAAGACAGGGATGACAGTAATGTTAACTAACAATATTTACCTTGTGTTTAGAGTGCATAGAGAAATGAAAGCTCACCTGGAAGAAAACATGAATGCTTTTAGTCCTTTTTAGAACATGGGGTAGTGGTGCACTTCAGCCTCTTGTGGCCGAAATGAGTATTGCAACAACAAACACAAAAGTGATCATGACAAAAAATAAATTTTCACCTGGCAAAACCCCTTTTTTTTTCACGTTCTTAAGTCATAAAAACAAGAGAGAAAACAATTTAGATCAGACATAAAAAATGGATCACTGAAATCTTTTTTTTTCACTTGTCTTTCAGGACTTCCATAGAAAAAACACAATACACATGACAAAATGTTCATTATTGTAATAGTAAGTGATTATTACAACTTGCATGTACTTGTATCTCTGATCATTACTGTACAGGCACAGCTTGATCCAACAATTTGGCAACAATCTGAGTTCTCAGGAGGTCAAACACATGATCGGGGAGTCGGGTTAGACAGAGGGCACTGCACTGTGGGATTAAGGTTGCAGCAAGGCCACACTTAGTACTTACTGAAAACTGAGCCAGATTTATTTAAGTTTGGGCCAAGTTTTTCTGGATTGAAAAACAGGAGGAAGAACAGAAAGAAAGAAAAATAGGTAGTCAGAAATGAAGGATAAGCAAAGAAGAAACTAGAGCAGGGTGGTCAGCACACGCTCAATTTGATGGGAGCGGGGCAGGGGGGCACTGCTTCGCCCACAGGTTTATATATGCTTATATTTTTTAACACGTAATACAATGCATTGATCTATATTCAAAATTTATACTATTTATATATTATTATTATTATATATTATTATTTTTCTCAAACTGGCAGTAAAAGTGTAAAAAAAAATGAATGAAGAAATTGGACATTAATACCTCAAAAATACACCCAGTCTTCTGCATTGGGCTTAGTGTTGTAACACCACATACTGATTGTTATCCTGTGAGTTATTTTTTTATAATTTTACAATATAATTTTAGGGAGGAAGACAGCGTTTGGCGAATATACCAGATTGTTCTAGGAAGTGCACTATTGAAATACAAGCCTCAATTGTAACTCTGTTTGTTCCCCCAAGCTGACATTTTAAACAGCGCCTCCGTTAGTCACAATGAGTGCTTTTTCTTACATTAGTGCTGAACAATGAAGGAACAAAAGCTGCAACACGTATTGCAGAACTCTTTCAAAATCCAAAAACGATGTGTATAATATCCATATATTTATGCTATATTTTGTGTTGTCATATATCATGTTAAATACGGGAAATATAAGCTTTAAAAGCTTGTAGGCACGTAGACATCCTTGAAAGAGAGGGCATTGTTTGTGAGCTCCCTGTCTGTTGTTCTCACCTGCAAACTGTCTGTCAGACGTCCCCCTGCCTCCAAACTTAGTCACCAACTTCCCATTGGACTGAAAGATGAAGACACAGCAGGCCTTGTTGTCAACAGTGATGATGTGTCCATTCTTATCCACAGCCACACCCTTGGGACCCATGAGCCGTCCTGCACCAATCTTATTCTGTGAGGGAGGAAGACAAACATGATTTTAGCGTGGAAAGAAAGATGGGAAAGAATTGGGAAATTATTTGGCATATTTCCATATTTTGTTACATTTCCACCAAGAAAGTAAAAGGCTATTATTAGAGCAGTAAGATAAATTCTTCATGCAAGATTTTCTTTTACTTCAGAAAACATATTTTTTAACAGGGAAAGACATCATATATAATATGCTATGAGATCTCACCTTAAACTTGCCATCAGAGGAGAAGATGCTGACCCATCGATTGTCATAGTCTGCCACCACGATGTCACCATTCATGTCCACAGTAACGCCTGTCGGTCTCTGCAGTTGCCCCGGAGACCGACCTCTGACCCCAAAGCGCATCTTGAACTGGCCATCATTGGAGAATACCTGTAATCAGTTCCATCAGAGAGCCCCCTTTGAGTGAAATGTGTCATGATCACAGTACTACAACAGTATTCTCCTGTTCTATGTGACCATACATGGTTGCACTTACACGCATTTTCCTCTCTGTGTTTGTCTCACCTGTATGCATTGATTGTTGCTGTCAGCCACCACCACTCTGCCGTTACTAGAGGCTGAGATTCCCTGCAGATTTGTGAACTCCCCTTTTTCTCTGCCCCGGGTACCTGACAAATGAATAGTAACACACTCAGTAAATGTGTCGTTTGCTATTTACACCTAAGTCTCAGTATGCAATACTTCCTTAAAGGCTCATGCCATTGATATTGGACTAACATTGGTTATACTGTGCATTGATGCTGATTATTTTTCGAAACATAACTCAAGGTTTTGGATACATTTTCCTACTTCCAAGGCAAATGCAGGTACAGTTAAAAAATGCAAACCTGCAAATGCAAACCTGCAAAGACTTGAAAAACCAACTTTGCACCTTCATTCATTTTATTCAAGAAGCAACCACCAAATCCTCTCTATCACCCTTTTCACGACATCCATTTTTTTTTTTTTTGCATTTGACATTCTCCCTCATACTGCAGCTTTTGAATGCTATGACCTGCTATCAGGCATCTGTCTTACCCACTCTGTAGATGAGCTCATCCTCAATGGGGTTTTCCTTTTTCTTGGTGGTACTGTACATGCTGGAAGGCCGTCGCACTGCTTTCTGTCGTATGTGGCCCCCTGTCCCACTGGGAGACTTCACCCTCCTTTTCACGTCATCTGGAGATTGCGGCACATCCGAGGGTTTGACCGCCCGCAGGCGGAACGGGCTACCACGTATCGGCTGGCCATACAGCAACAGAGCGAAAGAGTACTCTCCCTCAGAGCGTACAGTGTAGCCCACCTCGTATGTCCCATTCTTATTGTCCACTACCTCTGTCTCTGCAGCGCGGCTCCCATCAGCAGACGTTATCTCTGCTTTTAAAATAGCGTTTCCTGTCCGCACCAACTCCCCATCCTGCAGATAGAAGTCACTGATTCAATTTCAGACCGAAATACATCTCTTTATGTTCAAGCAATACGCACGTGATTGCAACCTCTAAGGCAGCACTTTCTTCAGACACATTAGAAGCTCCTAACAAATTGGATTTTGAAAATAATAATTCCTGTAAATTGCCTTGGTGACCACTACAAAGAAGGTGACTTCTTGCAAGAGAATAACAAGAAAAAATTTGCATGAAATGTAAATTTGAATGAAATTAAAATGAATATGTGACTAAAGCAAACACATTAATCAACAGATTAAAGCAAAATGTAAAGCTGCTTGCTTCGGGCTTTACACATTATACAAATAGCAGAGGGCTTAATAATTTAGTACTTTGTCTTTTGTTGTCACAGTAATTGTGTGGTGCTGCCCAGTAGCTGCGTGGCGGAGGCCCTCTCCTGTGGCAACAGAGGTGTGAGCCACAGCGGCCGTGGTGAGGAGAACACCCAGGTTCTGGATGGAGCGTCGCAGACCTTCAGTCTCCACCTGAAGCAGACAGCACACAAGATAAACAATATTTTATTATTGCTCTCTAAAGTTTAATTTTCATGGTTGGTTCGTTGTGATGTATCATGGCATGATAAGCCAAGTGTTTTTAAAATGTCAACAAATTGTGACCATTTGGGAATATGAAGCAGACAACCAGAATTGAAATCAGTAACAGAGAAATAGTTTGAATCATAATGAACAACATTACCTGACATTCCAGGTGTGCATTCTGATGTGGTCTCTCTGGGAAGTCGTGTCTGGCCAGCGCTGTTACCCGCTCACTCATCTGCTTCTGAACCAGCAGCACCTACACTTGCAAGAGACACATACTGTGTTGCATCCTGCCTTTTATTTGTCATTTGTGTTTTTAATACAAAAATATTCAGCAGGAGTTCCCATTCTGCTACACTACTGCCACAGACAGCTGATTCCCATATGTGTTGTAACCTGTTTGTTAGCTTGCTTGTACAAATTACAATCTGCCAGCCCACCTCAGTAGCACTCCCGTGGCTGAGAGCCTGCTCTGTGAAACTGCAACTGCTCTGGATGTGCTCCTTCCCCTGCAGGAGGGATGAAAGTTGAGCCTGCAGGACCTGCACTCAGGTAAGTGGAAGATTTGGGACACAAAAGAGCAAGAGGGGGGAGGAAGAGTGGAAAAGTCAAAATCATTAAGTCAGCAGGCTGAAGTGTGTTGACAGGAATGTGAGACATGTGGCAGGTCATGTTCGACTACCTGCTTGTAAAATGCCTGTGTGTGTTTGCGCGTCTGACAGTGAGCGTGCAGAGATGCAAGTGCACCTGCATGAGCGTGAAAGATAACTAACCTTCTGCTTAGTGCTGCAGATGTTCTCCAGGTCTGTAATGAGGGCCGTCTTGCGCTGATGCAATGCCCGTTCCAGCTCTTCAAACGTACTGGTAATCTCTGCTACCGCTTCAGTCTTCCTTTCATTCAGCTGGCGAGAGATCTCGCTCACCAGCTCGATGGCTGCTGTTAGCTGAGGGAGCCTGCAAGATAACACAATGTGAAATTTCCCTCCAAAGATTGTAGAACGGAAACTAAAAAGAAGCAAAATACTTTAAAATTAAAACAAAACCACAACAGTGATCATATAATAAATCCTAAATAAAATGTAAATTAAAAAAATAAGAGCTAGAAAAACAACATTATACTTCAATGAAATGGGCCACTATACTCAATACTATGTTTTGACATGCCAGGCATGATCACATGGGTGATCTTTGATGCCAGATGCCAAATCTGGGCCAAATGCTTAAGCTTCCAAATACCTGAAATATTCTCAAAAGCTTTATCAAAGTACCAAAGTATCAAGTCCCCACCTGCTGTGTATGGCATCCAGCTGTGTCTTCAGCACAGCCTTGTGCTGTTCTACGACGTCCCGCAGAGGAACAGTCACATGCTCCCGGTGCTCACCCTCTGTACAGTCCAGACACATGGCTGTCTCACATGACTCGCAGTAGAACTCCATCACCTGCAGAGGGAGACAAACTGAGTAAAAAGCCTTACTAACTCTCGCTGGGCTTTGCAAGTAAGTACACATTTTCAGTTTCTTTTACATTAATTATTGCTAAAACAAAAGAGTTAGGACAATTTTAGTAATGGGATGACTGGGCTGAGGCATCACAAAAGAGCTTCCCACCTTCCCCTCGTGGTTTGGGCAGCAGAGTGGCTTCCCTGCAGCTGCAGCGCTGACTGACTCCAGGACACTGCAGGCCTCTGGACGAGAGCACTCTGGGTCTCGTTGAAGGACCTGGTCAAAAATATTTAAACTTCATCATGATTATTTCAATGAGCACATTATTTAAGATTAGCATTTTGTCACTTAATTTGACAGTGGACAATTGAGAGGTGACAAAAAAAGAAAGGGAGAGAGGGAGGGAAATTACATGAAACAAAGGTCCAAATCTAACTGGGAACATTGTGATAACAGTATATGGTATGGTATACAAAAAGATATTCTTAGTATTTTAATTCCCTACATCCCAATGCTAACTTTAATAGCTAAATCATCACCCCTTATGCATGATATAATACAAACCCACAAAAGAGCCCCTTGGAGAAGAAAGGTCGGTCCAGAATGACCTCAGTCTGCAAAAATGTCCTCCCTCTCTTCCACACCAAGAGTGGTTCTCACAACAGCAATACAGAAACACACAGACCCTCTGTCCCATTTCTTTGTGCTGTCTGTAATTGTGTTAAACAACCTTTGCTTTGTTGTTCACCTCATAATTGGTTTAAAGTGTGTTTTGTCTTTTGTTCCATGTAATTTGTGTCTGACTTGAAGTATAAAAGGGATGAGGAGTCAAACCTCCATGAGATTAGTGATGAAGAAGTTGTTCTGCAGAGCACAAACTCCTTTCTCTGGCAGGATGGACGTCTGCCGACACACTGGGCACGAGAGTGTCAGAGACTCTGGGGGAATGTAGTTCTGGAGGCAACTGTAAGGAAATAGTCAACAAATCAGGAAGCAAGAATATAGTCTAAAATGACCACAAACAATTCTTTTGAATTACATTCACCGATACAGCAGAGAAAGAAGGAGAGGGGGACACCGGAGAGAGAGCTGTCACTTTATTGCTGTAATTGAGAGACACGGGCTAAATAGTGCTCCTGTCACAACAAATAGGGGAAGAGTGTGAATCTGAGTCAATACGCAGAACCCACAGCCTCAGGAGAACACTCACAAATTATCTTAGAGTAAGTGAATCTCTGGCAAATCAATCTGTCTAACGGAGACGCACAGAGACAGAAGACTTCAGTCAGAATAGATGTTTGTGTATGCTTTTGTGTGTTTGTTTGTGTGTGTCTGCATGCAAGGAGGTTTTAGATCCTGGCAGCAGTCACACATCTGTCCCACTGACCCCTAAAAGCTGAGGATGTTATGCAGGTTCAGTTGCCCTTAGGAGGCAATCTATTTAACATTAGTCACCTCCATGCCAAAACCAAACCTGCAGTCAGCAAAGTTCAGCTGCAATATGCAGATAACACTGCACTCCTGGCTGCCATCCTGCATGCGATGTACGACTGTATTTCTGTTATCACTAAATCGGTTGTTAATGCTGCAAGAAACCTGATGTCGATGTTGAGGATATGTCTCTGTTGTTGTATACAAGGATGTTTGGCAGCTGCTTGGGCTGCAAGCTGACATCCTTCTATTTAATTTATGACACAACACAGGCTTGTATCAACCAAGCCCTGGTAAACTGCAGTGGTGAGCTTTTGAGAACAACAGAGGGCTTTAACAAAAGTCTCTGTCTACCAACTGTACTGTAAACACCACTAAAATGCTTTGAGGCCTGGATAAATTACTGTTGCTTTGTCAGAAACACAACCACCTGGGGACCACAGGCTCAAACAGTTATGTGGTGAAAAGGCCTATGACGTGGCTAAAACTAATGATTATTTTCACTGTAAGCGAATTACAAATAGAGAAAAATGCCTATCACATTTTCTTCAGATTGCTTGTTTTGTCCAATAACAGTTGATTATTTGATGAATTGTTTTAGCAATACTGGCATCCTCATCCTTGTTAAGTCAAATCCAACAATCATGACTGTAAACACAAGTAGCCACATGCCCCTATTGTAGGGAAGATGCCATTTATTTTGGAAATGGTAGCATAATGTACAACAAACCCTGATCTCTGAAAAGTGAGCACACAGTTAGGATATTAAGAAGTAGCTGGATTGTAAATTTACACGCCCGATGACAGATTACCACAGGAAGAGGATCAAAATCAAAAGAGACACAGTGCCGCCAAATAGACTAGACCCAGCATGGGTGTGCCATCTCAACCTTAAAACCACTTTAACTACATTAACCCATGCAGAATTAAAACATCTGTCTGGCAACATCATGTATAGCTCCAGACAAAAATCTGTTCGCCTCAGCAGGGCTCCACATCATATGCCATCCAGTTAAACCGGGGATTAAACATGTCCTCCGGTGGGCAAATGCCCATCACATTGCTTAGAAAAATACTCTGTGTGGCTATTCAAAACTATTCCATAAATGTTTGTTGGTCAAAGGTTTAGAAGTAAACCAGTCTGAAACATAATCCCAGTTATCCTCTGTACCTAACATACCTCCCTTGTCATTCCCAGTCCTCCCACCCTGACCCCAAAAAAAAAGCTTTCCAAAAGCCTCCTCTGCTCGGCTCGGCACGAAAAGGCCCCAGTAAGTATTGCCTGAGGGGGTGTCTTCTTTCTGAGGAACTGTAGATTGAAGCATTGTGATTGTGTCTCAAAACAATGAGTCTTTTCTCAGACTGCAGAGGTTGATGGTCCCTGATGCTGAGGAATGCACTTATCCCAGCGGAGTTGGTGAGGAGAAGTGCTCTGAGCTGTTTAATTATGGGAAGGGATTTGCAACAGATGAGGTTCCTCTATTAGGGGAAATGTAAAGATGACAAGAATTCTTAAGGAATAGGATGGAAGGCTACGTACTGGCAGGGAAAGGAAAGAGCTACGGTAAAAAGTGTGTTGTATCACTGTCTTTGCATGGCCAGAAAATGCTACAAGTAGCAGACGGTGTGAGCAGAGACTTGGGTTTGTGTCAGGTTTAGCTTGGGGGAAGTGTAGGTACTTAGGAATTTTGCCAGTTGTCATTGAAGCAGAGAACACAAATGTTAGTTACCTTTCACAGAAGGTGTGCAGACAGGGCAGGACCTTGGGGTTGCGGTAGTGGTCCAGACAGATGCTGCAGACCAGAAACTGCTTGTCTATCTGACGTACCACAGGGCTGGTGCTCCCAGCCTCACGCTTTGCCATGGCAGAGGACATTTAAAGCCACGGACAATGACAGCAGTAAACCTGCAGAAAGACAAAGATATAAAAGAATATAAAAGCTTTTCAAGAGCTCAGCAAACTTACCACAGGAGGTACCAGGCACCGAAGTTAACAAAGCTGTTTAATTCCTTGATTAGTACAAAAACATGCCCATTGTTATGGTGTTATTTCTAGGTTAATACCAGACAAAAGCCATCTGAAAGAGAACTGTGTGAAATAGAAGCACGCACCAATCCTGAGTGTACAGACAGCAGCAGATGTAGACAAACCAGTATGGCCATGTGCCTGGCTTTTTATTAACACCTCAGCTAACACCAACGCAGGAAAATAAAAGAAACTAGAAGAGCCTTTTATTACAGATCCACAATAATGCATTAAAACAACCTTTCCTGGCCCTCCCAGGTACACAAAAATATTCTAAAAATACACACTCCTGATGCATGGGACACGTGTGATTGAGTGATGTGAGTTTCACGCACACATGAACTGTGTGTGACTGAAAAGAGAACGTGCTGAGTAGCATCTATGTTTCCTTCTATTTCTGCTTGTCAGTCCGTCTATATTTACAAGTCACTACTGCTGAACTTTTGGTTCATCTACCAGAGCCGTATTGCAACATACAACATACACAATTAAAAATCTGATCATGTACATATACCTAGATTTATAGTTCATATATGCAGGTTATAATTCTGCATTTAAATGTTGGTGGCAGCCTTGTGCTTAAATTTGGAAAAGAGATCATGTTGCCTTTAAACACAGAATTGTGTCAGTGTTCAACATAATGTGTATGCAAATAAGTGGTATGCATATATAAATAGTAACTAAACTCTGTGAGGTGACCTGGACAGAGGAACCCCTATGCATTACATAACCCCATCCATTATGGAAATTAAAGGTTTGGATATTCCGCCTAGCAACACAATCCTTAGGTGTCTCCAACGTGGCCCACTTTCACATTCATCAGTGCAAGCCCAAACACATATGGCATAATAATTACACTGGTATGTTAAAAGATGCTACTGCCGCCATGACAACATGTATTTGTTGGAAAACAATTTCCCCAGACCTGACCTATGGCTTAAAAATGGCACTTTTGATTAATATCCTGCTTGCCATTTTTATCTGTGTTGCTAACTAACACCCGCATGTAGTCCAGCCTCATTTTCTCAGTAGGTCAACATGTACATTGTTCATGTATCAGACATAGACGCTCATACAAAGTGCAGGGATGAGCGAAGAGCAGCTTGTGTCCCAAACAAACATGCCTGGCTGTAAGATATACAGTAGTTATGAATATTACACAATCAATGACAAGGACATACACATCAAACACACACACACAAAAAACACACACACTGATAATCATCCTCCCCCACCAGACTCTCCCCCCGTCTGCACATCTGTCACTGCTGGATCTAATACAGCACTCAATCCCCTATGTCCCATCTCTGCTCATGTCCTATTGTCAGTTGTCGCGCACTACACACACACACACACACACACACACACACACACACACACACACACACACCCAGAATCGAATGACACATCTCTAGACTGGGAGAGTACAGGTCACTTCTTAAGCTGTCAACCAGGAGAACAACATGTCACATTCACACTCTTGTAAGAGACAGGCAGGACTGATTACTGGTAAGTAGCTTATGTTTTGTCCAAATCGAAATATGCATTGTTCTCTTTAAATCTTGTGCTTAAAACTGGCACTTCAAGAGTATCCGGTTGTCTCAGTTGAATTCAGATGAAAAGAAGCTTGAATGTCTCCCGATAGAACACAGAACTAAAGAAGGATCAACCACAGGATGCGCTGCACAGTACAGTCCTCACACTTTTCTGCCATTCTCTTTCTGTACTAGAACACACAGATACTAATATCATCTGGAATGACGTCTGTCTAAATTTAGACATGTGTATTAGTGGGTAGGCGAGGAAGCAATGACAGTGACACTAAAATAAGACCAGGGGTCTTAGGACTGCTGGAGAGTGAAGTGGCTGGTCCATTAATTTCACATTTAGTTATATTTTAAAACACATTTTTATTGGATGTAAAAGAAGTAAAAGATTAATCTGGAGCACAGTAAACCCCAAATAAGATTTTTTCTCAAAACATTTGGATGAAAAAAAAAGCTAAAACCATCTGTCTGGACTCACAGAGGACTGCAGTAAATAAACCTACAGTTTATTTAACATTTCCTTTGAACATATAGCTGATGCATGAAATGCATTTTACAAAGCTCTTGTCTGTTTCAGCTTTACTATCAAGTTAATGAAAATGTAAAATGCATACATGGTGCAACAACAGACATGTGACAGTCATGCAGACATGTGCAGGAGTGGATGGGTCCTCATGTTAATGTTTATACTTTACAGACAGTATTTTCACATGGTCCGAACTTCATTCATGCCCTATCAAACTGCTAAGTAGGCCACGATGCTTAGTTTCGATGCTCTAAAGTAACCATGACCAGTTAACTTGATGGACTTGGCAAGTAGAAAAAAAAATGAGTGAAGACGTACAGATTCAGATTCTGGGCTCTGCAGTTAAAGGCAGCAGGGTGGGATAAAGCAAAGCCCAGGCAGGAAGCTTCAAAAAATGATTCATGAGAGGACACATTCTGCAGAGAGCTGTCAACTAATACCATCAAAATGAAATGTGTTATAATTCTCGGGCCATTATATGAGCAGTAATAACAGCAGTAATGTTGCTAGTGACCTTAGCCTGAATAATTCCCCAAACGTTCAGGATTACAGCATTTGCATGTGTAACTAATTGTGTGTGTGTGTGTGTGTGTGTGTGTGTGTGTGTGTGTTTGTGTGCAGCACGTTTGTGTGTGACACCCCTGGAGTTACCACACAATAAGTCTATTCACTGCAGTCTTTACCGAATACAAAAGTAACAGTTTTCTTTGTCTCGTTCCACACTGAAACCATTGCTGTTGGTTTACTGTACAATAGGATCCTCACAACTCATGTGCATCCCCTCTAACACACATGTGGAGCCGAAAAAAGGGAGTAGACAACACAGGAAATTAAACGTCTTCTTCCCAGTTCAACAGGAGGGCAGATGAAAGGAACAGAGAGTTTAACAGGAAAAGTACAGTAAAAGTATCAGTCCTTCTGCTTTCTGCTCACTGTCACGCACCTGTACAGAACCAATGAATATGTGCTGACAGCTTGGACACACTCCTACAAACTCACACACTCCTCTCTGGTAATAGCTGAGCGGATACAGTGAAGTCATACACATGCATACATGAGGACAAACACACAAGAGTTGACAGAAAGACTACCTACTGTCAGAAGTGTGGAGTAGATCAGCCTAGAAGGCTCCATGGCAGCTCTGTGTTAAGTCAGTGTCACACTGAAGAATCAGCACACACCCTGAGTCACAGATGCACCCCCCTCGTCTCTTCCCCTCGGCCCTGCTGACCACTCTTCCTTTTCCCTTTCCCTTCTCTCGCCTTTTCCCTTTTCTGTGCAGCCCACGCACACTGAAAAAGGCTGAGCAGGGATGACAACAGAGGGTGGGACTTAAAATTCAAAGTCCCTCCTACTGTCAGTGCTGTTTACAAGCATGAGCTGACTGGGTATCCTCCTACTGCCCCACTCCGATTGGCTGAGAAACTTAAACTAGCAGGGACGAGGGATTGCATCATGGGCCAACAATTCGTGCTGGCCAGAGGGAGTGAGAGGTAAAGATTGAAACAGACAAGAAGAAGAAAAGTCGAACTGTCAAAGCTGGAGAGACAACAACTTTGGAATCTAGGAACAGATTGCACACAGGCCCTTAAACTGCTGCAGGATTATTTAAACTGTGTAATGTTGTGCACACTCAAAACTAGGATGATTAGCTCCTAATAAGGATCAGAAACAGCAGCTGACGGGTGACAGTCACGTAAACATTTGGATCATCTGTCCTTCAGTTAGTTATGAAGAAATGCGTCATTACTTAGCCAGCCAAGCACGAACACACACACACACACACACATACACACACACACACACACACACACACACACACACACACACACACACACACACACACACACACACACACACACAAAGGCAGGGCAGCCAAACAAAACATAGAGTTATATAATTCATGATGTCACCTTAAAAAAAACTTAAAATGAGAATTTGGAACATATGCCTCTCTGTCTAGCATTATAGTATCAAATTACACATATGCAGGGATTAAGAAAGGCCCTTATTACTGAAAAGGGGATTATCATTCTGAATTTCAAGTAAAATATCTTGTCACAGGATGATTTTGCAGCCAATCCCTTCACCGCCCCGTCCTTATGAAGTGGTCAGAGATTAATCTGGAGCGAGAGGTGACGATTCTCTGACAAAAACATCAATCTACAGTTAATCTGCGCGGATTGAGTCCAGCCATCTCTCCTCCCTCGCTTCCTGCTCTGCCTCCTCTACGCCCCCACACACACCTTTCCAAAAATCACCTCATCCTCAACTCACAGGCCAGACTGCTGTGGTGGGTGGAACAGGAAGTATGAAAGGATGAAAATACCACTCAGAGAATGACATATCAGTAGCAGCAAATGTATTCACGACTCCCCCCATTGTGGTGCTGTTTCACATGTTTTTATATTGCTGCAGCCTCTTAAGTACTTCCATAGATTTTAGTGGTGACCACTGTAGTTATAAAACTTTTTATATCTGTTAACAAAGTGTAAAATTAGAAGATTTGTTGCTTGTCCTTTCCAAACTCCCCAAAACATACTGCGTCTAGATAGAACAATCTAACAGGATGTCTTCTTTTCATGCTCCACAGTAAGTAATTAGTGAGAGGCTATCTGACATGACCAATATACCAAATGCAGAGCACCAGCGTGGGCAGCCCTTTGAAGGAGACTGTTGTCATCCCTGCAGTGAGCACTCCACAGCATTATTGGTTTACCGCTGCGTTTTCCGCTGAAACGACAGTTTTATCAGAATATACGACTACTGCAGTTATTAAAAGAGAGGAAGATGAACCACCAGTGGCACCCAAGAAGAGTCTCCAGAAACTAGTAAGCATAATATGATGGGAGTACTGTATGCAAAAGTGTAAGTGTTACATTATGTATTTTCAGATATTAGACTATTTATACCACTATTATACAATTTTCCCCTTTATTCCAAATAGAAATTTTCATAAAGGCTCCAACTGAATATGGTTATCTGAGCAGAAAGTCTCTATAATGCTTTAAGATGACCTTTAGTGTGATCTAAATAGCAGAAACAAATGCACTGCAGCAGTTATGTCTGCGCCTCGTGCAACATCAACAACCAAAAGAAACCGTTCTGCCCCAGGGTCAGTAAGAAGCGGAACAATAGCGGTAATGATAGTAATAATAGTGATGTTCTCCAGGAAATCCAACAAGAAAATCCACACCCATTTTAGGCTGCTGTTACATTTGTTATTCTGTACCTTGTGGAAATCACACAGCAAATAATGTGACAAGAAAGGTTCTGTAAGTGTAAATGACATGCGTTAATGGTGCTGCTGCTTGCTTGCAGCCAATAATGCATCCACACTCAGTCCTGCACACCTGATGCCTTGATATTTTTATTTCTTTTGCCAGACTTTTGTTTCATGTCCTCTCCCTACATGATGGAGTATCCTCTTGCGTCTGCCGGCTGTGCTCTGAAACCCCATGATTGGTATAAAAAGAGTAAACTCAAAAAGATAGAGGTGAAGGAGAAAAGGATTTTAGAACAAGATGAGAAGGAAAAGTGATGAGGATTACAAAGAGGGGACTCACATATACTGTGTACACAGCACAGCACATCACACACACACACACACACACACACACACACACACACACACACACACACACACACGTATATGAATGATGAGAAGATTCTTGTGTAACAGAGCGTGATCTTGAGATCTTGGGGCTACCATGATGACGTTAGAGTTTGCACGGCTTTGGGGCCTGAGAGATGGTCTCACACACGCACACGCACACACACACACACACACACACACAGTCAGCTGTTTCAATCTGAGTCATACTATAACCCACGTCCCCCTTTCCTCCTTAGTTGCTCACGTTACACCAATCACACACAAACACATGCACACACACACACACACACACACACACACACACACACACACACACACACACTTGGGTTTAAACCTTAATTTGCTCTTCACAAATATATAGAATACACACCCAGCATTAATATATGGCGGGTATGGAGCAGCCTGCGTAACCCTTGTTAGTATGCTCGGCAATCCTCCATTATTCTCCTGCACAGTCCAGTCTTAAGCCTCCACATACATATATTTCTATATATAGAGCTATCAGTTCTCATCCCCTTCACACCACTGGCAGGCACGTGCTCTGAGCTGCACACACACTGCATGAAAAAGTGCAGGGAACCTCAGATGACCAGCATAGTAATAACTCAGAAGAAGGATGCACATGCTAAACATTTACAGGAGACTGTCCCTTTTTGCTCTCTCCAATATGTAATGCACATATTACACATCTGAGATTTACTTGTACACTGATTTGTGTATGCTTACTTTAGCATTAGCATTCCAAAGCATTGCCATTATATCCTCAGGGTTAATGTGTTTGTCTTTTATTGGTTGCCAGCATATGTAATTACATGCAAAGTTTAGAATGAAAGAACAAGACAGAGCAAGAAAGCTGACTTACATAACGCTGGCATAATTACTAATACAGTTTGTGTTTTATAAGGGAATTATCAGCATGTGTATCTGCTATAAATATGCAAATACACCATTTGAGACTATACACATACTCTTGTAAGAAGGTTAATAGTAGCTCATAGTAAACACGCAAGTCTACCGTGCATGCTAATTACCGATTGATTGATGGGTTGAAAAGTAAATACTGACGCTTCCTTTTCGAATGCTGTTGCAGCTACCCAGCTGTCTTTACACCACAGCTGGCCTCGGGGAAAGCAGGTGTGTAATGTAAATTGTGTGCTGAGTGCTCTAGTACACACAAATATCTTTTGCTGTATGTCCACACAAAACTGACAAGCGGAGGAAACATCACTCGCATTCTTTAGATAAAGTTAAAATAATCAGGTATTGCAACAACAAAATCAGTGGAGTAGAGTAAACATTAATAAATCTAAGGAGTAAAAGTGTCCCACAAACCTGAAATAATTAAGTCAAGTACTAATATTTTAAACACCTCGAAAATAAACAGCAAACAAAATTTGTTTCTGTGACCACCAGTCATAAAGCCATTTTATCTGCCCTTGTTGTCACTCTGTTGCAAACAGAACTTCATCAAGAGATTCTTGACATGAATAACATCAAGGCAGACATCAGAACAGCAGCTCAACTCCACTGAGCCTTGAGAAATAGATACATGAGCAGCAGAGATAGGGAGATACAGGCTCCTTCTCATCTCTTCAAGTACGCGATGCAGAGCCAGTGTGTGCACACTCTCACAGTGTCACAACTTTTTGATATCTTACCAAATTTGAGTAAAAAGGCAATCTCTTTTCTTTTCTGCTCTCATTTGTACTGAATTATCAATATCAAACACTTGACGTTGACAATCATTATTCCTGCATGCATTTTACTATGCATTTTTACTGAACATCAGCAGAATTTGCATTATAAGCCTGTAAACAACAGTGTAAGCATAATATATAAACAGATTATATAACCTGTGTTTTAAAGTGTATATTCAAATATTTTGAAGTTAAATACATTCAAAGGGAACATTACATGATGCACCAATTCTTAACCCGCTTTCTTATCCTCCCCGACCCTCTCCCTCTCCCAGCAGAGAACATTATTTCAGTGAAAGAAGAGCATGTGCCACAGGGTAGAGGAGCTGATCCTGAAATAACTTGTTTCTTTAAATAACTGAGGGAATAGACGCCTTCAGCTAAACATACATTAACATAAACAGCTCCATGTCACATGGCGTAATAGAACCCTGACCACAATGCTGTTTCAGGTGGGATGAAGTTTAATAGACCTTCCATGTCTTTGTGTCAGTGTTTATCTATCCAGGTACGTGGGAAGTGTAGATGTTTGTCATCATCATCTGGGTGCTTTTAGAAAAAAAAAGGTCAAAAATGTGGTTTATGTAAGAGCCAAATATCCAGAAAACAAGCACAACAATCACAACAGCAGAATAAAAGCACTTAGCCATGGGCATTTTGCTCACATGCTGTTCAACATCATAGAAACACACACACACACACACACACACACACACACACACACACACACACACACACACACACGCACCAACACTGTTGGAGATAAAATACCTATTTTTTTTAAGTAACATGACTTGGAGATTTGGTTTTCCTTACTGTCTCGTTGTAAGAAGCAGAATAGCCTGCCTCAGTGTGAAACTCTGCTAGTTGCTCACTTTAATCGAACATCATGAAAAACCTCGTCATCGAATTATTAAAGTGCATTAGGGCTCGGATTCCTAACAGGGTGGAAATTAATTTACTTACAGGGATTAGAAATTCCATCATTTGTTCGTCATGCTGAAAGGTCAGCAGATTTATGATTTGCACGTCTGTCAACCTCTGCACATGAAGAACTAGGACTGTGGCCTAAACCACACTAGCGGGGGACAAAATAATGGAGACTCTTATGCACTCTTATATAATGAAATCCAGTCTGACAAAGCCTCAAAATTACCATGAAGCTGAACACCTGTCTGATGCCATCTCAACACAAACTGAATACTAAAGGCTTCACAAAGGTAGTGTATTTTGCAGGACTGTATTGCATTGGATTGTACAGGTGCTCCTTCTCTCTAAAAAAAAATAATATATACTGACCACACGTGATGCCACATTCAGTCGGTTTGAAAGACTTGCTGCTACGATGGCAGAGCAGGAAAAACAGGAGGCCTGTCTGCTGACTTACACGTTACAACACACACATTTATCGTGTATAGTCCTCTGGCAAGGATGATGTAGTGGATTACAAATGTCGAGGAGTGGTAACTTCTCAGCGGGACAGACTGTCATAAGCGCAGCTAAAATTATCAGCTTGCCTGATCTGAGCCAAGCTGGGCAGGAATGTGTCACAGGAACCGCCTGTATCAACATATTAACACACGGCTCACACTCCAGCACACATGAACACACACAGACACACAGGTGCACACAACTCATTGCCGCAGAAGCATGTGAATGGAAAAAAATGAACACACGGACAACAAATCAGGATTTTGCCATATACAGATACTGACAGAGTTCAGTTAGAGGGCTTGATATATCAAATCTGTTGCTTTTTTCTTGCCAAACTGCATTTACAGCATGGTAACAGGACTTATATTTATTTTATTTACCGAGGTTTGATTAAAGCTGATTACAAGTGCTTTTACAGTTTTGATTTGATCTCAGAATAGACACTAAGTGCTCCAACACATCGTCATTAATCCACAGTAAATGGCTAAATTACAGGTTTTCTGTTCATCTAACCTTATATGCCCTGTGAATCTCTAAATGCTTTCATGTTGTGCTTTAGTCTTAAACACATCATTACATTATAATTGCTGGGCAGTGTATTTAGCCAGATTTTGGCAATGACAGTTTTTCCCTTTTGTGACGTGTTATGGTCAACTGTTTCTTTGATTATCAGTCATCACAGCCTTTTAGTTTTGAGTTTTAGTAAAGAATGGTATACAGTAGGATAACTCAGTTTTATGGTATTTTTTCATATTAACAGAAACAGAAACATTCAGTGCAAATGCTGCTTGACATACATACAGTGCCTATATGAGGGAGAATGCGTGTCCTTCAAGAAGTAATGAACCAACACATGACTGGTTCAAGGATTATTATCAAGACAGTGAACACAGGAACATCAATAGAGCATTGTTTCAACAGATCACTGAGTGTAACAAATCAATCGTTCAGTTGTATTTATACAGCCTTACGTCTCCACTGTCACAGACAGGGTAATGCCAGTGCTACTGTATATAATGCCAATTGGTATGCTGAACATCTTGTTTGGACCTTTCGATCATAGCTTGTAATGAATGGAAACATCAATACACAAATCTCTGTATTACCATAAAGGTCAGAATTTCAAGCCTTGATGGAGAACAGGCAGTTGTCTCCCTGTCAAGAGTATGCCAAATAGTGTCCAAGTAACCAAAAATGCAAATTTGAAATGTGAAAAATGACGTCAGACATAAGATAGCTAAAATAAGAAAAGTAAGAAAGAAAAACATGCCATATGCCTAATAATAACCTGAACCCATAACCCTGGACATGAAATTATGTAGTATCTTTGCAGAACTGTGCATTTAGCTATTTTAGCACACTGTATTGGGATTTATAGTTCTTGTTATTTAAATAATAAGTCTGCAAAGCAAATGTTTAACTGAATGTATAAATGAGCCAAGTACAAAAGTGTTTTATTGCTGAGGTTATGTGAAATGCTTAAGAAATAGCACAATATGGCCAGTGCTATTACTGAGCCTCCCTGAGGGATCTGTCTAAATATATCCAACATGACATGAGTGCATCTCTCCGCTCAGTCCCTAAGCTTTCACCACATGGCTCTCGCCCCACAGTACAAAGTAAATATGTTGGAATATGCTTTGGAATACCTAAACACCCGCAGCCACAGCACAGAAATACTCCCATATTTATTTCACTACCATACATGCATGCACTTCTAAGCATATGCAAACCGACATACACAATTATTAACAAGGGACCTTGTTAATAACCTGCATACTGCATACTGTGATCAGCAAGCAGATGACATTTAAATCTTCAACTTAAATGTCATATTTCGATCATTTTTGTGCTTCCAAGTTAAGTATAAACGGCACATAAAGCTGGACATGAAGTACATAAAATATATATACTAAAACCTATGACATATAATGCACATATAAAATAACACTGTGGCATAGAGCAAATAAGCCAGTAATTACTACCATCACTTCCACATGACTGTTAACCAATCACTTCAGACACTTAAACACAATGATCTTATTGTCAGTCTGCACTTGGCATCTGTAGACAAATTAACAAACTGAGTAATGAGATAGATGAGTCTAGCATGGTGTTGGAAAAGTCGGAGTTGGATGTTAAGAAAAATAAATAAAAACTCATTTTCAAACTCAAAAAAGTCAGGAAAGCCATATTAGCCATCATAGTTTTTACCGCAGAGGGTAGTAATAATTAACCTGACCAGACTCTTACAGAACTCCCAGCTGAGGGCGTTACATCTCCCAGAAGAACTCCTCTAGCTTATAGACTTTACTCAGACTTTCTCCCCTTCAGACTTCACAAAGTTACAACTTAATGAGTTTGAGCTGCGCTCATTTGATACTGTGCCAAAGTACAAGTTTATCATCAAGATTTTTCCTCTGCTCGGATGGGCTCATATCAAGGCAACATTAAAAAAACAACAACATTTACATAAACTTAGACTTGCACAAACATTTGCTTGACCATGCAGAGTTGAGGAGGAATTCTGCTGCTGTTACCCATGGCAACACAATCACCTTAGAGCTGATCAAGTCTACAAGGAGGCTGAGGAGAGCAGCACACCTTCACATACACAGGTTATAATATAGAGTACAAAATTGGCTCCGCTGACAATTACAACATCAACACCTTAACAGAAACAAGCCGGATGGGTGTGTATAACAGTTATGACACAAATGGGACAGAAAACCAGTAGTTACAGTACATGCGATCACTCAGTCAATCATTCAGTGAGTGGTTAAGTTTACATCACTGCTCGCCTGAGTCTCACCCCTCCCATGCAGCTCCAGTGACATTCCTCCCATGCCAGCTGGACATTCCAGTCTCCACTTCCCCCTACAGCGACCAGAGGTCTCCCTCGATCACGATTCCAACCTATTTAAAAAATGCCCTTGTTCAACATCCCAGCTTTTCTGCACATACATGTGCAAGATTGCACACCTTCTCTTGTGTTTTGTCTTGTTGGAGTTCCATTGAAGCCGGTGAAAAATTAGGTTGAAACCTTTACTGACAGTCTTGCGTTAAGCTTAATGTCAATGCATTACTGATACTATCCAAAGAGTTTTCAAAGGTTTTCCAGGAACTGACAGGTTGTAGAAATTGCTCAGTGCATGTGATGTGTGTAATCTGAAATTGTAGAAATCACCAAACTTGTGGACCCAAGGAGGTCTTCACCTGACTATGTTATATATACCTGACTATAAACTATATTTATAATATTGAGTGCAGTAAATAACATCACATTTTTGTTTTATGTTGAAAGTTCTTCAATAAAACAATCTGTCATCACGATTATTACACATTCAAAGGAAAGAATATTTTGAAAAAACATGCTGCATCAAGTCACAAACCATTATTTCAAGTGACCCCCAGTCACATCAGAACATCACCACACCACCTATTCAGCACAGATACCTGCAACCTATCTCTACACTCATCTATAATCACAGACAGGTTAGTCTAACAGACACAAGCAGGAATTATCTAGGTTATGCTGCACGGTACAAACCCATCGCAGTCCAGCAAATGGATTAGTTTGCATAAAGACAACATAGGGTGTATGCATCTACCAGTGGGAGGGAGGGGAAACAGGAGAGAGGGATGGAGTGGAGAGAGGGAGACGTGAGAGGAGGGAAGACTGGCACCCTCTGCCAAGGGGAGAAGGGTGTGAGATAGGAATATAGTGGAGGATGAAGGAATGAGCGCTGGCACACAGTGGGGATGGCATGAAAGAGCACGGATGGAGGAAGTCTTGAAGAGAAAGATTTACTTACAGCAGGTTCTTGACAGATGAAGGAGAGGTACAAGGAAGTTTCAGCGCGCTCTCCTCCACAGGGAGAGATATCTGTCCACAAAACCCGACATTGCCAAAGGAAAAAGCACCTCACACAGAGACGAGAGAGTCTAGCACGGAAGCGTGTGTGTGTGTGTCTGTGTGTGTGTGTGTGTGTGTGTGTGTGTGTGTGTGAGAGTGGATGGGACTGCTTTAACCTAAGTGTGTGCTAGAGGGGGAGGGGGAGAGAGAGAGAGAGAGAGAGAGGGGGGGGGCAAGGATACAGAGATTGTATAAGCTGACTGGCTGGTGTGAAAATGGGAGGGGGCTGGATTGACCAATAGCGTAAGAGATGAGCAGAGTGAAGGGGAGATGGCAACAAAGAGACAGAGATTTTTTATTTTTTTATTCCTGCCCTCACTCTCTCTTACCTCTGCTGTCTCTCTTGCTCTCTCTCTCTTTTTGATTGCATGTGTAAAGAGAGTGAGAAAAGCCCAAACTATCAAACAAGAAAATTGGTGATGCTTCATAACAGTCAGTCAGTGTGCTAAACAGAAAAGGCAAGCTAGTCTATCTCTCTTTCTCTCCTCCTCCTCCTCTCTCACACACACACACACACACACACACACACACACACACAGAGCATAGGTGCAGGGTAACTGATAGGAGAAACAAAAGAGATAAATAACCAAACCCTGCTGGGAACTCTAATAATTTATGGCTGGAAAAAGTGACAAATGTGGAGCTCAGCTTAAAAAAGCAGCTGGAGAGGTGTAAGAAATAATAATAGAGAGAATTTAGAGACACAGGGTTCGAGTTCCTTGCAAGGATAAATAATGTTGTTTTTTAAAGTTTGTGTCTATCATTTATAGCTGGCATAGTAAACAGAGGGCGTAACAGTAAAATATATGGACAGGACATTTGTAATAGTGGTGTTTGTAAGATCTGTATGTGTGTGGACAGAGGAGGCATGAGCACCATCTTCCTTGATTGTGTGTGCATGCGCATGGGGGTGGGGACCGAACTACCTTCCCAGGATTTTGCTGCGGGAGCACCATGTTGCCATGGAGACTGCATCCAGTGCAGCAGAACACGCAGATGGCTGCTCTCACTCTCTCTCTCTCTCTCTGAAACAGTCCAGTTTTCTTCTCATCCTGACCAGCAAATCATAAAAGCTGATCTCTGTGCAGGTTTAGAAAAGACCCTCCAGGTACAGACGAGCTTTTGACTCAGCATGCAGGCAACTATTTTTTGACATAAGAGAAACAGGCCTATCCATTGTTTTCAAGAAGCTGCACAGGAAATACTGCAAAAGTACTCAGAGAAAAAGCACAATCTAATACAGTTAAATGTACTCTATATAACACACCAACTGCATAATTATATAACCTTCAGGTGTAAAACATCATAGCATTTACAGCCTGTGTAAAGTGTCCTGTGTAGACAATATTATAATGTGACGGCTGGAGCAGAAAAGATGACGTAAAAACAATATGGTTTAATCAATATCTCTACTATTGAAACTACTGGTGATCCTCCAATTGACTGTCTAACTTCTACGCATACATTACTTTCACTTAATAATACAGTATTATAAAAATTATATGCAGAGACTTGAAATTAATGCAGGGTCATGTTGATTAATTTCTTTCTTTCTTTCTATGCATGCACGGAATATCCTTTGTTTCAAGTCCTACTTATCATTTAGTTAATTTAACAATGGATAAAGCTGCCAGGAACTTAAAATACAAGAAAAAGGACAGGCTCTGAATAATAAAATGAAATATTACAAAATATTCTAATAATACATATAGAAATACATATAGTTTCACTATTTTTCCCGACAGACTTTTTGTCCTATTGTTATTTCAAGCCTACAGTATGTATGCCATTGTAAAAATATTAAAATAAAATGATGATAAATCGTAGTGACTGATAATTTCTTTCAAAAGCTTACAGATAATATATTGTGTGAAAGCCTCACATGATATAAATAAAGTTATGTTACAACAGTATAAATAAAGCATGCCCAGTGTAGTCACCAATGAATTAATAGACTCCAGAGTTAAGGAATGCATCATAGTGAACATTTTGTACACGTCAACTGTGATGGTTTCAAGGAATAAGTTGATTGTCATACTGAAATTAAATAAAAACAGTATGGAAGGTAGAGAAGTAATATACAAAAGTATGGTATGTTTTTGGGAAATGGTCAGCAGTAATTTGAAGTAATTTGCAGGTAACCTGCTAAAATTTGTAAAATCACTGGCATGGTAACTACTGAAGTCCCATCTTCATGTTCAGAACAAGAACTTAACTTCTGTTCTAACTTAAAAAGGCTCAAGGTCATGACACCATGCACATATAGTGGCACTAACAGTAACAGTATGCTTTCTGTCCCGAAATCTCCACTCAAAAATCCTTCATTAGCTGTATTAACTGGTAGAAATCGGGCTAAACCCTTGTGAATGTGGAGAGTAGCCTGAGAATCAAGCAGTAGCCTCAATGAGCTTTGGTTTAGCACTGAGGTGTGTGTGGGGGAGGCTGTAAGTATGAACTGGATGTATTAGACTTCTTATTCTGTTTCCAGACAGCAATAACGGGAATTATGACTCATATAAAATTTAAGGACCAGATTTACTTTACAGGCTTTAGATGTGATGCATTCTACCCCAAACACATGCGCTATATTCATCAAGCAGACGCTCCAGGCTGGTGTTTGCATTTGATAGTTTGCATGGTGCGGTCTCCTCATTGCACATGCAATAGGAGAATAGAAGGATGAATATGCATTTTGCTTTGGGAACTGTGGTTTGTGTTCATCAAGCTTAAATTTGAACTGTAAAATAGAGACTGCAACTAAACTTGTCTTTTGTTTTGTTAAGACATGTATGTGCATTGGCTGCAGTTACCTCAGCAGTGTGTGTACCTTGCATATATTTAGTAATCATAATCACCACATAATTTCTGACTTAAGTGATCTCAGAGAAATCCCACTTCTGAACTGTGCCTATGTGAGCTCCCTTTAACTGGCAGAGTGCTGAATACACACAGATTGCAAAACAATCAACCAATTGCCTAACCCCATAATCTGGCCCTGAGGCTTTCTTGTGTCGTCCAGAAAACAACAAAACAACTGCACATTAACGTGCATCTTTCTGCTCAGTTAGACTGTTACTACTGAGCTCCCATGACCTTAAACGATCGACTAAATTAAACCAACCGCAGATGATAAACCACAAACATTACCGTCTGACCCCTGTAAACCCAATTAGGTGGCTTCCTGCTGAAGAGAGACATGGTGCCAAACCTCCTGTGCACACAACCTGATGAATATTTTGACTGAGAGAAAAGAAATCTGGTTTTGGTGTCATAACAGCATTGAAATAAAACAAATGACTAAAAAAGAAATACAAATTGACAGCACCGCCATCCGCTCTCCTTTCTGGCAACAATGTGACATTTACCCGGGCAATCAATGCTCCGACTCCCTGATGTTAAAGCCCATCTCATCAGTGTAGACAGAAAGCTGCATGCATCCTAATCAGAGTGGCTACAGCTGGTGCATGAAGGACATTAAAATCAGCACAGAGCAATCCTATTTTAAGGTTACTGATGAATATGAAGAGTTTTGTTACCTTTATAACAACAAACCATGTAATTGTGTTTGTAACAGTTGTAGACGACACTCACAGTTTCAGCTTGGTGGTATTACTTTGTGATATGGTCAGGATCAAACAGCAGACAATGCAAAATATGTGCAAACAAAACAGATGATTTTCTTTTTTTAACGTCTTTTGTGTACACTTACCCTTCCATTTTTACCAGGAACAGGCTAGTCACTAATGAAGTTTAGCAGGTAAGTGTCCTAGATTCTCCAGATGCTCTTCTTCTTTCCTATGAAGGAAAAAGCTGAGATTAACAGACAGCTCTGCAAACCTGTTAGCACTGATTTATAACAAGAAACACACAAGCGTTCTGGACATTTTTGCACATGAACACATATTAATTAATATTTAGTTTTTTTAGGGATTGTTCAGGGGGACCATAATGAATCATTATGTCACATGCATTCGTCTAAAAATTTAATTACTTTAGTCCAAATGTAATGACTTATTACTTTACTCATCTTTCAGAGGTCCTACTACTGTTTCACGGAGGGCCTTCATGGCTCTGTGCTCGATGTAAAAAGTTCAAAAATGCAATGATAGTCGCTGGAGACGTATCAGACTTCAACCAACCAACCTCTATTAAATTGCGCCATCTAGTGACCGACTGTGAAGAAAATCATCTACCGCATCCAAATATCTAACTGGATGGGACTACAGGGACACATACACTTTAATGCAATGCATACAAAAGGACGAAGTAACGCTGGGATCTAGCACTATCAACGAAGACGGGCATAAAAGACAAATCAAATAACGGCTATGAAAAACAAAAACCTTTGGAGCTGAAAATAGCTAGCAATTTAAACATTTGTAATATAGTGTCTCAGAAGCAGGCTGAGAAATGTCTTTTTACTGTATGTTTTGACAAAGTTTTGGTGTGCGTAAAAGCAAGCCCTTATCCAAAAAGACACACTAGAGTGGACAGAAATAGATACTACCGTAGAGAAATTGGTATCTGTCCTATTTAACATTGCACCGACCTCGTGGCGCAACGGTAGCGCGTCTGACTCCAGATCAGAAGGTTGCGTGTTCAAATCACGTCGGGGTCATTTCTTTAATTACATTGACGCTGATAAATTGCCGATTAATCATATCACAACCAATCGAGTAATTGCATGAATTCTCTAGTTAACACAACATCAATGAACTGACAGTGCATCACTCTTAAGAGGAACTCTGGCACTTCAAATACGATAAACTATTAATTTATAGGCCTATTTGTGTGAAATTATTATTATTATTATTATTATTATTATTATTATTATTATTATTTTATAGTATACAACTTTTTACTGTTACTTTTCCTTAAACTCCACAACACACTCTCATTTTCTTTCTTGAAACCTGATTCTCCATTAGCCTGAGCCTGGAAATGAGGCTTGCAAAGTAGCTGTCACTTTCTACCACAGATCAGTCACAGTTAAGAGTGTCAGCTGAAAACCTCAAATGTGATTTAAAACGCAACTTTGGGAAGAAATCTTGGTGGATTCTTTTCAGTTTTCCTTTCCAAACTCAAATCTGATAACAACATGCATAAACAAGCCTAATGCCCATAGCTGCCATGGCAGATTAAGTTTACAGCACAAGCAACCACCACAGTGGCCACAGAGTGTGATCTTCTGTCCTTATACTAAAGAGCAAGGAATTAAATAAGGACTTTTTCTGCAAGCTTCATAGCTGATCTGTTATTATGCATCTTTCAACAAATATTAAATATGAATATCACTCTACCTTTTCAGTCCAGTTCCCACATTAAAGAAAGGTCCAAGATTGTCACTGTAAAGGCCTTTTTTCTTCGTCTCCTATTGACCTTAGTTTAGTTGTTGTTCCTGTTCATTTCCATTTCCCTTCTGTGTTTTCTCTGTCTTTAAGATACTGGCTTCCTCTCTCCTGTCACATGCTCTTCTCTGCTTTAATGCTTTCTCACAATACAACTTGCAAGTCTCACCCTCCCTCTCTCTCACTCAGTCCAAGTTTCCCCCACCCAGCCTCCCCTTTCTCTTCCCTATTCATGCCCATTTCTCATCTTTCACAGAGACACAAACACATGTACTCTGAATGCACAGATGATTAGCACGGCCCCGGTGAGAGACAGCAGGTCCCCTCAAGTCCTCAGGAGTTGACTCACATGAGATGGTCCTTAGTAGCACTCAATGTTCTATCACAATGGCCTGATTGTACTCCGGAGCTCTCATTTTACATCAAGCAGGTCAGTCGCTGCTGACGTAGCGCCCTGCTCCAAGTCCCAGACTGTTATCTCTGCTTGCGTACAAGGCCATGCTTCTGTTTAACTAACGTGAAGGAGAGCTTGCATGCTTCTATCTCAGAGAAAAGGCTACATTTTCATTGCCACAGAGTAGCCCAATTCCTTAAAAAAATGCCCATATATTTCCAAAATTCCCTCCTTTATTCTATTCATTGTGCCGTATGATTTGAAATGCCAGGGGCCTGAAAATATCCCCATTGAGCGCTCGCCAGTGGGAGGGATTGATGTGGGAGGACAACAGAACAGTCAGAAAGGAGCCTGTATTGGGCAGTTTGTTCAAGAGAGTATTATTACACTGGGAGAGCTCAAATGAAATGGCTGTAAACAAACCCTGTTTCCTAAGTAACACAGCTGAATGTCTCTTTCTGTCTAAAATCTCAGCTACTGCTGAGCAGATGAGGGTGGCACAGTGGTGGTAGGACAGATCATCTGGAAGCCAAAGGAGGGCTGGCAACAGCATGTGTGTGACTGTCACTTGTGATGACACTACCAACTAAGAGTAATTTACGAATGTAATTGCTTTTGTCTTTGTGGCCGTCTCGGTGTATATATATATCTTTAAAGTTTTAAAAGTTCAACTGCTAACTCCTTTGCTATCTGAACAACTGTCCTCCAGCCAAGACTGACAGAGAGAAGAAATAATAGATGAAGCGAAAGGCAAGTACCTGAAACTGAGCTGGCGTCGCTAAGGAGACATTAGCACCAGTAAGCCTTTCAAGGATCTCATGAAAAGGGTGGAAAAGGATACATTTCAACCTGAAAAGCAGTAAGTAATAAAGACTGTTGAGTGCATAATCCATATACAAGTAAAATTAAAAAGGTAGAATGTCACCCTTTATTGCACACAAAAAGACAAAAAAGAAAGAAAGATGTTATGATTTTTGAACATGGTTTGACTTCCACAAAATCAAAACCTTCACAGTTCAAAGCAAGTCCTCATTTGCCTTGGTTCCACTGAAGGGTAAAACCATAACAGTAAAAAAAGACAAACAAATTTTAACAATCTAAAACACATA
Organism: Dicentrarchus labrax; assembly: GCF_905237075.1. NCBI lineage: Eukaryota > Metazoa > Chordata > Actinopteri > Moronidae > Dicentrarchus > Dicentrarchus labrax. Next base: position 18,521,976 of record NW_026136705.1, on the reverse strand, counting down.
AAAATGACAAAGCTTGGTCTCTGTCTCTAAATAAAATTTTAATCAAGTATTAGATCCTTTGAAGTTTTGTTCTTCCACGTCACCGGGCTTACTTCTGCCTCCAATGCGCCTGAAGAAGGATATGAACCCAGACGAGTTCCCCTCGACAGGATTCTCCCCCTTACTGCTGAGCACTGCTCCTTTTCCTCTCATATTTTCTGTCCTTGATCCAGAGGAGTACGACCTTTGAGAGATGCTCCTCTGGAACAAGTCCCCCAGTCGGAAAAGGGACGATGGAGACTGCCTGGTTTCATCCATGGAAACCGACCTGAGGATTGGACCGCAAGATACAGCTCTCTGACTGGGGCACTCGGGGAGAGACGCAGAAATCCCAGATGGAGATGTCGGACACTCCCGGTTGGAGGAATTGGGGAGAGGATTGCCTTTGCCACTCTCCCAGACTCCGTCATCAAGGTCATCTCCACCAAACCTTGAGGACAGCCTGCGTTGGAGTGCTTGTCTATTGGGCTGGGGGCGGTTTCGTTGGGAACAAGTCAAAGGGCTCAGGATAGTCCATGGGGAGCCCACATCCCCATTGTTGGCAAAGAAGAAGTCTCTGGTTCTAGGACGAGGGGTACTTGGGGTAGCTGGTGTTTCCGACCGACGAGGAGTGCCTGAAACTCTGTCCCCGTCGAGGCTGCTTTTGCTGCTTTGGTAGCGAAGCACCTTCCGAGTTATCTCGCGCATCTTTTGAGCTTCTTCTTCGTTTCCCATTTGCTCGTCCTCTTTCTGCAGTTTGGGTTGTTTCTTCCCAGGCTTCTCCTGTCTAGAACGGGGTGTAGCTTTATTTGCTTTTACTGTCTGAGAAGTGCGCTCCGATGGGGATCCTTCGATAGGGGGCAGCAAGTTCTTCCTGCATCTGGCCAATCCCTCTGGAACCGTGGACAGAAAGCTGTGTAAGGCCGACTCCAAGCTGGAGGAGTCCTGATTTGGCTCAGGTCCTTGGCAAGACACTGTGGAGCGGCGTTTGGCTGCAATACGCACACTTTCCTTCCGCTTGTGCCTTTGCTCTGCTGCCTCTCGCTCTCGGTTCTCCTAAAGCCGTGTAAAGAGAGGATATATTCAAACAAGAGGCAACTAAGTGCAAACTAATGACAAGAAGACACCTTAAATACAAAGCAACAGTATAATTCTTTCTATGCTTACCCGTACAGCTGTGTCAAACCGCTTGCAAAATGAATGGAAGATGGAGCAGCACTCCTCCAGTTTGAAAGTAGCTGGGTCTTCGCAGAAGTACTCAGCGACAGCGTTGCTCAGAGTCTTCAGTTCCCGCAGAGAGGACTCCACATCAGCCAGCTTGGCCTCAGCCCTCTGAGAAATTCAAACATTAAAACGGTATAAAGAGGGATCCAAACTGCACAAAGTATTCACAAGCTCAGTCTGTGCCTTTGTACATTTACAGGTCCAGTGTGTAGCATGTAGGAGGATCTATTTGCAGAAAGGAATATACAATTCATTGGTATGCTTTCATTACTGTATAATCACCTGAATCCTTTAAAGCCAAACAACAAGGGGGAAACATTACCATGAGAAATGTCTCCATTTGTTGCAAAATGCCAGGGTGTCTGCTGCTGTACAATTTCACTTCCTTGACCTTTTTGACCTCTCTCTCAAAGTCTGTGATGACGTCCTCTTTACAAATCCTGTTAGAGAGCAACATTTACACTTTGGCATTATGTATTCCTGGTATTGCAAAACTGTGCATCATACCAAGTAACAAGATACAGCTACTGTTAGTGAACAAACCCAACCTTGTTCAGTAAAATAACCAACTAGATTGTAAGTATACTAATGATAGCCACCTTGATGCCAGCCCAATGTGTTCAAGCTGGTTGGGAAAACGCAGCAACTCTGCATCGATGTCCTCTGCTTGCTGTGGGTGATAAAGGAGGGAGAGCAATAGTGATGGAGAGATGGAGCAGAAGAATAAATCAGTTACACAACTGTTTATGGACACAGCATGATAGCAGGGTTTTTGTCCCTTTTCTTCATTGAGCATCTGTGCATCCCAGGGCTCCTACTCACCTTGGCAACATAATGCATGAGGTTCATGCCAGGTTTGTTGGCCTTGGTGTCTGCCAACTTGAGGAGAGAGGTCATCCTGAAGCCAATGGCATTGGCACTGTAACCACCCTGAATAATTCATTATTAAATGGTCAGTTCATCACTTTAATAAACATTAGTGTACAGCAACTGCAGTAATGCCATATATGAATATCCTTGTTTTCTTTTTTTGTCTTATGAAAACTCCATATAACATCAGTGTAGACTTTTAGTTTGTTAATAATAGCGTTTGCGTATACTTGAATGTGTAATGAATATGTGTTATTGATTCTTGATACTACAAAATGCCACTTTTCAAGCCCTTGGTTGTTTTTTAAGGCAATTCTCTCTGTGTAAATAAACAAATAAACATGTAATTCTTAAATAAAAATACCAACAGCGTTCATGTAATTCCCCGCTTTCAATACCAGCCGAATGACTGAGTGGAGGTCATCGCAGTCCAACAGCTCTACGGAGAGAGACGTAAAAGAGATGGAGACACAGAACCTTGATATAAATGTGAAACAGAAAATGTGTGGTGTAAAACAGGAAGAAACTGGGATTGTTAGCAGCTTTAGTGGATATGTGTGAGAAATAGTACCATTAGCCCCTTTGGTCATGACAGCAACAGAGTTCTTCACCTCCTCCATGAGAGGAAAGAATTCTTCCCTCAGCACCATTCCTTTCAGGCGTTCCTCATATCTGAAGGAAACAAAAATAAAAACAGCACTTAACTAAAACTGTTAATTATTTTATCAGTTTTATTACCCATTTTTAAGCCTATAGATATTTAGATATGGTAAAATCTTATAAAATATTAGCACAGAGTTCCTCAATGGATGCACATGTTTTGATGTTTTGTATGTGAAGTCTGTGGTGCATATGTGGTGGAGTTAAGGAAATAATAAGACATATGCAAGTTAGTAGACGAACAAAAAAAACAATCCAATACATATTTTCACAGCAGCAATTCATGACTAATGAGTTGGATTGAGATTGCAAAGAACATTTTTTACAACTAACAAAACAAATTTAAAAAAAGATTTTTGGATAACGCACCCCGGCACTTTGACCAGCTGCACCATGAACTGGTCAGCCTCAGGTAACGCAGACAGGTTCCCACTGAATGACAGCAGCTGCTTCACCTGTGCATTAACACATTTTCTGTCATTACTCATCATAGATACTACAAGATCAAACTGGAAAAAAAGGGTGCAAGTATCAATGTTCATTAGGCTTATTTTTAGGCATAAAGAACCAAAGTGGAAATACAAGACGAGAAAAGTAAAGCTGTCGTTACCTCAGTTTCCTCTGGCAGCAGTTTACAAAGCTCTTTTAGTTTGCCTGTTCCAAATCTGAGCCAGTTCCCTTGACATATGTCCTGCACCATTTCTGTCACTGGCCTGCAGAGGGAGACAAAACACAACAGTAATAAAAAAAAAAGGCAATTGTCCTGCCTGAAGTCTTGCTATAATCAGCATGACTATCAAACATGATTAGTTCTGCTAAGTCATGCTAGCTGTTTTTCTACCTTCCAGGCTGCCACTGGTTTCCATTCATTTCAAAACAGTGTGAAAAACAAATTACAGGGACTTAAAACCAGCTCGAGGCATGTTATCCATTACACTGAGTGTCATGCTCATGCTTTATTTTCTCTCTTTTATGTTGCATGACATTGCTGTTGTGGACCAACTAAATGCTAAACAAAGTCAAACCCTGAAGACAAACAATGACCAAACATGGATGTCATTAAAATAATTATGTTCATTAAGTAGCGTTTGGCATTTAAAAAGTTGTTTGTCGGCAGCCGACTGTGAGATAGCGGATGTGGGACCTCTGCCCTAAAGGATGACATACAGTATGGTTTACACATTTCAGTTTTAACATGCAAAATTGTGCAGCAAGGTGCTCCAAAAATTATTTGTGCTTGTCTTATCCATGGAAAGGGTTTGTGTAAGTATGAAGTTTCGATATTGTACTGTTGTATTTAAGAATGTCCCTCAGTCGCATATGCATTGGGACACAACATCCCCTTTCTCTACAGCAGTAGCAGGCTAAACATACAAGGCTGTTGAGATATTCAGTCAACACATCACTCTTCAGATGAAACTCAACCCTTATATATTTATATTTGTATTATTATTTTACTATTACTATTTATAGTGTCTCCAAATGTCAAAATGCTTCCAAATGGCATCATCAAGTGCACTTTCGTCATTATCACACAGACACTGACGCAATTAGAATTTGACTAACGTGCCAAAGCAGACATCCTTACAGTACCTGGCTGTTGACACACATTGAGAGTGCATTTGGTATTCAAAGTGAAAGCTGAGTGAACCTTGGACTGAAAGTGACATCATCTTGATAAGGTTCTCACACACAAACTCCAGTGCAGAGCACAGTAAGTTAAACTTGGACCTAGATCTAAAAATAATAAAATATCACAAAGTACCTAAAATGTTTAAACATTTAGGCTATTTAACGCAACTATACCCTCTCCCCCTCATACTTTTACACTTTTAGTTTATTTTTCTCATTAAAATCTATCGTTACTGTCTAGCTACCATAATACAGATATGGGTCGAAAGGGAGGAAACAATCGGCTGTGTTAGTCGATAAGTAGGGACTCAACAAGCAATTGTGTCCCTGTTGTTAAACTAGAAACTGTATTTTTTAAGGAAACAACTACTCAGCTACATAGAAAGAATTAGCAGATACATTACAGTGGAAATCTAACATTGCTACAAACCTGCCGGGTGTATCCTCCCTTTCCATCCTCTCTGCTAATCCTCACATACGAGGTCGGGTTTTCCTATCATTTAGGTATTAATACAGTGAGTCCTAATTGTTAAAACAAATGTGTTCTCTATGTTGTTAATGAGGGCTCCCAAATGATCTTTAAAAGGGAATTTCCATTAATTTGAATATGGTCCGCTGAGATAAAGTGCCTGCTGGGTGGATAAATGATTAGCACAGAGGAAGTAAGTCATGATCCGTATTCTGACTCTATGTGTGACATTACAGAAGCGTCCTTTAATTCTCAATGTGTTCTTTCTTCTGTGTTTCCATTGAATCATACTAACTTTCTTCTTTTAGACACTCGTCTCACCAGTATCACTCTCTTTTCGACTGAACTTCAGCAATCCTTACCTCTTGAATTGTCTCAGGAAGATCCCAATATTCATACTCTTTTTAGAGTCAAGGATTGTGACCTAAAGAGAGAAGGGGGAAAAAAATCATTAATATCAAAAAGAGGTTTAACGTCTGTACAGCCATATTTAGACGAGAAGACAAGTCTATACTCAACATTATTTTTCACATAGTCTTTGAGGAAGCAAAAACACTCCCAAACACAGTTTAACTCCAACAGTTCCTCATTGATTACATTAGTAGTATGGAACATTAAAAAAGCAGTTCCTATTTGTGTGTTCATTACTTCCCTAGCTTGGGCATTCTGTGTGAATTTACATGCCCATAAACTGGTGTTGGTCTGCATCAGTTACTGGAAACCTTTGTGACAAGGTATCTACCGTAATGTGGCATGAGTGCAGCCGCTCGCTGTTTACCTGAGGCTCCTGTTGGAAGAGGTCCACGCCATCACAGTTCTTCACACCCAAGAACCTTGAATTGCGTAGCGAGGCCCGTTTGTCTACGTGACTGAACAACTCCTCCATGCTCCGAATATCCAGCACAAGGTCCCTCTGAGGCCGCTTAGACGTCCACACGTTCAATTTGCCCAGGACACGCTGGCTGGGGATGGTGTCCCAGTTAAGCTTCTTCATGGAACGTCGCTGGCTATTCCGAGAGCCAAAAGGAGAGGGAGAAAGGATAGAAAGAGGTGGAGGTGGTGGTGGTGGTGGTGGAGGAGGAGGAGGAGGTGGTGGTGGTGGAGGTGCTGGTGCAGTGGCAACGCACATGATGGGAGGCGCAGGAGAAGATGATTGGAGATTTGAATCATCCAGTGAAACAGGAGGAGAGGAGTCTTGAGAAGAACAGTTGGGAAGAGAAGCAGATTTTAAAATCAGCACTCCCTCCATCTGTATCTCTCAAATTGAAAAGATGACGGGAGGAAGTATCCCACTGTTGACCAGTCAGATCTGAGGAGACAGAGAAACACAAATCCATAAAAACTGCAGTATTTTAGTAAAACAATTCGTTTTTAACATGAAACAATGTGTCTCTTATATAAAGTAATCGTAGCTACAGATGATTTTTTTCATCAAAGTGAGCACATGCCACTGGCAAAGCCATGGAGGCGATTCAATTTATCAACATCACATTCAAGTGATAAAACATCACAAAGTTCATATTTCTGCAACTGCTGCTTGCTGACAGCCTCACATACGTTTAAGCAAAATGCCACAATTTTCTGGTCAAAAATCCAACAACTTAAATACTTAAACAAAAAAGCAGTTTCTTTTTTTTTGGGGGGGGGGTTAAGCTGAGTGACCTGTAAAATGGTATCAGACACTGCAGTATGTCAACATTGTACCATCACTTCCTCACACACACAAAGAATAGTCTGATTATTGTTTGACCTTCTACTTCTCTTCCTTTAACTAGGATATATATGATAGCATAACATTTGCTCAACAAATATAGTGTCCTCCCGTTCAATTTTTTTTTTTCCATATGTGGATGTTACACGAAACTTCACTGAGAAAATGTCGCTTTTTTAATTCTCCCTTCATCACAGCAAAACTATGCTGCTGATGCCCATTGCTTATTTTTCGAGGAGGGAAGCTGCAGAAAATAACATTCCAACTAAAGCAATTAAATGCGTTTATACTGAAACATATACTATTGGATGGGGTATTCGTACGCCGAATATAAACGCAAACACAAGTGACAAACGTGTATGTATTTTCCGACAAACAAGAGATCATTAATTTGACAATTTTTTTAAAAAAGAGCTTCGATGTCAGTCCTTTTATAGCCAGGGGCTCACAGCAAACCCTCCAACATACACAATAACACGTAAACGGCAGCGTTTTTAACTGAACTTTCACCAAAGCATCGTTACAGATAAATGTTACTCACCGTGGGTTTAAAATGTAGCTGTCAAATAAATCCTCACTCCGCCGTGCCTCGTGTTCTTGCAGTCTACTACTGTCTACTACAGTCTACTACAGCCGTCTGCCTCACTAACAGCAGTCACAGGTGCAGGACGCGCCTCAGCCAATCAAATTCAAGTCAGCCTCCAGGTACGGGGACGCCCTTCAGGGGAGAGGCAAGGAAAAGATGGTTAACAGCTTCCATTTGGTGATCAACCGCTTCCAATATTAACAAAAATAATGTATAAATGTAGTATTTATATTATTTAACATATAATATATTAACTTAGCTTGCCTCAAAACTTTAGTAAAGGCAGGTAGAATATAATGAATATGAATTGACGCTATACAAATAAATAAAATTGAATTGAATTGAAATTTAAACATTTATTTCTATAGCTAAAATATATTATATAAAATATTTATATATATATTCATGTCCAAATTAAACAACACAACTGCACACATACATTTTGTAGGGGGAGCTCCTGCTTGAGTAAATAATCAATTTAATTATAAGAGAAATTTGATAAATGATGTTTCAAGATTCTTAAAGACCCATGCAGGGGTGTAATGAGATTAAAGAGTTTTTTAAATGAATCCAGATGGTTGCAACTCTCTCTGCATGTAACTGAGAAAGCACACCGGGCTAAAGTGCAACACACAAAACGAGATGAAAGAGCAAACAAAAAAACACAGGCAGAGCATTTGAAAATGTGTACTTTTAATTTTGTTCCCTTGGGGTGGGGGTGGGACTTTTCAGGTCTGAGTGAGGAATGAAGGCAGAGTATCACATCAATCCATGACACAACTTCATTTTATCACCTTTAAATACCATTATGTGCAATCATTCATACAGTACAACACGCCAGCTCAGCCTAGAAAACATTGATTGTACACAAATAAAATATCTCATTTTTATAAATCTTGGTTCTCTCTCGGCAACAATGTAAAGACCGCTAGTAAGAGCAAGTTTGAATGTTTGTCACACTTTTTTTTTTTTTTCAAATTTACTGGAGGTTTCACAACTACTGAACAAAAAAATAATTCTATTGCCATTCATTTTAGTGTTGGGGTTTGGAATTTAAAGGGGCAAGTTAGGAAAAGAGGAGTCACATTTAGTTAATATTGCTGTGTGGTGGTCAAACAGACCAGGAGCTGACCAGTGAAACTGCAATTTTAGCCATAAGTGAGGCCGAGGTCAAACTTTTTCAGCCAGAATAAAATACACCCATTTGACACACTGACGCTTAGAATTCAGAAAAAACACCATCCAAACAAATCACAGAATCCATTTTTGATATTTTCTTTCATCAAATCCACTTCCTTTTCAGAATTGTCATTGAGAGTGCAGCATTAAAAGTAGACCCAACTTTTAAATTCTGCTTCAGCAAGTTTCAAAATTGAAATCATAAGCATGGTGCTAACGCCAGTCCATGCGAGCTGGCACGCAGAAGGCCAAGAGTTAGAGCATCAGTGCATCCACACATATCTGCACGTGTACTTTGGATCGCTGCCTGCCATGCAAATACAGAGGAGACAAGAAGCTGGAGGACTTAACTGATCGAGCTCTCCCTTCTGTTACTAGAGTTAAATGCAGCATGGTAAAACATTCATTATACTGGATTATCTTCATTTGACTTCACAAAGGGATTGACACTGTGAAACTGAACATTTTCTATCAGTTGAGAAATTTTTTTTTTTGGAGTACATCAATTACAGATTTGGTTATCCTGAGGCATGTTTTTATGTTAGTGTGTCATCTGCAAAACGCTGTGAATGTCATTCTCATGAACAGAGTAATGTGCGCAAACCAGAAGTTTCTGTGTACAATATGTTGATTCCAACAGATTAAACACACACAAAGAACATAATAAATACAGCAATGAATAACAGTTTAACATTACATATGTAGTACCATGCCGATATTTTGTGCTAACAACTTTTCTTAATTGTCAACAATGGATGATTGCTTATTACGATTATACTAAGACAACGTTGCAGTTAAAAGAGATAAAACAAATGCTGAATCATTAGTGTTCCCCAACCACTAATTTACACGATTTTATGTCAATATATTAGGATTAGTAATATTAGACAGTTACAGTAATCTTCAGTGTGAAGAAAGGTAACCATAGACAAATATATTCTGTTTTAGGAAGGGCTGAAAGATATAACCCTAGATGTCAATGACACGTCCTTGTGAACTTAAAAAAAAAAAAAAAAAAAAAAAAAAACCCCAAAAAAAACAAAACAACTACAGCAAAAACATTTAAAAACATTTAAATGTATACATATGAAAACAAACAACATGTAATGAATTCCTTCCAAATACAGTCTCTTAAACAACTAAATAATGTCTTGAATCCATTCAAGTTTGTTGGATCTTAACGGACTGTCTCAACTCAACTGTCCCTCGAAGCCTCCTCGGTCCACAGCGAGACCGAACCAATCAATCGATGTTGCTCTAAAACATAGCAAGAGTCATCATCATCATCATCCAATAAACAGCTCTGTCTCTTCTCTTTGGGTAAATAAAATAGAATTAGTAGAGTATGGAACCAGTATAGCTTTGGGAAGCTGTGTTAGTTTTCCTTAAAACGGTTGTTGCATATACGAGTTGAACTGTCAGGTTTCAATTTTCACGTTTCAACCGAAATCTGTAGCGTTTCTGAAAATTCGACTAAGCACAGTGGTGCTTGCGGTTTAAAACACCAGCACACATTTCCCAAACAGTATACCGTCCTTCACTCTGAAGCACAGGACATACAGCTGACTCAAACTGAAATAATTACAAAATAAAAGAGTTGAAATTAAGGAGAAACTAAACTAAACACGACAGTGTTTTTTTTTTTAAAAGCTACAAACAATCAAACATTTCTTTCAAAAGTGAAACAGTACATAATTTGAAATGTACATTGATTTGAAATGTCACATTCCTTTCCAGTGTACCATTCAGTCCCCTTCATTTGTAGTTTGAAATCTTTTTCTGAACTTATCTTTCTTCCCTTGAGGCCACATATTCATTTAGTACATTAGCTCATATGTAAGGAGGCACACAAGGAGAGCGATAAGGTCTGGAAGAGTTTTGATGTAATGTTTGGCCACATCTGATCTGATCGTGTTTCAATGTTTTGTTTTTTTTACCATTTTTAATTTTCTCATTTGTCTGTGTTAATAAGATGTAGTGGGGTTTAACTTAAACACTGGGAGCACTTGAGGAGTACAATAATGGCCAAGAACATGACTAACACAACCTCACACAGCAAAATGGTGTTCAGGTAGAAGGGAGTTAAGTCAAATAGGAGAGAAGGAAGGGAGAGATGAACAGTTTCTCTGGGAACAAAGCACAAAGAGAAGGTTAGAGTGAAAAAAAGGAAGTTGGGAAGAGGCACTAAAAGCCCCCAGACTGTTCATTGAACTGACCACTTGGTTTCCTGCTGCATTTAGCCCATTCATCAACAATACCCTGCAATTCATCTGTCCAATCATCCAGCCACACGCTCATCTCATATCGTCATCCACCCAATTATCTGCATGTGTTTCCCTCTGTAGTGGTCCTCTGTAAGTAGGGGGTTTCAACAGGTAACAGGTGGAGGTGGTTGAGAAGGAGGCTGCAGGAGGTCCAGCACACCCTCTCACTGCTCCTCTAACCAGGAAGGCTTGTCAGCCCCTGGAGGCCTCAACTTTATGTTGAACTGCTTCAGCGTCTGCTCCAGCTGCTGTTGGTTGCCAGCAAAGTATGCCGAGATGGCGTTATGGAAGAGGAGGAGCTGTTTATGCATTACCTTCACCTGAGAGAGAGAGAGAGAGAGATATTAGAAACAACATCGGGTCAATCCTGGATGTGGACTTTTTTCACTTTAAAGGCTGATGATGATGCAGGCCTACCCTGCTCACTGACCTTATTCTCCTCCAGGAACTTGAGTTTAATGATGACGTCCGAGCGGAGGCGTTCATACTTGTCCTTCTGGACTTGGTACTGTTGCTGTGCAGCATCAATGCGGGCCATGGCGGCAGCGTCTCTCGGACCCATGCTCAGTTCCTCCAGGTCTGATCGGTAGGCATCAAACTCCAGTCTGCTCACAAAAGGATGAGAGAAAATACAGAGTTTCAAAAAATGCTCTTTACTATAAAATGATGGGATCCAACATGAGCATGACATTTTTCAGCCGAAAGTGTTTTTGTTTTGGTTATTTCACAAGATAGATTACTGTGTTTGTTTGTTTGTTTGTTTGTGTGCTGCGTTTCGGGAGCATCGATCAGGCTTTAGCAACATTTTAATCAAAATGTCATGACAGTTGGTTTGTTGGTCACCGTCTGTTCAATCTGATAAAACCTCATCCACAGTCCTGATAAAGTAGATCAACTGAGGATTTCAGTTAAATACTAAGGATGTTATTTTCCAAACTAACTTTGTTTCCCCAGATTTAGTCATACATATTTATTAAAGTTCAGACTGAATGATGATTTTAAATGTCATAATAAAAGTTTCTCATACAGGAGGATTCATTGCGGGCATCAAATAATAATAATAATAATAATAATAATAATAATAATAATAATAATAATATTTTCAGTCCATCTATCATCTATTAGTTTGAGAAGTCCTGAATGATAATGACAATGTATGCAATATGTAATGTTTGTTGCAATATTTCTTATTGTTTATGATTTAAGCATTTCATTCAATGGTTTCATAGTGTGCATCGTGACAATACCAATATTTCTGTGTTTAATCCCTTTGCTAATCTTCCTTTAAAAAGGGGTTTCCATGCAGTCTCTTAGACGAAAAAATAAATAACGTTCTCCATGTCCTCACCTGGCATTTTCATACATCTTGATCGTCATCAGGGTGTCCTCCATGGTTTTGTTGACCAGTGTGTTGATGCTGGACACAAAGAAGTTAATGGCACCAAGTAGAGTCTCCCCGTTCTTACACAGCAACTTCTGAGTCTCTGCATTGTAGCCAAATTCATCCTATAAAAAAGGCAAACGCAATAGAACATGAATGGTAATAATGCGTTTAAATGTTGTCTACATACACCTAACCAGTGCACCTTCACCTTTAGTTATTCAACTTTAAAGATGCAGATCAATATCTAAGAGTTAAGACGAGGCTTGATAAAAGCTACATGATTAGATTTTGAGGTCTCACCCGTAGCTCTGGAGATTTCTGACTGAGGTCAGCAAAGGTGTCACCCAGCGCATGCTGCGTCTGCACCATGTTGTAGAAGTGGTTGGTCAGCGCTCTGGCCAATCGCAGCACATTCTCATATTTCCTTTTAGTGTCTCTCAGCACCTCAATCTGGGCCTCCAGCTCCAGGTCCACAGTCCGGGAACCCCGACCAAAACGCTCAGAGATCATTTGCTTTGTACACTAAAACAATGAAGGAAGAGAAAAGAAAATGAATTGATACCAAATAAACCTCAGGCACACACCAAGTTATAAATCACCTTATAAAGCTATCATCCAGTCACAGTTTGAATTGTTAGTCAACGTTACAGAACCTTTGATACCTTGTAAGTGTTGAGACCCCACTTCTTCACTGTTTCTAGTTTTTCCACAGCCACACCGCGGGTTGCTTCCTCTGCCATCATGCTCGAGTTGCTGCTGCTGTGGTGCATGTTGGAACCTGACAGATAAGACCCAAATGTAGAAACAGGACATGGTAAATAAGAAACACAAGATTAACCCCAGGAAAGAATACACCAAACAGAGAGTCCTTAACTCAAAGTGCATTAAAACTGTGCCACATTCAATTAAGATGGTGTCTGAAATCTGTCTGCTATCTTCTAACCCATGTCCATCACCACTAGCCCTTAAACCACTCTAAAGCATGCAAAGGAGTGATATGGAGTTAATGAGTGAGAAAAAAGCAGGAAAATGTAGAATTATTTTTATTGAGCTATGATAAAAGGTGAAAATACTGTAGACTGCAGGAATATTTTGGGTCACTGTTAAAATGTCAATCTGATTAATCAATGTAAAGCCCAGTTGAGCATTCAACTTCACCCTCTTTCCCTCCCCAGTACCTTTGTATTCATTTGATTGGCTTGCTAGGGGGCAGAAGAAAGAACTGCTTGGGGGAACGCTACTTCGCCTGGCCATCGTACGCAGGTCTGTGACAGTGGATGGATGGTCGGATGGGAGGGTATGAATGAGGGTATGGATAAGGGAATGGTTCAGGGTTTGGGGGGGTTTTTTTACAAAATATGGGGATGTTGTTGTTTTTTTCAGGATCGGGATTTAAAATGATAGTTGGATATTTATGGTTTAAACACGAAGTTATTATTGAGGTTGTACAAGCGTGCCAATAACGGGACGATAACGTGGGAGGATTGTGGGGAGGAGCAGGGAGATGCAGGAAAGTAAGATGACAAAAGGGAGAAGAGGAGGATGAGGAGCATGTAGGAGGAAATTGTGAAAAGGGGGTGGAGGACAAAGATAGACAAGATGAAAAGACAACATTTAGTGCATCACACTCAGTGAACAATGCAGACAAATGAGTGATGATGAAGACAGGGGCAGTTTGAATTGCAACAGGACAAAATAAACTGGATCAGCCCTTTCATTAAATAACAATAAATGGAAATGATTAACATGAGAGAAATGAGGGCCTCTAAAAACTAAAGTTTACTGAGGTCCTCCTAGTAATATCTTACTTTTGCACCTTAATGGGTGAGTTTAAAACTGCAAGAGAAACCAGCCAGAAAGTAGAGACAGATCGTTCAAAAAAGCCAAAATATTAGAAAGGGGTGCAACAGGCAGAAATAAGTCTACCTCCTAGTCGATCTCCACTGATGAAGAGAACATTTGAGAAAAATAAAAAGGGGACAGAAAAGCCGACTGAGCAATCTAAAAGTAGACAAACTCAGCATAAAAAGCGTCTTTCCAAAATGCGATATCCATGATGTGAGAAATATCCAAAAAAACGGAAGAAAATCAATACCACATGATGTGTTTTTCTGGTAACAAAATGTTCTTGCTTACCAACAACTGTATTTGCCGACTGGATGTTCTAGATTCTATAAACATCTTCAGGTCAGCAAAAAATTGATTCTATCACATTTTGGAAAAAAGCTCTTTGTTATTTTTAATAATTAGGTTTAATGAGCCACCTATTCCTGTAACTGGGATCCTTTTGTTAAACTCTGCATTGTAGTGCACAGCAGGGCCTGAGAGAGAGAGATGCAGAAATATTAGTATAAAATAAGTAGTGTGGAGAGTGTTGTTATTTCCCTTTTACACTGTGTATACAGCTGCTGAAGTCAATTCCTTGAACTGGAAAAGTTAACTGCTAGAAGAAACATTGCAACGATTTATGGGGAGTACCGGTGTTTGATGTAGGGAATATTCGACATGATGTGGTTTCAAACCACTGCCTGACATATTTGATAATGAGGCTGTCTTTCAGTACTGTTACAGTACTGTTTCAGTATATCTGAAAACTTCAGATGGTCATGAGTCGGCACTTGTGTGAGGCATTCTCATTAAAACAATGCAAGGTGATCTGTTGGTGTGGGAGAGCAGTTTCAGGTAGCGGTAAGACAATTAAAGAAGGTCAGTTTAAGTAATAGGTCATCGGACATCAAAACACTGCACAGCAGTTTATGATACCATGAGACAGGATTTATCAATTCAATTATTTTAAACTTTGGATTGCTAACTGAACTAAACAAATGCTGCATTCACAAAAGTTATCTACGAGGAATGTGCACTTGCCCATATATGATTGGCCAACGCAGCACGTTGCAGATTGCTGTACGAGTCTGCGTTATCTTGCTGGAGCCCTCTGTGTCATCACTTAGCTCCTTTAAAAAGAATGAGGGGACTTTCTCACACAGTGCTGTTGTCTGTCTAAACACAGCCGCAATGGAAGATGATTGAATAGCACTTTTAAAAGGTTTTTTTTTATACATTAGCATGTTATTTGCATCAAGTGTGAGGATCACTGTAGTACTTTTAGAAGCATTTAAAAAAAAAAAAAAAAAAAAAAAACCTAAACACTCTGGTGCTCACAGATGGTTTTTAAAATCATTAAAGTTCATCATTCACTCTGCCTCCCTGCTTTATCCTCTATCTGTCCATAGAACCATCAAAACTGAGTAATACAGACCACTTTTCAGATACAGAGACGGTCTAAACTAGAAATGAAAAGGGACAGAAATTGACCACCAATTACAGCTGATGAATTGCAGCATGAAACGAATGAGCTCAGGCCCTAGAAATCAAACACTTGCCCTCTGTATAAACTCGGGGAATAACCCTTGAGCCAGAGGCACAGCAGCATTACAGCTGAGAAAAGACTGGAAAGATGTGCGAGTGAGAGAGAGAGAGACACAAAGCGTGAAGTTGGACTCTACCTTTGATTGAGCTGGTGGGGATGATACCCTCTGCTGTTCCTCCATAACCCCCGGAGACGATGCTAGTCTCGTTGAGATTAGGACCTGATACCATCACCTGCTGTAGGTCCTGCAAAGTGGGAAATTAAAAAAAAAAAAGAAGAAGAAGAAAAAAAGAACAAAGGGAAGGATAGAGGGTTTTGGGCAGGGATATGCAGACAGGAGATTGATGACTTGAGTGTTAAATTCAGACATTGTAGACAATGTAGGTTAAAGGCTTATTCACTAGAGGGGGACAAACACTACTATGTTAGGAAGGTTAGTCAGCACACAAGGCGCTTATCTGGAAGCCAACAGGGAGAACTATAACGTGTGTGAAAGACAGAAAACACACCACTTAAGTGCCTAGTCAATAATCAACCTAACTAATGACTTGAACTGAATCTCCTGCCATGAAGGGAGCAAGCAAGAGGAATTCAACACCAGAGCTGTGATAGACCTAAAGTCTAACCCAAGCAGCGACTCAAATGATCTATGCCACAGGAAATGCTCAAGCAAACTATTTTCTCCTTCCAAAATAATCACAGGCTTCAGCGGGGAGCTGTGTTACGGGCCACACGATCAATCTTGTGTGTGTTTTCCTTAATTTAACTCACTGTTTTCTTTTGTTTGCCTTCCTGCTCAAGTATCAGCTAGTAAAGGAAGGAAGAAAAAAAAAACATTTGTGAGGAGTTTACAGAAAAGGAAAATCGAGTCTGAACAGATTTCTCGCTGTTGCAACCATATGTGAGGCTTGGTTCCCACAACAAACATGTTTTAATTGAACTGCTGTCTGTGCTGTAAGCAAGCCTCTTATTTCATTTCCTACAAACACTGCGCAGACCCATATCATCCATCGTAGAATGTAAACGTAGCATGATATATAGGACACTTCCTGAAACTTTGGGCCTAGTCTCTCAAGGAAGATTGTGATAAGGAAACTTTAGGCTCTTGAAGGGAGGTGGCCATTTCCTCTTAGTAAGCAAACAAGCATATGTTTGATGCTTCCAAAAGGAAGTAAAAATGCAACTGCTGGAGGTTAAACAGCATTCAATAAGGGGACAAAAATGATCTATTCCACATGTATCTAGGCTTTGAAACATCAAAACAGAATGGCAGTAATGGTAACAGATTGTAATATTGACACCTAAGTGTTACCTGTCAGCTATTTTGTTAACACTACACAATTTGAGGGATATCTTTTTTTAAAACATGTGAAGACTGAGAGATTCCTTCAATTTAGAGTTAGTAGGACTACGTTAACAGGCAGCACAATTCATGCTGCGCAGTGGTTTGCCATAAAAATGAAATAGCTGACATTTTGTGAAATAAACCAACGTAGTGATGCGAGGCAATTTAATGCCGCACAAAGTCAAACCACTGAGCAGTACAACACACCAACATAAACACACATACACACACACAAATGCACAAATGGCCTGCTCACCCTGGTGCCTCTGGAGCTCCCTACCTTCTCATCTAAGCTCCACTGCAGTTTTGCAGCCTGCACAGAGATGGAGGAGGGGGAATCGACGAACACAAGAACAACAAAAAAAAAAAAAGGAAACAAATAGATAAGGAAAGGAGACAAAAAGAAAAATCCATGACTGAAATCATGAAACAAGATAGAATGATGTAAAAGAAATCCCAGAAAAATCATTATAATGTCCACAGACAGCAGGGATGTAGGATGGAGAGCAGTGATGACTGATATCACAGCAGGTCAGGATGCATCATTTTTGCTGGTTTATGCAAAAGTTTCAAGTGGATCATTTAGGGTTTAGTCATGTTTTCATCTATAATGTATTACCACATCATTGCCGTGATATTATTCCATCACTGTCTGGAAAAAGAAAATACAGATTCTTGTACAATGCTGCTCAAATGAAGATAATCATTTAGGAGACTTTTACAGATTAAAAGGTGGCGTTAAGGGAAATAAACAAAGGAGGAACTGTGTACACACACAAACAAACGAATTCCAGGTAGCACATTGTGGTTGCCAGAAAATACATTTCTCTATTTTAGCAATTCATTTTGGATCATGTTAGTAGTAACATGTAACCTTTTAGCCAAATGTCCTTTATCATAGCAACAGTGCCAATTTCTGTAACCTACAATGACAGTTTTCTCTTGGAAAGATGGATATTTTAAACACACAGGCACTCAAACCAACAACAAAAAAACAACACATTTAAAGGATGAGACAATCCTGTCTGACTACATTTAGCCCTTCATTCGGTCTATGTATCTCTTCTTTTAGAGATCTGCCTCATGTTGTGGCAGCTGTTCAATGTGGGAGAACACTGACGCAGACACGGAAGCTTTCTTGGACACTTTGTTGACACAGTGCCCGTTCACTGAAATGAAGGAAACTACAGCACCTTCAGTCATAACAAAATAAATGGTCAATAATATCTTCACAGTGAGGTTTGGTAGGGTAATGAAAATGTACCAAACCACTATATTACGAAATAATAACTGAGTGGTTCTGAAATTCTAATAGGACAATTGGGCTATCTCCAAATGAATAGCACAAGTAATCAACTCTGAGAACTTGGGTGTATAAGCATCTTAAAGTGCTGCTGATTGTCTGAGCAGACATGAGTGAGCCACTGATGCTTCTGATGCTTTTGCCAGGATGGTGCTGGCAGTCAATCCCATCTCTGTCACTGTCAAGCTGCCAGTCACCATCCCCGTTCTGACACAATCACAACGCTACAACATCTGAAACCAGACATCTGCTCTTCCTTAACCTGCCAATCTTCAGCGCCATGTGATTGAGCAAAACAGACTTCTGCAGCTGTAACTAGAAATGCTGCACAGTAGATATCAATCTGAATTCAGAGGGCTTTCACCCAAGGACAAAGCACAACCAGTTTCACATTAATTGCAGAGTTGCTATGACAACTGGTTAATATCCAGCACTGCTAAACACAGCGCACAACAGAGCAGCTAAACACTTGCCATCTATGAACACATTCAACTGAAATACCCACACCAAATGTTTGAATACTTGCTTCACCATGTAAACTAGGTGAGAAGGTAGGGTTTTCTTTTACTACCTGAGTGGGAGCCACATATAGTTTGGTGAGCAAATAACATCATTAACTGCCAGTGCCTCCTCCAGGATCTTCAGTATGTTTGTCCAACAGGGTGTGCCATAAAATGCAGGAAAACGAACAACCCTTTCCACCCTAGTTGCGCTGCAACTCCACTGTTATTTCAATCTAACTGACTCAAACACTGCTGAAAATGATGGAAACAAAATGCTGGTGTTCAACCTTAGGCTGGAGCATAATGTCATGCCTTCAAATGAGGCTGTAAATGGATAGTTCCCAACTGGACAGCAAACACTACATCTGAGAGTTTAGCATTTCAGTTAAACGCATAGTGTTAAGGTTAACCAAATACACCAGAGATGTATCTGCAACCCCGAACATGAGGCCACATGAGCCGTTAATGGGAACAACTGATTACCAAGGAGACAGCTGGTTACTAACACCTGATTTCCCAGTAGGATCTCTTTCCACAGTTGTTGTAGAACTAAGGACATCAGGCAGTGTATGGCAGGCAATACATAATACAATGATAGCTAAGCCTAGGCAGAGAATAATATTTAAGTTCACAAAACTGGAATACAGCTTCTGACTGATCATTCTTTTCTGAGTACTTGAATAGAGATATGTTAAATAGAGAGAATAACAGTAAATGCCACATTCATACAACCAGCATTCAGGAATGACAACTGTAATATTACCACACAGTGGTGCTATGGTAAGAATGGTATTACAAGAGCCAACTCACTTAGCTAATCTCACGATTGCTGAGAACAATACCCAAAACCACAATGTCAACTTCAAACAATTGAAGGCGTGCATTTATCCGTTAACAGTAATGATATCAGCTTGCCTAAGTAGGTAGGGTTGATTTTCTTCGTGTGCTCTTATGTGAATGATATAACCATCAGGGATAGTACTGTATCATTAAATGCAACATTACAAACATCAAGCTAAAGCCATTGTTAGAATTTCCTTAGCAGAAAAACGGTGGCAAAAAATATGAATACTCGGGTGGCCGATGAAAGAACAGATACTAGTCATTGGGATTTCAAAATAATGTACAACCTGACAAAAGTGTACCCTTAAACAAAAACAATTAAAAAAATTTGTATTATTATTATTTAACAAGTGCTTATAACTATATATACACATTAATGAGCTATGTAGTAAAAAATGTGATAAATTACTGACAGGTAAATTAATAAGAAAATAAACAACTCTGTACTATCTTGTGTTATTGTTGTTGTTGTTCTTCTGTCTTCTTGGGATCATAGATAGTTTGCAAATTTTGTCCTTGTCTAATAGCTTTAAATGGGTAAATAACAACAATACAGGGTGGTCTCAAAATGTTACACACAGTAGACTGTCAACTAATACAGTAGCTGCGACCCACCTGTTCAAGGCTGTCGTCCTCCGGTAGTGTCCCTGTGTCACCATTACTGTTGATAGGAATCTCCATTGTGGCAGCTTTACTCATAATGCTGTCTGTCATAATGCACTATGTCTGTGAGAAAAAGAGGAGAGAGAGATACAGTGTGGATACAACAAACTGTATGTTAATCAAGTAAAAAAAAGGCAGGGATGGAAAAACAGTGAGGCTTAAATGCAGCTTTGAAGAGGAGAGACCAAAGAGTGTAGTCAAAACAGCCAAATCATTAGGCGGATGGGCCACAAACAAGCGAGGAGGTGGTTTTCAAAGAGCAAGGCTACCGCTCAGCATAAAAACAACACACCTAAAGCCTCATGCACAGGAGCCGCCACTACAACAAGCTGTCTTGCTGAAGTGGCCACTCTACTCTACATCTCAATTACAGGATCATATTTTTGCAGCACCCGCTCCCTAAAAACCCAGACTAGGGCAGCAAGATGTTTACATCAACATTGTCTAGTTATTCTAATAGGTCAAACTGAGTGGAGTGAATTCACAGCTTAATTAATTCACTCCCACAAACACTAATGAGGGGTCTGTGTGTAATGTATGTGTGACCACAGCTGATGGTGCATAATTCAGACCAACAGGCCTACACATGTGAAAGATGCTTATTATGGTTTTCACATTGCACTTCTGTTAAACAGGTAAACGTTACACATGGATAAACTACAGTCCTGCATGTAACCCACAGCAGCGCTGCAAAGAAATACATAGAATCCAACAATACAGTAGGCGATTCATTATGCACTTGTGGGTGTTTTGTGGTCTTTTTCTTCCTTGGGCCAATAGAAAAAGGCTGGAAACTGTAGTTACAAGTTAATTATGTTGATTTTATTCCGATGGAAAACAATGAGCTGCTACTAAGTGAAAGTGAGGCTAAAATGTAATATGCTTGCACACTTATGTAAGTGGCTGATAAAAGATGAATCAAAGAGCAACTGGCAATTGGTTATAAAAAGTCTATAATATTCATATCAATTTGTAAAATGCCTAAAGATTTAATTCTGAATATTCTGTTTTTAATTGATGTTTAAATGCTGGTAACAAGTAATCACTAAACATGATTACCGAATGCCTATTATGCTTTTAAAGCCATTGATGTGCATTCTCACATGTCTTTGAATTACATCATACCACCATTGAAAAGCAGGAAACCAAACTAAGGCAATAATTTGAATTAGTTTAAAAAAAAAAAAAAAAAAGACAACAACCTTGCTGTCCTTGTGAGATTTGATACGACATAACTCGAACATAACTATATGGCAGGTTTGCGGCAATTGGATCACTTTCTGGCACCATTATCACAGATGTTTGAAGGCATGTACCAGTACCGCTTGTTTACATTTGGTCTCACCCCTCCAAAGTGGGCGTTATCACTTGGCCATGCCTAGCTCATTTCCTGAGGAATGACACATCTCTGTTGACTTAGGATTTGCTCTGTTCATGCCCAACAATACTTGACAGAGACACTCTGTTTGCTGCACCAAAAAACTGGATTGGCATCTTCTCTATATTGACTGTTCATATCACTTAAAACCAATTTACCTTGTAGTGTTATATGGTGGAAATCCAAACAAAGTCTGCTTATTGACCTGAGATTCTACACACTTACAGTACAAAACAATCAGCTAAGCTTTTTAATTAGACATTAAAGGTCTCCATAGTCTGAGCAACCAAGTTAGTCACTTTGCATAACATCTACATCTGAAAGAGGCCCTGATCTAGTACAGTATTTAGTCTGCAATGGGTGCCTTAATCCACTATGTTCTGACTCTCAGTCAAGTCACTTGGAGGCTAAATCAATGCGAAATGGCAACAGGGCCTTTAGACATTAGATTGCACATTATTATTGACAGTCTATTATTAGGAATGCACAGCCTTCAAAATAACTTTAACCAGCAGTGAATGGGCTTACAACAGAGACAGTGTACGTTATTAGGTATCAGTATCACTAACGTAGGACACAATGAGTAATAGTTGACTACACAGTGGAAGAGAGTGGAGCCGTTTGACTTGAAATCATGGGAGCCATAACAGGTGCAGCAGCACAGGTGTAACAGTCTCCAGCAGGTAACGCTAGCTGCAGGCCCCCGGTGCGTTCAATCTGCCCAACATAGTGGGGGTTCATTCAGGCCGGGCAAAACAACAAATCATAATCGCAATTTATTGAGCATTTGCAATTGAAGCATTTTTTCAGCCAGGAAATACATTTTCTTTCTTTCTAAAAATAAAAAAAGGGCCTGCTTCGAGTTCACACATGCAGCTGTTACGAGGAAGCTGTTTTTTAAAAAAAATAAATGAAATGGTAAACAACCCTTCACTGTGCAAAGCCTTCTGGTTAACAATGGCAGAAATGTTAAAAAATAGAATAAAATAACCACACCCAGACAACATTACAACGGTTTGACTTACGGTGTGCTTAGTCCCGTCGTAAAAAAAAAAAAAAAAAAAAACCCCAGAGCTGATCGGGAAGCTAGCGAGCGAGCTAATAAACAGGCTAAAGGCAGTGCATCCCAGTTCATGCGCGGCTTAGAGGAGACTGATGTGTCTTTTGTCAGTCCGAGGGGGGAAACAAAACTGCCCGCGGGAAACAACGCAGTGCTCTTGTTTGAGATTATTTTTGAATAAGGTAAAGCCTTGTTCTACCTGCGTTTGTCCTCTGACTCCTCGTAGATAATCCTCTATCTTCTTTTTTAATGAAGCCAGGAGGAAAAGCTTTACGGAACTGACGACACCGTGGAATTCATTTTGCCGACGCTCACCGATCCGAAGATCGTCTATTTACAATAAGATGGTTCACTTGTTACAAAAGCAAAAAGCTGCCATGGTTGCTACCTGCTGCTAACCTTCACCATTACCAAGCAGTTTGAAAAGTAAGTAGTGTTAACTATTTTTTAAATATATGTATAAATGTTTGTATTTTATATTTTCTATAACAAACCTACTTTCTGAGATAGTAAAACTTGTTTTTCTGTTGCAGTCCTTCACATTTATGAGTCGTTCACTGCAACAATCTATTTCCACACATCTTTGATGATCTTTAATGAATGACATTTCAAGTGCAATGTGCTTAATATATTAATCATCGTTTGATGCTTTTGACAAAATATATAAACAGTAGGCTTTGAGCGCATCCCCTCCATCACACTTCGAAAATGTACCCGGAAATTGGAACGGAGTGAGATATCTTAATTTTACCTCCACTCGGCCACAGCCCATCTTTGGGAGCATCCTGCAGGTGATGTGTGCAGCTCTCCGCCAGCTGTTGGTGGTTGCACATTAACTCAGGCAAGTGTGAGTTATTTTAATTGCGCCCCAAGAAATGCTAAGAACGTATGACCACTGTGAATCCAAAGGGCGGATACGGATGTAAAACTCTATTATTCCAAGAAACCCTGCCCCCTGTGGCTGCAAGTGTAAGTTCACTGTGATCATGGAATTGGGGCACATTGACGTGTTCTGTGCCGTACAGTAACTAAGCTTGTCTGAGAGACATATTTAAAAAATCGTCATGCAATGTGAATACTTTACCAGCATGGTAATATGGCTATCCCTCCACAGTGAGAAAACAAACACAAAAATATAAAATAAATGTACAGTGTGCAGTTGAGAATATTTTTAGTGGCTAAGGTGGCGTGATTATTCAACAAATTAATTGTTTTATTATTTATTCTATTAAAAGTTAGTCTGCTCAAAATTGTTTAGTGTCCAGTAATAAGTTGTCAATGTACCAAATTATACTTGCAGGTTTCTTGAAAAGGCTTAAATGCTTTATGCAACAACACAGAGCTCCACTGTCTCCTCCTCACAGATAATGAAAAAAGAATACCTATTGTAAGGGGACAAACATGCAAACACCACCATCTCCAAACAGTCAACCTATCATTAAAGTAGCTTGGAACAATGGGACAGCCATTACAGTGGGCGTGTAGTAAGTAGTCTGCCATAAGTAGGCTATTGTATTATAAAATCTGTTTTCTGATTTATCCTTGCTCCTTGATTGCACATGACTCACGTGAGTTTTAAACGGTTTACTTGGCATCTCTACAATTTGTGTGGTGGTCTTTATGACCTGCTTGTAACTTCCAAACCTCAGGTTGTGGCCAAAGTACAATGTAGCTACAATACCGCCCTCTGTGGGTAAGTTTCAGTATAGGATCTCCTGAGGAGGAAAACGCTGATGGGCTAGTGTTTTGATGGTTTTCCTTCCAACATTTTGATCAAGATCCTGTGTGATCTTAATTTCTGTTTTCATTGTTCCCACATATGCAAATAATCAGACTTTAATGTTGTTTGTAAATGGAAATTTAAAATAGATTTTTTCATTTGCAAAGACAATTCAATTTACTTTAATTGACCACAATAATCCATTCTGTATCCACATTACTTCAGAGGGAGTCTTATCTATTGAAAACAAACAATAAAAGTTGGAGCATATCAGATAGTAACAGTCTGCACAGTTTCTGTCAGTTCAAGAACATCTAATGAATAATTAGATTCTTTAGTCACACAGATTTAATAATAATGAAAAAAGGATGGTTACAGCCAGTACATACATACACTTACTGTGCATTAAAAATGGTTTCACAGAAGTCGATGCTATGCCATGCTCAACTGACTCAAGTCCCTCTCATTCTACCGGGCATCATCCCAGTTTGATTCATCTTCTGGGTGACTGTTTGATGAAAGAAACACAATGAATGTTTGAGCATAACACTGGCATAAAGCATATACTTCTTGCACTCGAGTATGAATGAACCACTATGAAGAATGTTTACAGTGCTGGACGAGCTCCTACAAACACAGACGGGCTGAGGGGATTCAAACTGCTTCTGCAGTCAATCAGAGCCTGAGGGGAGGAGGTGGGAAGTGAAAGCGAGGGAAAGAGAGAACATTTTATTAATGAATAGATTGGAGGCTGTGGAGCCAAAAGAAACTCTTCTGATATTTTCTGAAGGGGGCATGAAATGCCATATGTTTTACCAATGGAAGGGTGCTTGAATACAGTATGATTTTTCCAGCTGTCTGTGCATTATTTGGTGCCAATCTGTATCTGTTCCAGTGAACATGGTGTTGTGAAATTCTTTCTATTTCTATCCTTCAAATAACTTCAAAACAACAAAAATATTATACAGCTTGCGAACATGTGAAGAATATAATCACATCATAAATATCTGCAGTAGCAGCAGATGTGTGTGTGTAGTGCTGTCCACCCAGATTATAGCCTACAGCAGTCTTACTCCTACTCCAGATTTTCCAGTTACCATCAATTTCTTCTCATTAATTTTTATTTTGGAGTGAATCTTGATTTATTGGATTGAGTGGATTTATTGACTCTTCCTCTAGACATGCTACGATTACATTAGTTCCATGTGTTTTACACATGAGAAGGTAGATGGCAATACTTGAGAGGATAGCAAGTATGAAAACATGGATGATAATATTAATTCATTCATTAGTAAAATAAATGGCCAGTGTTATTTGCTTTCGGCCTGATGTGGACACCCAGTGAAATGAAAATAAATCACAGTATTTATTTTATGTATGATGAAAGTACTGTAGATTTAACCTCAAAAACCAGAGAACACACAATTGCAGGCCGGTGTGTTAAGTAAATT
Source organism: Dicentrarchus labrax (assembly GCF_905237075.1). Lineage (NCBI taxonomy): Eukaryota > Metazoa > Chordata > Actinopteri > Moronidae > Dicentrarchus > Dicentrarchus labrax. The sequence goes on along the minus strand of NW_026136705.1, from coordinate 18,496,340 downwards.
AACTTGAAATTCATCCCTCCAACAAGATGAAAAAACAGTCATGAAAACAGCTGCATTTTTAATCAAGATATCAAAGCATGTGCTGCAGAGGAGAGGTGAGTTGCTTCCACAGAGACGTATGTCTGAAGTTATTATCTTTACCAGCAACTCCACCACCTTTCCCACAAATCAAAGACCATAATTCATTGCTGGTTTTTACTGTCTGTGTTCAGTCCTATGTGCTTTTGCTTTTATGCACATGTGGAGGACTGTTATTGCATATTCACGTAGAATAAACACATCAATTATGTTCTCACTTGCTGTAAAATCACAGGAAACTGTGTCCATTTGTGACAAACGTTTAGCACTGGGAAGAAGTGGGTAAAAGGGGAAACATTTAGGGAAAGCATGAACATACAGTATTGGCGGGGAACCACACATACCCAGTTGTGTGCGACCACTCACTGCTGCTATGGAAAATGCAGAGTTAGCAGGGTGAAACACAGAGGAGGTAAGTACGTATTTTTCTGTTAAATGTCATGGTTGTAGAAAGTGCCGGAGACAGTCTTTGATGTCCGAGTTAGTCAGCGACCACAAGAAGAGTAAGTTTGGCCGCAGAACGACTAGTTACTGGAATTATGGGATGTTATTCCTTACTCAGTCATTAGTGTGCAGACTCACCTGTTGAATCATAGAATCCTCACGCAGATTTTGGGAAAATTTCATCCAGACACATTCACGACCAACGCAGCCACTTTGTCCACGAACCCTGAAAATAAATCAGAAATAACTGCTGGCACATCTTCACTTCTTTAACACAGTCACTAAATACTGAATAAAAAGCATTTTCATTATGTACCTGATATGCCCTCATGAGGGCACCAAATCCCAAACATAAATACAGCCAAAGAAAGAATCAGATCTAAATACACAAAGAGCAGACTTCATATAAGCTACTGCAGACTAACAAGATGCTTTAGTTCTCATCATCAAAGAGACAACTCAGTTCAAAAGCTGATGGAGCAAATTAGCCTGATATCAACTCTGAAAAAAAAAATGATGTGGCCACATGATGATGATCACAGCTACTTTTACAATCATTTCATGATCTACTGTGTGACTAATAGCCTCTCAGAGCCACGTGGAATCATCTGCTGGTTTCACATGTGGGCTTCTCAGCTTATTGTAAACAGCCCACTTAATAAACATGCCAATTACTACCAGGTCCTAAGCAAATTACATTGGTATATATTCTCCAAGAGACCACACCATCCTTGATTGCCTTTGTTCATCAGCTAATCAGAAATGCTGCTAATAGACCGATGTTCTCTTTTGAAGTGTTTACATTGTGGAGAGACACCCCACCCTCTTTTCAAACAAAGCGTGTTTGACCTCACAGCGGTTGTTTGACGCTGAAGCTGTGTGCACCCCACTAAGATGCTGTATTCATGTAGACAAATTCCTGTGAAGCAGCTGCATACGCACTCAAACACACTTTTTTCATTTTGTGTTTTAAAGTCATATCACTGTTAAATGTTTTGACTGACCATGAAGCTACCGAAGGCACCGTGTTCCAATCTTCAATAGCAACCAAAACATTTCCAAAAAGTCCTTCTCATCTGTTCTGCATCAGGAGCAACAAAAACATCAGCCTCTGCCCTGAGGTTTGCGGGGCCTTCTATAGCTGTGTGTGAGCCATTCAGGAGTCACCCTGAGTAAATATTACAGGTCATTGCCATTGAAGGTTTTTCTTTTTCCTTGCAGGATGTCGTGCTGCTGTTTTTGTAAAGCGTGTGCATTGCTGAGCTATAATATTAGTACAGGAGCTTTCAAACATCAGTAGTGTGAATCCTTTCCTTCTGTTCTCATTGATAAGTGACATCATTTTTATTCAAGCCATAACAAAAACTGTAGGTTCATTCTCCATATTTTGCAGATTTCCATATTTTTATTCCTGATTATACAAACTTTACTCAAGGCCACCTCCTAGCTTTATCCACTGGAGCTTTCAGCAGCATCACACTTTTCTTCATAAAGAGTTTCCTCAGTTGTGATGAAGATACAGTGGCTCAGTTGTCATCACATGACATACTATGACAATGGAGCTGCTGTATCTCCATGACAACCTGAACAAACTCCATCCACAGAGGAATGCTATGAAAGTAGCTGAAAGGTCTGGTGAAGGAAGTAAGTGGACCTTTTTGTTAAACTACTCTTTCCAGGGTAAATAATTCACTTTCACGCTATATATTTTTATACAGACTAATTTTGGAAAACACTTCACAATTCATGGACTATTAATAGACTGTCAAACTTCATTTAATTATCAAATGCTAACGCAACATAATATACTGTATGTTAGCCTAAAGCCCTAACCCAAGGTTTAATTTCACTTTCTAACCCCAACTGACAGTATGATAATAATGATCTTATCAACATTAATGGATTAAACATATGATAAGTATTAATATTGATGCATGTTGAACATGATATTGCTGTAGTTTGTCTCTCCTACTGAAGAATTAGTAATTCATATGGCGGCTTTTGCAATGTTGGAAGCATTCAGTGCTCCCATGTGTGCCAGAGATGTTATTAATGCTTCCTGAGTTTATTTTGTTTTTGAAATCAGCTACCTGTACTTGGCAGAACAAACCAGCTTGTTAAAAACCACACAAATGAACAATGTACATTCGCATTAATGGGACACACTTACACACAGATGTGGCCAAATGAGCGCGCTGTGATCAGAAGTGATTGTCTTAGTTGCCAAGATTGGTGTTTTACAGCTGCATTTATTCCTCAATCGGCTGGTTAATGGTGCACTCTAGGTCACGCACTACATCTAAACACTGCCAGAGTAAAAAGGGGCCTTGCATGTACCCCTTCACCTCAACCCTGCCACACACACACACATAGGAGTAAGAGGCCTTCCCACACACACACTAAGCAGGGCACAACCCACATCAAAGCAAACACACTAATCCCACCAGGAAACAGGGGATCCATAGGCCCAATCATGAAAGGAGAAAAAAATGCATATGAAATAAAAATAAATAAGAGCTATCTCCTTAACGTTCACGCCAGCTGGAGTTAGTCAGTAGTTAATTGGAGTCAAGATTCTTTTCCTAAACTTTGTTTTTCTTCAACTGACATCTTAAGAGACTGTTAAAGTGGTTTGTCAGAAGCTCATGTTGTTATCACCTCCAATGAGAGTATACAATTGAAATATATTTTAGATTCTACAAATGTATTGCTACATCTCATAATAAGCACTGGCTATAGTTTGGTGAAAACAAAATTGCTCATCCAAGCCTTTTAAAATATGAATATGGTTGTGGTTAATTCTTACATTAGCTACAAATGAAAATGTGATGCTTGAAAAAGAATACACATCCACATGCAAGTATATTTTTGTAAATGTTCCCATGAAATTTATGTGCAGAGCTGAGAAACATGACATGATCAACAAAGAAAGTTGATCAGGCTCATCAAAAAAAAAAACTGGTGGTTCCTTTCAAACCAATATTTCAATGTAATGTTTAGGAGCCTAGAGGACCTCCAACATATTGTGTATTCTGAGGAATCCTTTTTCAAATCAAGGAGCTTAAAGGCACCTCTTTGATCTTTTTGTATGTCCTTGTGTTCTTTGAAACGGTTCTAACGAACCCATAATTTTTGCAGTGAGCCCAAAAGCCCCTAAACTAACCTCAGCGCCTTCAGGAGGTTCAAGCACTGCAGGATCACGGTGGGTTTGGTTCACAGAGGAGAGCTGGGCAGCCACCTGGTGGGGCTGTGGGAGAGGGGAAATGGACTGTAATCAAACAAGCCGCCACAGAAACACCAAGCGCTGGCTGGGTTTATGAGGCAGTCAACCACTAACAATGAAAGAGGAAACACCTTTTTTCACAGACATTCCTTGCTGTTCTTTGTCTTAAGAATATGGCCCCCTGTTACGAAACTACTATGAAATTTTAATACTTTTGCTCTCACTCTCATTGGTGACAGAGATCAACCTATCAATATAAAGTCCAGTGGATTAATGAGTTTAATTGCATTTTCATGGAGGAGGCATCAAAAATGGTATGCCTGCCTTTAACAATACTATGGATCATTCTGAATTATTACACAGCACCAACCAGCTCTGCTCTAATGTAATCCTTTCATACGAACACACTCAGACACACTTGGTTTTGTCTATGGTCTGTGTCTGAGTTCCTTGGTGACACTTACATTATTCAGTCTTATGAGACCCATTAGGCTGACTGCAGTGTGCGTTGAGTCCAGTCTGGTTTGCTGTGGAGCTTTCCATTACATCGGTCAGCTGGAACTGTTGGGAAATGCTAGTGGGGGGAAAAAGAGAAAGAAGTCAGAAATAGGGCAGATGAACAGTAGTTAAAAAACTTTGGTACTTGAGGTATAAGAGCTTAAAGTTCTGTGTGAATCTCTCTCTGAATGTTTTTCAGTCTTGGAGGCATCCCAACATCAAAGAAAATACATGACCTCAACAACAGCAGCACTGGTGCTATATCACAAAGATGAATAATTAAAACTCTAGGAAATTATTTGGCAAGGACAAAGAGTGGCAACTAGGCTTCTAAAGTCAACATTTACTCCTGTACAAGCAGTCAAAAGATATACTCCTTTGTGCACTGTAGCCACATTTAACGTCAGATCCAAGTTGCATTAAGTAATGTGCCTAAGATGCCAAGAATGTGTCTGTTTACCAGGCAACGGCACAATATAAGCCTCACTGGAGGGTTTGCCTTAAAGGATAATGTCCAGATTTATGTCAAACAGACAACTGACAGACCCAATGTGACTACAGGAATGATAACTATTAACAAGCAAGAATACAACTGCACAAATACACATAGACATCAATAATGACAAAGAATCCTACCTTTCCTCAGACAGATAAATTAACTACTTATTAGGCTTTTTGCCCACGTAATCTTCAGATATTTATTATGTCTTTAGAAAAAAAAAGGTGTACAGAAAGAAAAGCAAGAAACCACAGAACAGCTGCATGGCTATGTAAAGTGAAAGACCTCATCTCTTGCCCCAAGAATACTCCACTATTTCCCTCCCCTTACCTCTATCAACCCCTCTGTACCCCAGCCGTAACAACAGTGCAGCAGGCCAGATGTGTGGGACACTGAGGTGCAGAAAGATCCTATCCAGTCCCCCAGAGATTCGCAGGTCCATTTGGCCCTTATGTTTCAGACCAGGCTGTCAACCCCAGTGCCAGGCTCCATGTGATGGAAGCCTGGCAGACAGACTGCTGTCACTGGTCACACTCAGCAGCGGCTTGCGTAAATGATTTAGAGGGTGATTTGTGTGCATATGCGCGTGTGTGGATGTATGCGCTGTCTTTTTACATCTATTTTTATTATCTACTACAGTATTTTCTATTCTTTCTTTCGCTATACAGGATTTATTTAATTCTTTCTCTCACAACACATGTACATTGATATTCTTTTAGAGTATATCTTGCTCCTATACACCCACAGTCCGCCTACATGCATTGTTCTACAGTGTAATAAGCAGAATATTCTGTTTATCTACACGTATTTCTGAAGGTTGAGTACTGAATTATGTTTCTTAAATTCTATAAAAACACAAAATCCCATACTCCTGACCTTCTGATGAGTGCACTAAACTGGTTTCATGGGATTGTATTAATATGGAGTATATCCTCCCTTGATGTCAACGTAATGGAAATTCCATTGTGATATTTACTTTAATAATGGTATTTTTCCATGTGTGCTGGGGCATATCTGTTGGAGTTTGTGCAATCAGTCACAGGGCAGAATTGGTCCATTCCTCCTGGGCTTTCCCCCCTGAAATGCGCAGAGAGAAAGATAGATGCTTCCAGTCCTTTTAAGCCATTAAGAGGGTGAGCAAACATCCCCTCGAAACCCTTTAAAATGACATGACCATCTCCCCATCCTGCAAAAAAAAGCAAATAACCTCTCCGCTCTTCCGTACTTTCCTCATCTTTCGTCCACTGCTGTTCTTCCTCCTTATTTCAGCAACAACTTCTTGGAGCTGATAATACATAAAGTAAAAGCCAGTTGTTGACCTCTGCCTTCTAGCTGCTGTTGAAGTGATTGCAAAGAGAGAAATTGACTGCACTGACATCCATCTGCAGACACAGGATGCTGTGTTAATGGTTTAAAAATCATTCAGCCCAGAGAATCAACAACAAACCTAAAAGCAGAAAATCAATCACTATCACTTTACTTGCCAAAAACTACAAATATACAGGAATTTGGTGACACTGGTGCAGCAGCATTTAGATACTGACAGAGTTAATTCGGTTACTTGCAAAGGGGGACAGCAGGACCTCAAATACAAGCTTGTCTGGAAATGAATTCCTTAAGGGGGTTAATTTATAGAGAGCTTATAAGGACTTAGGTATATAGGGGGCCCAATAGCCACTTCCTAAGCCTCTCTACTGTGGATAAGACTACTCATCAAAATGAACTTAACTGTCAAATCTATTAAAATAGGAGGCCAATAATGGGGCAGACTCATTCCAGAGATCCTCCACCTCCAAAATGTTGACCTATGTATATATATGTCACTCTCCTCCATGAATGTCAGGCTGAGTGCATTTGTGACCTTCCCTGCCATCAGCTTGAAATGAAAGAAAGTCAGATTTGGCACAGTAGGCCGGCGTTATCCTGAAGTGAGTTTTACAGTTCAGACATGAGCGTTCAGCCCACCTGCTTTGTCTCCCTCATGCAGATTTGACACTTTCTCGATTTCCCCACCTCTCATTCTTGTATTCCCTACAAACCTATTCCATGTTTTGTCTCTGGACTCCTTTAAGAAACTGTGTGTGTAGAGGATCCAGAAAAGCTTCTAGTGGATGAGAGATTGTTGCATTTTTGGAACATTACAGCATGATTCTGACATGTTTGGATTGAGAGCACCACATGTGACATTGTAAAATTGAAAAATTATATCACACAGAGAGTTTTCAGTGATTCCTTTTTGGGCGCTTAGACAGAGACTGAGGATTTACCCAAGTGTTTTATTTGGAAAAGCAAGCCAATATTTCAAATAGCAAGTCAAGAAAAATAGAAATAAAGTCGATATTATATTTAACATGGTCAAATATATTGCTTAGATCTTTTTTACTGCAAATGTGAGAAGTGCATACATTTGCAGCTCCACGGATACCATATGTTATTCACTGTATATACACATACATGTGTATGTACATACTGTACTCTCTCTCTCTCTCTCTCTCTCTCTCTCTCTCTCTCTCTCTCTCTCTCGTGTGTGTGTATCACTATTTTAACGAAGCATAAAATACCCTCACACAAACACCTGTAAGGACACATGCTGACATATTACATGAACTAGCCCAGAACCCTAAACTGGACCTAAACATAATCCTATTTCTAACCTGATCCCCCAAGCCTTGACCCCAAAACTGCTTTTTGATGGAGTAAAAATATCAGGCAAAATGTCCTCACTTTCCAAAAATATCCTCACTCTCAAGGTCTAAAACTCAAATTGGTGCTTAGAAAGCACTAGAACACACACACACACACACACACACACACACACACACACACACACACACACACACACACACACACACACACATACACACACACACACACACACACACACACACACACACACACAGCTGCATTTGAGATTGCAGATCAGGAGACATAATGTCCTTCTATGGTCATGGTGTAATTTCTCCCTCAGTGCTGCTGGCTGGACTTTATCTCACTGTGTTTATAGAGTTTATGAAAACCTGTGAACTTGGGTTAGCAGAGGACTTAGAGGAGCAGAAGACAGCTGAATTTTTGTAGCCACTATGAGGATTGCGCAACTATGGAGTGTCAGCCCAGGATTATAGTCATTCAGAGCCGATCAAACCTGTGTTGAATTCCCAGAGATCATGGAGAGTTTTCTCTCTTTTTAAAAGACAGTCCTGACATTACATTACATTACATTACATTACATTATATTAGGTGTAAAGTCAGAGGAGTCAATTTTAAAAAATTATAATAGAGTTTGATTGCACAGATACACAGATGTCAGCTAATCTCTCATGTCATTTGTGACTTTGGGGTGTTGGTGACCTCTAGCAATGAGTCAGTGCTGCTGGCAACGTGTAAATCTACCGTCCTCGTCCACCTGCCACAGAGGCTGTTTATGTTGCACTTTTCTGGTGAGGTCTTGTGATAAGTGAGTGTTTTTTTTTTTTTTTATGATCTTCTCTGCAATTTTGCAAGCTCAGAATTTCTCCCTTCCTCTCCATCCTCCACAAATTCCACAAAGACAGTGTGTTCACTGGATCAACTATAGAGATTAGACCAATCAAAACTAGCCATAAAACCAGAGTGATCCCCACATTCTCTTACAAATCCTCATCCTACTAAAGAAAAAAAAAAGTTCAAGAAAACAGCCTCAACTTTATTCTGGGTGAGTGCAGCTTATAAGACTGCTCATCATGTTGTCTCAGAGTCTTTCATTTTGGCTTACTGTGAAAGCTGCTCATTGTACCCTGCAATTGCCGCTGATGTTACTGAGACATCTGTCCTTCACAGTTAAGAAATATAGTCAGCTCTGTGTTTATTGCACCCGCAGTCACATCCATCTCATCTATATGTACAGTATATCTAGGGTAAAGTAGAAAAGGGTCTTACCATTGTGTATCCATCTGTGGAAGCTTAAGAACCAGTTTAATACCTTTGACTGCTTGAAGTTCAGCTAGATTTAGCCTGCCAGCACTGAGATACAGAAAAGAGTTTTTTTTCATCCTGAATTATAACCAGGATGTGCAAAGTAAACTTTGATGTCCTCTTTTCAAAACCCCTCTATGAACTTTTTCTCTCCCCTTCTAACTCTCACAGTCATTCTCAGAAATGGGTCGAATGACCAAAAGGGGGTTAAAAAGTAAAGAACAGTTTTATCAGTTGACAAGCTTGTTGACTATGAATGTTTGTTGGTAAATGAAAGTGTGTTTGTTTCTTGCCAACCATCTTGGGGCTTTCCACTTGTTGTTGCACGTCATCATATATCAATAGATATTTTTGCGTTGGAAACTTTGGGATCACCCTTCTTCCATTCTCCTTCCTCTGTGTCCTGTTTTGGAGTTTTGGAGACACAAGCCCACACACACAAAGTGATTTATTTGTTAGTGACACAGAAAACATTTGTGATGCACAAGTAACAGCCAATGCAAGGTTTCCTTTCCCAGCTGACTTTGTGTTATAAATATGAAAAACAGGTTGTGTTGAGTCTTTTGAGTCACACTTGGCAAAAATATTTGCACCCAAAGTATTTGTTGCCCAATGAGACTTCTTTTTGCTATGCATGCGTGTTAGGATGGGCAGATTTGTGACCAGCTAACATTTGTGTTCACACACAGGCATATACACACACACATCCATACCACACACCAGAAGCATACTCCACATGTTTTAGTATACCCCTGATTTACTACCTCCTGTCTCCATGCATTTTATATTCCATTCTCATCTCTTCCTGCCCAGCTCATATTTTCTTGCTTGTTCAGAAAATCTTTTTTTAATGAAACTGCATGTTGTTGCTTGTTCTTATATGCTGAATTTGATAGGTTGAATGACAGAGGCCAGTAAATGTTTAGTACAATAAAATCACATGGCAAGAAAGCATAACACAACACAAAAGGTTGGGGATCAGGTTTTTACATTGTCTCAGCTGATATGTATATGTCACATTCTCTTATACTAACTGAAGATGCTGTAAAGGGTTATAACCCAACAGTGAATGGTTGATGTCTTGCATGTGGAAACTGCTGAGTGCAGCATCTGGATTAAGATTGTATCTGAATGATCATCTGTTTTATGTTTGACAAAATGACAAACAGCTTCAAGGATGTCACAGACATGTCCAAGCCAGCACTAATCTAACAAACTCTCCATAGTCACTCATTATGTCCTGATAGCTCAGCTTTTTGCAGAGATTATCCTGCAGAGTGAAGGCAGCATATGTGATAGGAAAAGTCAGGTGTGTGAGGCCTTCTCCAGTATGTGACGTAAAAAAAAAAAAGGGACCATAGTGGGGCAGAATTTCTTCTTTTCAGTCATGCTGCATTCTGAACTTAAAGGTAGTTAATGCTTTTTCTGACTGGGCATCAGGTTACCATTTTTAGTTTGTTTTCTTTTCACTCATAGTCAATCATCCTTGAAGCCTTTCTCACCCCTCTTAGGACTTCGTATTTTGACCTTCGACCTCTATACCCAGAACATGCAGACCTTCTTCCCAGGGGGATGGCTAAGACCTGGACTGAAATATAAACCACAGAATGACAAACTCAGTGGAACAACGCCATAGTAAACAGATGAAACAAAAAGTGACAAACAAGGCATCTCTCTCTTTTTCTTCTTTATTCTCTTTTAATTATTGATTCCAACTCATCGTTTGGCACTTATTTCTACACATCTCCACGTTTTTCCAAGGGGACTGACTTATCAGTTCAATCTGACTCGCTTGATCAGACCTGGGCTCACTGTAGCCAACCGAGAACCCCACAGACAAAGCCTCCTCTCTCACATGGGGCTAACACACAAACAAGTAAATCAATAGATGAATAAATAGCTCTCTTCACCACAAGAGGACCCAAAGGAGAAATAGAGGAGGGGAAGGAGAAGGGCAAGTGTGCATCTCGTAAAAGAAAACTTGCCCTGAACCAAAGACATGCAGGGTAGTTTTGCTTTGATGAAGAGAGGCTCTCTCTCTGAATTGAACTAAGGAAGAGAGAAAGAAAAGGTTAGCAACCAAGAAGAGGAGAATCACCTCAGACAAATAGATTACTTCATGACTTATTCATGCACCCTGTGTGGCTGGTTAGAGTCCCGGGGGAAGAATTAGATGGGAGGCAGTGAACTGTCGATGTGTCCAGCACCATGAGGTCACATGTGACGCAGCTAGCAGGCAGCTAGGTCTGCCCTCCACCGACCTGTAATACCAAACCGGCTAGACAGCACATCAGAAAACAGAATTACATCCTCATAGATATACAGTACAATATCTCTTTGGGATTTGCAGTTGACCACAAATTCAACACCATCTCTTTGTTCAGCAGATGCCTCTCCAGATCCGTGTCAACTTAATGAGCGTTTCATTCATTTTATGAATTATTTGTATGCATGAAAAAGTCTTTGTTCAATGCCCAGCAACTCCAATTCCTCCCTTTGGTGTCTGTTATTTGAACGTCAAACAAACCTAACATCAAAAATGGACAATGTTTGTTTAGACAAACAAAAACATGGCCTCCGTTGGCTAGGGGCTTCAGCGCATGCCTGGGAGTTAGCCCAGTGATTGCACTGGCTGCAGAGTGTGACAATCCAAACCATACCATGCAGGGTGAGGCAGAGGAAGGCATCATGCTGGAATGACATTAGCAGATGGATATAATTCACTGTGTAGGAGCTCCCTTGGTTGACAAAACGTGGATTCAAATGGCTCTTGGTCCAACTCCAGCAGCCCTAGAGCTGCAGTGCTTTTTATCCCAGTGAGAATTTCATGGGACTCAAAACTGTGGTGTTGACTCAGTCAGATTGTCTTGGTTTACTGTGGTAACCATTCATTTTGGTAGGGCCTTGTGAGTGCAGACAGCACTCAACTATTCGTTTGTCGAATTGATTGGAATATTTAATGCTGCTGTGTTACTCTGTGGTTGTTTGCTCTGCTGGGAAGCGCACAGAGTTAAAAACAAATATGTCTTTGATAAATGTTGTCTTGGCCTCAGAGACAAGCATTTATATGATGCAACCTCAGAAAACAGTGAAGACGTAATCAAATTAGTATCTTCAAGGCACTTAAATGAAGGGACATAAATCATGCCTTTGCCCCAGAACACATGCTTTCTTTGTTCCCTGTGACTCAGGCCTAATAAAAAAGTATTCCAATGTTTTTTTGGCATTTGTCTCTTAGCACCTCCCTTTATTGCTCCTTCTGTCTTCCCATATCACATTTATCAATGAGTGTTTAGTATAGGAAGAGAACGTGGAAATAACTACTGGTATAAAACACACATGCACAAATACTGACGAAATAAGTAATAATATTGCTTTCATCTAATTCTTAATCATTTAAGGAGGACAGGCATAGAAATAATGGCAGCAAGATAAAAGGATAAAATCATTTATAGTTTTAACATGTTAACATACAAATAGCTTTAACTATTGTTACTTCATTATTATTCTCCTCAAAAGTGGAAGGTTCAATTCACTTTTAGACCGGCAACAATCAAATTATATTCAATTCCAAACAGGAACAGACAACAACCATCTACCAATAACAATGAGGAGGCTGAGGCAACATTTTAGATAAAAATGATTTCAGTACACATCAATAAAAAACAAACCCAAGTGTTACATATGAGAGGGATCAGATCTGGCCTTTACTAGGGACATTTTAACTCATAACACCACAGGACAGTTTTATTTGCAACCAGAGAGAGAGAGCTATGGGGGGAATAAATACAGTATAGCCCGCTCACATTCTAGTCAAGTCTCTGAAGCTCCAATAAAGAGAATCTGTGCTAGGGATAGGAGATACAGAGAAAAGTCTCGGATGAGAGGGAAGGATGGATAGAAAGAGAAGGGCAATAAAAGTGTTCAGGAGGGATCTTTATTTAGTTTAGGACTCAGACTCTAAAGTGAAAGCAGATGGGACTCTAGTCTGGAATAGTTTCCACTTGAAGTCTTGGACTCGTGTTTGCTCTGCTCGCTGTTTCTGAGCCCATTCCAGTTTTCTTCAACCTGTGTTTCTGGGCCTTCAACACGAGGTTTTGAACCACAGATAGGAACATAACACACAAACCCTGCCTGCGCTTACAAGAATGTAGATATGCGCACAAATGTACACAGACTTTTGAGCATTCCCTGCAATGTGTACAAAGATGTGCATGAGGCATAATGCTTTACAACAAAGCCAGAGTTCGCCGTGTGAGGTCAGCTGAGTGGTATTGGAAAGACCCTCCGCAGTGACAGGGTGAGCGTGAGAGAAATCCGAAAAAGCAGAAACAATAAGATGTCTGGCTCAACACTGCAGCTAAACAATGCTGAGTGAGGTTCATGAGAGGTCAGTTGACAATATTGCTGGGTTGGCACACAATAACTTACAGTAACAGCTTACAATACTGAGGCAGTTTATTTTTTTCCCCCTTTAGATGACAAGAATGATGTTTGCAACATGCACATCTGTAATGTGACCCAGAGTAGCAAAGTCAGGGAAATAACCATATTTATCTTTGTATAAATGCACAATGCACTTTTTCATCAGGCTGTGCAAAGTGTCCAAGCCAGCTGTGTGATCTCGCCTCGCAGAGTTCCCAAAACAAGTATCTAAATGATATGTCCTTCATCTGCATCCTCCATCTGACAGGCCTGAGAGTGAAGAGCGCATGGGTGTCCCAGAGCCCGCTTTCAGTTTTGACTGTAAAAAGATCCATATATGTATTTATAGCTAACTGTAAATAAAGTACAATCAGCGCCTGTTGGATTCTCCAAACACGCACAGGCTGGGCCATGAGTGATAGTCTCAATCTACAGTTTTGCTCAGTTTGGCTCTTTGAAACCCACTCATTGTATGTGCACTGAATAGCCACATGCATTGCAGACACAGCCAGACACACACACACACACACACACACACACACACACACACACACACACACACACACACACACACACACACACACACACACACAGTGTAGGGAATGATTAAGCTGTTTTCAACATCTCTTGCTGTACTCTCTAGAGAGTCACTGTTTTGGTCACCTTCTCCATCACTTAGAGCTGTGCTTGTGTAAGTTTTATTTTTAGCCAGTGATTAATGGCACAAGCGTTTCTTTTGTGAGCACCCTCCCATATACCCATTATTCAGTGGAAAACAAGAGCACAGAAATAAAGTAATTCTGCTGCTGTGTGTCTGAATTCAGACAGAACAACTCTTTTCACATACGATTCAGGAGGTCGGGCGACTTGGCTCTAGCTGAAGCTTAACCTCATGGTATGCATTTTTCACAAATCCGAGAATCTGCTGCCCCGAGGATTACATTGTCCATCAGCCTCAATGTTTTTTCCATGTCAAAGGCCAGAGTTTGTGTTATGCCAACCTTGGTTTTGACTGTTTTTCTGCTCTTCTACTATTTTAAAAGATGCAGTAAGTAGTTTAGTAGAAAATAGAAATTCTATTCAGGTATCAGTCAATCAAGCAGACCTTATTTGTAAAGCACTTCATTATACAAACATGCAATGCAAAGTGCTTCACACAGTAAACCCAAACTTAGAATTTAAACATTTAAAATTGGTCTTAAATATATCCTCTTACAGTATATCAAATTTGTAATATAATTAATGTTGGAAAATATATGCACAGGTATTTTAACATTAGTGTGCCTATACTTTAACCCTGTGATGTTTTACTTTTTCTTCAAACGTGGCCATGTAGAAAAATGACTCCATGACTGTAGGTACAGTTTGCACCTTTGCATCAGTATAGAGTATAGAGTAGTATAGAATATGACCTGTAACACATAAGTCAACTTATAAATCCACTTAGACTATATTAACAGAATACAAAAATGCCCAACTATTGCTTTAAACTGTATTCATCACAAGTGTTAGCCGCTGAACATCTTTTGTGGCAAATTAAAATGCTGGGATTGCCTGATGTTGAAACACAGCTGCTGATTTAGACGTTCACTATCTGCAGATGTGGAAAAAAATTCATAGTAAGCTGAAAATACTTTATGCCAAAATAGTAAGAAAAAAAAAACTCTTTCCCTCTGACCAGCTTCTGTAATGAAATGGAATTCTCACCTCATCTATCTTATTCCAACATACAATCTCTTGGGCTACATTTTTTTCCTTCTCTCTCCCTTCTTCATTCATGGCTCGCTGGCCTTGACATCTTACTGTTCCTCAGAGTGACATGCCACTCTGCCAGGAATTCAGTTCATCTGAGCTATGTACAACCACAAACCGTATCCTTTACAACCTGGACGACTCACACAGCGGGGGCCAGGAGAAGCGAGAGAAAGAGGCGGACTGAGGTTCAGTGCTAAGAGGGGGGTAGAAGAAAACTTGCCTCCTGTCAAAATCCCCCCCCCGGAGTTCCTCTGCAATGTGAGGGGAGATAGTGTTTTGTATTTACTTGTATGTCTACAAATAGCAACCGCATGTGCTGAGCATTGGTGTTCTGACCGCTGCTCAACAGAGAGAGGTGGAAAGAATGTCACAAGGCTGATAGAGAAACTTGGACGTTGCTTATTGTTTTTCTGTTAGCCGGTCACCATGGATGTTATTATGTAGTTCACAATAGTCTAAGATTAAAGTTTCTGACCTCTCAAATCAGTAGACAATCTTTCTCTTCAAGATTAGACCAAGAACTGACAACTTTGGCAGGACAAATCTGAACAAGTTTTACCTACTGTAGTTAAAGAACCAATGTGTAAGATTCAGTGGCATCTAGTAGTACAGTTGCAGATTGCCACCATAATGCAGCTCAGTCTGCCAAGCGTGTTGGAGAAATAGCAGTCGCCACGAAAGGCCCTATCTAGGGCCAGAGTTTGGTTTGTCTGTTCTGGGCTGCTGTAGAAACATGGCAGTTCAACATCGGCCGCAGTGGTAGAGCACTCACTCCCTCCAGATACAGAACGGCTCAATTTAAGTTCACAAAAACAAAACCATTCTGTGATTATATATTAATGAACATACTATTACATTAATTTTCTGCCAATGGCTCCTACATGTTACACATTGGACCGTGAACATCCACATTTTTATTTCTAATTTATTTGTATATATGTCCAACAAAGCCTTTTCACTGTCAGTCAAGATTTTACATTTGAAAAGTCCTACTTTTCATGTCTTAAGACCAGGATTGTAACCATAATCCTAAATAAACCCTTAAATAAACAGTATTTGGGGAGGTTTGGTGAGGAAAAAAGGGATTAACAAGAGTGATGTTTCCTGTGTGAGAAAAAATGTGTCTTGTCAAGGGAGTAAATTCATATACTTCCAACTTTCTCAATGTCAGCATGACCTACCAAATAGTTTAATCAAGAATAAGATAGACACATGGACCTGCGTGCACTGTGTGTCCACTCCCCTGCTGGCACTATGTCATGTTTATGTTTGACTATTAAAGGCACACTATGCAAGATTTTTACCCTTCAGACCCTGTGTCCATTACAATGGACGTCACATGACAGGGGCTTCTTTTTTACTTTTTGCAACATTTAACACCACTTGAACCCTCAAGTCCATTGACTTGAACGTTTAACAACCAATCAAATGGCAGTATAGCTTTGCTTGTTGATGTATGAAAAAAATCTACCACACGGAAGAGAGGCATGGCAGGGCTTCACCCCACACGTCGAAGTAAGGATCATTTTCAACAGTTTACTCACATTTATAGATATTTGTGCCAAGATTTCATAGTTTTGATATAATATTGAAAGATGGAATGTATGAACAGAAGTGTAATATCACATGTTTCAGTGCAAGTCCTTACACAGGATCTTTTCAAATAGAAACCATGTTATTGAACTCAATTGGCCAGTATTGATGAATGACCTTATTACTATAAAAACAGTACATCAGAACAAGAAAATGAGTTGATCAGTTGAGAATATTCCAAATGCAGAACAAACAAACAAACAGAAAAAAAAAAGAAGAAAAAAAAAGAAAATTAAAAAAAATTATATTTTAAAACTGTTTGGGCCTTACAAAATAAACATCATTTGAACTGTTCAAGTTCATGTTCCATGTGATGTCAATAATTATAAGACAAAAAATAGGTATGATGTTGTCATATGATGTTGGTATTTTAACAACTGTTTGGACCCGATGTCCATTGAAATGGACAAGAAAAATAACAATTAAAGAGTTTTGATAAAAAAGATGGAACATAAGGCGGGTCTGAAGGCTTAGCTTCTAAGTCATTTCGATGGTAAACGAACTCGTAGTATAGCGAATCATCCCGATAGCAAAGCAGGAGAGGGCAGAACCAGCAATGCAAGTCTGAAAGGTGGCGTCCCGCCAAATCTCGCAAGAATCACAAATTGCTTTACGGCGCGACGTCACATACATCAGCGACATAAGAAGCAGCCTCAATGGAAGACACTAGCAGGCATTCACTCAGACGTTACCTGGTCAGTAGACATCTTTGGAGTCTATCTTTGCCTGCTCGATGTCCAACGCTTCCATCCTACTGAACATGTACCGGTATAGAGGGGGGAGGGGATCAGGCCGTGAGTGCAGAGACGCAGAGCCATATATAGAGACGGCTCTGGTGAGTGGTATTTACGACAGTTAACATTAAATACAAGTACTCGGCAGCGACTCTAGGGGTAGCTATTTGACAAAACCGGAAAACTGCATAGTATGCCCTTAACAATTTGGCCAATAAAGCCCACATCCAAATTGTCCAGGGGAAAGAGTAACTGTGCAGCCATCTTTCACACTGACATTGCTGGAAAACAAACCTTGAAGCACTGGTACAATCTTCATTGTGTAAAGACTTAAAAATGAAAGATGGCTGAGAAAAAACCAACCAGTGTCAAGTGACTGTTAGGGTTAGGGTTATCAGAAGGAGATAAGAATCAATCAAAACACTGCAAGCAGCACAATGACTTGCAAAAATAAGTGTTTTTTCCCCATTTTTCCTTCCTTCCCTGCCACCAGAGTCAGCCAATACTTGTTTTTCCTCAATCAGCAAGTGTTTCGGCCTGTGTTTTTCCACACTAGATATAATTCAAAATGACAGTGCACTGTAAGTATGATAGAAAGGGGCTTTGGAAAGGTGCAATACCCTGATGCATCTATCTAAATCTCTATAACTATCAGAGTTTGAGGAGAGGGGAGGTAAAGGGAAGCTGCTGAGGACACAGTAGGGGAGGTGGCCATGAAGAGAGTGAACTCTCATGCTAAGGTTATGGAGGGAGTCTACTTACTGGACATGACAGAAAAGGTGGGAGTCATGGGGGATACCTCGAAGATATCCAGAGCGCCCCCGTAAATCTTCATCATTCACAGCTCACTGTGCCTGATATCTCTATTATGTGGTCTGTCATTGGTAAATAATCCAAACCAATTCATCCAGAGTTCAACCATTCATTATAATGGTAAAATGAAGTCTAATGTGACTCATTTTATCTGTAGCTACGCCACCCACTTTGACTGGGACAATCCATTCGGATCTTTAGACCTTTCAATCACGTAAATAGCTGCGGAATAAGCCTCATGCAAAGCTTAACACTGTCATAAATCAATGAAAGTAATCCATGTTTTTATCAGCCAGAAAACAACATTTTTGGAAGTAGCAAAACCCTAAACCTTGCTAATTTATATGGATATTCTCTTTCTCTACTCCCTCTCTCACTCCTTTCCGTGCAAGAGAGAAGAAATGTGGTTTCATTACTCATGTGGGCCAAAACAGATTGTCCTTTTTTTCGTATTTTATTCACTGAAACAGCCTGTGAGAGACACCCTGGGAGACATGTGGAGCCCTGAGACACAGGGTTATAATCAAACACAGGAACCACAGTATCCTGACTCAGCTACTACTACTACTGACAGCTGCAGTGACTCAGTCCTTTCAAAGAAACACTTAGCTGGCATTTACAGTAATGATTTATTATATAATGAGCCCCCTGGACCACTCCCTGCTGATTTTCTTAAAGGTGGTACCCCATGATGCCACATTTCAGTGTATCATCAGTCTTACCTGCATCAGTACAATAATGAGATACAAACAACATGTTCAAAGAAATGTGTGCTTTGATAATACTCGCCAGCTTGGTTTCAGTCTCTATGAATCATGACCACACCTATAGTTACTGGATGTGGACCAACCTCCCAATTGGTTCCCAAATGTCTGATTGAATCGTCCACAGATCTACTGACGTTGCCAACCAGAATACAAGGAGGCAACAAAATGGCAGCAAAGCTGAGATGTTTGGGATTTTACTGGTAGAAAGCCAAATCTTGCATTGTTAGCTCTGTAGAAATGTAAAAACAGCTAAAATAATAAAATAATTTGGACAAGCAATGATTGTGCTAAATGCTAAGTGTAGCTCAAAGGAAATAAAAATCGTTCAGTTTTTAACAGTGTTATATGCTGTGTGTTTGCAATATACTTTAGAGCAACCATAACCATAACTGTCATTATACCCAATGTAGTTTTAAAAAGTGTGATATAAACTAAATAACTGAACCACAGAAAAAGTGTAATCCGTTAACCCATACTGCAGGGAGCATGATGCTGCTGCTTGTAAGTGTGTCTGTCAAACCTTGGAGTCAATTTATCCAACTGCAACTAATGTGGATATAAGCCATGCTGCTTAGCAATACTTTTTCCCTCCAACTTAATCTAAACAAAGTGTTGAGCAAATTTTTTATGCCTAGAGTACTTAAGCAGTCAGATGCTTTAAGCTGAAACGACAAGCATTTGGCTTGTCTCAATGATAAGCCTGATCCACGTTTCTTCTTTGCCAAAAACTTCCATACAACTGATCTCCCTCTTACTGTAAATACTCCCTAATTCCCTGTTTTACTTCTCCACTTTGGGCGGACTCATCTGAAGCTATAAGACTTGTCCGTGTTGAAGACGGAAAGACGAGCAGTTCTTCTCAGCCGCAGGAGGTTTGCAAGATTGAGATTTTTTGGGGGGTCTGAAGACAAGCAGAACGAGTGAGAAACAGTTTGGAAACACATTCTGATCTGTGAAGTTTGTCAAAACAACAATAACTAATTTTGTTCTATGAAACATATTGAATTTCTACATGTTATAGACATTTCTGTTATTAACACAGAGGGGACACTTGTAAGAAATATACCCTGCTATTGAAAATGAAAGTTATGTATGGTTTTAATCAATTTCAAATGACAGTGTTTCATTTTCATACATACATTTTCAGACTTTAACTATATTTAGATCACTCTAGAGACTACATTTATTTTGTGTGGGTAAAAAACAAAATAGTCTTTTTACCAAAATCACAAAGAAATCTGAATTGGTGCATGATACCTGAACTATGGCAAAAACCACCCCGACTTTATTACTTACTACTGAACAGCCTTCTCACTCTTGCTCTCTGTTGTATGGATATCACACTACTTCCTGCACTGGCAATGAACACTACCATCAAATGTAAATCACTGCTGCAGGATAGATGCATATGAATGTAATTCACATGGGACATGGTTTGGAGAATTGCCAGAGAAGGAAGGAGAAACAGAGACCTGACCAATTTTTTTCTAATTTTAAAGTAAATCTGAATGCAAATCATCATAAAAATAACTTTGTTTCAAAGTTAAGCTTCATGTGGTTTGATGTGAAGCAACATCTCTGTGGCTTACACTGACAGGTCTGATTTTGAAGGATTGGTGCAGTTAATAAAAGTATAGAATAGTATAGGGGTTCCTTTGCCTTATGCCCATGGTATGTTATCAAGGAATATTTATTACCCTTGTAAATTATAATGATTAGCGGGTGAACTACTGGCTGTGTCTCTGGTAATGCTCTTCTTTTGACTGCCTCTGTATCTGAGCACATGCACTATAATACAAGTCATAAAACAGCTGTACTTCTCACAGTCTCATGGAGAGACTCTTGCTTCAGGCTGACGGGCACATGCCGGTAAATTTACAAGTTCAGAAAGCCAGAAGTTGTTTACAAATGCCAGTGAATAAATCAAATAATTAGAGAAGAATCATAATAGAACTGAGTGAACAGAACACTGTAAGCTGGTGCACTGCTGGAAACTAATTATGCATGGCTTGAGTTTCTCTGAATAAATTCTTGTCAGATAGCAGTCATGGAAGATTAGAATAAAATGGGAAGTTAATTAAAAAGGAACTTTCAGAGAACACTGTGACTTTGTAGAGCAACTACTTTCTGCTATTGTTTTCACCGTGCATGGCCAAAATGCAAAACAATAAGTGAATGCTCTGAGATCGGCTGTCTCCACTGATTTGCTCTGCTCTTATTGAATCTATTACGATGGTTTACATGCGTGAGATTTTGCTCAGGAGTGAGTAGCAGACGAATAATCTGGATGGAATGCCGGTTGTAACCCCACAAGTAAAGCTTGCCATTATTGTTTTTATTTGAAAAATCTGCCGAGGATAATGCCTGATGTTTCCTTGACAGTGAGGGGTCAGTGGCCTGCACCTCCTTACAGAGCTCTGGGGTGAGCTCCACACACAGTTGAAAAACATCAGGTGTGCACGTGATATGCAGAGCCACAGGGAAATAAATGGGCAACTGTGGTGTTTTAAATTGCTGAAAACGCTCGGCGCAGAATATAGAATTTTTCCCTCTTAGAAAAATCTTGACTTGCAGTCTATCAATCTATCAATCAGCATAATGGCTTGTAATGTGAAACATATTTTGCCTCCACCACATTCAATCTTTCCCTTTTAAAGGCTTGGTGTAGCCCTGTTTTTATTTGCAGTACTGGAAAGAAGTGGTTTTGTTGTCCTGTTGCTTTCCTTCACTGCCTATGGTGTTGGTTTAACCTTTCTTATTGAGGGCCAAGAGTGTTTTCTTAAGTTCGGTATCTCCGTCAGACCTCTGGCTCACATCTTGAACACAAACACAAAGGGCAAAGATAAATTGAGGCTGGGAGAGAACAAGAGAGGGTGATGGGATTTTGACAGTGGGATGGATAGAGAGAAATGTCGAGGCATCATAACTGATGCATGGGCGCAAAAGCATACGTGAAATGAAGAAAAAAGGTGAGCCAGGAGTCCAAACCTTGCTGTGAACTCAGAGTAAGCTGCTGCTGACATTCTGACAATCCTCACTGACTAACAGGCTGACAGGCAGTCGGACCGGGACCAGCTCTCCTGCTGCAGTCGCCTACCGTAGAAACACATAATGAGAGAGAAAGCAGAAGAGAGTGAACAGAGAGAAGGGATGAGGGAGAGAAAGAGGTATGGAGTCCATTAGAGCTTTTGCAGAGCAGGGAAGATTGAATAATCCTGGCTCACTCAGCTTCCCTCCCTTTCCTCTATACCTTCCATCTGGGTGCCATCCACACGACCTTTGAACTCTGTTATTCATGGCCCGTAATTCGTGCAAAAAAAGAATTACTAACTAGAAAGGGCACCCCACCCTATAATGTGTTGGCTGGCGACACCACAGCCTGAGCAGGGTTGAATGGCCCATTCAGGCACAGAGCATGAGATCATGAATAACTGGGTTGCTGCTCTTCATTCTTCACAATCAGTAAAAGCAGTGGATGGCTGCAATACATGGCTCTGAAAGTTTAATGTATTTAGACTTTAGGGTGATGTACTAGGTACATCACCTGACCTTATTCCAATCATTTACTTAACACATAAGATGAAAAATCTTAACCACAGGATTGTTTGAAATGCTACTAATCAAGAAAGCAATACAAGTCAGATTATCAGCAGACCATGGAAGCTGAGAGTGGCTGTGATAGATATACATTCATTTAGGTTCATTATGTCAAGATCTAGTAACTATCTTATGAGCTTAATTAATTTAATAAATTCACATCCCCACTGTTAGTCAGTGATGGCTAATGATGGCAAACAGGAAATGGTTATTGCTGTGTAACTGACATCACTGAGTCAGTCCACTGATTTCAGGACTCCTTTCTACTGGTGCCACTAATACTCAAAAGAATATTGGAAAGTAAAGTAAACCTTTATGACCAGCTTGTTGAGATCCATAGTTGATAATATGTTGTTCACTTAGGAACATGTAACAGTATAAATGTATTTCTGAATATCAATCAACATTAAGATACCATAACTTGGTTGTGTAGCATTTCCCAACCTGAAGATAAACTGACCAAACTATTAGACAGTCTGTCATTGTTGTTAAGCTCATAACTTGATATTTGCACTCTAAAAGTCTCAACATAGCTGTAACATTTGTACACTCATTAATAGTTCTTGGAACTATTTGAATGTAGTTCATATTTCATGTCTTGCCTGAGGTACTTTAGCCTCCTGAAAGCCAACAGATTGATTGACTAACCATAAACTGAAATGTTTGAGTTTGAGTATCTGACACCTGCACACTCTCACACGGAAACATTCAGGAGCTGTGGGGAAGTGAGCGTTTTTTAGAAGCACTCTGTATTTTTCATACATTTATACTTTGCCTAGCTGACTGATTGCTCCGTGCTGCAAACCAAAGAAGAGTTTATTTTTTTAAGATTTAAAGACTTGATTAATGGTGCTATTTTTAAATTACGTACAAACAACGTGCATTAAACACTCCATCAAAATGGCAATTAGAAAGGCTAAAATGACAGCAAACTCTCAGTGGAATTATTCCCTTCAATTCTTGTAATTTCTCACTAATTAACAATGTGGCAGAGTTCAAACACTAGCCCGTTATTTTGGCTCTATAGCACTATAGTCTGATTGCATTTCTACATCCAAACAAGTACTGCGATAAACTACGTTTTGTTTCTCTATCATTCTCCCCTCCATTTCACTCTCCTCCCTCCTGCAGCGTAAAGTGTGAGTGACACTAGTGAGGGAGTCCTGTAACACAAGGTCAGCACAAATGAGAACCAGGCTCACACTGACTCAGCTGGCTCCTTTCTCCTGACATTTTTTCTCCGCTTGATGCCGCAGAAAAAAGTGAAAAATCACTAAAAATAGCAAGTGGCCATGAGCCAAACAGCCCCAGTGACTGTTTTTCCTCCACGAATCCTGTTGGTCACGCAAGCGGCTCAGCACAAAAGGGAGGCAGAAATTACCTCAAAGTTGCTTCAGTTTTGCTAAATTTAAGTTTTTTCAACTTTGGACTGTGGTTGAGACAATTCTGCAACTCTTCCGGTTCACAAAACTCAAGTGACCCGATCACGATGATCAATTGTAAATCAAGGTTGTTTCTCAAAAATTGATATGTGGAAGTTTACCACATGCCAGCGACCACAGACAGGAAGGCATACGGCTTGTGCACAAGCATCACACTTTCTCAGCACATGTGTGCACAGAACACACGCTAACAACATTGCAATGGAAAACAGTGAGAAGCTTTTCCTCTGCCAGCAGAGATAACAACTGACAAACAGCATGAAATTGGATCTTGGCACCAGAGGTACTGCTGAAAGCCTTTGAATGTCAGTATGTTGGGATGTATGTGTTCATGGTAATTTCCTGGTATGGGAGATGCCAGAGAGGGAGAACAGATTCACTGGGGCCCACCTGACCTTTGAGTAAAAGTTGTCTTAGCCAACTTCCACAGGTCCTGTTTGTAGTTCTGGGAAACTCTTCAAAGAGATTTCTTGGGTGAATGGGTCACTATGAATAGATTTTTAAACTGAGATAGTCTTATCTAACCTTACATGGAAATTTAACATTGCTGACTTGAATAAAGTGAAAGGCAAAATGATGGACAATCTCCTGATTGTTAGTGCAGTCAGCCCAGTTCAAATAGACCCTTTCAGTGAGGGAGCATGTACAATACAGAGCACTGGAACTAGCTCACCTAAATGTAATGCAGCCATCATTGTTATAAATTCCAACTGTTCTTTTCCTGCTTTGACAGTGTCTGCATTGAGAAGAGACTATTGATACTCTTGATGTCATGAAATGTCTTAACTTTTTTTTTTTAAAGTATATTTTTTGGGCTTTTATTGCCTTTATTATAGTGACAGCTGAAGGCAGACAGGAAAGGAGGGCAGAGAGTGAGGATGACACGCAGCAAAGGGCCGCAGGTCAGACTCGAACCCTGGGCCACTCTGTACATTTATTTTTGCACTTCCATAAAGTTAGTGGACTCACAAGAGACACATTTAATAAATAACAGTCAAAATCTGTGTGGCACAGGCTGATATATCCTTTTAGTCCCATTATGGGTCAAGCAGCAATAACACTGATCCTACATTTCCCATTGTGCAATTAGACTCTCCCCTGCCTCTGAAAGGCCCACTTCTTTCAAGCATCACATCTCCAGTTTTTTTAATGCAGACTTTTTGTTATTGTGATTTAAAAAATCAGATCTCTGATGATATCATCAATGGTATTCTTTTCAAACTTTGGAAAGCTCCCTCTAGAGTCACAGAGGACATTATAGAAAATTTAACTTTTTATCAGAATGAATTCAGTTTAAGCATTAAGAAGGGGCTGGTCTATAAAAAAAATATTCACATCTCTCAGATGCTTTCAGTCTTTTTCACAATAACAACAAACTCACACAATATTGCTACATGTGTACCACAGACACTGCATTTGGGTCTTATTTTAACAACAGTAATGGAAACTTTACACTGCTTCTGACAAATAGCAGTCCAGAAAAGTCCCTGCAGGAATCGTTTTTTTCTTTTGCTCTCTTTCTCTCACTGACCTACATTCCTGAATACTGTATCTGGTGCCATGCATCAATATTTGTCTCTAACATACAGTACACAATACTTCATATTTAGCAGCTGCATGCATATTTTGTGTTTTAGTAGCTGTACATTAATGTGCATGCACTGATTCATCATTTAATACTGATCAAAGTCGGAATGAAAGAGCACCTGGATACTAACTACAGTGTGGGCCAAGTCTAATACGATGTTTACAGGCTTGATTCCCAGAGAGTGCAGCTGCAGATTACGCAGACCCACTGGAAAGAAAACGAGGTCTTCAACAGAGTGTGCTTTCTTGGAATGTTTTTTGGAGACTGACATTTGTGGAGAATAAGATTTATCAACATACATAATTGTGTTTTCTGCAAAGCCTTCACTTCTGCTCCAAACTCTTAGGATGACTTTCCTGGCAATTACAATTAAACAAATTCCCACAGCTGTCAGTGAAAGTGATGCTTGAACTTTTGTATTTGTTTGTTTGCAAACAGTGATACATTAAAATGGATCCATTCTCTTGTTTGTCATTTGAAGTCAAATTTAGTGAAATTGTCTTTATCGACTATTTAAAACATTTACAAATATCTGTCTGATCCTAGACTATATAGTAAATTTGGCATTTTACAGTAATGTTGACACTAGAAGGATACTTTCACATTCTGAAAGTGGAAAGTTTCTCTGCACTCTGTGCTTGGGGCGGGGCCTATGAGCATGGTTTGTGACATCACAAATCATTTTGAAGTCAATTCTGGTTCAATTTGCAACTTATACAAGTGTGAAGCTGCCAGTGCACATACACTAAGAATGGTCTTTGCAGTGAAATCTGAGACATCTTGTGTCCAGCGGGAAAACTTTAGAAATGAACAAAAGTTGCATATTTATAGATTCTGGAATTTTTTAATGAGGTAAAAGGAGCACATGCCCTTTTAAGGATTGTAATGTATGAATTATCCTTTTTGTGTAAAAAAACATATCACGCAGATTATTGTCCCAAACAGATTATTTGTGAGTACACTGTATTGTGTCTGTCTTGTTCGCCAATACTGTCTCACAGACTCAACATTACGGTAATCACACACACACACACACACACACACACACACACACACACACACATCATAGAGTACCAGTAAGGATTTCATATTTGGCATACAACTTCTCCAGGGCATACACTTTTGCTCCACACAGATTTCTCCCAGATTTTGTAACTAAAGAACCTGCCAAGTATGTGCCTCTAGGAGCTGGACCCGGGCCAATATCAGCTGGGGAGATTGTTGTGGGCCATGCGTGTCACTGTGTAGTAGCCTCTAAGTATGTGTGTTTGTGCATGCATGTGTGTGCTTGTGATTATTTGGAGTTGTGTGAGGTTCATGAAGGAGTAGGCTGCAAAAGCAGTCCTGTGACAGCAGGCTGTAAACACAGCTGTGTGTTGAGGTGAACGTGTAAGTGAGTGCAGCAACCTTTTTTCCTTTTTTTTTCAGAGGCAAGACTTTAGTTTAATTATGTTCTTAAATTAGCCAGATGAGTTACAATTGTTTGTATAATGTAGGAAGAATACATACCATGTGTAATCATCCTGTGAATTGTACAATTGATTCTCACCTGAATACAAATGTAATTTTGTTCACTATATAAATTACATAATCAAAATTACTGTATTTCAAATATGTCATTCAAAATCACCTCTCATTTCAAGTCTTGCGTGTCACATTGGTACCACAGGAGCTTCTGTTTCTTGCACCTTGTCAAAAATCCCATGTCCAGCTCCTCCTGTACATAACAATAACAAAGAAACACTTCACGGCTGTGTGTGATGACCAAATGAGGCTGAAATCCCCAGCAGCTATACAAACACGTCTGTGTTTCACATGAAATAAATGTTTTGCAATTATTCAGCTACATCCACATCATATGCCTTTATATGAGCTGGAAGATCTGAATCCACTGTATCTTGGCTAGGTCTCAGGTTCATCGACACCAGTAAAAGCTAACCTTTACTGTATCTTGTGATAGAAAAATTATTTTCCCTCAACTTTATCCAAGACGGTTGCAAGTGAAAAACAATTATGGGCAGGAGAGTGTTCTGAGGTGAGCATTTTTCAGAATGGGAAATTAATTCAGTTTCAATTCAATTCAACTGAAATTAGTGTAAGAACTTATGGAATCCATCTAGCCATCCATCCATTATCTGTACCTGCTTATCCTCAATTTATGGAACATAAAACTAAGATCAAATGTCATCTTGATACCAAGTTATACACATAGGGTTTCAATGTACAGATAATATCAGTCATTGTTGTATTTTACAGTTATATTTTATTGTGTGATCTATTTTTCTTTTAGATGTTATATATATATTTATCTGTCTTGGTTTTCTAACATCTTACAAATAAGGCTTCTTTTTTCTTAAATGTTACCCTTGGATTAAACAAAACCAAATAATAAATCAAATATAACAATGCTAAAATACTGTATTAAGTAATGCATGTAGAGCTCCTGTTAAGTTTTACCTTCAGGTGAATATGTGCTGCTCTTGAAAGCCAGATGGTGACCATACTGGATGTAGGTCTCTGTGTCCTGGCACTCTGCCCTCATAAGGTCTGCTGTGATTCTGCCCAAAGCCAAGTCTGCCCCTCCCTTTAGTAACAGCCATCTCATAAATGACTGAAGTTAACTCCAGCTCTTCAAAGTTACCATTCACAGCCCAGATAACTGGAACACTGAACACTTTAATTACTTTTCAGTTCTTCCCTCAAAGTCTTGGTTTGAATTCTGAAAAAAGATGAAGACTGACTCCAGTTTGTCAAAAGAGATCAGTAGGAATTTATTATTTGCTTTAAATACATGTACAGCTCTTTTTCTTCTGCCACTGCTCCACTGATCAGTCACTGGCAGTCATCTCAAACTGAACTCCAAATGGAGGTGCTCCAACACAGAAATGTTTCTGAAACAGCATAATTATGAGTCAAGAGCATGTTGTGCTGAAGTTAGGCTCATGGCATGTTTAGCTTTTAGCTGCAGTGCCAGCTTTGCATCAGGCAATTTGTAGGGGTATGTTGAACAAAGAACAGAGGTAGAAGCCATCTTTTGAAAACAAGAGGACATCCAATCACTGCAGTTACCCCCCAAAAGTTAAAAACAGGCCAGAAGGATACATACACATAGAAGAATGACAAAGACAGTCTCATAGCTTTTTGTTACACAAGCAGATTGCTAAAACTGGATCTGAATCAATGAGAGAAAAGAAAGAAGGTACAGATGATTAGTTAAACACATGGAAAAACCCATCACCAGTTTGCTGGCAGTCATGAACGAATCACAGAAATAAAATGCACAGAATAGAGAGTTAACATGGAATATAAATACTCCACTGGTTGCTAGATCGTACATTCATCAGGGCTCATGCATTCAGACTTTTGCTTCCCACTTGTCTGGCTCATGTGCTACATTGCCATTTATGCCACTTTCCTTTAAGTATCATTCATTGCATGCTATTTTTGTTGTGCTGAGATGAACAGCTTCACAGTAAAATGCATTTAAGTTCATGACTGATGTAATTGACTTCAGGAAGCACTTTCTTTCAAAGACACAGAGGTGATCAGAAAATTGAGTTTCCCTGAATAACAAAGGGAATGTGCTGTTGTCCATAACTGCACCTCACAACTGAGTGCTGAACTGCTGGAGAAGCAGGCATTTAGATTGATCACAGGTTTTCATCTAGTTGCTGTTTTGGATTTGGGATCTACAATTTGACAAAAAAAAAAGAAAAACGCTTAAGGTAACAACACAGCATAGCATGAGCTGTGTTTGTTTTCCTACTGTCAAAATGTGGCAGAAAGTCCTCTTTTCATATAAATAATGCTAAAAACACAAGTCTCCCTCTCACACACATCAGAACTGTCACAAGAGTCTCTAAAAACCTAGGAGACACATACAGTACATAGCATAGCCTGCATACATACAAATATACATATATGCAAATACACAAAAACAATAACCTCTCCATGTGGAATAATGGCATTTCTGGATCTGAAATCATAATTTCATACAAAAATATATAAAAATAAAAGTAAAAATCAAAAGAAGTGTCATCTGAATAGGTGAGAAAAACAATAATCTCCATTGCTCAATTCAATGAATCAGTGTCTTTGTGAACACACACCGTTTTTCAGTCCATGGGATTCACACACATGTCCAGAGGCCATTTTAGAAGCAGCCAATAGATAAGTTTAATACTGGAGTGTAAAAATGTCCACAGACACAAAGAGAGGAACAAGGTCCTTAGCTCTCTGGCCAGCCAGCGAGGTAACATGAAAACTACACATTTATCTATCTACACACTAAGGGATCTCTGACTGCAGGGCATGGTACAGTACGAGCACATTCCCATGAGGAGGTCAGTTTACCTCTTAACCCTGTTCAGTTCATGGAGACCTGCGTCACTGTTGACATGGAAGGGTGGGCTGGTCCTGTCAACCCAGGCACATGTTCCACTATTCCTGTATTTCTGTAACACTGTCGACCAATGGAAATCCTTCAAAGAATGCAAATATTCTACCAGGAGAAGGTTAAGTATGTTTTTGCAGGTGTGTTTATTGTAAAAAATTCATATGGTCGGAAACTTGAAACAAATGTCACTATCTGGACATTTGCGAGACCTTCAATCTTATGATGACAACAGTTACTTCGGAGAACGACAGTACAACTGACATCTCTACTTGTTTTCTTTTGTTCCATTAAAAAGAACAGCCAAAAGGATGCTCTTTCATGCTTTGTTCAGGTTGTCTGTCTTCTTTCTTCCATAAATAGTTTTTAAATGTTTCCATCATATTCTCATCTCATGATCAGGACTCTGGTCCAGTGAGGGCTCCCTGGTGCTAATCATGGATGCTGAGGGCCCTTGGTTGACTCCAAAGGGCGAAACAGCTGGAGATCGAGCTGCCAGAGGGGACAGAGATGGGGAGAAGCTGGGGGACATTGCTGCTGATGAAATGGATCCCTCATGACTGATAGGGGACCTGCGGAGTGAGGCTAAGTGGGGGAATGTCCGTCCAATCACAGGGACTTTGGGGGGAACTGACATGGCCCCTGGGTGGGCCACTGACGTGATGAGTGGTGGAGGGTCAATTCTAGGTTTGGGATCCATTTTGTGCTTTGGCTGGAAAGGTTGGCGAGGGTTCTGGTTCTGCTGGGCAGTTTCATCTTTGAGCCTGGCGATCTCTGTGAAGACATTAGCCAGGGGCTGGAACTGAGGGCACCAGTTGAGCAGGTAATCCCAGTTATAGCTTCCACGGAGCTCCTCATCACTGGCAACAATCGCTGTGAGGGAGCCATCCACTGAAGGTTTACCATCCTCAGGGAAGGCGTAATCCTTGGGGAGGGAAATGTTGAGGCCACGGCCTACTCCTAAGTACCCACCTCCCTCATCCCTATAGACTGGTAGCTGGCCAGAGAGCAAGGTTCCACTGAGACTGCTTCCCAGTTTCTTTCCTTTGAACCAGGTGCTACCCTCCAAAGCTGCAGGCTCACAGGAGATATCAGAGAGCTGGTCAGCATCCTGCTGAATTCCAGAGTCTGGTCCTCTGGCTGAGATGTGCTCCTGCATGGAAGAGGTGATGGAGGCGACACGGGGATACTCGTTTATCATCCTGATCTCATCATCCTCCGCTGCCTCAGCTGACCCTCTTCCACTGGAGTGAGAAGGATCCAGAGAGCCACCTCTAGTGTAGGGACCACCACCGGCCCCACCCTGATCTCCAGCATAGCCTGGCAAGGCCTGGTGGTAGATCCTCTCCCCTCCTGGTCCTGACTTGCAATCATCCAATTTCTGCAGGGCAGTTCCTGAGGCAACAGTTCTATTTCCTGCCTCCTGG
This sequence comes from Dicentrarchus labrax, assembly GCF_905237075.1. Taxonomy (NCBI): domain Eukaryota; kingdom Metazoa; phylum Chordata; class Actinopteri; family Moronidae; genus Dicentrarchus; species Dicentrarchus labrax. The sequence continues at coordinate 18,465,113 of NW_026136705.1, read as the reverse complement.
CCTTTCTTTCTCCTGCGTGACTTGACAAGGAACACCACCACAGCCATGACCACAAGCAACACGATAAAACCAAGAGACACAGCAATGATGCTAATCAGCAGGACATTCACATCGGGGGCCAGGCCAAAGTTGGTGTTTGTGACGTCAATGGAGACCAGGGCTGTAGTGGTGCGAGACGCATCTAGAGGACTGTGAGCTCTCACATCCAGGGTCATCAGCCTGGGTTCCTGTTTGTTCCCGCCAGAGCCGCTGCTACTGCTGCTGCCTGAACCGTCCAACTTCAGGAAAATCACTCCAGTGGTTTTGTTTACATCAAAGAACGGAGAGCTGGTTGGAAGAGAATAGAGAACAATACCATCCACCCCTCCATCTTCATCATTTGCTTGGACCTGGCCAATGCTCTGGCCTTTCTTAGCTCCCTCTGGGACTTCAAAGGAGAAATCAGAGGATGTGAAGAGTGGGTCATACTCATCCTCACCTGTGACAAACACTTGTACAGTTACAGTGGCTGAGTGGTTGCCTGAATCAACTGCCATGGCTACAAAGTTAAAGGAGTTGATCTTCTCAAAGTCAAAGGGAATTCTGCTTTTGATTTCTCCTGAATTCTGGTCCACAGTGAAGCTGTCCTTTCCTGCACCAGACCGCTCCACCATGTAGTACTTGAGCTGGCCAAAAACTCCTGTATCATGGTCTATGGCATGCAGAACAGTCACAGCTGAGTTTGCTGGTTGGTTTTCTCTGATGCTGGCTGTCAGGACTTCAACAGGGAAGAACGGATGATTGTCATTTACATCTTTGACATCAACAATGACTGGAGCAAGTGCAAAGTGACCATGTCCATCTGTGGCCTGGATAATCACAATATGCGTTGACTGGTGCTCACGGTCGAGTGCTTGCTGAAGTCGCAAGGCTCCAGTCCACTGGTCCATGGTAAATAAGTTCACCTCATCACCAGAGCTGATAGTATACTGGACCTCAGCGTTGGGAGTTGAGTCTGTGTCTGGCAAAAAGACAACAACAGAGTACAATGAACTAACTGAGAGACAAAGTAACTGGAATAACAAGAGAGAAAATGAGAAATAGCCAGACAATGAGAGAAGACTTTTTCCCACCTGTAGCAGTCAGTCGTATGATCTCAGTCCCAGCGGCAGCTCCCTCACTCAGTGACACAGTATATTCTGCTCTACTGAACACTGGAGGATTATCATTCACATCACCAATGGTTATCACTGCAGCAACACTAGAGCTCCTCTGGGGCACACCACGGTCTGACACCACCACAGTGAGATTGTAAAGTGGCTTGGTTTCGAAGTCAAGCCCCTCGGCTAACAGCAGAGTCCCAACTGTCTGAAAGCCCCGCCCCTCCAGGAACCGCACACTGCTTTCAATCTGGAATGCATTTCCTTCATTCCCATTGGCAATAGCAAAGTCAAAGCCACAGTTTTCTCGAGAGAGGTCACTGTCAAAGGCCTCAAAAGTCAGAACTGTTGACCCCGGAATGGTATCCTCAGAAACTGTAGCCCTGCAGACAGAAGAACATTATATATGTAAGGACCACTGTTGAGGTTATACCATAGTACATCTATAATCTAATGACTGTAGACTGACCTATATTCTGATTGGTGAAACACAGGAGCATTGTCATTGACGTCAGAGATTTGGACTTGGACAGTGGTGAGGGAGGAGAGTGAAGGCGAGCCTCCATCACAAGCTTCAATAACAATACTGACTGACGGACGTTCAGGGTCAAACTCAGCTCGGTGATTGATGAACAGGGTTCCTGGATACAAAGGGCATTGAGAGGGAGTCAGACATTGTGTTGGCAAAGTTACTTTTAAAATGTAATGAATCACTTTCTTTTGAAACTGGAGCTACACTATAACAAGAAGGAAGGCAAGGTTGTCTACCATTTTTGGGGTCAATATAGAAACCCTCCTGGGTTGATGACATCACTCTGTAGGTGATCTTTCCGTTCTCTCCAGAGTCCCTGTCAGTTGCTGTTACTGTGACAACTGCACTTCCTGGTGGCGTGTGCTCAGGCAGAGTTACCTGGGGTGCAGAGATATTAATAACAACATTTGAATATCAAAAGAAACAAATACAACAACGGCTCACAAATAAAATTCCCTAACTCATGGTAAGGATGTGACTGAAAATTGCATTTTATATTGTCGTTCCTGTTTTTCCTGAGCTTGTGCTAATGTTGAGGTTATTTCCTGAGACACAGAAGTACATATTATACAGGCTCATCTCTGCAACAATTCCCCAGTCAATATTGGGCAGTTAACTTTTATCACCTCTACTGTACTCTACTCACTTGCACATGATGTGTGTTTTTCACAGTATGTGTACTTGTCTACGAGTGCAATTTTCTCGCTAATGATGAAGTAGTCTTCTAGAGAGAAACTGTTTCTTAAGTAATTCAGTTCCCTATCAAACTTTACTAGGCAAGAAATAATAAAAAAAATTAAACACATATTTGGTGCATTTCCTCAGCTGGCAAGTAGCATGCAATGGACACATCAGATTTCAGATTTAGTGTAGTTACAGTGTACATTAACATAAAATACACAACAACTAGGGATTTGAATGAATGTCAAGCAATTGTCTTTTAAGATGTATATATGATTATGTGAGAAAAAGATATGCATGACACACATTTAATTTGGTACCATGAATTATAAGCCATCCTACCTGATAGAGATCATGGGTGAACGCAGGTGCATTGTCATTAATATCTTCCACCAGTATTGTAATGTTTGCCTCAGTTTGGTGCTGGCTGTCTGTGGCTCTGACAGTCAAGGTGTACCACGTCTTCTCCTCAAAGTCTAGAGGGGCGTTGAGTGATACGCCTCCACTGTAGCGGTGAATCCCAAACTTGCCTAAGGCTGTTGGGTCCAGCTGCAAGGAGTACGAGAGGGCAGGACTGGAGTCGACATCGTTACCCGTCACAAGAGTGATCTCTGTGCCAATTAACATATCTGATAGATAGAGAAAGAGCAAAAAAAGAATTATTATGCTTTTTGTAGTTTTGCACAGCCATGGTGCACAACTACATATCCTTAGACAGGGTTTGTCAGGTGACGAAATGTATTTTGTTAATTGAATGGACTGGAATATTAAGATACAAAGCCAGAAAGTACAACATTCCTGAAAATTAAAGCACTTACTCTCTGGGATGCGGACCTCTTGGGGCAAGGGTATAGTGGGACTGTTGTCGTTCTGGTCAACAATAATCACTGTCAGTGTGGCTGAACCAGCCAATCGTGGGCTTCCTCTATCAGTTGCTGTAACTACTAGCCTGTAGGTGGGCAGAAAAAACGAGGTTGTCCAAATGAGTCTTCCTTTCTCTTATTACATGTGTAGTTTAAAAGTTTAATTTTAATGTTGGGGATGATAGAGAAAATGTAAACATATAATAATGTCTGCTTGATTTTACATTTGTTGCCTTTTATATTGTTACGAAAGCAACACACAAAATGTTACAGTGAACAGGAGTTCAAGTGAAGAAATTGCTGCTTTGATACATCTGGCATGCAGATATAAGTTTGCACTGGCGCTTATATCTTCAGCAGACTATATAAACCTCCTCACCAGCTATATAAACACAAACTAGCAGAGTGAATATGATTCATGATGTGCTACATTTCATTTTTTCCTTCTATACATGTTTATCTGCGTGTATACATACACTGTAATGGACTTCTTTGTACAACACCATGCAGCAGCTCAAACATTTATCACAGGTAAAATGTATATCCATCTTCAAAATGTGCACTTAGAATGGTTCTTGGTGAAGTTTATTCAACCACAGATCTGTTCTCACTTGGTCTGGGTAAAGATCTCCCGGTCCATGATGGCTGCTGTGGTGATGCTTCCTGTCATCGGGTCAATCTTGAACAGGCCGCTCATGCCTGATGACTGGATGGAGTAGGTCACCTGACCATTTTGGCCCTGATCCACATCCTCAGCCATCACCTGGGAAAAGGTGGAGGAAGGAAAAGGGAAAATTATGAGAATGTGTCTTTACCCTTAGCAAAAGTTCAGTAGTCAAAATACTTCTGTGATTTTATATTATCTATTGTGCAGTTTTTATATTTGGAAGTACCTGTATGATTGGCATTTCATATCCCTGTGCTTCTCTCATGTAGGCTACATAATTTTGCAGCTGGAAGCGAGGAAGGTTGTCATTAACATCCTGCAGAATCAAGTTTATAGCCATGAAAGAAGTAGAGGACAGAGTTTCAGCCTTCACAACCAGACGGAGTCTGGGGGTGTCTTCAAAGTCCAGCCCATTGGAGCTCTGCACCCTTATTTCACCTGGAGGACACACATATTTAATTTATTATAAAATGAGGATCATGAGATCATCAAATGACAGATTAAACAGATATGTTTGTGTATCTGTAATCAAACCTGAATTCACATCCTTTAGGACATAATACTTTATGATGGTGTTTTATTATATTTTTCACCTGTTGAGGAGCTGATAGTGAAGACTCTCTTTCTGTTCCCACTGAAGAGGCTGTAGGTGATACCCATACGTGTGCCATCTGGGTGTTGAGCCTGAGCCTGAGCCACAGCTGTGCCTGAAGGTTTGAAGTAAAGCAGAAAAAATATTCCTTAGCTGTGACAGCAATGAGATCTTCAAAGTGTATAGAGGGACAAATTGACTGAGATAGTGAAGTACCGTATTAATGGCAGACCTTTTGCTGCGTTCTCCTGTATGCTGACGTCTCTGGCATTCCTAGAGAAGCGAATGCCGCTGTACTCCACCTCCTTCACATAAATCACCACCACTCCCTGTGCAGATTGAGCTGGACTGCCCTGGTCCATGGCCTCTACTATCAGGGTCCTCTGAGCCTGGGTCAGATCCCCCAGTGGCTCGGTGGCCTGGATCTCGCCAGTCAAGGAGTTGATGCTAAAGCCCTTCACTGGTGTGGCAAAACGGTAAAACACAGAACCGTTGGCTCCAAAGTCCTTGTCCTCAGCCTTCATGGTGGCTAGAACCCGCTGGGAACGCCTGCTGGACACTTCAATGACCAGCGGATCCTGGATGAAGAAGGGAGTGTTGTCGTTGACATCTAGGATGGTGACTGTCACCTAGAAGGAAGAGGTCACATGATGTAAGTGCAAAATGTATTGCTAATGTGATGGACATAATCTTTTCCTAAATCCAACATGTAAATCATAAATTCAAGGCATTTTTTATCAGTCACCCGAACACCTGTAACATCTAACCCTTAATTTACCTGAGCAGAGGCGTTCCTGGGTGCAGCAGGTGAAAGGTCAACAGCAAACACCTGGAAGCTGTATGACGCCCATTTTTCCCGGTCTAAAGGTGCTGATGTGGTGACAATACCCGTATTCTCATCCACAGTGAATGCTCCATGTGCTTCTCGGCTCAGGAAATACAGAACCTTCCCATTCAGGTCATCATCAGCATCTATGGCTGAAACCTGAAAATAGATACATAATTTTTTAGGAATAAATTAGTATTATTGACATATGAAGTGATATATACAGTTTGTTTGAAAAAAGCACTGATTCTCTGATCATTTAAATTCCCATTTCTACTGACCTCCACAACTTTGGACCCCTCTGCAGCATCCTCTGACACTTCAACAGAGTAGCTAGTTTTGCTGAAGACAGGGCTGTTGTCATTGACATCCAGCACTTTGACTTCCACTGTGACAGTAGCGCTGAGTGAAGGGCTTCCTCGATCCGTGGCCACCACCTCCAGAGTATATTCAGCCTTTGTCTCCCTGTCTAGGCCATGGGAAGTGGAAAGGGCTCCTGTGCTGGCGTGGAGGTGGAAATCTCCATCAGGGTCCCCAGCTGGATGGGGAGTTCATGAAGCAAAAGAAAGAACATCTTTAAAATTCAAGGCTTTTCTGTGGATTGAGTGTTAAAAGAAGACTGGAACATTTGTGCCAACTCTGCACTTAAGTCTGAATGTGCTCAAGATAGGTATAAGGAATGCACTATAATTGAAATAAGAAGTATATCAGGGGTAGCTGCATACAGATCTGTTCATATGAGAAGAATAGGGCACTGTCCGAAGAAATAATTGGTCCAAACGCTGCATGTATGCCCTCCTTACAAGTCCTGCACACTGTCAGTACAACTTCAGATGTCACAAAAAATTGTCAAAGCAACAAGTGTGATCTAACTGAAATCATCACATAAATATACACTGAGCGCCAATTGCAATAATCTGTCAACAATCTGTAAATTTAAACTTGACCATTTTAAGCATTAAAAAACACCACAAATGACAAAAATTCACTGCCTCTCCCAAAATATTGTTATTTTCACATTTGACACACCCTGAAACAGCAATTACAGCAATTGTGGCAAACTAAATTGCTCTTTAAATCTATTCTAATAAAACACTTAGGGTTAGACACACAACACTTTCTCACCAGTGATCCTGTACTCCAGCTCTCCACCAGGACCAGAATCAGGGTCTGTGGCCTTAAGAAAGCAAAGCTCTACAGGGCTCTGGTTCTCTGGCACATCCAGCCCATACCATAGCTTTGCAAAGACCGGAGCATTGTCATTCACATCCTGCACCTCCACACGGACAACAGCCTTGGCAAAGTTAGGAGGCAGCCCTCCATCCCTGGCATACACTGAAAAGAGATGGAAATTGTTAGGCTGATGAGATGTTGGATCCTGTACTAAAGGTTAAACTGAAGTACTTGAGGTGATCTGTGGAAATAAATGAGCTCATTTAGTATATGATAAGGAGAATAGACCATGGATATAGAAGTACCAGTGAGTGTGTAGTGGTCCCGTAGCTCTGTGTCCAGTTCCTTCGTGGTGGTAATGACTCCTGTCACCGGGTTGATGATGAAGCCTTCCTCTGTCACACCTCCATATGTCACTTGGCCATTGGAACCTGCATTGAAACACAAAACAGACACAAATAAAAATAAATGGCTGGGCACGCTACAAAAAAGCAATAAAGAAAATAGGCAACATTCAATGTAAGAAGGCATTTATATTAATGAATCCAAATCTGCACAGAACCACTGGCAAGTCCTAATGAAAGCTCCAGGAATACAACGCTATGGACGATGACTGTAACCACACATTTTTATTAGCATGAGCTTGTGGTTTGGTTTAAAGGGATTTGGTTTCTCAAAACCATTTATGTTTCTCTATTGTTTAGTTCTCTGAACTTCCTAATGGAAGCACATGTGCTGTATATCAGCTGTACACTTTTACTCATTCTTCCTGCAGTGAACTTTGGAAACTTTCTTCTTTTCTTTATATCTTTTTTTATTTTATCCGACCTTCATGCTTTCTGACATTATTCATAATTCTTACCGGCTTTACTTGTTCCTTTGGAGGCTCATATGAAAACTAAAGACACTACTTTAACGTTTTGTTGAAACATGTAAACCAACCTTGATCCCGGTCAGTTGCAGTAACTGTCAATACGGTTGTTCCTGGTCCTTGATTTTCCATCACCTGGACTTCAAATTCCGCTCGCTGGAACACTGGAGCTTCATCGTTCACATCAATCACCTGCACAGACAACACCTGAGAGGTGGAAAGCTGGGGTATCCCATGATCCTCTGCTACAATGGTCAGATTGAAGACTTCCTGCTCCTCCCGGTCTAAGGCTTTAAGGATGAAGAGAGAGCCTACAAGAGAGAAAACGATTCAGGGAACACTAAATAAGAACTTTCTAACACTTTCCAGATTACTTCACTTTAAACCTTTATTCTCATTTGTTTGTCTGTTTTTGGCTCTTGAAGATGTGTACGTATTTTTGCGTCTGAGTGTGTTTGGATTATTTTTGGGAACATGTAATCTTGTGAATAGTTAAAAGAGTCACTAAAGGACCAGTAAAAACAAAACCCTTGCAGCTTTGCTTTATGAGAGTTTCCACAGTTACTTCACACTAGCTATTCTATTCTGCCGCTGTTTGAATCCGTGTACTGCAGTTCTTTATCACTGAACGTGTATGACTACTGCATGGTTGCCAACTCATAGCAAACTATGACCTCCCCTGAAATTTGGTTAATGTTTTTTTTTTCATATCTGTTTGCAGCATTAATGGCTCAGATAAAGTCTGTGAATGAGACCACCACTTCCCAGTCTTTCTCTGGTTTCAGTTACTTTCCTACCTTTTAACGTCTACACCCCACACCTTTGTCATCACCCAAGCTACAAGCAGGGTCAGCCAAAGTGAGAGGAAATATGAGTGTTTGTTTTCTGTGTGTGTGTGTGTGTGTGTGTGTGTGTGTGTGTGTGTGTGTGTGTGTGTGTACTGTTCAGTGTACAAGTTTAGCTGGCATGCGGTGCCTGAGAGATGTGCATAATTTATAAATGCCACAGCATGCCAAATACATATATTGTGTGTTGACTGTTCTGTGAGGCTGAGGCTCAGATGTTCCAGTGAGGTTTTGTTGCTCCCATGTTTTGGCCAAATGCTAACAGATGCAAAACATTTTCTGTACTATTCCATCCTCCTCGGTTGCCAATTTCATTTTACTGATACAGTATCAACCATGTGATAAAAGTGCTTTTACCCTCTCTGGATTAGCTTTGCTCAAACTCACATGAAACTTTATTTTAATTCTACCAAAGATCTTAAGCTTTGCAAAGATAAAAAAATACGACATAGGAAAATAAGCATAATATACTGCACAAGACAGACATAGAAATAGTCATAAAAAAATATGTCTAGGATTTGATTCTTTTATACTGTAAGTAGGACAACGATTTAATGATAGAACAAGCAGTCATAAAAATATATATATAATCTCAAACAGCATGAATAAAATGTTTTGTCTAGTGAATAAATGAGGAGACATATAAGAAACATTAGCTTTTAAGTGGTTAATAAAGCTAGCAGTAAAGAAGCCGTAATGGGAAATAACAGAAAGTTCATGTTGGCAGCGCAGACATATAATTTATAAGCAGTAATCAGGCTAATGATACCCCCCACATTAGCCAGACAGTTTGGTAAATGTCCTCTCAATACAATGATAATCTACAGTTACAGCTATTATTAACCATAAGCTTAACACCACACTGTCTGAGAAACAAACCAGAAGTGAAATCAACCCAAGCTAATACACCCGACACTTGACAGTAATGAAGTAAAGACTTTCTTCCATCTGGAAGCTGCATTAAGTGTCTGTCTTATGGTTCTTAATCCCATCTCAGCCAGATCAGAGCACGCCCACACCACCAAGCTCTGATGATGAAGAGATTACACATACACACATATATATAAAATATCAAAGGTTGTCCACGTCCCCGGCCCAAATCGGTTCCCATGAACAAATCCGTCAAGAAAAGAAAACCAAAGCATTATTCAAGTGAAATATTGCTCTAAGGCATTGAAAGATCGTCTATTAAAGAGGGTTATGAGGGTTATGAGTGTTTTAGCAGTTGAGACCCTGTAGGCGCAGCACTTCAGTGGATAATTACGATCTTCTGGAAAGTTTTGTTCATCCAGGGGGCTTCTATGGGTGGGATGCTGATTATCTATCAATCATGAAACTCCACAGAAAAAGGCCACATAGTACTCCTGCTGTGTTAAATCACTCAAAGCAGGGTTGTAAATGCATGAAATGATGTGAATTTTACCCTAATCATTTCTTGATGGAGTGTAAATTGGGTATTTATGGGAAATCCCCAGTCTGCACAGACCCTTTACATTAATGTAACATTACTATATTTTTAGATGCTATGTCTAATGCCTAAATATAAGCTTACCAGTGTTGGGGTTCAGGCTAAAGCGACCAGCGCTGTTGCCTGTCTGGATTCTGTATGACACTCTGCCATTTTCTCCTTCATCTTCATCTCGAGCCATCACGTACAAAATCACAAACCTGCCGATAAGGATACAAACAAAAAGTCAGAAGACCACTTCTACTTGCTTGGAGGCATGAAGTCAATCTATTTAATTATTTTTTAACAGGCTTCTTGGATGTTCTTCTTTTGCAGCCTAATGGATGAAATCGAACAGAAATGTTTGTTAAGGTATCAAAAACAGGCCACTCACCCTACAGGCTGATCCTCCATGACGCTGACTGCAGATGGAGAGCTGAAGACCGGAGCATTGTCGTTTTCATCAGTCACAAACACTCGGGCAGTGACTGAACCCCAGCGCCTCTGAGAAGGATCCACTGCCTGGTCTGTGGCCCGCACCACAAGGTAGAGGGACGGTGTTGACTCACGATCTAACTGCTGCCCCAGGGACAGGACTCCACTGGTGGGGTCGAGGTTAAGGAGGTCAGGTGTGTCAGGCCAGTAGTGTTCGATGGAGTAACGTAGCTCACTGTTGGGTCCACTGCCATCCTATAAAAAAAGGAAAGGAGGATGAATTATACAATGAATGGAACTTTTGATCCGGCAAGGAAAAACACTTAAAATCACAGCATGAAAGCAAGAAAGGTCATTCTTATCCTTGGAAATAGACGTTATACAAAATAATCTTAACTCATGGTCTACTAACTAGTTTCCAGAGCATTTAACCACATCTCACAGTGTTCATTTGTGAATGACGTTTGCTTTATATAATTAGGTCACATGTTGACAATTGGGCAAATTCCATCCTCTGACTGTGAGACGCAGTTGAAAGCAGGGGAAAAAAAACTTTAGTTGAGAACCTTGAGTTAAGATTATTTTGTAAAACTTAAAATCATGTCGTGGTAGTGTAAAATGATTAGTTGATCCACAGAAAATGAATCTTCAACAATAGCTTTTTCAACAGCTTAAAAAGATGAAATCATTTGTAAGGCAAATATTTAAAGGTTCCAGCCTCTCAAATGTGATTCTTTTCTCTGTTATATAGCATTTAAATTGAATATCTGTCTAACAGTCAGACAAAACAATCAAAGATGTTATCTTAGACACCGTTGTAGGGAGCTTTTTCCTCTGTTTTCTGAATCAATTGGTCAGAAAAATAATAAATTGACTAATCAATAATAATTTCATTTTGTTCTAACAAATGATGGCAGATCAACTAGATCTGATTTATGGTGTTTGTTCAAAAATATATCCATCTTATACATAACAACAAGCATGAATCATTGGTCAACATCATAACTTTGCTTGCTAATATATTCAGTTTCACACCTGATCCAAAGCCTGGAAGGTATATATGGAAGCCCCTGGCTCTATGTTCTCTGGGATCACAATGGTAACAGGATCCTCTGTGAACTTGGGGGCATGGTCATTGCTGTCCTGGACGTTGATATCCAGCTGCACCAGGTGGCTGCTGGGAAAAGCCTGGGAGAAGTCAGAAACCTCGATGTGCAGCGTGTACCTCGACCCCTTTTCATAGTCGAGCTCACGTACCAGGTACACGTCACCCTTTAAACGGTCCACCATGAAAGTCCCATCTCGGTCAGTTCCCCCCACTACCAGGTACGTCACCTGGCCTTCCAATAAAGCAGATTCCTGCTGGTCATGTGGGCGGACAGAGCCAATAATGGAGCCTGGAGCAGTCCCTTCGACTGTGTTTAGGGTCATGGAGAGCATGTTGGGTTTGGGGTTGGACCTGGAAGAGCTAAGAACCTGAAGGAAAGGAAACTAGGGTCAAAAAGGCTCATTTTAATGTCAGCATTTGTTGTAACTTTCTACTTTCTAAATCAAACTGTGAAAACTTGTCAATATACAGAATTATTTCAACCAAGCATAGAAGGAATCTGTTAAGGCTGTGCTGTGTATGTTACTGGATCTAATTTGCTTTGGTATTCTGCAGACAATGGAGCTATATGGCTCTCACCCCAGCCCATCCCTAAACATAGCCTTGGTCTGTAGTCTGTTTCTGTTTTGTTGCTATTACTATAATAACCCTCACAGGCATTTTCATTGTGCATGGAGACATTATGTACAATCATTCCAGTAAATATCTTGACACTGCAGCATTCTGGCTTTAAGATGAGAGTCAAAGTTTGTGACCTGTGACAAAATAAGGAAGGGTGTAATGGGTAGAAAAAATGTAAATATTCAATTTCAAATAATGCAGGGCAATAAGTGCAGCCTCCATATGCCGCAGTCTGGTCAGATGGGAAACAAGTGTGTGCCAGAGGGCTTTCGCCACTCTGAGCAATAGCCTCAGGGTTCAATATTGTTCTGGGACAGATCAAAGAGCTCTGAAGACAGCAAACAAAAGCAGATTTTAACAAGCTCTGGAATCATCATCAAATAACTCATACATACACCATCCCTCGCTTTCATTACCGAAATCTGTTGCAATGACTTGCATCTCTCTAGTGTCTTTCTAAAACATGAATAGCAAGGATAAATCTAGAAGCAGAGGAAGGTGATGTGGATAATGTACATAATTTTGCCTCATTTGCTGACTACAAAGACGGACTCTATTTGCAGACATTTGCAAAGGTTGCAAAGGACATCCTGTTACTGACTTCTATTTTTAATAAAGGCTACATAACTGTGTTTCACTGCAGTGATGCAGCAAATAAAAAATACCACCATATATTTTCCAAATGTGTTGATTTGAATTACTTTCAAACTGGATGTTATTTAAATATTAATCATATAAAAGTGCATATAAAAGTTGATGCACAATTGAACTGTATGTTCAATTGTATAATGTTTAGTTTGATTCGGTCATGTTTGCATTCATACTACAACCAGAAAAAGCTGAATTCTCCAACCATTTATCTACTACTTTTAGTGATCTATTTCAATTATTATCCAAACTATCATCTCCTCACTTTGCTAAGTAACTAGTTTTCGAAGCATTCTTAATGGCAATAACACCTAAATTAATTGTCATAGCTCATTCAATATGTCAAGGTATTTTTTCAAATTAGCTGAGCTACTCTTCAATTTCTTCACGTAACGCCTGGCAACAGCAGAGGTACCCCCGGTTAGGAATCACTGCTTTACCAGACAGTCACAGCAACTTTACTGTACTGTACTATTTGTACTTTTCCTTGATTTGCCCTAATGCCATTTTCCTATATAAGCCAGCTAGTGTGTGTACTATAGTACTTGTGGTGTACAACAGTATCCCTGTGTCTGATTTTACCCACAGCTATGTGAAATGTTATCTCTAAATCATTATCTGGAAATGTTACCTCATGAGTGCTTGAACGTGTCGATACAGGGAGCGTGCCTGTGTGCGTGCATGTACCACTGCCTGCTACCGTACAGTGGTGTATTCCCTTTCTCTCTGTGTGATTTGATGCAGCTGGCTCTCATCAAATCTCATCTGGGAGCATTTGATTCCAAGGTGCCTGTTTCCCCTCTGTCTAATCTCAGTGTTGCACAAGCAGGGCGCAGGCGAAATCTAAGGCAAGCACTCCCACTGTAATTAGCATCCTTTTCCTTTCTGAAATCACATCACATAAAAACACTGAGCTCAAAGCTCCACAGGCAAAGCAACCACCACCCTTCTCTGGCCAAATGCCTCTGTGGCAGACCTTTTATTCCTTGCTTTTAAATTCCTGATATTGTATGTTGATATGCAGGATTGACCTCCAACAGAAAGTTCAGAACAATAACTCAGTCCAGACCAGCTCCCACGTGCAGCTCAGAGTTTCTCACCTTGGGTTTTGGTTACCCCACTAACTTTTGGAGCAGGAAACACGCACTAGATTGGATAGATGCTTTTGTTTGTATAGGCACAGGTTCAGTTTCTCTCCTTCTCATATTTACCTCCTTTTCCAGTTCCTCTGACAGTTATACTGTTCACTTTGAGCACAGTTTGAGGAAATTACTCGCAGCAAGGAATGTGAAAGGACTGAGGTAATGTGTAGATGTGACAGTTTTAGGTTTGGTCACCAGATTGCCCTTTGTTTCCAATTGTCTAATGCCTTGAAATGTTTTGGAGACAAAACAAATGTAAAGGCGCTTGTGCACGCAGCTGGAGGAAGGATGATGACTATGAAATTGTATGGATTATGTTTACCTGTATCTGTAGCTGGCAGGTGGAGCTGAGGCCTGGGGTGCCGTGGTCAGCAGCAGTCACTGTGAAGGTGTACTCGGCTCTCTCCGCCCATCTCAGGGGGGAAGCACTTCTCAGCTCGCCACTGGTCGGGTTAAGGGAGAAACGCTCTGCTCTAGGGCCTTCAGAGGATGCGATATATATCAACTCAAAGTTAAGGTGATAATGATGAAACAATACATAAACATACTTTAACAATTGGATGGTTATGTGGTTAACTATAAGAGGCTTCCCGGCACTCACCAGATAAAGAGTAGTATATGGTCCCATTCTCTCCCTCGTCTGGGTCTTTAGCTGTCACTGTCCCTAGGACTGTCCCAGATGGAAGCCCCTCCATCACCTACAATGGAGAAGGATTGTTATTCATATCAAAGTCTTTCTACAACAAACTTTGTCTTTTCTACATCAAATTCGTCCTATTATGTTTTTATGTATTCCTATTCCTTATCTTGTCTTTGTTTCTTTTCTAGCACTGTGATAGTTATGCTATGAAAGGAAACTGAGAATTGTTACTCATACATCAGGAGGATTAGACTTTACAGCCTTCAAAAATGAAACGTAAGTTTAAAAAACTGTAGCTTTTTTTCAGATATTTATTGGAGAAATCATAGAGTAGGTCTAAACCTTGATTCTCACCTGAAGGAGCAGCTCCCTGTCTGGCATGCCATGAGTGAAAATGGGGGCGTGGTCGTTTTCGTCCAACACAGTGATATGAGCTGTGCCAGTGGCGCTGCGAGGAGGCGTACCCCCATCCTGTACGACCACAACAAGCTGGTAGCTGGAATGCTGCTCTCTGTCCAGGGCAAGACGGGTACTGATCTCACCTGAAGAAATACAGAAAGAGAAAAGGCCCTTCAATAAAAGCTACAGAACAATCCTATTTTTTTGTCTGTGTTTCACTGCAGTGATGTAGCAAGTAATCAATATCACCATTTAGTTTCCAAATGTGTTAATTTGAATTACTTTCAAACTGGATGTTATTTAACTATTATTCATATAAAAGTGGATAAACTTGTAGATGTTACAATTAAATCGTAATTGAAAATTGAACATACGGTTGAATTGTGAAATGTTTAGTTTGGTTTAGTCAAGTTTGCGTTCATATTACAACAAGAAAACACCGGATGCTCCAACCACTTATCTATTACTTTTAGTGATCAATTTCAATTATTTATCCACTACCTTTACTAGTTTTCATGCACTCTTAATGGCAATAACACCTAAACGAATTGCTATAACTCATTCAATATGTCAAGGTATTGTTTTGATCAACTCATTGATTTATTTTTTTCAAATTAGTTGAGCTACTCTTCAGTCTCTCCATGTACCCTCTGGCAACAGCAGAAGTACCTTCTGGGGTACAAGTAGCTGATTGGGAATCACTGCTTTACCGGACAGTGCCAGCAACTTTGCTGTGCTATACTATTTGTACTTTTCCTTGGTTTTCCCAAATGCCTTTTTCCTATATAAGCTAGGTAGCTATGCCTTGCAGTACTTCCAATAGTCAGGGGTAATTACAATGTGAATTTAATTGACCAACAGCAAACTATTAATTGCTCAAGGGAAATCATGCTGGTATTAGTGCTGCTTATGTAGTACTACATTTTATCCAGGGCAACACAATTACAGCTAACCGCTTCAAGAGTAGTATTGCTGTTCTTAAATTCAAGTAAATGTCAGAGTGTCTATCTTTACCTGTTTGTGAGTTAATCTGAAAGTGCCTGTCCGTATGCAGAAGCCTGTAGGTGAGTCGAGCATTTAGTCCTGCATCTCTGTCTGTTGCAGACACTCTGCCGAAGCCTGTCCCTGGCAGCAGGTTTTCTCTAACAGCCAGGAACACCCTCTCCTGGCTCAGTCTTGGGGAATTGTCATTCTCATCGGTTACCGTCACCCTGACAGTGGCACTGCCAGTTCTTCCTGTCCCTCCGAGGCCTGAAGTGGCCAAGACGGTCAACAGGTACATGTCTTTGACCTCTCGGTCCAGAGAGCTACGAACAAACAGCCAACCGCTATCTGGCATTATACCAAAACCGGCAGCGTCACCATCAGGCCTAAGGCGGTAGGAAATAGAGGAGGAGGAAGATGAGGAGGAGCTTCCACCATTCCCAGAAGCCTCTATGTTGAGTGCTCGAACCTGTAGGAAACGTGTGTTGAGAGGTGTATTTTCCCGTAGCTCCACACGGTAGGTCAAGGTGTCAAAGTTGGGGCCTTGTGCATCTTGTGCTTGGATGTGGACCACAAGGGTGAAGGTGGAGCTAAGTTGAGGTGCGCCGCCGTCCTTGGAAACCACCTGAAGGTCATAGCGTGGGACAGTTTCGTATGACAGACTCCCAATCAGACGCACCTCCCCGCTGCCCCGGTCAACACCAAACGTCCTCTGGCCAGTACTGCCTGCAGCCCCAGCAGACACCAGATCGAAGCTGAGCTGACCGTTATGACCAGAGTCCTTGTCGGTGGCCTGAATGGTGTAGATAACAGTCCCCATTTTGGTGATCTCGGGTAAAAGGAGGGACTCTGATGAGGAGGGGAGGAAGGTAGGGGCGTTGTCATTGACGTCTGAAATGGTTATTCGTACGCGGCTGGTTCCATATGCTGGAGGAGAGCCAGAGCGTGCCTGGATCTCCAGGTCAAGGCTGGAGCAGGTTTCATGGTCCAGAGGAAGGGCCGTGCGAATGGTACCAGAGGCACTGTCCACGGTGAAGTAACCATCAGGGTCGCCGGAGGAAATGGAGTAGAAGATATCCTTAGAAACACCTGCATGGAAGACAGAGAAACAGCAAAAGAAACAAAGGGAGAGTGAGAAAAAGGTAGTGACAAAGGGGCTGCAAAATTTCATAAAATAGTTCTCAAGCTAAATGAATACATGCCAGACACATAAAAAATCCTGTGACAGATCCATATCCACTTTTAGTTAGTAGACAGGGATGAGGTGTATTTAGTTCTCATCTAAGTGTTAATGGATTCACTCAAAGTGGGTGAAGAGGTAGAATCACTGAAAGCCTTGTACAGTTACACAGACAGAGATAAGTGTTCCTCTGTCCACTACACCGCTTAGTACACTTCATTCTGACTCCCACTCAGAATTACAGCCCCATCCAAATCCATTTCTCCATCATTAATACTGAGACAAAATAAAAGTCTGGCCATAGTGAAAATAATCCCCAGTCAAGCCCACGCTGTGTGATGGATGTGATTTCTTAATGGAGGGTATATGCTCTTGTTGCTTGCGTATTTGTACAACTGTTGGAGTGAGAGGTAAGACATCATAGACTCTCCAGCCCATTAGTGCATTTTTGTCCTGGTACTTGTCAGAAAGATGAAGCCGGGCAAATCACATAAAACAGGTTCCCCTTGGCAAATCATGTAAAGTCAGCACAGGCTTCCTCACCCGTCTTAGCAGCAGCACGGACCACTCCCACCGCCGTCCCCCTGAGAACGTCCTCGGACACAGTGAAGAAATACTGGGCCTGTTCAAACACGGGAGACGCCACTGAGCCTCCTACCACGCTCACGTTTACCCTTGCATTGACCGGTGCCGTCAGACCGCCACCGTCCTCGGCTGATATCACCATGGAGATGACCGTGTTGGCTTTGCCATGGAGTGAGCGAGAGAGAGAAATCACACCTGTAGCATAAAAAAGGTAAGTATAAAAGACAAATTACTCTGTATTCTTTGGTTTTTAGACAAACCAGGCATGACTCACAATATCAATAGCTACTTTGTATGTGTGTTAGTATATACACATTGTATCACATGCTTTTACATGCCACATATTACACACACACACACACACACAAACACACACACACACACACACACACCTGTGTCCTTGTTGAGAGTGAAGAAAGCAGAGCCCCCTCCAGGTACAGTGCGGTAGGTCACCCTGCCGTTTTCCCCAGAATCAGGATCATTGGCTGTTACCTTGACAACGGAGGTTCCTGGGGCACTATGGGTACTGAGACTGACTGTGTAGAGGACTGGATAGAAGGCGGGCCGGTTGTCATTAATGTCCACCACCGAGACTCGCACACGGGCTACTGAGCTCAAACCACCCTGAACAGACAATTCTTCAGGTTAGATTCAAGGTTTGATTCAAGATTTTTGCATTAAAATATAATGTTAACAGAGGTCACATCAGCAGGCACCAATGATGTAATGGTATTATGAACCTTAAGTGACTATTTCACCAAGACAAAGGGAGACATAGGGGAATCATAAGAATACCTATTTTAGTTAAAACCACATCCTCCCTCCCTTCCTGAGCTGTATATCCCTGAAGACAACATTCAATTTGTTTTCTAGCCCTTGGTGAAAAGCGACAGTCCAGGACTTTCATGTTATGAAACTGTGACAATAGATTTATGTCACACTGTAAAGATGAAGCAGCTGTAGACGAGAAAGGATGAGTTCTCTGTTGAAGATCCCCAAAGAAATATGGAGCCAATCAACCGTAGTATGCATTTGTCAGCGAGGAGAAGAGTTTGCACTCATTACACTGTATCTGCGGGCTTAGTTTTATGAGCCCATTAAAAACAGGGATAGTCGAGACGAAGGGAACAGACACTAGCTGAATTGAGCTGGGAATGTGCAGGGGGTGGGGGAGAAAGATGCATTGCGGGGGTTGGCTGGTAAATTATAGACCTGAATTAAATCTTTACGTGAACAGGGGTAAATAAAGAGAATAAAAAGCAGGAATACTACCAGTACTACGTCTAACAATGGTTGTGTACATTATTCTATTTTTTCATGTAACCTAAGTATACACAAGAGAATGAATGCTTTATTGCGCCTTATGTCGAGTTTCAATGCCTATTTAAGTGCATCTAGAGTGATTAATTGATACTTTAAATGTGCATGGGTCTACTGGGAAGATCCTACAGCAAAGAGTGTGTAAATGTGGTCAAGTAAGGCTTCATATTTAACTTAAATAGTATCCTACAGTAAGAGTTCATTTAAACTGGCTGGATCTGTTTTCCTACTTCTTTACCTTTTACCTCCCCACACTCTCTCTCTGTTTGCTCTGATTGCTTTGCCATGCTGCTGCGGTTCCCCTTGATTTTCTGAAGACACACAGTAAGAGACAGGTCGCTGTCTTCTTCAAACATGTCTCTTTGATCAGATTTATTTTCGCGCAGCTGTACACATCTTTAATTTGCCTTGAGCTTGAAGCTTTGATCAGAAGGAGCATTACACAGTTAGCAAGCAATGTGTTTGACCATGGAGCAGAACTAGGGCTTTGACTTTAGCCTAGTTTGTGGTTTTATTTTCATTCAGAAGCACAGATTGCGCAACAAAGGTGCAAGGATAAAGGAATTATTTTTTTGGAGATAAGAAATATGTTGCTCTGTTACCGAGAGTTGGATGACAAGATGCCATGCAAATTTTTCAAAATGTCTATTACTACTCTTTTAGGGATTCATTTGTCGGTATGAAAGGCTTACAGTTACTTCCATTACTTATTGATATTCCTTAGAATTTAGGGTAAGAGTGTTCTTACCCCATCCATTGCAGTGACGGTCAAGTCAAACTTGTCCAATCCCTCATCCCGGTCCAGAGCTGTGCGGGTGCAAAGCTGGCCAGTCTCCTTGTCAATGGTAAAGTGGGTTGGTACTGCACTTCCAGAGACAGAACCAAGGGTGTAGGATATAGCACCAAAGGAACCACGATCCTCATCTGTGGCCGTGACCTGGAGGGAAAGAGACATATAAAAGGTAAGACATAGATGGTCCACTGTTACCAAACAGCCTGTCAGACATAAAGTCTGCGTTGAAGAAAACCTACATGTGTCATAATTATTATATACGAGCTGAGGGCCTTTCTGTTATCACAATAATGTCCCATAATGCAGTCACCTCACAGGCCCATACATCTGCACTTGTCCAAATATCACACACCATAGCACTACTTGTTATGATTTCCAGGGTACTATAAAAACCCCGAGAGCATCTGCAAGAGCAATTCACTTTTATATATCACAGATATTGTTAAAAAAATGGATAGATCTTCCTTGTGGTGTAGAGACAGGTGGTGCAGTGTAACCATGGATACTGACGGGTAACCTTTAGTAAAAGAGAGAAGATTTTATACAGAAGGTGCGAGTTTGGTTCATGGGTCAACAGACATACTTTAAAGAATGCTAAAAGGTCAAGTGACACATTCTGGTTCTTAAATACTCCAACTGGCATTTAAATAAGAAACAGACTGACTGACTGGGAGAGCCACTTAAACACACCACCTCAGACATTAATCCTTACTCCATATTTCTCCTACAAAGGACTTAAACCAGTTTACACAAAGACTCGCAACAGATGGAGGTCTTGACCCGACCTTTGACCTCATTTGCCTGCCCAACATCCTTCTTTCTACTGCTCACACACACACACGCACACACAAATATACATTGCATGTTCCAACTAAATCTATTAAAACACTCAAAAATCCAATAATACAACAAAAATTTCCTTGCAAAACACAAAAGGGAAATGTCCTCTGTGCCCTAGGGTCCTGCCTCTGACTGAAGTTTTACACTGGTCCATAACATTGTTTGGTGGCGTTTATGGTGCTTGTTAAAAGTAGCATTCTCCCTCAGATCTCAAAGCCTTGAAGGTGAGCCAAGATCCATGAGGCTTCATGACATCACTCCCTCTCGGTCATACAGTTTCTTCTCAAAAGGCAGTAGTAAGATATCTGAAGTGTTTGATTTCCTAGAAACATTTACAGTGGTTTCCATTTTGTTTTTGTGTGAATACTGTTTAAAATATTTCTGACGTAGAAGGATATTGTGTCCAACTGAAATAATATTTGTGATAACAACAATGCAATATACAAAGATAGAACAATGAAGATAAAAGACAGGTTGGTAGTGTATGTAATACGTCTGAGTATTTGTATGTTCTGAGATTTCAAGTCAAATAAAGTCAGATTGTATTTTTATAGCGCAAAATCACAAATCACAACTTCCCTCAGGGGGCTTTACAATCTGAATAATATTCAACACCCTCTGTCCTTAGACCCTCGATTCGGGTAAGGTAAAAAATGTTTAAGTATACATAGCGATATCACAATATATACAAATTTTATAGAGATTTTAGGATTAAATATTTTTTTAAAAAAAGTCAGAATATGTGGAGAATTAACTTGGGGACACAAAAACTGATGTCTCATATAATGAATCTTTTTTTTAAATGACATTATTTGAGACTTAATTTATTCTCGTAATAGGGTGAGTATAGAGAAAATATTGTTACATTATTCTCAAAATCCCTGGTTCTCCTTTTCAACAGTGCCCCAATATTCTGTTGTAGATTAATATCCTCATACAGTTCAAAGTGCATGGAGGGCTGCTTTCCATAGATACAAATCCACTGATGTTGTCATACTGTTTTCCACTCCAATTAACTTCTCAAAAAAAGGTTTAAATTGAAAAAGATTAGGAAAGTCTGTGCTTGTTGTTTAATGATTTCATCATATGTCTGAATCCTACATCTAAACTTTCTCTGGCCCTGAACCCCACAGAGCAGAAGACCACCATAGCAGACATCCGCCAACGAACTTCCTTCCGTCCCACCAACACATGTCTTCACCATTACACTTACCTACTGGCTACAGACAGGACAAACAGACAGAAACATTACCACCTTGACTCATACTATTGCTCCTATAGGATATTAAAACATAGGAATATTAGAATGGCCCCTTCAGGGTGTTTTATTTTAGTGTTACCATGGCTAGACGATTGTGGTTTCTGAGGGGTCACGCTGTACCTCCTCCTTTGGTCAGTGTTTACAGCTGGGGGTTTTAGATCATTACTTCCTAGAGAGTACAGTGTTGAGACTAACACTATCTTTGGGATCTAGGCTCATGTTTTTTGACTGTCTGTGATGGATTAGCCACCTGTGGTGATGAGAACTGGATGTACGTGTTCAGGGTCACACACACACACACACACACACACACACACACACACACACACACACACACACACACACACACATACACTCACATATATGATGACCCCATCCTTTTCACTAAATCTAATTAAAGAGGCTTAAACACCCATGACCGCCCACCTGGCCATAGGGTGATTTCATCCTCACATCAATCTTTAACCTAAAAAGTCTGTAGATCACAAACAAAGGCCAGGGAATGGGTGTTCTACCCTGGATAAGGCAGCGAAGGAGACTGTTTGTTGGGTTTATATGAAATATAAGAGTTGGGAACAGTATAAATGAATACACTTGGAAGTCGTTTCTGAAAGGAAGTTTACGCTGGGAACAAGAAGAAGAGCAGGACATTGATTCTCCACACGCTTTAAAATTTAAAAACCCTCTGCAGTATGGTATGAATTCTTCATGCTGGAAAAATATGCAAGACAAACAGAAGGTTGCACTAAGACAACGCCTATGTAAGCACACTTTCATGGAAACCTTGGGAGCTATAAAATAAAAGATGTAATGATTCCACGTTTTCTGCTGCAACATACTACATACAGTGGTTATGTGGTTCTGTACTTAAAATGCCAAAGTAGAACATTAAAAGAATGCACTGGGACAACAGACAGACAAACCTCTTGGGCTGGAATACGACAGAGTTGTCAAAAACAAGAGTCTAAAATGTGTAGCGGAAGAAAATCATATCAACCCTCCTGAAAAGACAGGAGCTTCTAAGGATCAACTCTGTCATCAGTGAATTTCCCTCCTGTCAACCCATCTGACAACACAGCACCGATGTTCATTTTACACTATACAGGCCATAAGGTTGAGTCAAACTGACATGCCGATTCGATAACAAAACCCTTTCCCACAATTCGTTACCGTATCCTTACAGAACTTATCTCGACTAAAAATAAAGTAGCACAGTTTTAAAGCCAATAAGATAATCTAGTAAACACACACACACACACACACACTCGACACGTCTTCTTAAATCAAGAGATCTGGTAGCCCAGACGAGGGTGTTTGCCAGGGAGAAAATTCCTCCCACGCTGGAGTCTGTTCTCTGATCCATGACCAGCCAGCCAGCCTCGGCTCTGCACACCTATTCCTCATCGTACTCTCTGGAGGTATCCCGCCTTGATAAACATACAAGTACATAGCAACACATACGCAGACAACAGTCCATAGCTTTCAACATCTAAATCTCTTGCTGTTAAGTATATACTTGTGTAATGCTTGTCTCTGAGATGTTTGTGGTTACAACTTTATCTTTTTTCACATTTACCAAGACTTTTGGATGTGGGTGTATTGTCGATGGCAGGCGGGGTCGAGCAGTCAGAAAGCCTGTTTTTTAACTGAAAGGTCAAAAGTTTGGTCCTCATGTTTTTGTAAGGCTCCAGAGCGGACCACTGAACCTCTCCAATGCATCATTACTCACTGTAACTTGTTTTGGATAATGCAGCATTTACAGATATGAGCTGTAGTTGAGTAATACATTCATATCCTATGGTGGTCATTATTATATTAAAGGACCATAATGGTGGTTTTGCAAGTAGATTTTCACACAGTATTGGCAAGAGTTGAAACTAATGGCTGCCTTAAGGTGGTAAATGCCTGGAGTGTGGTTCTCTTTGGAATATGATCTGCAGTAATGCTAAGTATACACAATTTGCAGTTAATGGGCTTTAACGTGCAAAACCGCCAATGTGGTTCTTTTCTGTGGGCGCTATGATATCCCACCTGGTGGGAAATGCAGCAGTGTGTGAAGACAACATTTCATTTTTGATCAATGACAAAAGGTTAAATCAAAGGGAAGACAGATATCAAGTCTATAAAAATTCAAAATGTTATGTTTATTCCAGTACAATTAACTGTAACTATGAAAAACAAGGTGATAGTTTATTGTGATCCATCCTAAATAAAAAAATCTATTGGATGTGGGTATTCAAAGACCATGGCTCAAACATGTCATGTAAATGATAACTGACCTGCTGAAGAAGAATTTAAACTTGATAATCACTTCTAATATGCATTATTTGACATACCAGCTGTGTAGTTTCCTTTTTCACTTTGAGGATATGTACTGGCGTTTCAGAGAATTCATCAACGGAAAAATCATCAAGTGCACTGCACTTCAGTTAAGCATCTGCCAACTATCTGAACTTGTACTACATGAAGTATAAATTCATCCAGCATGCTTTCAGCTTAAGATTTTCATACAGTACTTGATTTACCTATCGCATAGTGCATTGACCGGTTACACAGCCTAAGTCTCACACAGCACACGTCAGCCTGGTAAGGACTATGTGAAAAACAGTCAGGAAGAGCGTGCCGAGTATCAGATTCAGCCAGCACTCAGGCCCGGAGCTTTTTCGTCCATAGAGAGCCATTCATCCCTGGCTGGGACGGTAGAGGAGCGATCACTCACTGGAGCATTAGCAAAAAGATCCAGACCTCATCATTCATTTACCTCACTCCTCTTCACAACACGCTCTCTCTTTTTGTCTCTTTGTCTCCCTACATTTCCACTTAGCCTTGCTCTATCGTATTCTCCCACTGTCACTCTGATTCTCCTTCTGCAGATTCATGGGTGGATGGCTCTCCAAGGGTCCACTTAGATCTCAGACACACCCTTTCCTATTTGAAACTCAAGGCTCACGCACATCACCCACAGTCATCTATCAGTGCTATTTAATGCTGCAGCGAAGGAGCGGTCTCCTGTCTGGGATGTGGTTCAGATTAACAGGTAGTGTCTAATGTCACCAGTGGGCCTTCTCCAAACCCTATGAGTGACAGGTATGACATCACCTGACTTGTTTTGATTTCTAGGCTAGATTATGTTTTTTGTCTTTTGTCCTTGTTCACCCTTTTTCTTTCTCTCTTTCATTATACTCATAATTTTCTCCCCTTTGCAGTATTGCATCTCCTCTCTCCTTTTCTCTTCCCTATTCTCATCTTCTCCAGATGTGGGCGCTGGTCCAGGCGGATCCTGCTGTTCTCTGCAGTTTGTCTCTGTAAAACATCAGTTAGTGTCAGAGGGAGTCTGCGCACGGCTTCTCAGATGCAGCTGCAGTTCTGCTGCGGCTCTGGACTTTTATAGCTTCTCATGAAAAAGAGGGAGAGAGAGATTCTATAGGCTTTCATAATAAAACCTGTAAAACACAGAGAGTTGTCCCAATCTACTCTTCCTCTGATGTTTACAAACCTAATATTAATACAAATGTTGTGCCACCATATGCAGAATTAAAGGATAATTCTATTCTTTTAATAGGTTTATTACAACTTGGATGTTACTTGAGTAGCTTTGGCCATCATTTCCATTGGTTATGCGGTTATGATGACACTGTTCTTGCATTGAACTGGAACAGATTTTTAATCTTGTTTACTTAACCTTTGATCAGATCTTTTTAAATTTATTTTAGACTGTATTTTTTGCAGTTTAACTTTTTTTTTTTTAAGTTTGGCAAATCTGGGAGTTTGTTTAAAATCTGGTTTCCTTTCCTTTTTTTAGGGATGTCACTGTATTCCCAGATCTCAGAAAACAACTTGATGAGCATAATCGTATTATTACTGATTTAAACAATGGCAGAAACAATGAAAATTAGACCCAAGATGTAATAAACCTGAATTATCCTTTAAAGCCACAGGAATTGCCATAAAAGAGCATGACAGACCTGGTGCTTGTGAACTGAATGCATCATTGTTGGATAATTGCACACAAGCTGAAGTTATTTACAACAAACTGAAATAGAGGTCTAGATTTAAAGGCAATAACTGTGTTGGAGTGTAAGATAGAGCTAAAACATTCATTTAACTTTGTTGCTCTTTTTCCACTGACACATTCCTTTGCTCTCCAGTGAGCTGCAATCCTCATATTAGGCATTCTGAAGTCTCCAAATCAATTTCTGCCTTTCTGTTGCCGATGAGTTGAGGCACTATGGGTACAATTAAGATATATTGCAGGGAAGGGGAGAAGGGAGGGGAAGGTGGGAGAGAAGGGGGGAAATAGTTGGCAAAGGAACAAAAGGCAGGGCTAATGATAACATGAGACCTTGAAATGGGAACGAGGAGGACTGAGAATTCATCTTGCTTCTTGTTCAATCTCCATTCCTCCCTTGACCTCCCCTTTATTTTAGCGTCTCCCCTCTTTTCTGTCCTCTCCCTCACTCGTTCTTTCGGCACCCTATTACAGCAAGTGCTTGTTGTCTTTCATGTGGAGTTCACGGCTGGAAATGATTAGGAACATCAAACCACTGAAGGGAAGCGGAGGGGAGGGAGGTGAAAGAGACGGAGCGAGAGAGATTGACTTCTATATTTGGAAGAAAGAACGCTAATATTATTAATGAACATAATAAGGGGTGATGGCCACTAAAATTCTCTCTGCCTCCTTCTCTCTATCTTTCCTACAAATGTGCACACTTGTGCATGCATACACTCAGTAGGACACATTTGTAGATGTTCCACATTCAAAGCTAAACAATAAACTATACCATAGAGTTACAGCTGTAGCCCATGGAGTTTAACATGCAGACATGTGGTGTGTGTTAGGAAGTTTATCTTTGGGCTGCATCTCATGTTAAAGGACACAGAAGTCGTTGTTCAAGCATTTTCACAGTTTGTTTTTTTCAGTTATGTGTCTGCTATGTTTTACCTCCAGTCGCACTCAGACAAATCCTTCAAATTGAAATGTGTAACTGGAAGATAGTGAATCATCAGCAGCAAAATCTGTTCTAAACTAGAAATCCCCAAGACTACAACCCAGCAGTTATACCAGGTCTGTCACCATTAGCTCTATGTATCAGGAACAAGCTGTCATCTCTTTTCTGAAAACAGGTACAGGAAGAAAGAAGAGAGAGTGGACTGTGAATGGAGGTTAAAAGTGAGGTCAGAGGGAGATAAAAAGCTAGTTACAGGGATGGACAGAGGGATAGAGGATAAGAGGAACACAATGTGGGATGACATCACCTTACTGGACTCTGGAGAGTGATAAGAGACGCCGGGGATTTAGATGGTAGTGATCCTATCTTGTGCAAAGCCCTATGTGGCAACTCTTAACCCGGGTGTGCAATTGTGTGTGCCTACTGTATGTGTGTTTCAGTGTCTCCTCTACCCTCCCATTTAAAGGATTCTCTTCAAAGTGAATCCTGTGGGTCCTGACTGACAGCTGGCCTAATCAGCACTGAAATCGGCCCTATTTTTTACTTACTGTTAAATATTTATAGCCATTAAAACCCTGTCTCTCTGTCTGTGTCCGAGGCCTCAGCGAGACTCACTGTGGCTGGTGCAGCAGCTGCTAGCAACTGATCTGCATATCTGTGAAATGCCATGGGGATTTTATTGTCGCTATCTGCTAACAGAGAAGCTAATGAGGTGCTTAAGGTCAGGTGTCAAAGTTGAAAAGGGAATGTGCACATTCACCACCCACAGAGACGAATAAAAATTGTCACCATATATTCACGGTTGTGGTCATTAAATGCATGGTCTGCACATGATAGAAGCAATATGGCCCACAATAATCGAGGTCCTTCTAAATCAGCGGAGAAGCAAAGTTGTTTTTTGTCAAAGCATAATTAGGGAAATCAACATTGTGCCCCTGTAAATGATCCTTGGTCAGCAATCAAATTCAGACATTCATGCGCTTAATGAGGCTCAACGCTGTTACATTGTTGATGAGCAGTGCAACCTTTCTATTTGATCTATTCCAAAAAATATAGCAAAATACTGTAAAAATGAAGCAAAGATTGCTGAAACAGAGAGAACAAAATGCATGAAAGAACAGCTTTCTCTAGGCCGTCATCTCTTGATTTACACAGTGAGGTCTGCCATATGAAGTGATGATTGTCATTTATTGTCTTCCAGTTGTAATTTTTGCTCCAGAGATGAAGAAAAAAACAGTAATTAAGGAGTGAGAGAGCACAAAGACGGACTGGAGCTGAACCTCAGACGTGGGACCGCTGTCTGAGACTGTCTGAGCTTTTGGGTTTTTGGATGAATGAGAGGATGAGTAATTGAGAGTGAGCAGCCCATGGTTGCTCCGGGGACACCACTCTGGGTAATTTCAAATGCTCTAACTAGCTAAAACAGCAGTGTGTGTTTAGGAGGATGCATCTGTGTTCCTGTTGCAGCATTTCTCTCTCTGTGTGTGTGTGTGTGTGTGTGTGTGTGTGTGTGTGTTGTGTGTGTGTGTGTGTGTGTGTGTGATATATATATATAAATTTTGGGCATTTCAGTGGTTTATCCAATACAAACATGACAAAGAGATGGAGAGAGTGTGGAATCTGTTTTGTTTTTTTTCCTCCACTGAGACACCACAGGATTTTATTTTCTCTTTGATGAGTGTGTGACTCTATGACCATTGTTAAAAGTATATCATTGGGAGCGGGCACTTGGAATTTGAGGGTTAGCATCTTGTTGACGGTTATTGTTTCTAATTTGTATTTTATGTTCAAAGCATGTCTGCATGGAAAGAGAGGGAGGGAAGGAAAGGGGAGAGGGTAAGATGGCTCATACTGAAGCACAAGAATAAACTCCGTCATCTACTCGGTTGGACATCTTTAAGTTTGTGGGCATTGCAAATTAACAAATGTTGTGTTATGACACCTAATCTATGTGTGTGTGTGTGTGTGTGTGTGTGTGTGTGTGTGTGTGTGTGTTTTTCTGCACAGACACAGTGAGCAGTTCTGATTATGAGTATTGATTAGTCCATCTGTCAGAGCAAAAAAGCACACAAAAGAGGAGATCAATAGGTGTGATTTGAACAATCTATCATGAAGACAGCTGCTGAAGGAGTGAAGAAAGTCAATGTCAACATCCTTCAGAGATCTAAAATATTCTAAATAAGATTCTGTCATCAGCAAGACTTCAAAGTCTTATCAAAGTGGAGGCCAAATGTTTAACAGAAGTTAGCGTAAAGCTTTGAACTGGTAGTAAATCGGGTATGTGCTGCTGAGAAAACCATCTGTTATCTTCAAGTTTACATTCTGTGGCTGAGTTTTTTTCTGATAAAGCTGATGTCTTACAGTCTTAAAATAAACATTATTACCACCATCACTATATTAGTCTGAGATGTTTAGACAAAGTTTTCCAATCTGGTACCAACAGGCAAAAACTCCTGCCCTCTCAATAACATGGTTCAAGTTGACACGCAAATAGAGATACACACAATACCTTCTAAACGTGCTACACATAGGTTCAGGCTTATCCCTGTTGATTGCACGGCTTCGCTCTACTAAACCAAAATAGTGTCTCTAAGCCTCTGTAGCTCTCCACTCATTTAGTCATGCTTCCTGGATGTGATCCCTGAGGCCATGGGACATTTTCAACATGGCCCCATCAGTCACCATGTTAACAGTAAGCTCTAACAATAGGGACAATGGAAGGAAATTAATTGACACCAGACTTCAGCCAAATAATGCATAATTTTGGTTGTGGCGGGTACATTTCTTTAAAAGCCACAATGTTACCACGTCACCATTTAGCCTTACAAGTGGGGCTGGGCCATAATTCAATATCATTATTACTTTCAGTGAATCATGATGTGATTATATGGTCGTATTATTTACTATTGCAGTCCACTATCCAAGCAAGTTGTGAGTGAAAACAAACAAAATTATTCACTGAAGGTAAAGAGGTTTTTGTTCACACATTCGACGAGTTTTGTCCAGTGTGAAATATAGCATTAGCTTTGTAATGTGCTAATTTGAAAATCATGCTGGTAAAACTGCAAAGCAACTTGGGAATTTCTGGATGTATCAATTCACTGTGGCCACTAGACAAAAAAATAGTTTTGTCTAGTAGAGTTTTCTTATGAGGTGCACACTTGTTTGAGAGAAGAACCCAAACATGAATCACTGAAAAACCACAAACTTCTCTTTACCACTCCCCACTATCCACCAAAAACTCAAAACATGGCAGATAAAAATGGCTGACCTCATTCAAACACAGAGGTAAACTCCAGAAATCATTTGTCACTGCCACAATGATTTCTTGTATCTTACGCCTACGGCAGTGCCACGGTTAGGGTATTGTTGTAAGTTGCCATATGGAAGCCTTTAACTCAAAGACTTATTACATTATTTATCTATTACTATCTCTGCCCAGGGGCTAAGAATACAATGAATCTAGCCAAACTTGAGTTAAAGGATTCTACACTGACATGTTTCCAATTCAAACTAAATCACAGGTTTATAAAGTAAATCTGAGTGAAACCAAGTCCCCCTCTGTGGAGCAGCAGCAGGCTCTTTGTAGATGCATACAGACTTCCAGGCTAGCCTGATTTTCTCCATATAAACATTTATGTTTCAGTGTCATTTTATTTCTCGGTCTGTAAACCAACATGCAGCTATGTGGGAGGTTTGCACTAATAAGGCAGAGTGTGTTTATCATTATAAGTAACATAGCTAGGCTAGCTTTATTTGTGAATCACTAAAACACTTTTTCTGCCCTCCAGAAATGGTCAAACCAAGATCCAATACTCATCTGACAATATTAGTTTCGGGGACTACAAAAACTCCCTGTCTATGCCCATTTGTGTGTCTGTGTGATCAAATCAATGTGAGTCTTAAGGGTCAAAGGTGAACCAAACTTCCAGCTGCGCCTTTCTTTTCTTCACCCCTAGAGACAAGTGTGTGAATGTGTGTTTGTGTGTGTGTGTGTGTGTGTGTGTGTGTGTGTGTGTGTGTGTGTGTGTGTGTGTGTGGTGTGCGTAACAGGTCACCCATGATGGTTCATGAATGTGTCACTGACAAAATAGGAGAGAGTAACACCTGTTATCTTTGTACAAAAGGACAATCTGTTTTCAAGAATTGATTTCAGGGAATCAAATGGAAATCTGTGTGACACTCCATGGTTTAGCAGGATTAATCTCACTTGATGAATGGCAGATCAGCACACAGAACAGATTTCTCTCTCTCTGCTTTTTACACCTACATACACCTGAAACCTTTGTCTACATGTGTAGTTTCTCCCTCTTTCCCTTGTTCTGCCTGAGGTCAGACATTTGGCGACCTCCACCTCAGGGAAGTGACAATAGTAAAAGATAGCAGGAGCACCCCTTGAGCTTTGAGCTTACATCTGGTGTTGAGTTGCTCTGGTAGTTGTTGACTGCAGAGAGGCAGAGCAGCTCCAGACCAGAGGTTCTGTGTGTGTTTGTGTGTGTTTGTGCACAGTTTTACACAAAGTCTGCACACTTCAACAGTAAAGCAGAAAACAAAACAATGTGGAATGTAATCCTATAGTGTCCGTGTATTAAAGCAGTCACATCTTCAGGAAGAATATACACAGTACATAGCATTGATAAACAAGGGTGAAAAGTAGGTCAGGATAAATAAGTAAACCACTGTAAGGACTGTATATGACAGCCACATGTGATAGGTCACTCGCTCTTTGTTCCTGCAAACACGTACACATATAGCCGTGCAACCACAGGCATATTTTAACACCAGTGATTATTAGACAAATTGAGAGCTCCATAAATGAAAAAAAGGCAGATTTACACCGAAACAGACATGAATTAAATGTGAGATATTTAAATAAGCTACTTAAGACAGTTGGCCTTTCAAAACCCTTCAAAACATTTTACTCAATAAAAAGTAAGTAAAAATAGCAAGTTGCCACACAGAGCAAGGCAATTCTTCTCAGCTCTCATAAAGGCAAACAATCAGCTAATGAAGTAGAATAGCACACAATCAGCTTTTGGGCAGTGCTGTGGGATATGACCATATGCTCTGTAGCTCCATGTGACACTTTTAGTTAAATGATTCACAATACAAACATTTACATTTTTCAAAGGTGTTCTTGCCCGCTGTTGATGCCTCAGTATCGTTGCTCCCCTACAGATGTTTGTATTTTGAATGAATGCAGGCATCTGTTAGTGGTAGACGAGATCTGCACCAACGGTAATAACGTATAACCGAAACTCATGTGCATTCATGCGTGTCTCATCGTTTTTTCGGCTACAGCACTGTATGTTACTGTGCACAACCTTGACCTTTTGCATTTTCTGTAGTCATGTGTAAGATAACAGTCAACCAACATGCAGCAAAGCTTAAAGGCTGCTAATATTGGACCTCAGACTGACAATGGAGCTAAGTTGATTGTGCAGTTAGGAGTCACAGGCAGCTATGATAACTGGATTACCCTCTCATTGACCTCGACCTGAACCATAGCCAGAGTCAGAGATGGGTCACCCGCTTGGTGACTGTTGAGAGAAAAATATAGAGGTTCTTCTGTCTGCGTTAATGCTCATTAGCATCAGGGTCGACGTTCAAGATGAAACTTAACACGGTTAGCAAATGTAATGTTGAGAAGGCTAAACTACATGGGTCCCGTGCAAGACCCTGAAGGTCACGAACTCCAGCAGCTATGCATGGTGTGTGTTGCTGATTTAAAGACAAATGAGTGCAGTTAAAACACATAACTCTCATTAACCCACACACACGCGCAAAGACACACACACATGCACACTATGCACTCATACTGACAGAACTGCTGAATGGTCAGCTTGCAGTCAAAGCAATCACATCTTAATGAATTCTATTGATTCAATTTATTCTGCTGAAGGTTCAGGAGCCAAATCCTTGTCTGTTCTACACACACACGCTGACACACACACATGTGCCTACACTATAACTAAGTTCTGCCTAATTGACCCACAGAGACACAAAATGCCTCCATGTGTATGTGCGGGAGGAGGATATTAGACACTGCGATTACATATTCATACACAGCCTGGGGGGGTGAAAAACTAGCTTATCCTTGTTAAATTAATTTCCTGACTCTGCACATGTGAGGTGAATATGAGGAAGTAGTGAGAAACACAGTCCGGATTCCTAAAGCACCTGTTAAATCACAGTTCGTGTGGGACCAAAGCCTGATACCCAGAATTTGGGCCCTGCTTAGAAGAGGCAGCCAAGTTGTTCTCGGGATAAACCGTTCTGTCTAAAGCTACTTTAGCTGCTTAAATCATCTTTGTCTTTCGCTGTTGTTTTTACTTTATTCGGTACTCACGGTTTTCATCTCCTCTCATCACTTTCTTGAGAGAGGATTAAAGTTAATTGTCCCTTTGGGTCGGCAACTTTCCCTCTCATTTGTTTCTCTGTCCCTTTGATTTCAGCGCACACAAAAGACAGTCAGTGTGGACAGTGATGGCTCTGGCAAACAGCAGGGAACCTATCAGATTAAAGTGAGCACCGGAGGCCTCATAAAACCCAAAACACACTTGGTAAACCAGGTTGTCAGTGATGTAGGGCACTCATTAAAGCCACATTCATGTGCACAGGGCTAGCGCACATGTGCGCAGTCTTCCTCCCCATTATGATCCCATCCTCCACAGCTAGCTCAGCCAACTGGAATTTCCAAGAAAAACAGGTTGGATAGGCATGATGCAGCCCTGGGGTCAGAGACACAGCCAACTCCTGCAGGGAGCGAATCAGGCAGGGATGAGGAAAAGGGAAAAGAGAGAAAAAAAGAAGAGGGAGAAGGGGGTTTGCGTTGCACACCTACAGACGTGTGGAAAGAAGTCTTAAATCAGCTGCACGTCCGCACTTCATCAGTCAGCTCACTGGGAAATGACTTCTCAACACAAAGACCCACTGCAAGCACTGTACAGCACAGTAGTAGCTTCAAACACAAACACTGGAGACATGAACTGGGCAGACAGGGCCCGAGCCACAGATTACTCCATTGTCTATAATAAAAAACTATAAGAGCACACCACAGGTATTCAAAGGAATGTTGAACGCTTACACAGTTGCTTTATCTGAATGTTGGGAAAATGAAAATCTTAATTGCTCGAACAGAGGTGAAGAAGCGGAGATAAGCTGGGATGAAGATTAATTTAAAGTTGAATAGTTTCCACGTAGAGAGACTTTAGCTTCAAAGAAAGAAATAATGAGACTCCAGTGACTCTGATTAATTGAGGGGCCTTTTCTATCTTCATCACTTCATCGTTCCTGCTATCTGTATCTCTGCTGCTTTCATTCACTGTGCTGAATCATTAACACAGCGTCCCTGACGTCATTACAGCATAGGAGAAAAAAAAAACTGTACTGATTACCTCATGCATAAAGTTTTAGCTAAATTATGTTCATAGTAGATAGGAAAACTATCTCCACAAGAAATGTAGAAAATGGTTGGTTGTAGAAAAAGTTGGATGGATTTTATAATGTCTCTGGCTCAGTCAGCGGAGACCGGCAGCAACACAGATGATATTTCCAGCATTTCCGAGTCCACGTCTCAGTGGACACGATCAGCTGCACTCTGCTGTGCAAGTTATGATGCACCTGTCACTGCATTCCCAGAGAAAAAGAAAGAAATAGGTGTAAGCCCGAGTCAGGACTGAAAGGGATGAAAGAGAGATTCTACTAATGGGTCTGATACTGAGAGATGAGGTGATGATGTGCCAGTGAAAGTGCCGCATACAATATGTCTCAAGAGGAATGGAAATTGTTAGGATAAGAGGTGTGTGTGAGGTGGATAGCAAAGGGAGGGAGAGAGGGAGCTGAACTAATGTGGTGTTTTGGAGATGTGAAACAGAGGGTTTAGGAGGACAAAGCAAAGGGGAGACAGGAAGTCAAAGAGAATTAACACTTTGCCCAAAAAAGATGAATATTATACTATTTATGGTTTCAGGAAGTGTGCATGATGGAGAATGTACATTCTGTGACTCTTCTTTAGATGTCTATTTTGGCATCATTTTCACCCATGAAGGAGGAGAGGACAGGCGATGAAGGTTGAGAGGTTTAGCTGGGAGTTAGATGGGAGATTAGCGTAAAGTCACGAGGTAAACAGACCTCCAACACAGTAAGCCACGGGGTTCAAGGTAGGAGGCGCTGACTAAGATGCACTAAGCCACACAGTAATGGGAAATGATGGGGTCCCAACTATCACATGGCTGGTCACACCAAGGCTGCCTGGGAGAAGGGTGAGAGGGTTGCGGTAGATTGGGGGTGGCGCAGATTATTACCCAGATCAAAGCCACGTTTGAGTGGATTTAGGTTTCACAAATGGGAGGGGAACAGGGGCAGAGTGTAAGACGAAGTGAGGGCGGAGATCTGAAGATACAGTAAACAGCATTTCAAAGAGGTTAAAGTAGCCTTGCTAAACCATAACCTAAATCTTGTTTTCCAAATGCTTTCAGTCATTATGCACATCAAGTCCACATTATTAATTAAAAATGTTCTTACATATGCTATTTTTCCTCTGTAACTAAACCACTAATACGGCATTTACTATTTCTTTCAGCATGCACCTGCTATGACAGATTTGCATCCCGCTGCCCCCCATTTCCCAACCCCCACTTTCATGCATTGCTGCCAAAAACAGCTTCTGCCCATACTGCCTCTCTGTTTGCTTACCCTTTAATGTATTTACTTGACCTCCAAGAGGCATCCACATGATGGTGTTTTTCTCACCCCCCCAAACTCTCCCCTCAGCTCAGATAGCAGCTTTGTACCTTAGCCAGCAAAGCTTGCTGTCACCAGGGTCACATTTAGCACAGCTCAGCACTTACAGAGGAGAATCACAGAGGGACAACTGATACAACTGCAAGAAAAAGAAGTGGGATAAGATACAATGGCCGAAAGAGAAAGGTAGAGGTAGAGGGATGAAAATGAAAGAGGGATGGAGGTATACAAAGCTATTCCTGTTGTCTTTAAAGTTTTTTCTTTCATTACAAACACTGTGCACACTGCTTGCCCCCTGTGGATTAACTATACTGACTTGACCCACACATACATACACAATAAAGCTCTAACTTATATGCATACTTAAACATGCATGAAGGTATATGTGAAGACTCACACACTGCCTCTGTTTCCACATCATAACAGTGATTTAGCTTCTTTTTAATCTATAATGTTAATTACAAAGAAAAAGTAACATCAGTGTGGACCGGATGTTCCACTTGGTAGCAAGCCCCCAGCATGCAGAGAATTGCCTCCATGTGAAAAGGTAAACATCCCTCCTGTGTCTCTTGTGAATGAAGCATGAAAGGAGAGCGTTTACACTGAAGGAAAAGACAGCAGCTTCTTGGACGATGTAGAAACAAAATGCCCCTGTAAACTTCTATCTCAAACACATTGCTCCCCGAGGGGCAAGTCAAAACAGGCCTGTCAAACCCAGTTAGCTGGCCACTACAGACGCACAATGGTGCCTTGTATGCGGGGGCCAACCAAAACGTTCCCCAGGTTCCCCCTTGTTGGCCCATCTCTGCACTGAATGGGTATTTCCCTTTAAACATGCTTCCTTTTTAAACCTCCACTTCCTTCTTATCAATTCCTCCTCTGCTCTTTGAGTCCCTTTCGATCCTTGTCACCTCAATCTCATCTTTAGGGCCTCTCGCTATCTTTAGCCCTCCTGTCTCCTGACTCGGTTTTATTGGCAATTTGTCCCCACTGGATTGAAGTCTTAAGGCAATGTGTGCAATATTCTTTGCTGAGAGTAAAACCTGGATAGCCTGGGTAATTGCCTATTTAACTGCAATGATTTGTTTTCCCTTTGCCCACTTTTCTCTTTTATTTAATTTGGTTGCAATCCCTCTCTGCTTTGGAATTTTAATCCTTCTATCCAACTCTATCTTTGTACATGCTTCTGCATTTCAGGTATGTATATTTTTTAATTTGCAGTTTTTCTTCTGTTTTCTGTTTTTGGTTACAGTTTACTGTCCATTATTTCACAGACAGGGTGTGTCGCATTCATTTCTGGATGTTTTTTGCTACAGTCCACTCTCATTTTGGTTTTGACCAAGGAAGAGAACCCAAAAATATTTCTGGTTGATTTTTATTTTATTTCAGTTACTTTGGGGTACACTGTGTTTCCTCTGCTGTGCATTAAATTCAGCAGCGGTGGCACCGCACTGCTGCAAATTTTAAGAAAATGGGGCAGATAATCTTCAGTGTCATTGTCTTCCCAGAAACACGTGCACAAGTCATGTGTGTACTTTAATCTTAATAAACATTTAAGCTTGTTATGTTTCTGAACTGCAGCCAGCTCTGAAAGTGGAAATGGTGGGGTGGGATGGTGTTGTGGTTTGTAAATGGACCACAAACCAAAATTGAGTCCAACTTCTGCTGTTCCAAAAGGAGAAAACACACACATACAGCACACATGCACCACATACACACTGTAAACAATGGATTTCTGTGATGAACAGATGGAAATGTTCAGTTTTGTTCCGGATTTTCCACATATTTCAGCTTTATTTCTGATGTCTTCTTCACAAAATTCTGGTTCTGCAGTAGCTTCAGTATTACAGTTCCTACAGTTGTGTGGTTGGTCAGGGCTGAAGATTAAAAGCCTTGAATCATTTGAGCCTTTTTCTCAACAGTCTTTTACTTCAATCTATATGACATTAACAAGGTTGTGAAATATCTACATGTACCTTTTAAAAAGCACACAACCCAAAACTGCTGCAACTGATGCCATTACTAATATGAAAATGTGTGACATCATCTGAACGTAATGGACAAAAGAGCAGCCAAAAAAGCCTTTTAAAGCAGGAAGAACCCTGTTAAGCCTTCAATTCTTTCTCACTCCTATCCCTGCCAGGTCTTTTTTATCCCCAGTGTTTTTAATCTTTGTTTTTCCTCTTTTGTCTTTTGCTTCCCACTCTCCTCCTCCCTCATTTTCTCCATACTCCAGCCAGTGCCAGCCTCCACTCCCTTTGTTCTCCACTAGGTGTGGCCGATGACAGAAGGCTAGGGGGCAGTAAACTCAGGCATTGCTCTAACACTGCTTCACTGATTCGCCGCTTTGATGCTCTCGCTAATCTCCAGCACTCACTGTGGCACATACTGGCACAGGGCTACACAAGCTGTGACTACACCACACACATGCATACACAGGCCTGTGCACACACTAGTGCTGTGAACAAAGGATAAGGGCACAAACAGGCTACAGTATGCACAGTGACAGCAAGCAGGATCACAAAGACATACACAGAGTTCTAAAGAGGACACTTGCAAACTTATACATATCAGAACAATTTCTGTACAAAACAATAAAGCAAAATCTGATCTTTCCAATCAGCACAATGCATATTGACAACTCATATTTGGGCTTACAACAGCAGATCACCAGCTGCAATGCGCCTTCCATTAAAGAACTGGCTCCATCAGTAGATACTGTGTTTCCCTCGCTCAGTGTTTCGTCCAGAACAGCGAACTGAGCAGTGTCAGGTTCAGAAAACAAAGAATCAAAAAAGGCTGAATGGACACACACACACACACACACCCAGATGAAGCTGATTACTTACTGATGATGATTAGTCATCTTCATTGTCTGTGATTGGGCCTTAAAATAAATGGCAGTTATACAGAAACATAATTCACAATAGAGCTGACTTCTCTCTTCCTCTACTGATACAAATATACATATCACAAAGAAGGATATGCGCTTAAAGAATTCTATTGCAACATGAGATATCTGCCATTTGAAAACACTCTCTAAAAAAGTTATGACTAATATTGTGAATAATGGAACAACTGCTAGGACACCACGACTGCACTGGTTTTACTGGAATATGAGGAAAATTTGCCACAGCTGGAAGCTAAATGGATTTTTGTGAAACAGAAAATATGAGCGCACTATGAGTCATTATTTCAGGGCACAAAATGTGTCACCTGACATCCTCAATTCAAGTCTTTATGCTCTTATTTGCCTTTTGGTAGATGGGTATTTTAGATATTGAATTCTCTGTCCAAGATCATTGCAACAGCAGAATGTAAATCCTGTTTTTGTGGATTCTATCTTTAAACTGAAGTCCAATTATCAAAGTCAAGAGAGGCTCTGTTTACTACATACCCACCATTTGTATCTGGCCCCTTTGTTTGTGTTGTTTGTTTTGTTATACATATTATTTTCCTGCCAATAGATCCTCCTCAATGTTACACATTGGACCTTTAAGTGCCTTTACATACTAAACTCTAAATTCTAAACTATTATTGAAACAGCTAAATTGAATATAATTGAATTCATATTTATGTTTTTGTCATACTGTCTGAGCCATTTTGGCCCTTCACTTGATCCTGATGAGCCCATGCACGATCAAGCCAAATGTTCTAAATACAAGGAAATAATTCTACATTTACAGTATGCCAAGTTTATGATTGTATACTATATGAGGGAAGCTAAAATCAGCCAGGAAGATTACACACAATCAGTGCATCATTGCTACATGGCACTACAAGAATGTTTTCATTAGACCGGGTCCCCAGGCAAGATGAAGTGTATGACAAAAAGAAAGGTCCAGGCAGAACTGCACAACAATAAATCATTCCTGCTCAAGTTTAAGTCCCTGTCATTACCCCTGGGTTCAGTTTTCTCCATATCCCTGGCAAGGGAGTGAGTGTTGGATGAAGAGCAGGACTAGATGAACTTGTCAGCATTGTGTTAGGTAGTCCTGTCCCTTTCTGACCTGTCTGCATCACGTACTAGTCTTTGCAGCCTTCAACACACTCCGCAGCTGCTATAAACAAGGCTCTAGGCCAGGTGTATCAGGTGACTTCCCAGTCAAACCCTACAGAGGGATTCAGCTTTACTGGCATGAGTTAATTCAACAATGATGAAACACAGCCAAGTAGAGCACCATGGTTTTGTCATTGTTGAGTATTATTGAATGTTTGCCTT
This sequence comes from Dicentrarchus labrax, assembly GCF_905237075.1. Lineage (NCBI taxonomy): Eukaryota > Metazoa > Chordata > Actinopteri > Moronidae > Dicentrarchus > Dicentrarchus labrax. Next base: position 18,425,605 of record NW_026136705.1, on the reverse strand, counting down.
ACATGGGGTTTGAAACAAACCCAAAGACGAAAGAGAAGCGAAGAGTTAAGAGTTGGATGAGAAGACGCGTTCTTCTCATCACGCTGGACCACCCGGCCTGTGGTCTTTGATCCAAAACATGAAGATGGCTGATTAAAGCCCTTCTCGAGATCCATTCTCTGTACACGCACGTCGCAGAAGAGCAACCTTACCTGGTCATGTGTCCTTACCGATAACCGTTACCAAACACAGGAGACATGAGCGGAGTGAGGGAATTAAATCAGTCACTCTTGTATTGTGTCTGTATAGATCCAAAATGTCCAAATGTACACTTTCAGCTATTCAGGTATTTACAGCAATCAGTATTGATTTTACAGCGAAAAGGGACTAGTGCGCTTGATAAGCAATTTTAATACTGACATTCATTCTTTTATTTTAATGTAGCAAATCCTTGAACTCAGAGGTCGGATGTGCAATACCTAAATTTGCTTTAAAAAAAGAAAAGACGGTTGTTACCTTGTTCCTATATGTCTGTTTGACATAGATAGCTGACCTAAATCACTGAATTACAAGGCAATTTGACATTGCCACATGCCATTTAAATGTGAGATACAGGGGGAATTTTTTCAGAATAACTGTAACATTTGAATTTTACGGTGAGCTGACACCATGAAGATGACCAGATTATGTTCCTCGGGCTGAATGTAATGTGAACAAGGACATAAGTTCATGTTTTCCTAGTTAACTGAGGAAATAGAAAAAAATATATGTGTATAAAATCATTAAATTTAATTTATAAAATTAAATTAGCTTTGCCTGATCCTTCAACTTTTACCCTGTCCTTGATTACTTTGTGGCTTAGGGGTGGATTTCCAGTCTCTTGGATCGGACGCAGTGGTGTGAGACAGTATTAGAACCAAGACAGGAAATGATGCGATAAACGAGGAAGTTGCCACTATTGTTGGGACCGAAAACGGAAGTTCTGCTTAGAACGATATGCTCAGGAACTGGATTTCTATGCAGGAATCACTCAAGAAAGCACATGGAAACACCAAACACACACACAACTTCACACACTCGTAGTCAACAAAACTATGCTAAAATTGACATATCCTTCAAGAAACTTCCTTCAAGGACTTCATATTTTGCATTTGATTTCACATCCAGGTCTGTAGTTGCTTTAAGGTGTTTTTGATTGATAAAGAAGGGGAAAAAAAGCCGGCACAACGATTCTATGACAGGGCTATTAATTGACTTTCCTCATGCTTTGTGATGTAACAAGGTGGAAACACTGAGATCATAACTTAACATACTAATAAACAAAGCCAACAATGAGTTTATCACCAAAGTAACACACTGTGAAACTCTGACAAAGAATGAATCACAAGTACAAAAGCATGATCATATATACAAAAAATCTTTTTATAGGAGAAGGCCTGTGATTTCTGGCTACAGAATAACACGTTTATCTACAGAGGCAGAATAATCTGTGTCTGGATAAGTAGCGACTTGTGCTTCTTCTAAAGCTCACATGTGGACAAACAGCAATGTCTTTATTCACGTTTTTTAAAACTCCAGATTCAAGATCTGAATCCGACAGCTATTCTGATCTGACTCAACAATCCCTACAGTTTACTGAAATGCATGTCACACCTCTCCTCCACAGATTCAGTTACACCTTTTTACAGTAACGCCCCAGGAAAAAACATGCACATGCCCCTACTATGCTTTAACCCCCCACTACCAAAAACGTGACTGAAATGTTTTTTTTTCTTTCATTCAAGACTCTATGTTGCATAGCATTTATTTACACATCTAAGCTGTGCTTAAATTCCAGCCATCCCAAAGCCTCTCACACAGACAGAGAGACAGACATGTAGGAAATATAACTGGCATGCACAGCATGGAGCCATCAAATGGCTTCAAGCTATCCCATGTTGTGCTGCGTTGAGCATGCTCTCTTTGTACGTCTCTTTCTTTGGCTGTCCTTTACTCTAACAGATTTCTATTCGCCAGACAAACCTCATTATGACCGAGGACAAAACGGATGCTTGTCAATCAGAACATGATTAAATGGGATTTTTGCTGCTACCCACAGCGACAGACAAACTGTGTGTGTGCACATGCGTGTGCAAATGTATGGGTATATTTGTATAAGTGAGCACCCGACAGTGACAGCCAGACTGTATAAGGCGTAAGGGAATAGGTATGAAAACCAATCTCTACCAGCCATGACCAAAGCTCTGTAAAATAATAAAGAAGAAAAGCTTTGCAGACAGAGGCTGAGATGAAATAGTCCTTTCATTGGTTCATTATGGGCGCCGACTCACAGGAGAACACATCTGGATTACTCATACAGCCTTAATCAAACAGCTGGCCGCGACCGGTTCAGAAGGAGACTACAAGGTTAATTTATGTCAGCGTGAGTGTTTGCGTGTGTTCTTTCATGTGCATCTCATTTACAGTCAGCTTCATACTGTAATGTGGCTAATTGTGTAAAAATTGATGTTTCCACTATGGTGAAAGTCAACTTAGAGATGGTAGAGAATGCCCCCTGATGTGACCGTCTCCTCGTTTGTTACTATGGCAACATGATAGTCACACAGACAGACTGTGCCGCTCACAAAAGCTCATGGGAGGGAACTGGGTCAGATACTATTAGCAAATGTATTTCATTTCCTTTGGTTGTTTGTTTTAACTCGCTTAGATGCCACATGGGTTTAAATACTAATAGGAAAGATGGGGATATTTCATTTAGGGATATTTTGTCTGACACAATTCTGTGATAAACTGTGAATCTTGTACTACAACAAACATGAACTTCAAAATTATTAGCAACAGATAGGCTCCATGCTCCTTCACAGTGTGTAATCAATGTAGCTGTTTTTCTATTCCTTGTTCCATCTTGCTCTCGTTATTCGAGGAAACAGTGCAGTTAGTACATAATATAAACCAAACCTGGTGTTTGCTTGTATCCCTACCTCTCTATGAGCTCCATATCCCCTTGGGAAAATGTTTTGATTGCTGTGTTGACAATGCATAGCACACTATACAACAGCTTCTGCAGTGTACATAATATTCTTGACCTCCTCAGTCACTTATTCAAAGGAACTACAAGGTTGTTTGAGGACTGATCCTTACAGTTTTGAAACTCTAAATCAAAGGGCCTCTCTCAGCATGGGGCGTGTGGTGAAGGAATGAGATACGAAACAGAAATGTAACACAGCTTTGATTTCATCAGATGATTTTGAATTTTGGCACACAAGGACGCTTAACTTTCCTTGACAGAAGACTCTCTCTTCAAACAACCTGCTCCTATCAGCTCAGGCAACACACAGCCAGGAAGAACTGAACGGGTTGATTTGTCATCAGAGTTCGGGAGCGAGAGAAGTCTTTGAAGCAAGGGCAATTCCAGGTAATGATTTCCAGAGTGGTTAAGTTCAGAGAGATGGGGAATAAGTCTGGTACTTGACTTACCAAGGTTAGAGCTATACACTGCAATGCACATGTACTCTGAATAACACAGACAAAGGCTACAGCAAGAAGAGACATCGTATAAACACCCAGCTTTGGTGCTTTGATGCCTTGTGTCTGGTTTTGGGAGGGTGGTCTTCTAAACTGCCCCCTTCATACCAGCACATGATCAATAGGCCTGTAAATGTTTTAGCGCTGGCGCTACAAGGGGCATAAAATATTGAAGCGACAGAGTGAAACACAACCTTGTGGGATGAGGGAGGCTTTGTGTGTGTGTGTGTGTGTCTGTGTGTGTGTGTGTGTGTGTGTGTGTGTGTGTGTGTGTGTGGGTGGGTGTGTGACGTATGTAGAGGGGGTTGGGGTAACACTAGAGAGCCAGTCAGCATTATAAACTACCCTATCAGTCACTCTACACCAGTGTTTGTAAGAAGAGTGGAAGAACGATAGGGAAGAGAGATTGTAAATGTCAGAGAAATTTAGCCTAAAACTCTTAACTTGCTTAAATTGATCTTTAAGTTGGCAAAAGTTGGTTTTCTGATAATCTCATCAATAACACTTGTCTCTCTCCTCACATGACTACACATAGAAATACACACAAACACAGGAGATTCAAGGAGATTACGTATTATTTGTTTACATATAAACTATTACGTAGCTCAAACTCTGGCTTCCCATTCAACAACTGATGACAAGAGAGATTACCTTTAACTACTCCTGTTTCTCCACTCACAAACACTCCACTCAGCTCAGGCTCCACATGTTTTACTTGAACGTATACATACAAAATGAGCTCAAATCCAAACATGTCTGCTCATACACTAACAGCATGCACTGCACACGCATACTTCAGGTGACTTCAAATGCAACCTATTGTGCGGAAGCAGAGCTGGCCTCAGGTTACGATGGGTGTTAAATGACAACTGGGCATGAGTGACTGGAAGTTGGGCCTGAATGTGAGTCCAACTTTATGACAGGAGTAACATGATAGGCTGCGTTTATGACAGAAGAAACGGATCTCGGCTCAGTAGGAAGCTTGGCAGAGGGAGATTAAATCAAAAATTGACGATTTCAAGGAAAATTCTCGTTTATTAAAACTTGGATCTTATTTTTGTAGTTTTAGCCATCTTTCCTACTGGTTATGATAACATTTAATATTGCTACAGCAAAGACTGGAAGGGCAAGAAACATGAGCAGTCAAACAGATTAGACAGGTTATAAACAATCCCCCAGGTTAGCCAAAACAAGGGCAAGCAATACAACTATGACAATAATAAGTTCTAATAAACCTGAATTTTCCTTTAACCTAAGAAATGAGCAAAGAAATAAGGGTGTGAAACTCCTTTTGTTGTTAATGTCCAAGTATTTCCCAATCTATGGACTTTCCTTTAACCCTTTCCTTTAACCCTCTTAACTTGCGTGACCCTGTGACACCCTCCGAAACACAGGAACATGTTCATATTCTCAATTCTGTGGTTGTGAATTTTCTTTACCTTTTTGGTTGCTTTTTACACTCACAATTGTTATTCCTCTGTTAACAACTCACCAGATGACAGATGAAAGCCAATATCTAGCACTTTAGAGAGTAAAAATTTCACTGATGCCAATGCATGACATCCTCTAGAAAATGAGTTTACACAGGCATTATGGCCATGAAACCTAATCAGCACATAAATTACCGCAAAATGTTACAATCCAAGAAAAACCGGAGTTCCAAAGTTTTTCCAGTAAATGGCAGGATTATGTAACAGGAGTTTTGTCTAAAGGGTTTCAGTCACCCTCACTTTCCTTCTGTGTGTGTGTACATTATGTGAGAGAGACAGGGCTGACAGATGGCTTAGGGTCCAAACTCACCACCTCGCGTGAGTAGCGGGCCTCAGACCCAGCTCTCACCCCAGTCTTTGCCCTGGGCCCAGGCCTTAACCCAATCATGGGAATGGATAAACCAGACACACATATGTGGATATTTACATACATCTGCTAAATCTATCCCTTAAGGGAGATAGGATTGAGAGGATGAGGCAGACAGACAAATAGATTGACATGAGGGGCGGAACAAACCAAGACCAAAGAGACTGGAAAATATAAATTCATAAACACTGTTTTCCTCAGGTTTTTTTTACCATCTCTAAACCAGATCATAGTCCTCTCCTTGTCCTTGTCCCCTCTTCAATTCCCTGTCCCTGCAGCAGTTAGTTGCTGCAAATTGAGACCAGTAATTAGGCTAATTTACTCACAGCTGACTCACCCTAGAGGTGGTCAGTATTAAACTGTATGCCAGATGGAGAATACAGTGCTGAGATCATTGTTGATAATTCACTTTTTCCCACCATTCAATACATGAACACTGAGTGATGGAAGATGTGAGAGTGTTCGTGTGGCGTTGTGTGATTGCTTCCAAGTGTGCGAGTGAAAAAGCAAAAGAGAAAATGAGGCAAGGACGGCCAAAATATTCAGCCACTTATCACAAATTCGTTTTTTACTTAAAAGGACATTTTTCTTGGTAAATAAATAAACCACCAATGGACCGAAAATGACTAATTCAGATTGTGATGAGTGGAAAAATGGATGTTGTATGTATGCAAATGATTGGAAAGAATAGCAAAATACTGGCACTAAAGAACCAATGCCACTGCACCACCCTGATCTGATATGCAGCCAACATCCAGCTACACTCCTGTCCACATTCTTCTTCGCAGAGAAATTAGGCAAACAACTGCTACACTGCCAACTTTATCGTGACAAAAATGGTCCGAGGAGATGCAGTGAGAAGGGAAGAATGAGGGGAGGTGCCTCATGTTATTATAGTAGCTGTAATTGATCAGGACATTGTAGTGAGGTGGGGGTGGGGGGCACTGACGTTAAAAACAGGGAGTAGTGGGTTACATAGGATTTTGACCTAACCTCAGAGACCCTGCAGGGAAATACTACACAGACCCATGTGTGTACACAGAGACCCTGAGGTTTACTGCATGTATAAACATACCGCATATACTGTATATGGTGGTTTCATTATTGAACTCATGCATGTATATGTCTGGCTCAGCACACAGGTACGATAAGACAGACAGAGTGAGGAAGAAGAGGAAGAAGAGGAAGAAGAGGAAGAAGAGGAAAAAGAACAGACCCAGAGACGCAGACAGTGCAGACTATTTGAGACCTGTCCACAGTAAATCACAGTAATAGTTCTCTTTGAAAATTCCCATAAGAGAGGATCAGCAGAGGGACGCCGCTGGCCAGCTTAATAGCACAGATTAAATCTCTATAGCTGGACTATAAACGTACGGCTCTCTGTTTCCATAGGTCTGCTATAGCCTGCATCTCACATTACCTCTGTCCCTGCTCTGTGGTCTACCGGCTAACCAAACCTGACTCCTAACTCTAACTCCTTCTTCTCCAAGGTGGTGTTCAGATTAAAGCAGAAGGTCCTAACCAGGGGTCCAGACACCACAAGGGTAGCTTGATGGGACACTGAGGGGTCCACAATCAGATGAGGAAAGTTTGTCACTTATATTTCGGTTTCTGGAGATTAGAACAATGACACAATAAAGAAGGATGTCTGTTTTGATCGTGTCAGGACACCCACTGTTACCTCTCCACTTGATTCGCTTCTAAATTCAGCGCAGTTGCTAAAGTTGGAATTGTCATATGACACTCTTGGGCCCAAAATACTCTTTCACAAAAACAATGAATATCAAATAAACAGCTGTAAAACAATGACAAACAAAAGTTCCATCATAATTTGATCCATTAGGTCCAATAAAAAATTAAACGTGATCATATCATTATACTATTTTTGTGCCAGTAATATGTGCAAAGATCAAGTCTCTAAAGGACTCTAATGTGCATGTGCTATGGGCCCAAAAGTGCAAAAGCCTGAACAATGCACCCATAATTCACTTCCATTGGAATGTGCCATCTGTATCTACATCTCCACTACTCTATGAGAATCAAGCCAAAGGACCAAAATGAACAGTTACTACCAACAGTAGTTTCCCCAAATAGTAAATAATTTCCACAGAAGATTACATGGAATGAACACTATACTACATATACACTTATATAAAACTCCACAGTTCTGGTCTTCCATAAAAGCTGCAATGTCTGCAATATTAAGTAAACTCTACATATATCTGATATAAACATGATATCTTTCCTACATCCTATGTCATAACCAATATAGGATTTAAGTTTTGTGCCCATTTGGGTGGACACTAAACCTGGCAACTCCTGCATGTAAAAACTCTGCTCTGCATTCTTTCACCTATTTCTTTTCACATAAACTGGCGTCAGCCTTTGTCCGTCCAACGTGAATATGAATTTGGGTGGAAGTTGCGGCTAAGCCTCAAGGATGGAGCTGTCAGCTATAATTCTGTCACAGGTGTTGGGACGTAAATGTACCTTTGTCTCTCACACCTGAGAAACCCCAGTACATCTGACAGAGTCATCCTGTTTTGCCCAGCTGAGCCCAACCCCTGGCTTATTGCAGGACACAGGGAGAACCCCACCTCTCTTCTAATGTAGCTTTCCAAAAGTGGGAGAGACTGATGGCTAAACCAGGCAGTATGTTTACGCCCCTGATCCAGGTCTCAAATACCCGGTCCTTTGTCGCTCCACCCAAGAGTGGAATCCAAACGAGTGTGTCTCGGCCTGAGGACAACCCTGACAGATGAAGGAGTCTGAACTGTGGCATTTTTGGTACCACAGTTAGGTCACTTCAGAATGCAGCTGTCAGCCATGAAATAAGTGTGTGTGTTTTTTGTTTTTTTTTAAGTGCACACTTCAGCCAAGGTGACCTCTCAATGAACGTGATTATACAAGCCTCTATATTTTATATTTTTGAGCCTGCATGCATATGTGTGCCTATGTGTGTATGACTGCGTGTGTAAAGGTCAGCAGTGTCGGGGGAGGGTGCACAGTGAGCGCATACATACAAAAATGAGTGAATGACTGATTTATTAGGTGTGTAATTGCCACAACTCTCCTCTATCTTGGCTGTAGATCTCTGTTGGATGTTCAGTTTGTGTGTGTGTGGTGCTCGTGTGTGTGTGTGTGTGTGTGTGTGTGTGTGTGTGTGTTGGATTGGGCAATGTGCAACATAGCAGGATTAATGGAACACTCAGCACGCTAACTCCATGCAGACCACCAGCAATGCATTAAACTCGTATACCAAGATATTGAGACAAAAAGACCATGAAATCCTGTGTATAGTTGAATATGAGCCAGCTTGCCAGTCCACCTGCATGCTTGTCCATCTCATTTTCATCTCTCAATCCTCTTCCCTTTCTCTTTTTTGTGTGTAAGTGCAGGGTTTTTAATCTTTTATTTTAGCTTTTATCCAGCATCTTCTTGTTACACTCCCCCCCGAAGAGACTCAGGCATCATTTTATCTGTTTCCCTGGTGACTCAATGTATCTCATTTAGGATTTCAGCCAAATGCTCTCTGGTGTATATCATGCCTCGCTGATGTAAGGCAAAAAAGAGAGAAGCAAAGCTCACACACATACACTCTCAGACGCCCAGAGAGCTGTGCCAGAAGAAGTCTTATTCATCAAACCTAACCTTGTGAAAATGTGGACCTGACTATAGTCCTCTAAATCACCGGGATGAAATGGCAGGGGGAAGAAGAAGCCAAATCACTTTATTACACAGTGCACAAGCTGAGTGGTATTGGAGCCATCACTGAAACCAAAATGAGATGATATGAAGAAGGGCGGTTAGGAAAATAGAAAGCTTTCCTCCAAAAATAGGAGAACCTGTTTTGTTTTTAGAATAAATGTAAATCTAACTGAAGGATATGGCTTAAACTCATTGACAAATTACCTTTGCCAGATTCTATGATTTATTTGTCTTATTCTAGCCCAAGATTTTCTCCCTGCAAAATCTTTCCCATAGAGAACCTACACCTGCTTTAGAAATACTAAATGAGCCACTGATTGGACCTCAAGTCAGGGTTCAAGTCCTCGCTCTTTTGAATCTTAAACCAATAAAGACAGCTCTGAATTCTGAGCCCTCATTATGTTTCTTCTGGGCCGTGCAGCAGGAGGACATTAATTAAGCTAAACAATCCTTACTCCACAAAACATCTCGCAGCATTCATCAAGGAACAAGGACGAGAATTGCTCCTGCAGTGTGAAATATAGGTGTGCATTGTATGGAGCTGTGGGCAGCCCGGACAACGCTACAGGGTTCACTCCACTCCACTATGAGAGAGAGGCAGCTGGAAGAAAGGCCAGACTAATGTGTAAAATGGAGGATGTGTGATTGGACTGAGAACAGGACGTCTGCTGTGCAAATAAATATAAAAGAATAATCACCCGCAGGAAGAAAAAAAAAGAAAGCGCCCACTCTATTCCATGTTGTAGTTTTCCATTTTGGAGGTAGGACCCTCCCTCCCGCCTTCATATTTCACAGACAGGGCTGGGATGGATGGGGCTTTCTAGTGGCACTCGGGGATTAGAAACACACATATAAACACACACAGACACACGTACACATGCTTGTCCTAATATCTACATGCTCGTGAGCACTACACATCCTTAAACACACACACACACAACCAAGAGACTGAGGCAGCCTGTGAGGTGATTGTTACCAGATGAGGGGGGTCGTCCATCCAGCCTCACTCTGTGACAGACAAAAGATTGCACTGACTTTTTCTCATTCTCTCCTCATTGTTTGTGTGTGTGTGTGTGTGTGTGTGTGTGTGTGTGTGTGTGTGTGTGTGTGTGTGTGTGTGTGTGTGCACGTATGTGTGCATGCAGATGTGTGTTTTAGGGAAAGAGCGATTTTTCAAGCATGTTCAAGTAGTCTTGTTGGGGGGAGGGGGGTTATGTCTTAAATGAATAAGGGCTAAACCCCCCATTTCTCCATTGGGTTAGCTGGCAGCTGGCATATGTGTGTCCCATTCAAATAGAGTGACATGTTTAATTTGACAATTAAGAAAACAAAGGACTCCATTTAGGGCCACAGTTGGAGGCTGTGTACACTGCGTGTGTAAGTGTGTGTGTGCGCTTGTCAAGAATACTGAACTGAAAGAGACAGAAGAGGAAGTATTGTAAATGCAGGAGCCTAAAAAGCTGGAGCAAAACTGAACCGTCAGTTTAGATAAGCAAGAAAAGAAAAGAAGCTGTGAGTAAAAGCAGGCGTTAAGAGAATGAACGTGAATTTACATTGCTGCTAACTCAAACCACTAGGCCTAACCTACTGCTGCGCCAGTTATTCTGGCTCATGCATAGACTATCTACAGTTTTGGAAAGTGGGGTAAGCATTACCTCAGTTTACCTCAAAGCAGCGGCAGACCACAGGGATTTAAAGGTGATGCAAATAAAACAAGCACATGTTGTTTCTTTTTCAGCTGGCTAAGGATCGTTTACCTCTCATTAAGTCACACTTTAGGTGTTGGAAAAGCAAGCCGAGCTCTTACACACCTACACATACATTATCTGTACTGCAAATGTGCATGAAATTATGCTACACGAACAAATTGCTGATACGTGCACACAAAACATAACACGTTTCCCTCATGAGGATGGCTGTATAGTATCATGGCCGCTTTCCTAAGCGGTAGAAGAAGAAGTATCTACCTCTGTACCCACTTACAAGGCACTATGGGAGCTGTTAAAAAAGCTAAAATTGCATGGAATTCTGTTCACAGTATTAAGCACACATTGTATTTATAAACTGAAGGGTATAAAGAACTGCAGCCTAGTACTGAGTGATTTTAATTAGCTTTTAAATTTACTCCAATTAGTATGTGGCCAGAAAAACCAAACTGCGATTCCATTTTGGCTCTATGAGGCGCAGATTTACATCATCACTTATCATAAGATACAGACACCAACCCCACACCCCATCATTCCCTCTGTCTCCCCCCCCCCACTACTCTCTCTTCCCTCCCTGTGGTCCTGAGAGTCCTGTTACTATGGTTACAGCTGAACGATGGCTCCAACCCTTTGAAAAGCTTCCCCCCACCACACACATGCACATGCTATCTGTATGAAGTAATGGCGGTCATCCTTCACATGGGTGAGTGTTCATATGAAGAGTCTGCCTTCTCCACTCTGTGCCCAGTTACAATAACACGACCCCACTCTCCCCCTGACAGCAATGAAAAATACTTTAGGATGGAAGATTCCTCCCCTACACACACACATGCGCGTGCACACACACAGACACACCATCCCATCTGCACATGGTCATTTCAATTTGCAAAGATAGACAGAGTCCTTCATTGCACCTATTATCATCTAATCAATAGTATTCATAGTGAAGGCTTGTGGCATTTTGTGATACCATCTTCAGTCTGCATGAGGTAGAAGATAATGTCATGTAAACAATAGAGAGGAAGAAAGGCTGCTTAAGGGTAAAGAAGACAGAAAAAAAGATTTGTCTTCATTCTCTCTTTCTCTCTTTTATCACACACACACACACACACACACACACACACACACACACACACACACTGTGTCTCTCACACTCCCTCTGGTAAATGCTGTGTTAGACGACCTGCATGGCTGCTCTGCCCACTACCAGTCTGCTCCACATCCAATTCTCCACAGCACTGCTCTACTTCTTTTATAAATATGTGTGTAAATGTGTGTGCAAGCCAGGTACAAGAGAGAGAAATAGCATGTTTCAAGGGCGTACTCAGACAGATAGAGGTGAAGTCCCACAAACACACACATACAAGAGTAAGCGGTGATGAATTGGCTCGGCCCCACCTCCCCTGACCCGCTTCTACGTCTCTCATTGTCATGGTAACCATCAGCACCTCCGCTGCATCCTGCATTCACGCTTTCACACCACATGCAGCCATCCTTTTCATCACTCCCTCTTCTTTTTTCAGTACCCTCGCTTGCTGCCTAAAATATGCTGAGTCCTGCTCTCTCCATATATTTAGCATCTTAAGCATTTCATTATGAAGTATTGAGATGTTCACGCAAGAGTGTTAAATTCCCCACTAATTTATACAGCTCCATAAAATCACATACACAACATATATATATATATATATATATATATATATATATATATGATTATACACGATTGGACTAAGGAATGAGTTAGTGAGATAAGTTAGATTAAAGGCTGCATATATCTGATGAAAATATAATTTTAATATTGCAGTATACAGCAAAAAACACATATGTATTGGTTTTCTATTACTACAGGGGTTATCCAATTTCACCTCATTCCATGCAGGTAAATACAATGTCATTATATGGTAAGTCATCACCATGATTTTGATCAGTCAAGTTCAGACACTTACAATTCATTACCAGCATTGCATGCTTCATTTCAACATAGAGAGTATACATCGCGTTACACTTAATTCACAAAGTAAGCAGTATCATCTGTTCTGCACTTCCTGTGATCTCAGTTGCTCCATCTGCATGACTTGAAAGAACCATTCTTTAGATAAGAAACAAAGGCTTGAGAGAAGAAAATATCCTTCGATGGATTCACATTAGCCCTTGTATCCGGTATTAGAGCGGCAGATCCGGCACTCCAAGATTCTTGCAATCAAGCAGCTCCTTTATAATCGTCCCCTGGAGCAGGGCACAAAATACTCTTAACAGCCCGCCAGTGGTGTGGGTTTTTATCGATGTGCACGTGTCTGTGTGTTTGGGGGGAAGCATGAATGCATGGGGATGCCTAAATGTCTGTGTGTGTGTCTGTATGTATGTATGTATGTATGTGTGTTTATGTGCGTGTGAACACCACTTTACATCAGAAAGCACTTCCAGCTCTCTAAATTAATATACCCCTACTCCCCTGGCCAAGATACCAATGTTCTGATGGAGTGACAGAGAGATTTTGCATCACCAACAGAACAGGGTTCCTCCATTAACAATCCAGGCAGACAGAGTCCTGAGAGGAATGGTTTGTACGATAATTGGCAGACGCAGACACAATAGACTGTCTCTGTTTACAATGTCTCTTCCACACACCACAGAAATGATACAACACTACAAACTTTGCATTGATCTGCCATAACCACCATTCAAAACACTAATTACCTATTCAGATTTTCCACATAAAGTTTTAGAAGGTCCTTTGTGTCTAGTATTCTTTAAGCTTGTGTTTCATATGCATTGCCTGTTTTATTGGTCTTATTTTAAAGGCATAATTTGTGTTTCTGTCCATATCTACCTCGGCATGAGGTTATTGATGAACCAAAACCATTTTAACTCCCCTCTGTATGAGAATGAGTTAGTAGGACATCAGATTCAATGAAGAATGTATCCCTTTTCATCTTCCAACCAACCAACTGCTCCCACTTGCCACAACAGTCCCGCTCTGCTGAGCCATGATGTGAAAACACTAAGCCGTGGTGAGTGACAGCAGCTTGGACGCCAGATGCTGACATTTAAAGATGGCTGGTTCAACTCCCTCCTGTTGTCAATTTCTGTGATCCCTTTAGTAGGAGCAGACCAACATCTTCAAGCTAAGAAAGTGTCTGCAAAATCCAGACTCAGACTCAGCAATGTACCTCTGTCACAAGTTTGTTTACAGTAATGTACACCTTACCTGCATTTCTCTCTCATGTCTGTGCACTTTGACTTGAGAATATCATCTAGTTGCACTTTTACAGCTAAATTCTGTGAGATGGACATGTTATTTCAAAACCAAGAGATTTATTCCAAGTAGTATAAAGAACTTCCTAAACTGCACACTGCACACCAGGGTGTGTTAGGCCGCAGTAAATCTGATCCAAAACCACAGAGCTGAATTTGGGCCACATGCACCAGAAATGTTGGTTCTCCTAAATTGACATTAAATCTGACACATCCTTACTCTAAAAGTTAAATCACTTACAACAGCCAGACAGAACACAGGCCAAATCATATGATTTACCTAACCTCAGCCAACACCTATCGCCCAGGCCAAATGCCTGTAAATGTACTCAGTGTGAGGTTAAAACAACACATAGTGACTACTGTTTCATGTCAGAGAGATTCATATTGGAGTCCTTACATGACTCCAACACAAACACCTTATACATGACCTGACTACAAGACATGCTCCTATATAAAAAAAAATGCCATAGTCCTTAAAAATTGTCATAGTCCTTTGTCCAAATTGCAGAGTGAAAATACTGAAAGGCTCAGCAACAGACAAGATGAAGAATCCTTTTTCCTTAATAACGAGGTATGGTTGGTCAGAAAAAGATAGACCACCCTGAAGCAGCTGAAAGTGGCTTAAAGCAAAATGTTTAATTGACCAGGGTATAAAACCTGCAGTCCTCGTCAAAAATGTTTAAACCCAAAAGCTTATAATCAAAGCCATTATTGATAAACTGTAAACTCAGAGGCATGTATTTATAGGTATATTATTAGTTTTAATGTCAGTGCAGCTTTACAAATATTACAGTGAGTGTTCATTCAAAATCATATCATATGAGCTGAAATGACTGATAAATTAGACCTTGGAGAAAGAATAGTTGAGACTGCAATAAGCAAAGTGGTAGCTTCTAAAAGTTCCAACCCACACTGAGCGGGTCATCAATTTAAAGGGAAAAGACACTGAGGTTCATTTCTCATTCCAAGGCTGCTTATTAAATTAATATTCTGCTTGTCCTGCATGGACGGGTTTACTGAGTCCAGAGGGCTACAGTACAGAGGAACCTTGAGAGCGTGTCGGAAGATGGGACTAAAGGAAAAAGGCAGGAGCTTGGGATGGAAAAAAAGTTAATAATCAAGCTCTATAAATAATTTTTGTCAATTGATTTTCTGTTCCAACATTTTTTTTCTGTTCCTTTTTCTGATCACCTCTCCATTCGTTGTCATCACGCTTTCATTCATTCCCGTCCCGTCACCCTCATGGCTAAAGATTTGTACAGTTCATCGAAACAAATCACAGCAGTTGCCCATGCAAACAGTAAAGTTATTTCCACTCATGTAGTCCTTCCAACCCTGTCTGACAGACCACAGCCAGCGACCGCAAACACACATGTACGCTCACATGCACGGAGGCCCACAGTGGAAATAAGTCTCCGACCTTTCTGTGGTTTTTATCCCTAAAGCCAGTGCACTAGGGTTTCATGCTGTGCTCCTTTTCTTCTCTGTACAGTTACATGCATTTGCTTAACTGTATACATCTAATGTTGTTTAATCACACATATACAGCAATCAAAAAAGAGGGAGAAAAGGGGAGGAATGGAGGTTATAGTGGGCAGGTGGGAAGTAGTAAGAGATTCCACTCTGGGGGAGTGGAAACTTTCTTTCACTCTTTCTGGTGTTGCTCTAACCTTTAATAGACATCTCATGGTGAGAACTATCCTTATAAAAGCTGCAGTCCAAAGAAAAGACAATATGAGGTGCATGCATGACCGAAATGCATCTGGGAGATGTAAAGAAAGTGAGAGATGTGATGTGGACCATATTGAATATAAAATGCTTTTTGTTAGTCGGTGCCATTTCTATGATCTCATATAGACCAGGCAAGATCAGCTGTATTGTTTAATATTGTGTCTTTTGGCACCGTGGATGCAACACTAGATCTGGAATTCTAATGTCCGTCTCTCTGCTTCTCTCAGCATCTCTCCACGTTTGAGTTCCTGAGGTGAGAAGGAAGACGAAGAGGACAAGTGAGATGATTAAATGGATGATTCATTTGAGAAAACAAACATCTGTAGCTGCACAGTCTTTGACCCCTGAGAGGAAAATAAATAGCGTGGGGAGAACTGGGACAGACACAACACCAGAGGAGCAGAGTCAGCCAGATAACAGCTCCGAGGCTCTCTCACGCACACAGACACACAAACAACAACTGGAAGTCATGCTCTGGAGTAGTGTAACAAAAAAGACAACATAGGAAAATGAATTAAACTGAAATCATTCATATCTTTGAGCACACACTCTTTTGGTCACACCCAACTGTGACTTCAAATCCAACATCTACAGTATCTCTCTGTAAAGCCGAAATGACAGAATCTGATACACTGGGAAACAAGCGCTTCCACCGCTCTTCACCCCTAACTTATTGACCACCTGCTGTCCCAAACTGCAGAACCCCTCCCAAAGCAAATACAATCTAGAGAAACACAGGAAGCATACTAATTTACACCAACTTAACTCAATGTGTCATGAAATTAGATTAGTGTGACCAAATGAACTGTGGAGAACCTCAGGATCACCTGCCGCTTGTGTGTGTGTATGTTAGTGTGCGCACTTTTTGTGTAGTGCATTCAAGCGCAATGTGTGACTGTGTGTGTGTTTATATGTGAGTTTGTTCCTTTCACTCTCAAACTCCAGTGCTGAAGCGTGAATGAGGATTCAAGCAATAAGAGATGAGACATTAACAAAATGGAGTCCCAGATAGAGAAAGAGAAGACATCTGGATGGCAGATAACACGATGCAAAAGCCGCCCAGGAGAGCTGGAATAGAGAGATAGGCTGAAGGGAAGAGACATATAGAAAAAGTGTGCATGTGTAGCCTCACACACAGTTTTGTTTGTGTTGTGTACGAGGGATCCTGTGCCTGCAGCTGTTTGATAGTCCAGCAGCTCTATCTCGACTGTGTTCTTGCTCAAGCTGAATGTGTTGTCCACCTTGTCAGTTTCAGACTTTGAACAGAAATTCGCTGCACTAAACACAAGCTTTACAATTCAGAAATGTCTACATTTTGTACATTTGAACCCAGAGTAGCCAGCAGTGTGTCTTGGTTAGATCTATTTCATAATGCTGAAATAAGTGTAAATAATTGATTAATTGCAAACTAATCGGGAAACATTTTAAAAATAAGTTGCCAGCCAGTTAAATGTGAGGAGTTGTTGCTTTCTCTGATCTGTACATTGAATATCTTTGGGCTGTTGGTGGGGTAAAACAAGCAATTTGAATATATCACCTCGGGCTATGAGAAATTGTAATGGGATTCATTTAACATTTTATAAACTGAAAGATTAATTGATAATGAAAAGTAAAGTAAAAGTCCTATCAGTAGTAAAACTGATAAGTGGAGTGATGTATTAATACATTTAATATTGGCACACTTATCTTAAAAAGGATGAATTCACATTTTATTTCTCATTTATGTTATTTTTAGAGAATATAAACACTGAGTGTCACTGAACCAGAACAGAGTATAAAATCCTGCCTGTTCTTGTGTTAAGAGCTGCAACAACAACAACAAGCAGCACACTACAAAGAAAAAATACTTTCCATACTTGATAGTCTCACTCACTGACGGGAGATTGATCCCTTTAAAATAGCAAAAGAAAAGATAAAGTTGAGACCATTGCAAGAGCCAAAAGGGTAAAAGCCTCTGAGACGTGAGGCAAAACGTAAGGGGGACAAAAGAATGGAAAGTGAGATACTCACTAACAGATGAGATGAAGAAATTAAATAGAAACAAGTCAGACTGGAGAGAGACAGAAAGAAAGAGAGCGAAAGAAGAAAACCCCTCACTGCCATATGGTACAGAGTATTGGGCTTAATGAGGCGTGAGGCCATCCCCTCCACAGAGGCACTGGCCAGTCAGATCACACATGAACGAACACTCTGATAGGTTTAAAACACAGCATATGCCAACAGCTAGTGATATGGAACCAAACTACTGCTTCTGAGGGAACAAGGAAGACAAAAGAATGATTTGCCAAATCCAGGCCAGAATCCAAAACCCACCAAAGAGCTGAAAAATGCTCTTGCAAAAAGAAATCTGTCTGATAAGAATTTAACATTTCAAACTGAAGATTTCACTGAAACCATTCAAGCAGAAAGAAAGATATCGTCAAGATCCGTGGAGAATCTGGGCTCTGAACTGGTGCCTCTGCAAATAAATTTGGCGCTAATTATTTGATTTATAGAGTGCACAGTTTCAGTCTTACTTGCCTCTGAGATGTTGTGAGTAGAAGTATAAAGCAGTGTGAGTGTACAGTGTGTGTGCAAACTGTACTTAAGAACAGTCCTTGAGTAAGATTCCCCCACTGGAAACACCTGTGGTTACTGAAGGTAACAGCAATCAACCACTAGGGTCAGAAATCAGTCAGAAATACAAGAAGAAGAAATATAATATCACGAAACGTCAACCTCACGGTGGTGCTAAAGTTAGGGGATCTCTAAAGTCAGTAGGATTCATCCTCTAGGGACAATGAATGTCTGTAGAAAATATCCATCCATTTAGTCCAGAAGCATTAAAGCATGGTAAAAAAAATCGGGGGTTAATATTAGGGCTGCACGATATAGTAATAATATCACATTGCTATTATTTTGACTTTGTGATTGGGATTTGATTCCCGATTAGTGTGGGAATAATCATTTTTGCACCACAATTTTCATTTTCACTGGAAACACTATTAAAATAATGATGATGTGACATTTTGGGAGGTCTGTACAGAACAAACATGTTTTCTTAAATCTGGATCAAAATGTTAGGATTGTAACCTTAATATTTCTAAAAAGAAATTCAGACCTTCTGATCTTTTAAGAAAGACCTTTCTACCATAAAGTTAAAAAATAAAGCCCCCCTCATTATGTAGAAAGTTCAGAGCATGAAAGTAAAACCAGTATGAATTTAGTTCATGGCTCCTGAGCCTTCAGTAGCAAACAGGTGATAAATGCGCCGCAAGTGTTGATGGATGTTATGAGAATAGTTCACATAGCAGACACACCATCCTGATCCCTCGTCACACACATCCTGTCAACATCGCTGGCAGCTGAGAGATATGTGAGTCGGTGAGAGAAAGAGGGAAACAGAAATACAGAACCAGAGTAAGAGAGTAAGCGTGTCAGAACACAGGCCAGCTGTTAACAGCATGAAACGATTCACCAAATTTTTTATCTCGCTGGTGTCTGTTTGTGTGTGAACTCGACCATTTCTCATTGCTGATCACCTGTTAGATGCAACTGAGACGTGGTAACAGTGATCGCTCCAACCTGCGGCCTCTCTTCACTCAGAAATTGATCCCAGCAAATTAAACACACTGACAGATTAATTAAAACACACAAGATAAACTTTCAACAGAACAGAGCCGTAGTAAAGCACAGCTGCCACCGTACGAGAACAAGCCGAACGGAAGACATCAAGCGGACAATAAATTTCATCTTCCCCCGACATTTTCAAGCTTAATAAAAACTAGAGTGTGTGTGTGTTGTGAGTCTGGGCTGGAGGAGAGTTGCAAGCTCCAAGTAGAAGCTGTGGTTTGGTCTGGCCCTGGTTTCCACAGGGGCTGGATTCAGCGTGACACCAGCAGATTGAGAGAGACTAGTCCGGTGTTACAGGAAGCTTAAACTGAACACCTTCCTGTTTTCTGTGCGTCACCTTATGTCTCTTGTTCTATTGGTTTATCAAATGCAATTAGTCTCAGTGTTCATGCGTGTGTGTAGACTATGTTTCAAATGTGATTAGTCTTTCCTTATAGAGCCATATAGACTTTAGCCAATGGGTCCCAGACTTTGGACTTCACAACTAAAGGGCTGATTTCTCTGGCAGGCAGACGTGCTGTGTTTATTTAAATGGTTTTGAGGGAAGTTCAGGAGGACTAACTCCACCTGTCAAAAGAAGCCTGTCTCCTTTCCTACATGTTTTTGCTCTATTTCAGTCACCTTCACACCACACTTTCATGTTATTATTGACTTTCTCTCCTTTTTTTTACCTGACTACCAGCAAGGCCTGCTCAGTAGGCGAGACAGTCTGTCTGTCAAGAAATGTGGCAAGATATCATCACATTCAACTGGTGAGACTAGAATGAAACCGCCATCCGGTCAAAATTTCCCCTTGACCAGCAGTTTGGTGCATAACAAAGTACCTCAAAAAAGAATATCAAAATTTCCAGAAAATTTGCTGTTCAGAGTCATGGTCTCCAAATAATTTACCACCTCTAATTTAATGGGAAGACTGTAAATACATTTACTGATCTATGCGTCCCAGAGAGTGAACAATTTCTATTTTGGATACCCATAAACCACTTAATCTCAGGTTAGAAAGTCAGCTTTGTTAGCAAGTTATATTATAATCTGGGGCACATTCATGTTACTTTGGGGATTAAGTTAAATTTTAATTTAATTTTAAGTTTAATGGCTCCTCTCTGCAAGTGTCACCGTCATGGCAAGCTCAACAATTTTATCCCCAAGGCTAGCAAGGATGGACGAATAGCAAAAGCATCAGCATGTTTTACTGTGGGGTGTTAATACATTTGTAGCCTCTTTTCAATTTATTTCCCTCCCTTTATTTGTTTTGATTCTTAAAATCATGGATTTTTAAATGTCAAACAGTGTTAAACTGAACTCTAGCAACACAGTGCTGTACCATTATACTGTTGTACTGCAATGCCAGCAAGCCATTCTCCATGTCTTTGTCCAAGTGTCCCAGATGAGCACATCTGTGTGTCTGTCAAGATGATCGAGTGTCGTTTAACAGGCTTGACCAGGAAACCACATGCTGAACATCACAGGGGAAACGCATCACCTGCTGAACGTGAGTTCTTGGCTTCAATAGTGTACACAAGTACACATACACACAGATGTATGACGTACAGGCATGCACATGTACATATACCACACATGCAAACACTTTTTTCTGTCTTGTTCTAAACTGTCTCATTCTCCCTTTTGTTTTGGTTTATTCAAATTTAATTTGATCTGATTTTCTTTATTCTTTGATCAATTTTTCTTTTAGCTTGTGGCCCATCTGTTGATGTCTGTCGGTACTGCGTTTGTGCCTTGGCAAGAGCATGTATGTCACTGCTTGTGAGATCAGCAGTGGCTTCCCAGCGGTCAGGTCATGCTGGAAGTGAGCATGTCATTGGATTTGACAGTCACTCTGCGAGGCACAACCCACACAGGAAGAGAAATATGCTTAGACTCTGAAAAACACAGATTACGTCCAAGAAAAAGAGCAAGAAACCTGAAAGTAATCATATCAACAAGTGGCATTAGCAAACTTTGCATGCAAATAAGAATGAATATGCTCCACTATAAAATATGCTTGTCACTTTTCATCATCAGCCACAGTTCCTGCTGTTCTCATGAGCTCTACCTTTGCAGGATATGAACCTGAATCAGATGGATGTGCGCGCCCACACACACACACACACACACACACACACACACACACACACACACACACTGAGGCACCATAACCTCTCCTGCCTGGGAAATACTTTAAGGAAGCAGGGGAAGAGGAAAGCAGGGAAACCAAGAAATAAATAACTCCTTTGTGTTGCGGCTACATAAACAGTGCAGCACATTACAGATTACTACAGCCGACCAGATAAGAAAAACTTCCTACATACTATTGCCGCATGTGTGAGTGGAGAGTAAGACAAAGCAAAAGAGACATCATGAGAAAGATATAAAGGAAGAGAAACAAAAAGAAAGCAAATATGAGAGAAAGAAAAGAGAGATATGGGAAAAAGAAAACCTGGAATTAAGGGATGAAAACTTTGGCAGAGAGAAGCTGTTCCTTACCTTATGTGCGCATCTGTCCCATTCCTTCAAACAATTCTTCTGATAACATATTTCCTTGCTTAGATATTAAACATTTGCTGATTTTTCCCCCATTTTTACACAAAGTGTCCAAAATTCAGGCCAAGCCAGCCAGTATAATAATTCCCAAAGCTAAATAGTGATTGTTATCTATTGTAAATATTGGTACAATTCTGAGAACATTGTGCCTTCGTCTCGACTCTGTTAGGAACGTGACTATATCTCATAACCTGATTTTTGTGCCAAATAACATCACGCAAAAATGTAAACTAGGCCTACTGGACCACCTGACCCAATTCTTCATTTTATCACTATCTTGACAGAGTAAAATACCAAATGCTCCACAATCTTGACAGTTGGCTGGCAGGCAAATGGAGAAAATACAGAACAAATCTGGAATGACATCCATTAGGCTATGATGTCAGGGCTAACATCATTTGTGTGTGTGTGTGTGTGTGTGTGTGTGTGTGTGTGTGTGTGTGTGTGTGTGTGTGTGTGTGTGTGTGTGTGTGTGTCCTATCTGAGTAGCCACATATTCCACTGGCCCGAAAAAAAAAGTTTACTCCACCTACCACAATCCTACAAATAGCATACAAATAGCAGCCCCTGTGGGGAGACTCTCGCCTGGAGAATCTTGGCTCGGTCCAAGCGAGCCTTGAGGAACGTGCCGGAATGAGCAAATCAACCCTTATTCACTCACTCTGGCATACTGAAAAACCACCCGTGATGTCTGGCATGGGATTACCTCTGCACTTAGTGCCAGAATAACTGCCGGCAAGGATTAGAAAACGACACAACAGTTGATTACAACTGTTGCAACCACTGGAATCGAGGTCCAGGGTGTTCATTTAGTTGGTTGAGTGATGTAATAAATTCAACAGAGCAGCCTAATTAGGAGCAAATTACAAGGTTCAATAATTCAGCAATGGACAGGCTGTATCTGTGATTGTTAAGACACCTCAGAAATAAATCATGTTATGGCTGTATGTATCCACACCATCTTTTTCTTTTCTCAATAGGTCTATTCACCTCTATTCCCTTCTTTTTATTTCATTTGCATCTCATATAACTTCTCTTCATTACATTCCCTTACCTCCCTCATCTCCCGTCTTCCCTAAGGAGTAGGCTCATATGCCAGTTTCCACAGATTACCATCCAGCCATCCTTTCCAGATACAAGTTAAATGAACCTGCAAGAATGTGAATGTCAACTATTTATCTAATTCCAGTATGGTTGGTATGATTAGGGGTCCAAAGCCTTTTATTGGAAGCTCTGCGCTTTTAAGTTCTAGCAGCAGGCTTTCTTAAAAATGCTGAAAAACAGAAACGCTTCTTTTCCTTCTCACCCACTTCACGGCAGAGGGGTAAAACCAACCTGTAAAAACAGTTGGTCTAAACGGTGCATGATGCCAAGTTAAGACCTTCCTGGAAGACAAACAGCCAGTCATCCTTTTTCATTTCTCAGGAGAGGTCTGCCTTATACACAAGAGCGGCTGGAATCAAGATAAAAGCAAGACAGCTGAGCTGCCGCGGGATAGAGCACTGGTACCACGGGGCTCACCCTACGCTGATGGCTTGGTTACCACGGCAACCCCACGAGGTGAGAGAGAGGACATACCAGCACAGAGTAAATCTCCTAACAGTAGCTTCAGGAATGCAGGTGAAGTCGTCCTCCCCGTCTTTCTCTCTCTTTCTTTTTTCTCTTACCTTTATAAATCTTTTTCCCTCTAAATGAACACACTGAATAGCTTCACTTCTCCTCTCATAACCCAGTTTTTATGAATCACATCACAATGCATCAGTGCTTCCAAGTGCACCATCTTTTCTGAAATAGGACTTTTCAATTCAGACATGACTTTGATTTCCAGACACATATATATTGTTGTATAAATCAGGCTATTGCCCAGGGAGTAATCAGAGATAGCTTAAGGGAAGGGTGTGAGTAAAAAGAGAGAGTGAAGAAAGAGAGACAGTGAATACTTGGTTTTGGCTGCATAAGTAGGACAATAGTGTTGCGGCC
This sequence comes from Dicentrarchus labrax, assembly GCF_905237075.1. Classification (NCBI taxonomy): domain Eukaryota; kingdom Metazoa; phylum Chordata; class Actinopteri; family Moronidae; genus Dicentrarchus; species Dicentrarchus labrax. The sequence continues at coordinate 18,401,708 of NW_026136705.1, read as the reverse complement.
AACACACTGCAAGATTGAGCATCATGAGAATTAAAAACGGCAGTTCCCCTACAAAAAAAATAAAGAAGAGTAGAGAGAAAGAGAGCTGGATAAAAGAAGAATGAGAGTAAGAAGGCTAAAGGCAGAAGAAGAAGAACAAGAAGAAGAACAAGAAGATAAAACTTTTTCAGGGTTTCTCTTACCTCTAAGAAGCAGGTCCCAGCTGGGGTGTTCTCCTTGATGGAGGCATTGTAGAAGTTGCTGGAGAACACAGGTGTGTTATCATTAACATCCTGCAGCACAATGTCTACCTTCGCTGTGGATGACAGTGGCGGGCGGCCATTATCCGTCGCAATAACAGTTACACTTGGTGCCGGCTCTGATTCGAAATCCAGAGCTGTCGCTGTGGTAATGATCCCTGTGACCGGGTCGATGGAAAACCAATCAGAGTGAGAGTTTTTGCCCTTAAGAAGGCTATATCGGACGTCCCCATTGGGGCCTTGGTCCTTGTCCCTGGCAGTAACCTGGAGAACAAAGGAGCCAGGATAGACAACCTCAGGAATAGTCTGTCTGTAGGCCTGCTGGTCAAACAGAGGGGGGTTGTCATTGACATCAGTCACCTGAATGGTGAAAGATGACTCCGCTCTGAGGGGAGGTGTGCCGGAGTCTGTGGCCATAACCCTGAGGTCATACGAATCCCGTTCTTCTCTGTCCAAGACCTGGTCAACATATATCAGGTAGATGATGCTGTCCTTGGTCGTAAGAGCAAACTTCCCATCGCCTCCCTCGAGGGACACATTCACGTTGGCGTACTCTCCATAGTCTGGGTCGGTAACAGATATCCGAGCCACGTACTGGCCTGGTTGGGCTCCCTCAGAGATCCTCGGAGAACCGTCCTCACTGAGGAAGATGATGGTCATGGTGGGCTGGTTGTCATTGTAGTCACGGACATGAATGGTCACAAACGCATTGGTCACCTGGGAAAATGGTACATGATTCATGTTACCTAGTGATCAAATCATTTTGTGTCTCATTACAGTAGTGGACTACTAGGGTTCCTTATTTATGTCTTACTTTTAAAAAGGTAGAAATTAAATTTTAAATACTATCTACACTATGAGCTGTATTCAGCTCATTTGCAATTTCTACTATTTTTCTCTTAATTCCCTGATAGCAGAAGTATTTTCTGAGCTGTCAATGCAATGCAATGTTTACGGCAAGAAGGCAATGTTTACTGTGAACTGCAGTAATCAGTGTCCTCTTGCAGCAGGAAACATATTTTTGAGGTGTGTTGTGACATAAAATACAGGGTAAAAAAAAAACCTGTATGTTTTTCTGTCAAAATCAGTAATACCTGAAAACAATACCATTATTTAATACACTGTATGTTTAATACACTGCAATGAATAACCATAATTCAATTACCTCAGGGTGGCTGGCATTGTCCCTGGCCTGGACTACCAGTTCATGTACCCTCTTCAGTTCATAATCCAGGGGCCTATTTAGAGTGATGACCCCAGATTTGATATCCATGACAAAGTAGCGTTCAGGATCACTTTGACGCCGGTTGATTTCATAGAGAACCAGACCATTATCGCCCTCATCCTCATCTGTTGCAAACACCTGCAAAGATGAGTAAGTTAAACAATGAAATTAAAATTACCCTGGAGAATCTGGATTTACAAAAGCAAGAACTATTATTGAAGTAATGAGTCACTATCTGAACAATGACAAGACCTAAACTAACCTGTAGGATGCTACTGCCTTGTTGCAGACTCTCAGAGATAATTGCGTGATATCTGCTCTGATTGAAGAGCGGCGCATGATCATTGATGTCGGTCACAGTCACTTCTAGGGTCATGGATCCCATTCTTCTGGGTGAACCCCCATCAAAGGCCTCCACAACCAGGGTGTAAGATGAGCGTTTCTCTCTGTCCAGCAGTCCATTGACCACCAGGTCTAGATACAGCACCTTGTTAGCAGCTCTCTTGGTCTCCAGTCTGAACGCCTGGCCTACATTGCCTTCTCGAATAGTGTAGCCTTGGGTCGTGAGCTGGTCCTTGTCCGCATCCGTCGCAGGCTCCAGGGAAAACCTTGTCCCCACTGCTGTGTGCTCAGGGATCTTAAGAACAGCTTTCTTTTTGGAGAACACAGGTGCATGGTCGTTGATGTCATTGACAGTGATTGACACCTCAATAGTGACTCCCGTCATTGTCACAGCGATAAAGTTATAGTGGTCCCTCTGCTCACGGTCCAGACGCTGTGCTGTGGTAATGATGCCCGTGGTTTCGTCAATGTTGAGATCACTGCCAACGCCTGTGCCCTCATGGTCCGAGATGAAGTAAAGAGTTGCAGTTTCACCAGGTGGTAACCCAGCACTGATGTCACCAACGATGGTCCCTGCCGGCTGCTCTTCATCCAGCTGGAGTTCCAGTGCTCCAAGGACAGTTGTAGACTGAGCAAGAACAAGGACAATGCAGAAATAAAAGAGTGGCTTCCATCGCCAGAGACTTGAACACACACAGGGTCCGCTGACCCAAGCCCTCCGTCTTGACCCTTTACTTGTTAACGGCATGGCTGGGTACTGCTACACCTGTGAGACAGAAAAAGAGAGAGAGAGAGAGAGAGAGAGAGAGAGAGAGAGAGAGAGAGAGAGAAAGAAAAGAATCAGCCAAAGAAAAGATGTATTTCTGCATATATTTTATGATGTGTGAATTGAGCAATTCAACAGTTTTTTTCAACATCTTGAAAATGCCCTTGCTCTCTTAGTACAAAATGAAAACAAATTATTCTTTTTTCAAACCGGGTATGTTTTTTTTTTTTAACCTATTTTAAAAATTCCTTATTAATTTTTTCTTTTTTTCCAAAAAATGGATATATATATAACATTTTAAAGCTGTCAACAGAGCAGTCACACAGTGAAATCTACCAGGCCCAACCGAAGTAAAACTATATTTATCGAAGGATCACAAATTTATCACCGACCACACAGTGAAATCCCAAGGGAAAACACATAAGTAGGCATCACAATCCTTTTTAAGACAGCAAATGCTTATACACACTCACAAATACATGGAATGCATGGGAAAGTAAGTCTATAGCTGTTTCAGAAGGGCCTTTATGGGGAATAGCAGTCATTTAAGAGTGTAAGCTTAGCTCTATGTTCCCCAAACTCTAAATCATGCACAAATCCATAAAGATAATATTCTCCTCATGCTAATGCTAAATCAGCCATACTCATAGACTGCATCTAATCATGAACAGATCCACATACTGTAACTGTCCACGAAGTCATGCATCAGTCCAGGGTCAAACACTTTTTTGCAAAAAACTGTTGGATATAACTCATCAGATGGCACAGTGACTGCATGAAAGATAATCACAAGAGTTTAAAAGGCTATCTAAAACTCACCTTACACTGTCTGAGTTATCCAGCAGTAAATCCACCATCTGGTACTTCTAGCAAGTTTAAACAAACACCAATAATTATTAGCAAATGGTATTTGACCCAGGTTTGACACACATACTTTCACACACTACCACATAATTCTGGAAATACGCTCATAACTGTTCTGGCAAATTTAACCTGTATGGCTGCCCTAAACTCTCACGAGATAGATGCTCATTTTACCCCTTGATGAGGTCTACAAATATTTAGATTATGTTCAAAATGAGACCAATTGTTTATGCATGTTCCTCTCGTATTTACAAGGGAAGATTTATTGAGCATATAACTCCTGCAATGAGGAGGACCATCTAGCATTGACATAACTCATTCATCACACTTGGAGACCAGAGGGACGCTGCTTTACCAATGCATTTGCACTGATCAAGTTAACACCTAACCTAAATGGAATGTGAATGAATCCTGCCTCTTTTAGCCAATGTTTGTTACAGATGATCAAAAGTATAAATGTGCGAGGCAGGCAATGAACTAGTAGCAAACAGGAGGTAAGTTGTCAGTGGAGGGTGTTGCTGGCCAGCCATATTCACCCAGACAATCACTCCCCCTGTGCATGTATAATCTGGACAGTTAACTTTAGGAATGTCTTCCACCTCTAGAGAAAAAGCCAGCCTGCTGCCGGCTGCAGTATTTGAGCATACGTTGAATTGAAGCATTCACTCTGCAAAAATACCATAGACTGACCTTGAAGGCAGATGGAAAGGATGACTGCTATTCCATATACAATAGTTAATTGGAGTGAGGTTGCACTCAGTAGTATATTCACTGTATCAATCACCATAACGGTGACACACAGAAATGTTGAAATATTTGTCTTTAAGCTGAATATAATGAAAATTTACAAATTTTCCTGTTCCTTTCTGTTTTTTTTCAAGGCTGCAGTCCTTAAAAATACTTAGAAAATCATTATTCAGATCAGATCACATGCAATGGTGCTTCTGGGCAAAAACTACACTGTTACTAATTTTAGATTTACTCCTGAAAGAGTGTTTGGAGTGTACATGACATATAAAGTAAATAAAAAACATGATTTTATATGGAATAAATCCTCCTGCAATCATCCACCCGACCAGTCTTTCTACTGACCCTGACCTCCTGCGGTAGTTTATTAGGCCTCTGAGGCGGAGAGATTAATAAAGTCTATAGCTCCACTGGGACAGGGAGAGGGACACTGATACTGGCCCCTCTGGTACGGTCGCTGACCTCTACATGTGGTCCAGACGGCTGCTCTGGACAGTTGCTCCAGTCCCACACAAAGGGGGAAACAGAGCTGACACAGAGCACAGTCTACGTACACACCCTTCTTTTGTTGTTTTTGTTTGTGTCTCAAAGTAGTTGTGAGTGTTTGTGTCTATGGGTCAGTCTGTCTTAAACAAGAGCAGGAAAAAAAAAGAGAAAAAAGAGAGATATTGAAAGAAATGGAACAATTAGGGGCGTGATGATGAAAAGAAACCCTTCTACTGCTCTAAGCCTTTAGAGACCCTGCTCTGACGAAATAAACCCACAGTACAGAACCATAAAGCAGCCATTGAGAACACCAGAGAGAACAAAAAAAGAACAAAGCAGAGAGATGGAAAAAGTGGATTTAGGACACAATAGAAAAAGTTACATTCTGAGAAGTGATTACAGTTTGCTTTGGCTTGACGGCCTTATTGTCTTTAGGGACCACTGAGCTGTGTAGGCAAAACTTGTGATTGAAGAATGAAGTCAGACAGGGTGTACACCAAAGTCTGTGAGTGTGTATGTGCGCCTTTTTTTACATCCTCTCTCCCTCACTGCTTCAGTCGAGTGTCAGCGAAAGGTTATATTGATGAACAGATCGCACGGCTGCAATCTGTCACTGTCAATGAGCAGTCGGACCATGACATCATCTCCCTTTTGACATGTGCTGTAATACACTTCTGTTTACCCTGGAAAACACAAGCTGATGAGGAATGGAGAGTGCAAGGGCTAAAATATAGCTCATGCTGAAAGGATACTGGCTTGAACAGATGGTCAGTGGAGAAAAAGACAAGCACCTGATTCACTCCCTCTAGTGGCACTCTTTATAACAGTATGCTAATTATGATAAATTATATTTCTAGAAGACTAATTTTTATCTAAAATTAAGAAAATGTACATAAAAAGGAGTAAAATGCAACAAATGTCCACCTGTCTGCCTGGTTGCATTGGTTTTTATATGTCTTTGTATGCCTGCACAACACATGTCCACGCGAGCCGTGACATCATCTCTGTGCGACCACACTGACAGACAGGGCAGACCCCGAGGGCTCCATGCAGTCTCAGCCACATTATTATCTGGCATTGCACCCCCATAATCTGCCTCTGCTGTGTGCAAGCCTCAAAGCCTCAAATACATGGGGCTCCACTCTTAAGTGCTGTTACCATATAATAGAAAACCATAGCGTTTTCTATAGGATGGGACCATTTGAAGCAGTACAGTATGTGTATGAGGATGTGTGTGAGTGTGTTTACACTGTCACATCTCAGTTGTGAGGAATAGCTTTTCCTCATGCAGTGCCAATTTTAAAACAGGCCTCTCTATCTCCCTATCCCTCCCTTGTCCGTCCCTCCTCCTTCCCTCCGTCCGTCCCCTTTAATGGATTTAGCAGATCTAGTTGGGCACGCCATAGCTACCCGTGGCCAAGCTAAACACGACCCAAAGTCACGAAGTTCCAAGTAAAAAATGGCCACTCCACACCGCCTCTATTCCAGCTATGTTGTGCTTTGATGGAACAGCACACGGTTGCATTCAGCTAGTTCCTCAGTGGTTCAGAGGTCTGGCATTGCCTGGAGATAGTTGGCAGCCACTTATTCAGCCCTGCAACTGCTTCTGTGTCACCCAGAACAAACACTGGCCAAATCCTGTGATTGACAGTAAATTCAGACAGGAAGGAATAAAGGAAAAGGCTGTCAAAATGAAATACATAAGATAACATCAGAAATATGCCTGCCATAAAGACAGACACTAGATACAACCTTGCCTTTGCATATTCAACCGCAGATTTAAGGAAGAATTTTCACTTCTTACAACAGCTTTCCTGCAATCCATGTCATGAATGTGCTCTATATAGTGTTAATACACTAGATTGCAGTAGTTTTGGTGCCATGTCTAAGTGTAAAAAAATACTTTTTATGGCAGTTCTCAGCAAGTGTACAATTACAGGGTGGCTAGAGGAACACCAAATCTTAAAATGACTGAGAATGAAAGGTTAGGCCAGGTTGTGGTAAAACAGGCTGTAGCGGTCTGCAGTGGTAAAAAGCTTTGTGAGGGGAGGGAGGGAGTCTGATGGGGGGTAGAGGATGGAGGAATGCTTTGCATCTCAGTTTTCATGTCGTTTGGGTTGTGTGTGTTTAGGGGGACGACAACTATGACCCTGGTCTCCCCTTGAGTCGCCTTTCCCCGGATCTCTGGATATAGATGTCCCATTTCCAACCCCAGCTGTCACCAGCACCGTGAGCATATGTGTTGTGTGTGTGTGTGTGTGTGTGTGTGTGTGTGTGTGTGTGTGTGTATATATTTAAGTCTTTCTATGCCTAAACCTATGTTCATCTTTTTTTTTCTTCCATTTAAGAGTCTACACTAAAAGTTGGTATCAGTTTCAATGTATTGTTTTGACTCAATTAAAGCAGAATCAAACCTGATCCAATGATCCAAAGTATCGTAGCAACAGCCCCTCAGACAGCCAGACGACCACTGTCTGGACAATTACACACACACTAAAATATACATGCACGTGCTGCACCAAGCACAATCAATATTAAAACTGCTATGCGCATAGAGAGTTCATGACTGTGTCATACAATTGGGTTATCTCACCCAGGGGAAGCAGCCGTAAAAGCTCTCACAACCTGTGAAACCCAACCGAACTGGTTTGTGGAGACTGGTAGCGTCTAAGTAAGTAAGTTTGAATTAATTATGATGAAGTTCCTTGGCTAGGATGTAGCTCAATTGGCTGATCTAATACAGAGTGACAACTAATCCAGCCACAAATACACACTGCAAACAGGAAAGTGAAAGAGAAGTCGGTAAAACTGAGCTGAGGTTCAAGTCTCATCCAGTTCACCATCACCTGTCTTGTAATACCTTGTTTTCAAATTTGATCACGACTTGTATCTTTTAATATCTCCCTTCATTTTTCTTATCTAATTCAGAACAATATCAGTGAAACTCAGGTACCAAGGAACCAAACTGCAACATTTTTCTCAGTTTAACTCAGCTCTATGAAAGCTTTTGTTTTTAATTCTGTCCATGAAATGCTGCTCTGGAGTTTTATTTTATTACTTATTTCCTACATAAATGTCTATGTCAGTGACATCAGTGAGGCTGCAGAGGTTGAGTGTTGGGGGGAGGGGGGGTGACCACGTCATCGCAAAGACTGGTCCTTTCACAGTGAGAGTAAGCCTCGGTGCCAAGAGTATGGCTCAAGTCCACACTTTGTTTCCATATTGCAGTTTTTGTTCTGTTCTGAAGAGAAGAATATAAAAGATTCAACTAGACGACACAAGCCTAATTCTCTGATCAAGGAAGTAACTATTTGAATGAGCATTTTTTGTTCCAATCCGAAGATTTTTGGAGAGTGAGATATTTTTTCATGGTTTGGCTCCATACTCTCATTTGGATGTGAAACGATGCGATGAAAATGAGGTTAAAGTGCTGACTTGTTGTCTAAATTTTGTTTTATTCGCGGCCATAAAACACCAGCCCTGGTTGTACATTGCATGTCCTCATTTTGGGGTCAGTGCTATTTAGGATAGTATTCAATAAAATAATTTTTGGTATGTTGCATCCAATTGCACTGCATGCAAGACAACCATCATCAGGTTCTAAGCGCTCTTTGTAGCGCTTTTGCATCTTAATTCATCTGAGTATTGAGCTATGGATTATATTTGATTGATCTATTCTGTAGTGTAGCACAAGTCAGGACTGGTTGAAGCTGTTAAATCAGTCTTAATCCACTATGCTGTTGCAACAGAACTTTAAAGTATGTTACACAATTTTTGCATCTCTCCACTAACATTCTTTGTCAACTCCATGGGGATATTAGCTGGGGAAAAACAACTGCAGAAGACTCAGAAACTCTGCAGCAGTTGCATAACAATTCAAAGCTGGTGTGATGACTCAGATTTGTTTATTTACCCACACAGAGGCTGTCAAGCTGGAATACTGTCACACACACTTACAAACTGCACCAGGTCCCCTGCGACAAATCGGCCCAGATTTTACTGCCCAACAGGGCAGAAGAGAGAGAGAGAGAAATGCTACAGTCAGAGATGGCAGGAGCACAGGAAAAAGTGGAACTAAAGATGCAGGAGAAAAGTTTGATTCTGAATGAGGTTTCCTTAAAAAATATTGCCATGGTGACAGAGACAGATACATGAAGTTCAACTTAAGTCTGAGTAATGAAACACACAGTAGCATGCAGACTCACACGCACACACATAAATAATGTACCCTCTGGACCATCAGTGAAGCCATGGAGCAAGTGAAAACACAGCCGGAGGTGATTCACTAACCTTCAAGGCCACGCCGCCGAGGGAATGTGCACTGATTTTTGTTTCTCTGATTTGTATATGTATGAGTATGTGTGTGAGTGACCATTTGTTTTTAAAAGAAAAATGGATGAAGTGGGGAGGAATGTTGAAGAATACGAGGACAAGAAAGAGTCAAAAAACAAAACGAAAAAAAGGCATGACGAGATGTCCCTGAAGGTGAAGCAGCAGCTGCCATCTACCGTCACTCATCACCCCTCCCCATCAGAGCATGTTTAATATCCCACAAGGGCAAGTTGTTGAGCTGAACCAAGTCTATGACTCCCTGTCAAACATCATTACCTCACCTCACTGGTGAAACTAAGATAAATACCCTTATAGTGGCTCAAACTAATGGTTTCTCTGTTCACAATTTGCATTTTGAGTTCTATTTGTAAAGTGAACACCGATTCAATTCTCGGTAGTGAAAAGCAGAACATTGACAGTTGTGGGTATTTATTAGTTAGTTATTTAGGTTATTTTGTTAATAATATGTACTAGCAGAGTATTATTAGACAGTGTCTAAAGTTGCATGCCTTGCATGACGTGTTGGCGCTTGAGAATCATTACATTCGGATCTTAATGAAATGTAAATGCAATGCAGTTGCAATATTTACCCAATTGTGTGCGTTTTGTGCACGATCGTGTAGTGCTGATACCCACACACACTTGTAAGGATAGTGTATCTTACATTAATTCCCTGTGGGGTTATCCTAACCTTAAATGCTTAACCCCAACCTTTAGCCTAACCTTAACCCTAAAACTCGTAATTCTAAACCTAAAACTAAAAAACGAATGTTTAAGTTTTAGGGAATTGTTCCCATATAGGAGGTTAACCCCATATGTGGCAATATGAACAGACTTTTATCCCCACAGTGTGATAAATAGATTAACACACACACACACACACACACACACACACACACACACACACACACTCAATATTATATTAAAGGAATCACAGCATTCATTAATGTACAAATAGAGGAAAGGTTCAAAGACAAAACACTCAGCTGATAGCCAAAACAGGGTCTGGAGAGGGGAAACTTAAACGCACACACTCACACACACGGTGAAGCACACACTTTCATCTCTTTCTGCATTCCACTCAATGAAATAATCAGTGACATGACCTAACAGCAGACCAGGCACAAGGTTGTATCAGGTCATGTTAGTGTTTCACAAAACACATAAATATTAATCAAAGAGATAAAATGTTTTGTTGAAAGGTTTACCAGCTAACAGAGACATTTTTTTTATGGTGAAAAGAGGTCATAGCTTCCTAAGAGAAATGCTACAGGCTTAATTTCACTGGGAGAGAATGGGAATTTGGTTGTTCTTTGGCTGACAGATCTGGGAAACTATCAAAAACTGCAATTACTCATCTCTAGCTCAGAATATGGAAATATATGAAAGTGACTAGGCTTATTAGTTATTAAATTCTCTATCAACTCTTGGGTTAGTGGCGCGTCGACAGCTGTTCTCCAAGAAATGCCTTTGTATCGTGTTACTCCATTATATTTCTGTGGTAAGCCTGGGAATTAAGTCTGTCTGTCTTTGTTTTAATTTGTTCTACAGAGTTAAACAGACATCAATACTCATCAGTTAATAATGAGCAAATTAAGTTACGATAAAAAGACGTGAATTGTGATGGATGGGTTTGAGGCTCCAAATGAAACATTTACGTCTGGACTGATCAATAGCTCTTTGATTCTCTGACAGAAATATCATGACAGAATTTTTTTTTTTTTGATTTGTAAAGGTCACATCTTTCAATTTTCCCTCCTTTTGTCTCGCACCACCCACACACATCCAGTCTTTCAATCCCTTAACTTGCATAACACATTGCACTACCTAAGCTGCTGTGCCCTACATGCGGCTCTGAGCTTGGTGCGAGTGTTTGAAGTTACCAGAAGCTCAGATCATCTCACTTACTTCATTAAAAACACATGAGACGCTACACAGACAGGCTCTCTCTCTTCCTCTCTCTGTTCGGCCTGTTTGCCTCAGAGCTCAGACACTTCTCATCCATCAAGCTCCCAGATGAGCAGAAGTTACCACATTTCATTTATCTTTGCTCACAGCTATTCCCACATTTATCTCTTCGTGTGACTAATGAAATTAATACATCACTTCACTTCATTCATGTGTGCAGTCTATGGACACATGCCTGCACCAGTGGCCCCTTCAATGGGGACGAATCGATGAAAAGATCAGAGCACGATGTCTCTGCTGGAATCTGAAAGAACTGACCAGGAACAGCTAATCGATTAGGGGATAAACAGAAAATGAATCCACAATTAAGACATTTATCGAGCAAAAATGGTACCTGCTGGATAGAGCTTTGCAAAAATGAATATTTACTGTGCTTTATATAATTGTACAAAGAATAAGTTTGATTTTTGGACTGTAGGACCAGTGCATTCTAAGGCCAAACACTTGCTTGCGTACATGCATTCATGCACAGAAACAATCTCACTTATTCCATCCATCTACTGAAACAACGAGAAACCCAGACTTCCAACGATCTGGCCACATTTTGGCACTCAGGAGCCAGTGTCACAGGTCCAACCCACGGCGGAGAAGCACAGGACGGGGAAACTCGAGACAACACCAGGCTTTAGAAGACTTCCATCTGCAGCTTTCTCCAGGAATATAACAACCCATTTCCAGCAGTCATTATCCCAGATCCTAATCATTAGCCAGCTAAAGGCATGATCTGGCTACGCCGGCCACTTTGGATCAACGTCTGTTGTCAGATTTGAAGATTACATTGTACTGTAGCAAGTTAAGACGTTTGAAACTTGGTATTGGTATGGAGGACAGTGGAACAAAACCAGTCTCCTCATAGCCTTGCAGACAGCACCTATACTGTCCTGCACTGTAAAGATGTCTTCTTTTTTTTATTCATCCAGTGTCTGTAGTCTTTCCCATTCTGCTGACCTAATCATTACACTAACAGGATCCCTACTATTTGGACAAAGACCATGAATAATGATGAAGGCAGTTATTTCAGAACTGGGCTTCAGAACAAACAAAAATGGAATTGCACCATCTCAAAACTTTAGCTAGTCAATCACTCTGCGCCTGACAGGAGAGTCCAGTCATTTCCTTTGATTGGTTGAGTCATGCGTACAGTAATATCTTATCCAGAGCAGCAGATAAATGGGTCTTCATACTGTTAGTCGGAAGGTAAGATCTGTATTTCCCGAGGGGAAAGACTACTGTACACTGTCAAGAAATGAGCTTCAGTCCGAGCTAAAAGATGAAGTATGACTTAGGATGATTACATATCAGGGTTTGATTCATTTTGCCAGAATGTATTTTATATAAAAACCTAACTACAACCACAAATTGCAAAGTATGAACCTCATAATTCAAAGTTCAAGTTGTAGAAGCATGAAGAGCGAAACAAGCAAGGATGGTAACTGCTTAGAAATTCTTTTATAAGGATATACAACCTGATGCTTTTATCTTCTTTAATTTTTGTTATTTATTGAAGAAATTCCACCAATGCATTGATACTTAAAACTTTGAGGTTTTGGGTACCACTTTCTCTGCACGCAAGCGCACACACACAACTCAAATTTTACAATGTTGTAATTAAATTTCACGATTATAATCACAGCAAGATGGTAGACTTGGTGATTGTAGCTGCCATGGCAACCAAGAGGCCCTGAGGGTGAAGTTAATGAAATGTGGAGCAATCAGCAAAGGAGATTCCTTATCAATGGGAATTTTTTTTTCGGACTCTACAACTAAAGCTATTAATAATGCCTGGCCTTCCTGTGGAAGGATGATGCAAATAGAAGCGGCTTTCCAGGAAACTCCCTCACACAAAATGCTGCAGCTTAACACTGGTTATAGTTCACTTGCTGCCTTATAAACTAAAATTACATGAAATCCCCTCAATATTGAGTCTTTGGTTTATGTTATGTCTGAGACGGTGGTCTGTGAGGTAAATAAAAACACGAACACTAACCCCAGGCATCAGCAGCGTGCAGTCAATGAAAGATGGAGGGTAAATATTTCCACTTGCTACTTGTGGAGCCAGGGAAGAGGAAAACAATCTTATTTATGTTACTTTAGTTTTTTGGGTTTTCTTTGGTTGTCATCTGCTACCCATTCAACACTATGGTGAGCGTGTGTGTGTTGTATGTCTATGCTTGTGAGGGCAAATGGTTATTTTGCCTCTCCTTGTCTTCAAGGTGCTAATTTAGCATTCACAGCAGGTGGTGTTAAGAGTTAGGATTTGGTTTGGGGTACAGGTCACATTTAGGATTATAATTGAGTAAGGTAATGTTAGGCTTGTGGAGGAGAGTAGGTTGTGTATATGCCGTGTGTGTGTGTGTGTGTGTGTGTGTGTGTGTGTGTGTGTGTGTGTGTGTGTGTGTGTGAGGGCGAAAGAGTGAGAGGGAGGGAGAAAGAGGGAGAGCCTCTGAGTCACTTTCCGATATTTGTACTCAGACGCTGATTTCCCATGCATAAAAAACAAAACCCAGGAAAAAACAATTCTGGGATACAATTAGACAGATTTTTGTTTGAGCTGCAACATTTGGGTGGGAAGATGCTTTCTGATTCCCTCACTCTCTTTCTCCGTTGGCAGCACTCCATGATTTGAGTTGATGAGCTGAAGCAGATATTACACCAAAGCCTTCACTCTCCACAGTTTTCTCTGCAATACTTTATGTGTAGTGTCTTTGTATTCTTAATTAACAGTTCAAACATTTGGCTTTGTGTGAAAGGGGTTATAGGAAAATCATGCACATAATAAAATTTGACTGAAAAAGACAAATGTTTCCTCTCATGTGGGCTTTGTGGGAGCCACAGACAGGACAACAGTGTATACAGTACAAGAAGGGTTTCAGTGTCAATGTGGGTGGTGAATGCACAATTTGATTACACTGTATATCTCCAGGGTTTAAAGTAAACTCTACAAATTGTTTGAGATTTGCAGAAGAATAAAGCTTCAACTTGGACATTCCCTAAAGTAATACTTTGGAATAAACAAAAAAGAACCTTAAAGACTGTGGATGGTTGTATTATATTTAATCTTGAAAAAAAATAAGCTTAATTAAAGTTTGAAGCAGAGATTTAACAATGTTTTCCTGAATACCAGCATGATCCAGATGTAAGAGTTCAAAATTCAAGCAGCACAACACAATGCCCAAACCTAGCCAAGTCTGATGCCAGTGGGTACTATTTAGTCAGTTCCCTCAAAAAGTAGCAATATAAAGTATTTTAGCAGAGGCTGATGAGAATCAAGCCCCTGACCCTGTCAGTGTCAGTATGTGCTCACCCATTCAGCTGCACAGAACCAAATGAAGTGCAATGTAAACAGCACACTGTTGACTTTGTTGATAAGGGCCACAAAAAGACTTGACACTGAACTGAATGAACAGTCCTCTCTGCCTTGACATGACAATGTTAAAAACACAAGTAGTAACGGGAAACACATTAATTATCATAGCTCTTCCTGATAATTAAATGAGGATGAATAACAACATCTTTCACAGGGAGGTCAGGGGTCAAGGTGCACCTCATCTGCCACACTCTGAAATCAATACCACCCCCCCCATCACACAAAATGGTGGTCTAGGCTCAAACTTGATTTCAAGAATCAAACCAAATATATACAATATAACCAAAGATATAACTAAACTCTCTAAAAATGTCTTAATTGCCACAATTGTGTAAAGTATCCAGAGTTTGTTACAGTCCTGCTCCTGTTCCTCTAAGCAGGTGATGTGAGTAATCATACGTTGTTTGTACAAACATAAGCTCTACTCGGTTGCAGCCGCACCAACGGATATCCATATGGTTCCTGTTAGAAAATGTCTTGCTGCACGCCTCATCACTCTGCAAGAAACCAAACTCTTACTGGTTGTATGCAGACCAGCGGCAAAGGCTGTGGCCGGTATACTGCAGAGCTGAAGCACACGGGACCATGTAAGTGGATAGGGTAATAATGCAAAGATCCGTATCCCTCCTTACAGCTGAAAACCAGGAGCTGAGGATGCCAGCGGACACCAGATTTGACTGGAATAACTATTGTGGTTAGGTACTTAAATATGCCCCTGGATTCCCATTTTTAGCTTTTGGCCATGTAAACATATACAGACAGAATGAGCTGCTATAAATACACTTTAAAAATACAATTGTGTCAGAATCTATTTGTTGGACAGCAAAACTAAAATCCTCTTGGATTTCTTATTTTTGTATGTTTAAGGTATTACATGGTCTTTACTGTCTACCGAGATGGTCCCTCTGCGATCTTTTGGGTTCTGTTTTCATAATCACACAGAAAAGAGGAAACCTACACACGTCATCAGCAGACCATGCCCTGCTGTAGCTAATGGTCTAAGTGCCTTGCTCAAAGGCACACAGCAGTACTTCAAATTCTCTCCACTCGTGACGCCTCACAGACTCCCTAAATCCTTCCTCACATCAGTTGGGCTTCCCAGGAAAAAGTCCAAAGTATCCTGGCTTCATGGTGTTTCCCATTAAGCGGTTCGGTCCTCTCTCCAAAACAAAGTGTAGTCGCTCTAAGCTGGCAACCCTGGGAAGGAAACCACTGACTCACTGTTATTAAATAGTTCCATAAGACATAATAAGCTTATATACTAACCCATTAGACAAACCTCTCTTTCATGTTTGGCACTCATTTAAAAAGGGGCTCCACTCTTTTTCCTTTTTCCAAACCTGGCTGTTCAGCTGGCTTGGCTGTGAATGGTGATCAATAATCAATCTGAGGCTATGCCACATCACCATGATACATTGATCGTGCGATACTATTGTAGTCTCTCCGTAGTATGGTCTCCCCACATCTCAGTGGCCAGCTACCGGCTCATGCATGCAAGGTGCAGATGCAGGGTGCAACCCCTCTATAAGGGGAAAGAAGAAGCTTCCACCCAACAAGAGCTCCATTCTCCACATATTATCCCGCACTGATCAGATGCCTCAGTGAGCGCGAATGTACAGAGGATGAGAATAAAGAAGCTGTCACTTACATTCATCCGACCCACTCCGCAGCTTCTGGATGTGCGCTCTGGATATTCTCTCCAAAACTGATCAGTATGCAAACCGGTTTCCAATCCAACCCCCCCCACCAACGAAAGACAATCCACCAGTTCAAAATCTTGAATGGATCCGTGCTGGCCAGCTGGTTTAAGCCTCTTTTTTTTTTTTTTACATAATATCCACACAAATGACAGTTGAGACAAATCCAAGGATTTTCTAATCCGGCAGACAGTTACTCCTCCAGTGAAAGGGTCTCTTTTTTTTTTTTTTGCGTCTCCGTTCCCGTGTCAGGTGAGCGCGTTTGGATCAGCTGGAAAGCTCTACGGGTTCTTTGCTGTCTGCAGAAGAAGGGAGCCGTCTGTGGCCCTGCAGTGCTCTCTCCGGTCTCTCGCTGATCTTAAACGATTCACTCCTCTCTTTCTCTCTCTCAGCATCCAGTCACTCAGACACGGTGTATGTGTGTGTGTGTGTGTGTGTGTGTGTGTGTGTGTGTGTGTGTGTGTGCTGAGACAGAGCCGCTTCAGGGCACCGTGCACCTCACCGACTGAAAGCCGACTCCTCCGCCACAAGGCCCAGCCCCCCTCCCCCTGCACTCTTCCTCCTCCTCCTCCTCCTCCCTTCACCGACTTGGGTTGCTAATTTATTCGGGTATAGCTACACACAAAAGGGGGGACAGAGGAGAGGGAGGCTGTGGGATACAGTGGAGAGAGGAGATTGGAGAGCAGACTTTGGTGCCCCCCAGCTCCGTTCGGTGGAAGTAGTCTTTGAGACAAAGGAGTGCACCGTGTACCATCAAAAGGGGAGTTTAGCTCAGCATGGCACATTATGCATGGAAATGAGTAATTAGCATCGTTTTTATTCTCCTTCTTCGTGGAGACTTAATATTATGCTGCCATGTAAAAGGACGCCACACATTTCACAAAACTATATAAATCTAACTTGAGGATTTAGATTTTTACTTAAGAATAAGAATTAAGAATATAATCAGAATTAAGAATTATAATAAAATATTAAGGAAGTGAGGCTTCTATTAACTGAGCACAAAACCAGTGGTAGCTGAAGTAGTTTAAAATTATGTTTTTTTTATACAGAATTAAGCATGTGTTACTAAAAGCAAAGCATATGGTGTAATGTTTCATGAAGGTTAGATGAACACTGTAGGTTTAGGAAAATTCTTAATCAACTGCACATTTTATTAATTTTTTTTCTACATATCTCAATCACAAAGCTTTTAGGACTGTAACCTGTAAGAGGAAGCAGCAGAGCAGGCAGAGCTGAGGTTTAGACACACGCACATGTAGACACACACGCACATGTAGACACACACGCACACACACACACACACACACACACCGTTTAGACTGCTAGCATCAGCAAGATGGGAGTCATTCATCACCCCAGATTTTAGGTCAAGCCTCCACCTGCATCACTGAAGCAGAGCAAGGGAGGAGATGTGGGGAAGGGAGGGATGGTGTGGAGGTGGGAGGTGAGAGCATGGGGAGGGGGTCTGCGTTTGGGTGTTGGAGGCAGTGGACAAGGACAGCAATCAATCCATCCCCTCTTGCTCGTCCGATGAGTGTGTATGTTGCAGTCAATGGAGGGAAATAATACATTTACTCTTTTACCGGCAAGTGTCTACATTTAAGCACATTGACCATGACAGAATGACCAGACAGTGTGGATTCAGGCTCACTAACTCTGTAGGAGACCCATTTTACATCAACTGTTTGGTTAGTTGTGAATGCAAAAAGCAATGAAGCAGAGAAAAGCAACCTGAATCAAGTTTGTTTGTTATTATTTTTTACACTTTATGCTTCTACTGTTGGTACAATTTCATCCTCTTAGCTCTTCAAAGCTATACATATTATTTATCAGCTGCAAACTATCAGTAAAGTGTTTGCCCTCCATAAGAGGCCAGCAACATAATTCTCAACAATATTCAACATCTACTTCATTATATTGCTGGTCTTTATTGTTATCATAGCCGGTTAAATTTGCTGTTTTTGGATGATGGCATGCGATAGATAAGATTACCAGTGGATTCGATGTGTAAACCAACTCCAGTTCTCCCTCTTTGGTTCTAACCTCCTAACAGAACTCCAGACCCCAGACACGGTTGCATTTCTAAGAAAACATACCAAAGGGTTAACATGAAAGATGCAATTTATGGTCGAGATAGAAAATGATCCACTAGTTGATTGTGCCTTGCCCCTGTTGGCTGTGAGTTACGAAGAGTCTACTAATGCATGTCTTTGGAAATACTTGCTGCATTTGAAAAAGGCCTGGTTGGCAAAAAAGACCCGACCGCTTAAAAGGCAAAGTCCTTTTTCTTTATTTCTTATATATTTGTTACTATTTAGTAAATGGATACATAAATACACATCTACTGATGAAACAAGCCTCCAAAAAACCTGCACTCCACTTTCTCACATCTTATGTCTGTCCTTGTCCTTGTAGAGTCTGCATTTGTCCGTGTGTGTTTGTGTGTGTGTGTGCTGTCTATGTGTCTGCGAGTGGATTTATTCTGCATCGATCTTGTTGTGTGAACACTTGCCACAGAGTTGCAATTACACAGCTTTAACCAATAGCAGATGGCTGAGAAGTGACACTTTTGGTGGGGCTCCCCACGACGGAGGAGACCAGTGCATGATTTATATTGCTGCCGCACACATTCATAAATGTAAAATTTCTCTCTGCCTCTCCATCAAATACAAACACACGCGTATACACATACACTCACGTGTACACATACAGACATATATCATGAAATGGAGTACTGTCAAAGGATTTATTTGGCTCCTGTGTCTATCCTGTTTGTCTGTTCCTCCCTCTAACCTCAAAATCCACAGCCTGACCATGATAACCCCGGTGCACATTTCAAACCTTTAGCACACCTCCCAGATTTATCATCTGTCAAGTCTTAGATAAGCCTTGCATTCATTCCAACTCGATGCATTTATAACGGAACTGATTAAACCAGAGTTGTAAATTCCCAGAAATCCCCAAGAAATGACTTAATCTGGCCTCATCTGATATTCTGTACTGATCTTAATTATCTTGGACCCACGGTTGATGAGCACAAGAGAGAAATAAGTGTGACATGGTGGTTAGCTAACAACTGGTAGCTGTGAGGTCATTTGGAAATGCATCGTTAGGAGCTAATGGAGGGGCCTGTCTATATTGGCTGTATGAGTGGACTTGTTGGCTGGATCTCTCTCTCTCTCTCTCTCTCTCTCCTCTCTCTCTCTCCTATACAAACACACACAGTTGACCGCAGGACTGTGATGCCTCTGATGTGAATCAAAGCACCAAATTAGCCAAATTGGCATGTTTGCATGTGAAGTGGACTGAAACTAATTTTTTGATTTCATCACTATTTAAAAAAAGACTAATAATGTAACATAACAAGTATTGTTCCTCTGAGCAAAATTCTCTGGAAAATATGTCTGTAATAATTCCTTGACTGGCGAGCAACACAATATCCTAGTTCCGTATATTCTGGCAGCTCCATCCCCAAAAAATCTTAATGTGTCCTTTTCCACCATGTCTTATTTCATTCAACTGTTATCACTTCATCTCTCTGGATTCAGTCCCTTTCCTGACACACAAGTTTATATCTACAGCGCCGCACATACATACACATACATTAACTTTCTTAGTTTTGTCACTTAACTCTGTCTCTTTCTCCCTCGAGCATACACATATGACCCCGTGTCCATGCAGGTGTCTGTCTCGTCTATCTGATCCACCTTTCCTGTGCGGCAGGATGGGATGAGGTCACAGTTCCACTCAGTGACTCTGTGCCAAGAAAGGAAAGAGTGGTGGCCTAATCCGACCTTCCTTTCCCATGGCCAAAATATAACTTCTGTCCTTCATAACGGTTTCATTCAAAAGCTGTTTTGCATCGAGAAAACTTTTTATTCACAGTTCAGTGCTTTTAAAGGATGAGTCTGGCAATATTCTTTTTTTTTTCTTCTTTCTTTTCCCATGAAAAGACCAAAGTGAACAATGAATTGGTTCTGAAATATAGTAAACCTATGTGTGTAGCTCTTTCTTTCAACTGAAGATCTACATTTTCAGTTGAAATTACTGGGCTTTTGGGTGCCACAGTCAGAAAGTCAGAAAATATGTGGAGATCAAGTAACATGATTTGGTCTTTCCATGGTATTTGTTGACAATAAGATTAATACAGTATAACAGCATCTGTATCCTTTAAAAAAATTTATAAAAATACTTTTTGTTAGCTTAAATTAACTTTAGGAAAGTTCAACAGCAATATTATAGTATATTCACACTAGAAAGGAGTATGTCACATTTTTTTTTCAAATCCTGGACATTGCAAAACTACACTGAAATATTGCTCTAGCTTCATCTCTACTCCACTCATGGGCACTGTTTTTTTCTCATGTTTCCTTTGCCACTGGCAACAAATAGAGTTGTATTTGTCTTCATCTGTCCCTGCAGGGTATTCTTAGGAAGATTATTATAGCTTACTTTACTCTGAGGCCAGTGTGCCTATAGCATGCAACCACACACTGCCCGATGACTTTGGCTGTTGTTTCAAAGCGACTACGTTATGCATTTCAGCAGATGTCACTAAAAGGAGACCAAGAGTTAAGTGAAATAAGATGTATTGAATGTAAATCTATGGTAGAATTGATTTTGTACTGCCAAAAGGAAGAAAAACAAATCTGTGTTTCCATTTTGGTGGGTGTTGGCACCACATTTCCTGTTGGTTATGTGTGGTTTCCTCTGGACGTTTTTAGCCATTTCAGTGATTTTTACATGTGCATTGTTTATGTCAGTTGTCTGTATGGACGTGTGCAGCTTTTGGACTATTTTAGGGGGAGACTGAGGATTAATAGACCAAGGGATGACAGAGCAGGAAAAGGGCATTGTTATTAGGAGCACATAGGAGTAGTGCTTCCCAGAGCAGAATGAAAGCACACAAAATGTTTCACATCCAAAGGGAAATTATGTGATATCATCATGGCAGCTACTCACCCCTAAAATACCTGCTATATACAGTATAGTACTTTCTAGAATCCATCATTAAATCCTCTTTTCACTCAGTGCAGATTTCTGCTAATTCGGAGTTTCATATTTCAGCCTTATCTTGAATTACGTCATTTCCATAATGTGCTTAGAGTTGAAAGAAATGTTAAAACCTGTCTCTCCCTGAACTTCAGAGGCTCTTCTTCAGAGGCTGGCCTGCTTCCACTTGGCAAGCATCATCTGAACAAGGCCTCCCAGCATTAGCTGAACATTTGCTGAGAAACTTATCTTATACGTTCAAGCATGAAGGTCATAGGTTTTTTTCTTATCAAGCAGTAATCTTTGTGAAGAGAGGGAAAACAGGAAAGCAGCAGTTCAGGTTCTATACTACAGTTGTGTATTGCCCCTTACACTCTCTGTATCTTTACGCACAGGCTGATATCAGAGAAGGAGATTAAACAGTTCCTCTGACGAGCTTCCAGGTTTTGTGTGATGGAGGAAATTTATGGATCATAATCCACCTCAGGTTTTCTCACTTTGTTGGGAAGCTCATTGCACATACTTCTATTATATCTGTCTCATGAACAAAACCTTACCAGGTGTTATCCTGCTTTACACAACATTTCTCTCTCTGTCTTGTTGAAAACAAGGCATTATCACACATCTGTAAAGTACAGTAATCTCATTGGAGTCTACCACAGGATGCAGATGTTAAGTTAGCTACATGGTCTTGCTCCAAAGAAATCATTCTGGAAGCCATGGAAACTGGTTTAAATATCAGTGTCTGTCTCTACGCTTTGGACTCTTTTTTTGCGATGACACCTTTAATAACTCTCTCATTCCCTCCTTTTCCTCTCTTTTCATCACTACCCCAATCTTGCACAACTTTGACATCACATAAACACAATACCTGCAGGCTGCACCCTCCTCTTCTGCACCCTTGTCACACTCTTCCCCTCCTTTGTGAATTTATCTCTCCACGACACCTCCCTTCCTCCCTCTATCGAAGTGTTTTACTGTTACAACACAAATACACTAAGCAGGCATATCCACTAAATCAGGACGGCCTCAATTTAAGAACTGAGATTGTTTAGGTTGTGAGGAAACTATTTAGTTGCTGGCTGCTGACATGCTGTAAAACCTTGGTATGATACATGGGCTTAATGCAACTAAAATGACTATTTTCCAGAAATGTGTCCTCCTATGTATGTATCTTGTTACACTAAGGAAAATATAAAACCTATTGTATGCATGATAGCTATATCAACTGTACACCTTTGTGTGGCTTTGGAAAACAGTTTTGCCACTATTGATCAAGGACTATTCAAATAGGAATAAAATGAGGTAAAGCAATGTCTGTGTGCAGAAAGTGGACAATCAGCTACTAAAGCTATAGAATACTCTCATACTGGTTCATTACACTTTGTGAATAGCTGCTGAAAGCCTTCTCTACTCCACAGTGTGCTTCTAATACAAGCGTCTAGCAAACAGGAAGTAGCCAAAGCTGAGAACTTCCTGTATGAGCCCATCTACTGACCAGCTTCTGCTCTATGGGCACAGGAGGTTCCTGAATGTGTCCTTAGTGTGTGTGTGTGTGTGTGTGTGTGTGTGTGTTTGCCATTCAGCATTCCGTCCCCTCTGCTTCCTTCCCTGCCCCTGGCCCGCTGATGCACGGCATCGTGGGAAAGAGTGAGTCTCACCTCTGCACACCATACTCGCTCACTCACCACACACATAAAGCAGCAGAGACGGGAACAGATTTAGTGAGTGTTGTGAACCAGATGTGTTGCCGCGTGGAACTGTTGTGAAACTGTGCCGTTAACGTGCCACCGTGATTCCATATTTAGAGTGAATGACAGATTGATAACGAGTGTGTGTGTGTGTATGTGTGTGGGTTGGGGGGTTTGGGGGACTGAAAGAGAGAGATGAGAAAGGAGGGTTTGATTTTACTCAGCTCTCCTTTGTTACATTCCATTTTATCATCTAACCTGATCTTTCTTTGCATGCCAGAGGTTAACGACCCGAACCGGATTCATGACGCACACACCCCCTTCCGTCGTCCTATCGTCCTCCTCAAAATAAAATTTGCGCCTTTACAGTATGTGACAACAATTACTCTTTTGTTTATGTATGTACGTGTGTGGTGCATGTGTTATGGGACGTCTGAACCTTGGCTCAGCCTGTAAAAAGTGTGTCGGAGAACTCAGAGGAAGAGGAAGATGAGCGGGTCAAGTGCGTCGGGGGAGATAAGTCGTTCCTCACGGTGCCCTTCTGAATCAGCTGCTTCCTGTTTATTGTTGTACTGAAGTGTTGTCCTATGAAGATAACAAGGCTTTGACCTTTGACTCCGGCGGAACAGAAGCACATCCTGCAGCGGATGCCATATTGTTTCGTGCCTCGTCACACCTCATCACATGACCAGCGTGACCTGCCATCTACTGACATTTGGACAGTTTGTACGTCATAGTGGACCATAGTGCAGCATTGATTGAATGGCTTCCTTGACATTTTTGTAAATTCATCAATCAATCACCATTGTGATTAGAACGTAATTATTGTGGGCCAACATTGAGTGCAAGCAGGATAATAATTACCTGGAAGTAGAAAAATAATTAACTTTGTAGATTTAAGGTTAACACTGACCAACCTTTTATTTCTCAAAAGCAGCTAGCAACAAATCCAACACCTTTTCCCAACCACTGAAACAAACTTTGCAAAACACAAACACAGCTTTGTTTGAATTTATGTAATTTGCCTGTCTTATCCAAAGCTGTATTAAATGCCTCTCCTACACTGAATAATAAAATCTGACTGTAACATATAGGCTACAGAACTGTCCCTTAAGCTAAATCTGTTATTTTTTCAATAAGGTTGAGGGTGTAAGTTAAGACAGAAGGAGTTGATAGATTATATTCAAGGTTTTACGATACAGTGTTCTCAAAACTTTGCCTATCTTCTTGGAATCTGAGAGCAGGAACTTTAGGCCACTTTGGGTCTGGAAAATGGTCAAGAAAAACTCCAAAATCGGCTTTGTAACTCTCACAGCTGTCTGTGGCTGGAGCCAGGGCAGAAGCTGGAGAATTTTCTGCGTCCTTCCTACAGTGTGATTTATGTCCAGACCGGTCTTCTCCCAGTGCTCCGACTTTGTTTGATTGTTTGTTTTTTTGGAAGAGCTTAGGATTTCTTTTCCAATAAATTGCTCACTGCAGAAGAACAATAATCAAGATAAGGTAATGCTGGTTTCCCAACCAGTGCCACACGCAGTACAGGTCACTATATGTTTACATTATGAAGGGCTGTCTGAGCTTTTAGAGGGATTAGGGCCAGGCGATGGAAGGGCTCCAACAAAGCTCATATTTGTTCATAAGGATGTTTGGCAAAGTGACAAAAGTCCAGAGAAAAACGAGCAACGGTGAAGTTAGGGCCACAGTCCTTTTAAAAAAAGGACAAACCATAGCAACTCAGGTTCTGTACAGGAGTCATTTTCATGTGATCACTGCTATTCAAAAGCATATTTTATCTGTTTTGGACTGCTGTTACGAAAAGGACTCTACTGCTGCAGCTATTAACAAAGCTCGCGTGAGCAGAATATGGCAAAATAAAATCCCACAAAAGGACGTTCCAAGGGTCTAAAAAACAAGCTGAGACTGATTTACTTTTGATTCTGAAACCCCCTCAGCACTGCAGAGTGTCTCTATTAGATCTGCTTTGGAGCATTCAAGGCATGTCGACCTCTAAACAGGAGGGTATTCATCTCTGTTTCATGAAGTACATCTCTACGGATGTGACCTGCAGTGCGTGTCTGACAACATGTGACCTGGACCGTGCAGTCCGCATCATCCAAGGTCTCCTCTTTACTAAATTGTTCATAAAAGGAACACACACAGAGATACAAAGATTATTTTGTAAACACATCTAAACAGTCCTGGGTTGGGGTGCATAGTAAACATGGTAAACAAGGTTAAGTCTAGACTCCACACTGATAAGCGCTGGAGACGGACAGGAGCCACTCAGGATGTGGTGTATGTTTTCTAAAGCCAGTCGTCCTTCTTTCTAAAACTAAGTCAGTTATCTAGGTAAAAGGAAAGGAAAAGGAAAGTGATCTTGTCTCCTTATTTTATGATTTCTGTCTGTTATTGTGCTTGTTAATCAGTACTTGGGAAGAAATAAAAGAAAGTAGGCTATATACAGTAACAACACACTCCAATAATTATCAGTACAGCTTATATCAATTCTCATGTGATGCAGTTATACTGTTGCATATATCATAGTGTAAGAAATCACATAGGGTCCAGCTCATGCCGTGTTTTGACCGGAGAGTCCGTCCTCAGAGGTTTTAACTCTCTCATCCCCTGGCAGCTTGGCAGTCGGTAAGATCCAAATATTTACTGCGCCTTGTCTGCCATCTAAACACCCTTTCTACATGACATATTTATTCAATTATGCTTCATTTCACAAAGACAAAAAGAGCTCTGCAGGTCCTTGGCCAAGTTGTGAGCATTTTCCACCAACAACTGTACAGTCCCGATGGCTTTGATTCAAAACAGACGGAGAGAGATTTTGGATGCATGTATGACATTTGTTAAATACTCTCTGTAAACCATTTTGACTGGTGAGGAAATCATAAACACTACTTTTGCACGATTCAAGGTCCAGGTAGGCCGCTTAGAATCGACAGTATGGTGAGGTGTTTTTTGGAATAAGGCCTTTGGCTTTACAAAGAGCACTGTATGAGCTACCAGTGATTACCTACCACAAGGGAGGTATTCTCCAATTTACAGCCTTATTATTCTTTTATTGAACATTTGTTTTTTTTACCATGCATAACTCATGAATAGTCGGGCCACAAAGTAGTGAGTTTTCCAACTTGCAGTATAGATATTTGTAACTGTTCCAAAATATTTCTTTACAGCCATAGACTGAAAAAATGTAGTCTTCGTTTCCATAATTTAAATATCTTCAACAGCTATTATTTTTTTTTATATTTCTTTTAAATAATGACAAATGAGATGACTATAAATGTTAAAAGAAGCCAACACTGGCAGCTAATTTGTCATTTTTTTCCCCCAGCATGCCTACTTCCATATGAGTTTGGAATATAATACATGTGGTTACATGGTTCGGCAAAACGTAAAAAATTACTTTAAAAAATCACCCTGACATCTTGGCTAGGAAGCCCTTTGATCAAATTTGTGTTGTAGAACAAGAAGAGTGGTTTCAGTTCCACCTCTGTGCGTCCGGTATCTGTTTATATCACTACACTGCATTCTAATACTTAGTTATTCTGTGTATGATTAGCAGAGGGTTCAACATAACATTGCACAGTGACTACTAAACATATGGGATAAATCCGCCTGCTCTGATGTTGGCTCGTGACACTAAGCTGTGAAAGAAAGTGTTAATTTTGTAAAATGCATTTCTCTCAGGCTCTGTAAAACTGTTCCTCCCTTTTGTTTGTGTGATCCACTACCACATTTTGTTTATTTTGAGTGCTTTGAGAGGAATCCACCCATTTCTCAGTCCCAAACTTAACAAGGCAGTCTTTATATCCCTGTTCCCTGTTCCCTGTCTTGTAGTAATGGTTCCTATCAGACAGACAGTGAATTGCCAGTCACCTTTGAGTATGGGGTTGACATCATCATGACTTCATTTTGCCTGCTCTCTGGTTTTCAAAGTCACTCAAAGTCAGAGAGATCTGTAAACCTGGATGCTCAAGGGTGCTGAAATTTTTTTATACAACCCATGTGGTCCCAGCTGGCATCCTTCTCCTTTTTTCTTTTGTTTTGCTCTCAACGTCTTTTCTCTCTGTTGCTACCCTCCTTTCTTAACCTAATTGTTGCTTTTCTTTCTGAGTTCGCCTTAACGCTTCCTTCTGAAATATCACTGTGCCTTGCAGAGGCAGTCTTTTTCATGTTGGTGAAGTGTGTCGGGTGAGGGGTGCAGGGATTTGGGGGATATTGAGGTTGTGGCAAGGGTGCTTCACTCGTCTCTCTTGCAAGCAACCACTGTTTTATTCTCAGATTTTCCATGCATTAGGCAGTTATTATTTAACTACTGCAGCCTCTTTTCATTCAAACACACCATACACGTGCATGCCCATGCTGTAGAGGCGGTGGTGCACAGGGCTTACATGGGGACAGAGTGGTCACTGTGTTTCCCATCATTCTCTGCACACACCGATAGCCCTAAATGGAAAAGCAAGGTGGTGTGTGTGCAGCCGCAACCAGAAAATCTGCTGCACCGCTTAGGATACCCACCGGCTGTCCACATCACAGTGACCACTGATTTTTGAGCTCTGTAATCACTGTACACAGGACTATTTTAGTGCAATCTGACTATGGATTAGACAGCAAATTGCCAGGGATAGTGAGCGTTTCCATGGAGAGGATGGAAGTTGCTTGTAAGGAATAATAAACAGAGCTAGATTAAGATTAGACGTGACAGCGTCAGTGGCAGCTGGAGGAGTGTGTGTTTGAGTGTGTGTCTATGATTTCCAACGTTGTGCGTTTATATATATGCATAAGGAAGGGAACAACAAGGTTTTTATATGGGACAGAAAATTAGAAAGCTGAGAAAAGACAAAAAAGCATTTTATTTCATTCTCACACTTAATCACCTCCATTTGTGCATGTCTAACTGCTGACTTCTTCCTTATCCACTATTAATCAGCTGGGTGTAATGACAAGCTGACATAGCCATAAATGTTTATACTCCGTCAGGCTCACACATATGTGACCCAACTTGTCCCAAGTCTTCCCAAAATTGAATTAATTACAGAGTTTGCGGTTACCACTGTCATGAAAGTCAGCTCAACCCAACAATTAGCTCCTTTAATGAATAAAAATATGAAAACTCTGTCAGAATCCCTCCAGTCTTAAACGTTCCATCATGTATTTATTAAATGTGACTCCCATCAACTGGCAGACGGCTGAGAGACTGGCGCACATGTACAGTATGAGTCAGCCACATATACATACACACAAAACAGAAAAATATATAGATAGCATGTGGAATATCTGTCAAAGAATCAGGAAAGTAAACTATAAAACGTGCCTACACACACAAACAAACAAAAAACTCAGTGATGATTTGAACTGGAAACCTCAACATGCATTCCTTAGCATTGCCACATCCTCTTTCAGTTGCTTCCAATCCACCACAGCAACAAAATATAACCCATCTCACAACTTTAGCACTATATTTCAACAATAACAATTGAAGAAGACAGCCATCTTTTTCTGCTTCTGCGTGGAACGTTTTCTTAAGTTGTGATGAAATTCTACAACATGATGGATAAGAATTCTATTTTGCCCTCAACTTTAAAGACACGTCAGACCTCATTTATAAGACAAGGGATCCAGAGTGCTGGTAAACGTAGAAAGCCTGTATGCAGATGGTATGTATATCATGCCAAAGAGTAAGAATGTGATCTGGCTCTATCAATGATAGTGGCGTAAATTCTGAAGGAATATCATCACCGTGCAGTGAATCATCTCAGTGGCAGCTGGGTCAGTGTTGAAAGATTAAATACATTAAGTCGCTCTCATGAAGTCATCCACAGAGTTTGTTTTCGTTTCTGATCGGTTTCCAGAAAAAAAATCTAATACCAGGATTCACAAAGAAACTCTTTTAGAATCAAACCAAACACAAAGTTCAGTTCTCTTTTAGTAATTTTTGGAATCAAAAGTGGGACTCGAAAGCACCATTCAGCAAAAAGTAAATCAAAAATCTCCCTTTCCTCCTCCTCCTCCTCACAACTCTTTCCGTCATCAAATTCAGAGTTGTGTGTTCATGATTTTGACTACATGCTATTACCTTAGGTGATTGCTGAGTGTTGCTATTAGCTTTATCACATTTCCAAGCAAGCAGCTGGCCTCTAATCACCTCTGGTCCAACTGGTTAATTTCCTGAACATCAGAGAGAGCCGGGGTGGGTTCAACAACAAAGACAGGAAAGAGTTTGAAAAACTGAGGGCTTTGATAGTTATGAGCTTATTGTGCTATGCTAAGCACTCTTTCTCTGCGTGCATGAGTGTGTGTGATCAGAAATATGGGCGCCATGTGGGGTTGAAGGTGTGAGAGGAAGCCTAACAGGCCTTCCCATTTGTACACCATTAGATCCATCGCAATAGGCGCACACTGAAACTACTTTGATGACTGCTCGGGCACCTTGCAGTGTGTTCCAGGTGTTCAGTGTAACCATAAAAGAAACACTGAACACAGGGGTTCTTGTTCATACTAATAGAATAACGCAATAATATTTCACTGTGCATTATGTCCATGGGTTTGAAAAAAATGAAACACTTCCCTGAATGCAAGGAGCCTATACTTTTTATTCAGCCGCTGTGATGATTGTGGCCCAATAAAGATGGTGGCTGTGATTTTTAACAAGACCCTTTATATGGCTTGTGGCTCCTCTTGTTCTTTCTTTCATTCTGTCCATCTGTCACATCGCAGAACATGCCAGCATTGTTCAGTTCTGGCTAATGTTAAAGGTCTGTCGTCGCCCTCTGATGTGGTGGTTCTTGGAGGGAGATTTTCACTGTGGTGCAACGGGAGATTGGAGTGGGGGCAACAAGCGAGAAGATTTCAGATTGTACTTCATAGGAGGCAAGTGAACAGTGAGTCCAGAAAACCTTAAGGGATGTTATCAAAAAATATACCAAAAAACAAAGTGCATTTTGTGTTTCCTGTTTGTGCAGGTCTGCCTGTGTGCCTGCATTTTGCATGTGTGCGTGTGAATGTTAATATATGGCAGTTTTATTTGATACAGTGTGTGAGAGTCTAATTTGGAGCTGATTCTGTAGAGCAAATATAAACTCCCTAGGGGCACTATGATCAGTTCCAGGCTATGGGGAAGATTTGGGTTGCCTCTGTGATTTTAATTTGCAGGTGGTTTTAATTTTAGTGACAGTATCATCTTCGGATTCTTGTCCTCTTTAGCTGTCTGGCCCCTTCACTCGGACCCACCCTCTTTTTCTGTTACCTAACTCTTGTGTCCCCGCTTACCCTCTCAAAACTCTTGTTTTTTTCTTCACTTTTGCTCCGTCCCTAAGTATCTGAACGGAGCTGTAAAAGAAGGAGGCACTGTTTAGCAGGCAGTCATGAGTCATTTAAAATAAAAACATTCAAGAGCTTTGTCACCAATTGATGGCAAATGTAGCATTTTAACATCAACAAATCAGTGCGGTTCATTTTCAAATGCTTTTGTAATTAATGTAGACAGTTCACCTTATGAGACATTTACGTTTAGCAGTCCAGAATTTATTTCAAATGTTGTGCCTTCGGGTTAGAATTCACCAAACCCCCCTGGATCAGTTTAAGATTCAAATCAAGAAAAGGGCTCAGTTCTCCCAGCGCAAACTGAGCAACAGTTTCTTTCAATGGCAGATGGGAATATTTTAAAAGACCCTCAACAAGATTTCTATGTTTATCTGAAGTGTTTATCTTCTTCAGCAAAACAAAGACAAAAACTGTCACCAGAAGAAATAAAGATGCTCTTTGGGAAAGAAAGCAGTTTATGGAAAATGTGGTCATATTTAAAAAAAGAAAAACACTTGCAGTGGGCCACTTGCAGTAGCTTCACTTCATCTTGACAATGGCCCCATTTAGTTCAGGATAATTACACAAAAATAAAGAGAGAGAATTATGCTGATAATGATGTATCAGTGTTAAAGGTGCTGTATCACCTTTACTGCAGTCTTTCCAAGTGAGTTGGTCTGGCATACTGAAATGTGATATAAAAGATAGCATCACGGTACTGCAGGAGAGCCCAAAAAACTGTCAGAACACACACAGAAAAATCCCCCAGAGTCTCCTCATCTTCAGCCACAGCCTATTGTTGGTCAAGTGGAGTAAAATAGGGAGTTGAAATGTGTCCAACAATGAACTGAAGAAAGCAGGAACACTAAAAAGCATTGCTCCATATTGATCTAGCAAAATAGCATTTTTAGTATATTGATATATTGAGAAGTTAGTGTTGTATTTTGCCACTCTCACCTTGTTATTTTATCTTTCTCCTTCACCTAATTATAATTTCCTTACTTTGCGCATTACCAAAGGGGTCTGGAAATGCTCAAATTCCTGGTGCAGATAAAATCACCACATAGTTATCAGGATTGTTTGTATTATTCAAATACCCTCACAGATTATTAGTTAGTTAAATATGATCAAAGAAAGTTCCACTTTTAGTTTTCTAGGTTTTAACATATTTGAGTGAGCAAGAGAATTATAAGAGCAAACAGGGGGCTTTTGGTTTGCACTGATTAACCCTTTTGAACTGATCAGACACATCTTATCTTGGCCGAAACAGCACAGAGATCCTTTAGGAAATCTAACATTTAAAGGAGCTACATGTATGTTTAGTTTGAAATTGTCATTTGCAACAGATTGACATTATCAACAGTTTTGATGCTATGTTAAAGACATCTATATTGTGTTACATATCAACTGAAGTTGCTACCCTGGCCCATCCTCAATAGGTGAGTCACTGTAGCGTCCAGTCTGCCCTCAGTCCAACATGAGGGGATGAAGAAGAAGTAGTGGTGCCTCGAGAGCAAGAAACCACATTTGGTGACAAAGAGAGAAGTGCTAGAAATAGAAGCAAAACACGTTAACATTGATGTTTTCCAGCGCTGCAGACAGCGCTTGGCGAGTAAATGGATGAAGTTTGACCTTGAACTCCTAACATTTCCTCTAGACGGGTAAGCTGTTAATGCTAACGTTGGCTATTTAGCAATAGCTCATAAAGGTAGCTAATTGGATGACATTACTGACAGTGTTTGCTCACTTGTTTGTTGAAAGAAAGAAAGGCCTATGGGAGGGATTGTGCATGTCCTTGTTTCTCATGATAGGGGTGGACAACCTCATTTTCTGGTGATATTCTGCCCTCAGTTTGAATATGAATTTGACTGGTGGCCAATTTGCTCCTTCAATAACACTACCTCTTTCTCTCATTTGTGTGTCAGAGTTTTCTTTAAGCTAAAATTTCAAGCATGACACTGGGGAGACATTTCTGAGCTGTAACTTCGGTGTTGCAAGGGGTTTCCAACAAACACATCAGGATCAAAGTGGCACACATAACGGCTCCAGCTGTGTCTTCCATCCTCATCCTCATTGGAGTGACATCAACAGGACATCCTATACCAATACTGCTGACCTCAGTAGACCTCTGTCCACTGCATGTACATGGACTGTATGTGTGTTGGCATGTGGTCTGCTTTCCATTAAACTGCATCAAAGAAAGTGTTCACGTTTTAAAGAGCTCTAAGCGCAGGTTGTAATTTACTAAATCTGTGTTTAGGATGTGCGCTTGGAGCTGGTGCAGTGTATGTGCTGGTTGGAGCACTTGGCACAGGTTTTTTTTCTTTTCTTAAAATACAGAGGGCAGTAGCAGACCTCATCAAAGCCCAACTACTGTTTAAAGCTGCTGCCTGCTAAACTCACTCCCTGGAGTATTTCAAAGGTCATGTCCACTCACGAAACCTCCTCCATAAACACACAGTGAGAATGCACTGGGAAAAAAAACAGTTATTGGGCATGCAGCTTTGCACTTCAAACAGGTATGACAGAATAAGTAACCAAAGCTCTGGAAAGTGTTTTTAACTGATGGATATTTTATATACCGAGGCATTACTAAAGCTTTAAGAATGTTGACATTTTCTTGAAGAGACGATGGATAGGCTACCACTGTCATTGCCATTCAGTGTGTTCGAGCCAGGAGACGTGTTTGCTAACCATAAAAGAAACAGGAAACCACTAGCCTGACAAACCAATAAGATATAACGTGTTAATCTGTGAGCTTTAGAGGCAGATGTGCAGTGCTATTAGTTTAAATAATAAAGCGCACCAAACACGACGATTCTTATTTTCAGGTGAAAATACACCAGTGAAGATATTAACTTGATATTCCTCCTTTTTACACACTTGACTTTTAAAGGACAAACATGAGTAGGCCTATCTAGAAGTCTAACTTTAGATAGGAAAGATATTAAGCATATTTTCCTTAATTTGAAGGGGGGATATTTGTTTGAAACACAAATTTGCTTAAAACACTGCATAACTACAGACTTTTAGCTTTAATTAATCAACATTTGTTGAGTTGTAAGCGAGGTCACCCAGGCCAGGTCACTAAATGGAAGGAAATATTTCAACAGGGCTGTTGATGACATATTGTCAATAAACCTCCGAGAACAATAGGATTGTGGTTCCTCAGTAGATCTGGCTTGGAGACCAGACGATGCTTGACTCCAAAAATGTCAAGAGATCTTTTTTGTAAAGATTGGAAATGCTGATTTTAGGAAACGGTAACCATTGTGAAGCACAGGGAATGGAAAACCAATGGCATATAATGCTTTTCTTTTCTATCCCGGTTTAACTGACCTTCCCTTCCCTTATGGAGAGTTTGGCACGATAAAGAGATCTGATGATTAAAAGCAAGTGGTCAGTGTTTCACATGAAATATGATGGAGCATAAGGCTTTTTTTTCTCTGCACTCTTACATGTGCTGGATGTTTTGCTGAAATGAAAGCATTTCACTACTCATCTCCGTTTCCTGTTTTACTACAGAGCCAGACTAACCAGTAGATATGTTAAAAGCAGACCGGGCTGATGAAGCGATAATCAATAAGGTCAAATGAAGGTTAACCGCCCCTCTCTGCATTACAGCTAACCATCACAGTCAGCACCATGCAAGCTGTATCACAAATATTGCATCTGGTACTGGTAAGATGATGAAGTCCACTGCCAGATGATGTGGGTCACATAGGTTCACTTTCTAAAATGGCAACACATGTAAAGTTAAAAAAAAACTGACATTCAGCCAGCTTCTACCCGGGCAAAATATTTCACTGTAATTGGAGGAAACACCAAAAGATTTTTTTTCAAACAACAACATGTAGTCTGAAAATGTTTTTAATCCAATGGCATTATTGAGATTTTTTTTAAAAGTAAAGTTTATGATTAAGGTCTCTTGGCTTTTCCAGAGAGGTCGTCTCCATTTTATCAGTGAGTACGGTGGAAGAAAATGATTAAATCGTCCTGCTTAAAGCATCTGGTTTCACCCCCTAGTGTGGCAGTTAGCATGTAACAGCTGAAATCCAGGAAAAATCTTGGCAGAGTTTGTACATTTCCAGGTGTGGGGAAGTGAAAAGCACCCTCAGCTCCTTTTTTTTTACCTCTTGTAGGGGAAGAAAAGAAAGATATTGTTTTCAAATACAAATTTTACGGCTATGAAAATGAGTGGGGATAACTTCAAAAAAGACAGTGTAAATGTGTTTGCATGTATGCTTATGCTTATGCGTGTCCATCTAGGTTTGTGTGTGTGTGTGTGTGTGTGTGTGTGTTTCTGTGGTCTTACATTCTTGAAACCATTGTCTGACCATAGTTAGACCTGGAAGACTGACATAGATTGGTATTTGACCAGTGGTTTCCTCTCAGTCAAATGCCAGCTGTCATCTCTTTAACACTATATATGTATATATATATATATATATATATATATATATATATATATCAAGCTGGAGCACTTCATTCAAGCACCACACCGCAGCCAACATTATGGTGAATTGTTATGGCTACTTGGCTAAACATGGTTATACATCAACAGATGGATGACGTTCTGGGTTATCACAGGTTATTTTTACCTTTACAACTACTCTGCCAAAATCATGATTGTGATTGGGTGGGATATTTATTGTGGGTTTTATTTGCCGAGCAGCTAGCCTAAACATCAAGCTATACCAAACTTGGAATACCATTTAAAATAAGTACAATTCTTTTCTCTTGTTTTCTGCCTAAATCACAACTTTTCTAATGTTTTGTTGTCATCCTTCCAACATTGAAGGATAGACCTTTACATGACACTTGAGCACATTGGGAATGGGAATTAAGACTGAGAATAGTTACGACAGTAGTGTGTGAAGGGTTAGCTTATGATTACATTTCAGCAAGTAAAATAACTTTGAGACAGATTTTGATTAGGCAACTTGAACAACTTTATTTAAGGTTAGGGTTAGGGTTACAGCTTTGTTTGGGTCAGTAAAACAATGAAAATAATTTGAAATAATTAGAAATTTGAGAGTCTTGGCTTTTTGGGTTAAATGAGAAAAGGCTAGCTGAAATTGGCAAACGTATGGTACATTCCCACGTCAGTAACCACAACAACTTTGTTTTTTGCCAGGCTGTCGAGATGACAGCCAATAAAGCTATCATGTACACATGTCTGGTTGTCTGCATATGCAGTCATGTATATACACACGTGTTCTCTGGACTGCAAATGCATATGTTCATGTTCATGTGTCTTTGTGATATGGCTGATATCACTCACATGGCTGACATCAATCACTGACAGACATGGGACAGATGTTCAGCAGTGTTCCAGTAGACACAAATAAGTCTAAACAGCTGGAGTAATAGACCTGAAAAGAAGATAAGGGCAAAACAGCCCTCTGGATTCTATCTGTGTCCTGAGACTCGTCCTACTAGCGGAGTATCTGCTTTTGCAAAATGCTTCTGCTCCAAGGATTTACACACACCAGGAGGTTTCTGTCCCAATCCCTCCCTGCTGGAGATGACAGTCAGAACAAAGAAAGGCTCAAGGACATGGCAGCAATCTCCCTCTGTAAGTTTTCCCTCCAAGAACTTTTGTGAAGAGGGAGGGAGGGGGGAGGAAGCCCTAGGGGCTGCATAGACAATAAATTTACCATAATATCCTTGTATCCCCTTTATCCCGACCCCGACCCTTGTACTATCATCTACTGCCGTACCAAATGTGATGGAGACTTCCTCTCTTATGTTTGGGTTCAGGGCACTGGCTTGATAGACAAAATACAAATCTATCTCAAATATCTGCTTTCATTAAAGCTTGGTGCATATGTATCATTTGACTACATTGCTGAACATCTGGGGATTTGCTAATTCAGACAAATGAAAGCAAAACAATAATATTTAAAGGGTCACTGACAGAGGGGGTTCCAGCCAGAGATTGTTGGTTGTGGAACTTTTGACACAAAACTTTTATGGACTTACGGGGGAGGCCTTAAGTTGTTTATCTTTTAAGGTTATATTTTCTTGTTGTCAACAAATCACATGAAACAATGCAATGATTCCTTACAAGTATTGTCTGTGTAGCCAAATACTGATATAGTTTATTCGTGTGTTAAACTCTCTGTTGCTGCTGTGTTAAACTCTCTGTTGCTGTCCAAAAAATATTAAAAACACATCAATGAGCCACAAGTTGTATTGGGTGACATGTTCATTTATCACCATAAACACAGCCATTTTAGTTTATTTGGAGTCAGCTCCACATACACATACATCCTGCTGCAGGAAATACTCCCTAGACCACCAAATGTTCTATATTAAAGGACCAGTGTGTAGGATTTGGTGGCATCTAGCAGTGAAGTTACAGATTACAACCAACTGAATAACACTCTCCTTCGAAGCAGGAAGGAGAGACTACAGTGGCAAGAAACTAAACACTAAAGGCTCTCTGTGGCTCCAGTGTTTGGTTTGTCTGTTCTGTGCTAGAAACATGGTGGTTCAACGTTGCAGACTTAATATCTGTAAATAAAAATGGCTCATTCTAAGGTAAAGAAAATGCAGCTATTCTGATTTTCAGGTGACTGTATACTCTGAAAACATATCAATTAATTATGTCTATAAATATTTCTGCTAATAGATCCTTCTAAATGTTACAGACTGGACCTTTAATCCACCGATGAAAAGTTCTTAACAATTGTACTATTTTCCCCTGTTTAAGTAACATTTGCTAATACCAACAATGGCCATCTGTTTTCTTCAGTAGGGACCAATAGGGTTGAGGCTGAGAGCCACAGACAGGGTAGGAAAGTCAGAAAGTATTAAGAAACAGATAACTTAATTAACAGAAGATAATGTTGGTTTGGGTCTTTTTAATAGAATTTGTTGACAATAAAAATAATATATAATTAAAAAAAAGACCAGACATATCATTTATTACATAACCAGCCATTTTTTTATTTTATTTATATATGTGTTCAGTCTGAATGCACAGGGCAATTGAATTTCTGGATATCTGTAAGATAATAGTTTGATGTATCTTGTACTGCTTATACTGATTTTGAACTTTTGAGATGGTAATTTCCACTCAAAGGTCATAATCAGAAACCTCATGCTTGTGAGTGCCGTGGAAACTGTGCTAATGCAAACTCAAATGAAAATGCCTATTAATAGACTAGTGAAAACCAGACATAGCCAACTCCAGGCTGTAAAAAATGAGCTCATTGCAAAGAACAGAGGCATGGGTTGGGTCAGAGAAAATCTGATAAATACAGATGTGACTGTATGCTCACACATCACTCCACAGCATGTCGGCTTACTGTTTGCCAGTGTGGCTAAACAGAAGGTTTACTGGCTCTGTGGTTCCTGTAATGTTAGAGTGAAACAAGAGAGCTTCTGATTTGACCAGAGATACCTCTCTTAGTCAGTTTGTGTGCTAGTGTCTGTGTGTGTTTGAGAGCACGCCCCGACCAAATGCAATTAGTGTGAAACCACTTAAGACACACGTTGCTGTTAATATACCCAAAGAGACAATAAAACCTTCACAAGGAAAATTGAGACCAGAATGAGACTGGAAACCAAAAAGAAAGAAGAAACTGGACTCAGTTGTGAAGAAGATGATGACGACTACAAAGAAACCATGACAAGGATAGTGATGACAATAAGAGTGCCAGAAGGCTCACTGTAATCCCTTTAAAGTACAGACACTGAGTGTGGCACGTATATCACTGTTAGTCAAGCCTTCTTCTTTCCATTTCTCTCTGATAATCAGGTCCTGACGTCTCCTTCAATCCGGGCAGCAGGCTGATTAGTGTGACGCACTGAAGCA
Organism: Dicentrarchus labrax; assembly: GCF_905237075.1. NCBI lineage: Eukaryota > Metazoa > Chordata > Actinopteri > Moronidae > Dicentrarchus > Dicentrarchus labrax. Next base: position 18,363,853 of record NW_026136705.1, on the reverse strand, counting down.
GAACCAGGCAAACGAAGAGCAGTGTATTGATTGTCACAGTGACCTTTCCTTTGATACTGTTCTAGAGATGTGGGGGGTTGCCATTCTTTAAAACTCTGGCTCACCAGCAGCCAACGTGGCTAAAGACAGGAGGGCTGCCCTGCACAAATGACATTCATAGCTTTCACACAGTCAATTGTAATCATTGTGGTCTCAGCGGGGTGGCACCACCACACAACAACCTTCAGCTCGGTCCTCTTAAGTAGGGGCGGGACGATAATCAATATAACTCCCCATGCTTATGAAAATGACAGCCTGCCTTAATGCAGTAACACAAGCTTCAAAGGATGTGTTATTTTAGTAATATAGAATTGTGGAGATAATAGTGTAATCATTTTTGACATGATAATGGTTTAATATTTATTTTATATCCCTATATACTTTGATTTTATCTGTCCTTGGAAATCAACCAGCTGCCATACAATGAATAAGGTCATCAATAGTGGTTGTGTGTAGGGTTTCATTGTATTTTATCTAAATCTAATCCAGTATTGAATCCACTTATCAAATATGTATCCTTTCAGAGCCCTTAGCATATGTATTTAGGTGTAGCTTTTAGCCATTTAAAATGCGAACATTCAAAGATTTACATTAGAAAAATAAAAACCTAAAAAACAAAAGTTTTTGTCAAACATATCGTATTTGTGCTCATAAAAAAGAGATAAAAGTATAAAAATATATTAAACTGAGAGCTTAACAAATCCAGGTGTTTTACCAACTTGGAAATTAATCCAAAATGAAACGGATGTCGATGTTTGTGTCTTTCTGTGTGTGTGTGTGTGTGTGTGTGTGTGTGTGTGTGTGTGTGTGTGTGTGTGTGTGTGTGTGTCTGTGTGTGTGTGTGTGTGTGTACTACACCTCTGAAAGTGGGGCTGTGTTGCTATGTAGTGTGATAGCACTTCAGAAGGCAATGGAGTTGGCAGTTGACTGAAGCTGTGCTTGTGGGTCTAGTGGAAGGGGTAGGAGACACATACAGTGGATATGCAGGGTGAGGGAGGTGAAGATTTGACTGTAAAAACCACTTCTGGAGATTGAAGCATGGTTGGTTGGGTGGTTGGAAATGACAAAGAGGAGAAGAAGGGTCTGTGGTTGAGGCGCATGCCAATAACGGCAGTTACAGATCTATATTTGAAACAGCTCATAAAAAAAGCCAGTCCATTCTCATAAGTGGTAGAGAGAAGTAGTAGTAGAGAGAAAATAACGAGGATGTGGAGGAGGGACGCAGTAGGACCAACAGGGGATTTGACATTATTGGCAGTTAAGACAGGGAAAAGACATCTGTGGAAGGAATGGGTAACCCCAAGAAGCCATGCGATCCAGATGGGACAGAAGCAGGTAGGCAAATGTGTTGATTTCATTGGTATGAATGGATAAAACAAAGAAGAGAGGCAGCCATGATTGAGGGGAAAGTTAAAAATCCAAAGCGATGTAAGTTTGTTTCACTTATGATAATTAATTTTAACCATTCACAGAGATCAGAGCATCTGAAAAACGACATTTAACCAACCAACCTACACGCACCATCAGTGGTGCATTATAGGTTTGAAAGCAGGAGAAAACCAACACAGCAGCAAGACCTTTGTAGAAGGAAAAAAGGGCGGAAGTGAAATTAAAAGTTGAACGGCCTCCAGCTGATGGTTTAGATGAAAATAGGGGAACCGACTGTCCTGACTAAATTTCTACATCACAATCAAACAATTTACTTTCATTAAACAACCAAACACAGCTTGGAAATGTGTTGGATTGTAGGTTTGTTAATCTATGGTGCATACACACACAGATAAATTGAAAAAGATTGGTGCAAGTACTGTGTGCAAGCACAAGTGTGTCGATAATACTCTGCGCTACCTCAACTGTCAAGACGCCTTTGTGGGAAGTGTTTAAGCTGCATCTGCTCCAGTGAAGCTGCTCACTTGAAAACTCTGAAACATCTGACATGCAGAAAAGAGCTCACAAAAGGCTTTTGTGATCAGCAAAATCCTTTCCTGGGTACATAAAGAAAAAGAAAAGAAATTACCTCCTTTCAAATCAAAATCAACCCACATGAACTGTCTTATAGTGTAGTCAATTCGCTGTGCTATTGAGCCTGTTTACGGCATGAAAACTGAGAAATGAAAATAAATATGCAGTGGATCCTGGTGTGATCAAATGATGAAATCACTCCAGATTGGGAAGCCCCTGTATTCCCTTAGCTTCAGTCACGCAACCCACCGCAAATGGGGTTTTATATTATAGCGAATTATCTCCTCCCGGGCAGCAGAAGGTTGAGATAAAGAGAGGTCTGTTAGCAACTCACTGGATCAACATCAGAGATTGAGCTATTGGTGATGTGATGTGGTGGGGTGCAGATGATCGCACTGCTGATTCAGCTAGTTTGGAAACCAGAAACCAAAGACCCCGGATCCCCCTGCCTCCATTCTCAACCATACTTTGTCAAACTTCCCTTTAATCCTCAACGACCCCATGCACGCCAGACGCACACAAGGCACCGCCACAACCATCCCCCCCCCGCTCCTCCTCACCCCTGGGAAAACCATCACTGCTCACCACACCTCCATCTCCAATTTAACCAAAAAACCTCATGTTTGGTGCCAGGCAAGGCCCTGCCTCAGATGATCCCTCATGTAACCTCCAGCTCTGAGAGCTTAATTCAAACTCAGTTTCAACATTACCTTACAATCAAGCTGCAGTCACGGTTCTCAAGACTTGAGGGTGGAAATCAAATAACTGCACATTATGATCAGACGTCATTTGGGTTTCCATGAAAGAAGCCAATTCAAACTGACGTGCCATGTAGACATTTTTAAAAAAGGGGAGAAAAAAAGGAAATTGCACACACTTTCATTGGCATGTGTCTACTTCAACAATGTTCAAAAGCAACAAGATTTTATTTCTCTTAAGTGTGAGCAGGTCTGCTACATGTTTTTACACTGAAACAGCTTGGTCTTCATCTTCAGCAAGCATATACAAGGAAGCGTTTCTCTCATGGAGGTTTCCCATCCTCCTGTGTAAGTCACATCTCTCAACACAGACGAACATAAAACCGATGTGCTGGCGAAACATCCCAACAACAAACAAACCGGATTTAAAACTGAGCTGATAACTATACCCACGATGCATCATGTCTAAGTCTAATCTGATTTTATGTGGCATATTCAGTGCAGATTCACGTGAGGGAATTGTATAGCATTCCTGCCATCTCATTTATCTTTTGTGATGGCAGACATTGGTCACATGCTTCTCTGTTTCCACACTAACCCAGTGGTCCAGTAACTAAGCATGCAATCTGATGGGATCTCTGCCAGGATTTCTGATGTCCATTCATCATCCATAAGACACACACCGTTTGCATGCTTACAGGCTTTCCTTGAATCTCACATCTCTCCCAGAGGCAGGGCGAGTCTAGGAGTCTAGAAAAAAAGGGTTTTACACACATGCATGTACAACCCTTGTATAACAACCCTTCTCTGTAGAGGACAAAGACAGGAGGTGGGAACTTTGGAAAATTCAGTACAGGAAAATCAAATACATTAACTTTGTGGTGTGAGACGAATGAAGAACAGTGTTAAGTTGAAAAGCTTTGGCAGCATCCACTGGTGGAAGAACGGGCTGTCGTTTTTTTTTTTTTTTTTACATGTACTTTTATCTACAAGAATTGTTCACCAACATAACTTCACATATATTAATTGCACTTAATTAATTTTGTTTTGGAGACTGACATTGCGTGGAGACAGCTATTGAAGGACCCGATTTAGTGCAGACAACAAATCTCTCACTTCACCCTCCCCTTCCAAGCACAAAGGAGAAACTACGGTGGACCTGTGAACGCCCCTATCTGGTGCCATTATTTGGTTTGTCCCTTCTGGGCTACTGTACAAACATGGTCAACATGGTGGACCCCATTGAAGGCGACCGGCAGCGCCAGTATATGTATAACTTATCCTAAGTTAACAAAAACATAAGTTATTTTCAGGTGATTATACACAAATGAAAACATAGTTACGCATATTATATTTTATTTCTGCCAGTAGATCCTCTAGAGTACACTTTAGCATGCATATTAGGGAGTGTATACATAGAAGATTGACACCTTCATTTGTAGGTGATTTCATTGAAAGACAGCACAAAGGATGAAAACATGACAGATCTTAACACTGTTCCTTTATTTCCATGTCAGCTGGTATGGGTGTATCTATGGTGTTGGCTTTTAATATCAGTGTTAGTGCGGCTGTACGCATGACAAGAGTGACACCTAGTGATCAAACAGAGACAGTTCTGTTTAAGAAGATTTTAATTTATTCTTTCACATGGACATGGATATATTAAAACATGCCAGTATTGTGACTCAGAATACAGATTTACATAAGAGTCAAGCCCACACCCACAACTTTACTTTAAGAAAGGATTTATTTCACTGCATGAAAGACATATATTTTGTTGCTACTGACGTGAACCTGTGACTAGAAATGTAGAGACTTGGAAATGGATGCAGTCATATACTCTTGATATACAGTTACATCTGAAGTGAGTCATGTGACAACATAATGAACTTCCTTTAGTCTATTTGAATCATTGACCAAATTCACAGTTCAGAGTTCTACACTTTTGTCTGACAATTGTGATTGTGAACTTGATTGCCTCCCTGAATACTCAAGTCTGGCTTGATGGATTTTATTCCCTTTATGGTTGACAAGTATTTAAGGAAAGGTGCTTTACAATACTTGATCATGTTATTGCTGTCCAGTTTCCATTAGTTAGCGAGCAACAGGAAGACAAACGTGAAGAGAGACTGTCCCAACAGCAAAGACTAGTCTTCCTAATGGTTGGTCTTCTTTGGGACAGTGTCAGAGGAATTCACTGATTTGTTTCCACTTTAAAACACATTAAAACATTTGGAATTGAGTCACAAAAGAACATTAAACTCAAGTTACCACACAGATAGTAAACTCCTGAGTCAAAAACAAATCCATATCTCCCCATAAAACAAACAAACAAACAAACAAATCTTATGGCAAGGGTCACATCCCCCGGGGAAAATGTCATCCTGTTTTAACTTTATTGTTCAAACACACACACACACACCTATAAAAAATAAATCTGATCAATCCTCTCATTAATGTTGTTTTCAAAAACTGGATAGCTGATACTACAAAAATGTTTAATTATCTGTGGTTTTAAACCAAAAAAATATTTGTTGTAGAGACTATTCATTTCTTAAAAAACACTGTCCTTACTCTGTTCTCTTACTTGCTTCACCGGTTTGATCAGTTTAACATTCTTTAAAATCACATATATACTGTAATATTTGCTTATTTTTACATCACTTAGTGAATAAAATGCATCTAAATTGCAGATTTGTTTGAAAGCTAAGAACAATGTTATATAGTAAACACAATTTGTGTTATATTACATATAAAAAGGAGAGACGAAGGGACAAAGCGTATTTCAGAATCAGTTTGCATAATTGAAACATAACTGGTTCTTAAAAAAGCAGATCACATCACACTGTAAAACTGTATAAAAAACACAAACTCTTTTTGAATGTGCCATTTTCAGGTATATTTCTCTGAGAATGCACACACCATTCTTAATTGTAATATTGGATGCACATTATTATTATTATCATCATCATCATCCACACAAACAACCACACCAAAAAAGTTTAGAGATGACTGTAACCTGTATTATTAACTTTTTGAAACTGACAACAACTGAGGTACTTTTGAAAAAAGTATCTTAGAATACTAAGACAATATAAAAAAACGGAACACAGTGCTGGTGAGGTTTTGGCAGTCAATGTGGCTCAGCTAACAAGAGGGCTGTTGTCGTTCTGATCTATAGCAGGATCCTCCTCCTCTGAGAGAATAGGCTCTGGATCTTTTGCCTCTTTAGCAACATCCACTCCGATCAGACCCACCACCCTGAAATGGGTATAAGACATGTGATACATTACTGTCTCTACCAATTCCAACTAAACTGGGTAACTGTCAGCAGTTTCAACATAGCTTCTTTGTTCAAACCTGCATCAGCATTTCTGACGTAATAACATTTCCATTTCCATTTAAGTCTGATGTTTCGAGAAACAGGAAACAACCCATAATTGGAACAAGAAATGTCCTGTTTTTCATTCACATGTACAAAGTTACCAAATATCACCTGGTGCATACACAAACAGTAAAATATGCAGTTCAGTTTTGTGGAATTGTGAAAGTAGTTCCCTTTAGCTAAAAGAGTACTGAACATACAGAATATAGGCAGTTACAATGTACTCCTAATAAGTAAAAAAAAAAAAGTGGCTGCAACATACAGTACAGATTTAAATTTTAAAACTGTAGTGTACACAGCAAACTGAAAATAATGTGTTGCCATTAGGGATTGCTTTGTAGAGCCTATGTTAGCCTTGGAGGTTAGACTGAGATTGCTGAACCAGTTTGTTATTTTACCTCACTACTCACTATGTAACAGAAGAAGAAGTGCTTGTGACAGAGGTGGATTTGCTCAAGTAGTTTAATGTTTCACACTACACCTCCCAGACTGACTCAGCAGCACTACTTTGTCAACTCAGTGTAACAAGACAAATGTAAGAACACAGTGTACCATGTAGCTTATGACCTTTCTTATATATTTTCTACAAAACAATGTTGATGGTGTATTGGTCAACATATAAAAGAGAAGACATAATGCACATGTCAAAGATTTATGTTACTATATGAAGAGGAAAACAGTTTGGTGAAGGAAGCTGGATGTGACTACAGGAATGAGGAACTGGTTCTTCTTGTTTTCATGACTCAAAGTTAAATTTTATCCACAGTATCAGTCCAACTTTTCAAATTCTACTTTCAACTGTTGACTTAAAAACACAGTACTCCCAAATTGAAGTACTTCTTTTTACGCAGCATTATGAATATTGTTTAATAACTGTGTTTCAGTAACTTGTATCACTTCATTGACTCACTCTGGTCCGCCATGGAAGTTCTGCTTACTTTTATATGAATAAAAAACTAGAATCATCCTTTGTTTTTTCATTATTCTTCTAGTCATTGTTAGATCAATAAATGCATCACTGCAAACTGTAGTGTAAATGCAAACCTACATAGTACATTTACATAGACACACTTTAAACATTATTATTATTTAACCAAATAATCACAAACTCTACTACAGTGACATCATATATTTAAATTTATATTCATTTAAAGTAAAAAAGTTGAAAAAATAAGTCTACAAATGGCGGAGGAAGATAAAAACCAACTGTTTAAATATTTACAAGCTCAAACTCTCTATTTACATATAGGCTAAGCTATAAGAACACCCTAATCCAGAGTGAGAGAAAGAGAGAAAGAGTGAGAGTGAGGGTCAAACGTGACCCACATGCCACACTAACTGAATACCAGTGCATGACGCAAAAGGGGAGGGAGAGACCCCGGCGCTGTTAGCAGAAGAGCCGTGGACTGCAACTACAAGCAGTATGCATGGAATGAATTACATTATATATTTCAATACATTTAACACCTTTTCCATGGTGTGAATAAGTCAGTAAATTTGTCGCTGGTCTCTTTTTAGAAATAAAAGACACTAAGAGGGTCTGAAAAGTTGCTAAATCTAACCAAAAAGACGCCAAGTTGGCAGCACTGTATCTTTGTGTCCCCATTTTTATTGTCCCCGGGACAACAGGACATCCTTAATTTCGAGCACTGTTCTGGGCCAAATCAAGTAAAGCATTTTTCTCTTCTGTAGTCAAGCAAAACTGGCAAACAGTGACTTAGCAGAAAAAAGAGGTGTCTGTAATGAAACCTTATCCATAGAGTACAGCTCTACATCTGAAGCATATCTACACAGCACAAACTGTGAATAAAAAGCTATGTTTTTATTGTAGAATTAACAAATAACTTTGGGTAGAATACTTTCTAAACACCTTATCAATATAACAAATTCTGACATCAAACAAGCCCAACATGAAAACGTTCTCCCTCTAGTTTTCACAGCACCAAGACGAACAGCATGTTTCACTGACTGTGTTGTGTCATCTACATTGGCAACAAGATGAACTTACCCTAGGATAGACAAAGGGATGACACAGAGTCCTGCAGACAACAGGAAGATGAAGCCAGGGTACCAAGCTACTGTAACAGCATACACACTGTTGAAGACTGCGCTTGATACGTTGTTAGTTAAACTTTCCAAAAATGAAAGACAGGCAAACAGGGCTCCTGCAAAAACACACACAACAGAGTACAAAAACATTTTTTAAGAAGTGATGAATAACAACAGGATATGCCTGTAATCAGTTTAGGCCCTTTAGATTGCCCTTTGCTCAAAAGGAACAGAAACTTGGAGTGCTTTGTTTTCAAGTGCATCATGAAGTTGCTTGGACAGGCATGTCTTCATTGGACTCTGACTCTACAAACACACAGACATGGTTCTGTGGCTCCTGTAAAGCCCTAAACCAACTCACCCTGCTCAGACTTTGAGATGATCTTTGACATCATGGAACGCAGAACAGGGAAAGGCATGATAGACAGAAGCATTGGCACCCTCACTGTGGAAAACAAATAACAGAAGACAGAAATTATATTATACATCATAATGCAAGGACTATAATCAAATCAAATTGTAAAATACATCGATTCATACATGAATACATTATTAAAGTAAATTCATTGTCATAGTTGTTTAAGGTGTGTAATATGAAAAAACATATGAAAGTGACAATGGCTACATGACATTTAAAATAAAAAATGCAGTGATAATATATCATAATTACGCTGTCTTATCGGCTTACAATATAATAATCTAATAAAATACAAAAGATACAGTGTCACTTGTAACATTGCTGCACCTTGTAAATGTGGTAGGAAAGGTAGGTTCTGTCAATCAGTAACCTGTGCAACTAGCCTGTACTGTTTATTTGTGTAATTTACTGTTTTATATTACTCTTCAGTGTCCCTTATATTACAGCTAAAATGTGGCCTTTTTTTAATTTTAATTATGTCCTGTGTATGTCCTGCCATTTATTTTAAGAGCACTATATAATATATTGGAAAAGGGCCACATAAACAGAGATATTAGTATTATATTATCTACATGATTGTTAGCAACACCAAAGCATATTAGTGATTAAACATGGCTGAGGCAACAAATCCTTTGCATAACACAATTTCCATTGTCCTCGTCAAACATTCGAGCATTACTGAACTTCTCTAAAAACAGGACAAGCAAAAACCAAACCAGTTGCAAGTTTAAATTAAGCTTCTGCCCATACTTGACCTTGACTACAAGGCTTTGGTGAAATTTATTTTACTGAGGAGGACATTCAAAAATATTCCACACTATTGGTTAAAGCAGCGCAGTTGTTAGGGAAATCTTTCTCACCTATAAACATCAGTAAAGTGGTCTTAGTAAACGCCAACAAGATCATGCCCGATATGACGGACAGGATCCCCATCAGGACAATGAGCAGCTGTGGCACACCACAGTACGTGAACGCTGACACTCCCACAAAACTGGTCAGGAACACAGTGGTGGACAGTGCTGAGCCGTAGCCAATCAAAATCTCAGTCCAGCACAGTGGCTCATTGAGCTCATATAGGGTCATCAAGGACATCCCACCCACATAGGCAAAGGAGAAGCTGGTGAAGATGAGTATTAGGAGAATCAACACAGTTTTACACTTGGCCCCTGCAAACATCTTGTAGACCCCAAAGATCATCTGTTTCAAGGCTGAGCGCTGAGGAGACCCATCTGGACTAACGGCATCCGTGGGAGCCTTCTTCAGAGTCTCTTCTAGGATGAATATTGCATAGAGTAGGATCAAACACTGACACAACGCAGAGGTTACAAAGGGCCAGTTAAAGCCTGCAGCTCTCAGAAAGTAGCCTGTCGATATTGAGGCCACTCCAGACAAAAGGCCAATCATCATGTCCACTCCAGCCATGCGTAGTGTCTTCTGACGATCATCCTCACACAAGTCTGCTATGTAGGCAAAACAGCCCCCCAGAAATGTCCCTATGCCACCAAACAGAGAACTGAGAAGCGACGAGCCAATGAGCAAGTAAACGTTGAGTTCAAAGAAGGACACCATCAGGAAGGTCAAGGTGTAGATCAATGTGCCAATCAGAGGCATGATGATTGTGATCTTGCGTCCTCCCCGGTCACTATAGGCCACAAGCATGAGAGTGACAACCAAAGAGGGGACTGTGGAGAAGACCTCTGTGTAAAGGGAGAAGAGAGAGGCCTGCCTCTGTACCTCCTGGAAACACAGAAAGAGAGAGCATGGTTAGGCCTAAAAAATCATGGACTGACACTGGGCTCTCTGTATTCTGTCTGAGGCCTGCTCTCTGTAGCAGGCCTCAGACAAAATAACTGCCCTCATGCTGGCAATTATCCTGCAAACAACACAAGTTAAACAGAGACATTTAAAGTCGTGAAACCAACACAAAATTAAAGCACTTCAATTTTGCGCATTTCACAAAAGGTCTTCCTATTCAGGCCCGAAAGGAACAAAGCTTTCTACAGTACAACAGGTGCAGAAGTGGCTATTTTCAGACAAAGGATCAGTGTGTTCGCTTTCACTCCCCTGTTCCATTCTCCTTCTATGAATACATGATCAAATTAAACATTACTAATACCTTTTGCAGCAGAACACTTCTTTTAAATCCCTCTTATAATACAGCAGACTTAATTGCTGCACATTAATAAGTCATCATGTGGTCTGAAATTATAATTTAATAAGATTATCAGTCTTGAGCAAAAGTGTTGCTACTAGCGTATGTCAGTCAGTGTAGGCGTAGAACAGTTAACTTTAGTCACAGGTCTCCCTTTCATACCACCTCGCAGTGAAGAAGCTGAATCAGTTCTTTTTACCTGAGCTGTGTTGCAAGAGGGAATCCTAAAGAATTATAATATTATTGCTGAGTCATGACAGTAAAGGTTGAACCCACAGGGAGAGTTGCTGAGACAACCTGCAGTTGAGGAAGAATCCATGACAGTATATGGGAAGAACAGACTGTACCTATGCAATACATAGAGCGTTATTGTTTCTTGAGCCGCAGGTTTCTTAGGAAGCCTGAGTTTTTTTTCTGTCAATAAGACATTTCTTTCCACAAAACACACACAAAAAAAAACATGACACAACTATGTCTGAGTCAGCGTCACATGCTTAAAAAAAAAGTAGTGGGCAGATAACAAAAAGAAAAACAGGCATTTTTTTCCTCTGTCTCTAAAAATAGTTTTAAAATAATATTCACAGTATTAATACCCTTACAAAGTTCCAGTAGTTGTTATATTGTTACACAGGTGAATACTGGAGTATATTCATTTGTTTATTAAAACTTAAAGTAGAAGAAAATATCAAATATTTGTAAGAATCCTCCTTGTGCCTTGAATTACTTAAATTAACTCTTTTTTTTACATCCAGTAATTCATGACTAACCTCATGATAGCTTGAATGGTTGCCGCTGCTGTTTCCTGCACACCTGGAGGTGTTGTCCGAGATGGGATATGTGGTGTTTGATAGTTGCTGCCAGAGCCTTCGGTACACATACTGCTGCACAAGTGGATAGATGAGAAAACTGGAGAAAGCGTACAGAGCCACCACAGGCTCCACGAGGAAAAGACGCTTCATTGTGAGGAGCTGCAGTATTCCCTGAAAAAGAGCTGAAGAGAATACATTTAGAGAGACAGATAATAGGGTAAAAATACAGTTCAACTGATATGAGGTGGAATAAAAACAAAAACTTATGGCAGTGTATGAATTAGACTTTTATACTACAGTTTAAAACAAATTTAGGATATTGTAAAGCTCCATAAAGATTATTCTGTTGTTGCAAGTTTTAACCTTCAACCCTTCACTTCAACATGCAGGTACACTGTGCAGGAAGACATCCACATTTCTTCTTTAAATAGCACAAAACTGATTCAAGTCATAAGACTAAGTGTCTACGTGGAAGTACAGATAATATTTGTTTGGTTGTTTTTGCCTTCTGAGAATAATCGCGGGAGCAAAAGACTGCAATACATTATCGATCCAACACTTTCTGACAGTTTGAAACATAAAGTGGAATATAAGATAACAACCCTGTTGTGTACATTTTGTCTGTTGTGACTACGCATGCTGTAGGATGAGCTCGGCTAGCTAAATATTTAGATAACAGGAAATGTAAGAGAACAACAGCTTAGCCTTATTTTCTCATAGGATATTGACAACAACCTACCTTTTAGATGGTCACTTGGATCATGTTTTATTCAATAAAGTGATCCCGGTATAACATTCGCTTCATGAGGTCCCTCGGTGCTCTTGTTTTATAAAGACGTACGGGGTTGTTATGAAACGCCGGGGTCCCGCCCCTCGCCGCATGCGATTGGACAGCCGTCTTTCAAGGTCGCGTTTATTCGACGGAAGAACTGTCAGTCAAAGGGTGAAGCGGGCGGGCAGTTTGGGACATGTTGTAACAGGCTCCTTATCGCACATAAATGTGTATTTTAAATACTTATAAGGGACATTCTTTTGGTTAATCTTGCGACATATTTATTTACACTACCTGCCTCCGTTTATCTTTGTACAAAAATGCACGCTACCATTTCTCTAGGCATTACGGTAACGTGAGGTAGGCGTGCTTTGCGTCGGAATGTACCATTCTGCCAACACACCGGGAAGGATTTTGTTGTGACAGCGGAGTTACAACCCGGCGGGGGGAGACGGTAAGACGAAATCCATAGCCCTTCCTCTCTGTAATTTAAATCTTAACCTCCAATTTTAAAGACGAAGCCTGCATTGACAACGTCTGCACAAGTATTATATGTTTTACAAGACCGAGTCGCTCAAATTGTATGTATTAGTAAATGTCAGCTTAACATCCCGGACGTGCAGGTTAGTACCACCTATCACAATATTGTCAGCTAGCGTTAGCGAATCATAGCTATGCCTGTGATTAATTTAGCCAACTTAGCTAACGATACCAGCTAGCGTAAGATACGTGAGAAAACCGCAACCTGTTTTCGCTGTACAATTTATCTCTCTCGTTTGTTTTAATTGTATCCAATCGCACAACATCTAGCATTAAAGCTAGCTGTCGGGTAAGTTAAACGTTAGCGTTAGCTTCGCCTGCTGCAGTTTCACTACAAAGTCGTGACTGTCCGTGTCAGGATGGATGATATTTCAGTCGCCCGGCCTAACGTTATCGCTCACAGGGCTCCTGCTGCCCATAATCTCCAGCTACCTGCGATATTCAGTTTAAACTAAGATTAGTTTGTCATAGGTGTGGGCCATATTTATGTCCGCCATTGATAGTATGTTGACCTAAGGCTTCTAATTTCGCAATTAAACTTCTCTCGTCAATCTGGATCACGCAATTTGAAACGCTATTGCCGAGTATTAGGACAGATTTTCTTAATTAATTCGACACATTTAAACGCAAATATTGTATTATCTACAGTCACAGTGCTTTACAATTGTCTACATTTAGTTTTTATGATGCCTTTTCGTCCAGTGTTTGATATTACATATTTGTGTTAGTCACAACGTTACCTATACAGAATCTAATAACTCGATTTTTGATCCAAGCATCCTAAAAAGCAAGCCTCTCCAGCACTAATGTATAGTGCATCATACTCTGTAGTAGCCTTCAAATTACAGATGTTGTGTCTGATTGGTTAATGCCTATTTTCTGATCTGCTGTCGTTCATTCTTCTTGGTTTACAGGTCATAATATAGTTTTTTTTCCATCTTGGATCAACAATGGCCTTCAGCAAGGGATATCGCATTTACCACAAGCTGGATCCACCCCCCTACAGTGTCATAGTGGAAACTAGGACCAGGGAAGAATGCCTCATGTTCGAATCGGGGGCTGTTGCTGTTCTGTGTAAGGCGTTTTGTTTGTTTGCGCTGAGATTAAACTCTCCAAATAAAGATGCCACAAAGGAAATATAGCTATAAGACACATGTTGACTATCAAGTAATGGACGTGATTATGGGCTATGATTAACCCACAGGCTACATTTAACTTAAAGTTTAAGGGAGAGAGTATTACTGATATTTTCTGACTTTGTGTTGCTTTTGTTTCCAGCGGCGGCAGAGAAGGAGGCCATTAAAAACACATACACCAAGATTGTTGATGCCTATGGAATATTGGGCGTCCTCCGCCTAAACCTGGGTAAGCTACAGAATCATCTTATGTATTGATTGCTCCATAATGCAGTTCTTGTGTGACTGTGGAGGCCCTCTGGTTTGTAGTCCCGTTGCTGCCTACTTCTAAGCTGCTTTCTCCTGTCCTCTACATGACCTTGAAGGCTCTTGTTATCACAACAAGGAAAATATGGTTTAAAAGATTAAAGCTCAGTCTTAGAGATAGCTCCTATAAAGGAGTAGCACCAAAGTTTGATTAACTATTTCATGTCCAGCTGCAGCAAGCGAAGCAAACGCTAACACACGACAGCTAGCTTTAACCCAACCTTTCTTCTTTAGGTGACTCTATGCTCCACAGTCTGGTGGTTGTGACAGGATGCAGCTCTGTGGGGAAGGTGCAGGATTCTGAGGTTTTCAGGGTCACACAGACAGACTTTATATCGCTGAAGAATGATCCAGGAGATGAGGACCGGATCGCTGAAGTGCGAAAGGTCCTAAACTCAGGACACTTCTATTTTGCCTGGTCTTCCACTGGAGTCAGCATGGACCTCAGTCTCAATGCGCATCGCAGGATCCTTGAAGACACTACAGATAACCGCTTCTTTTGGTAAGACCATGACATTTTTTACTGTTCCTATGTTATAAGAAGACTAATAGGCAGGTTTTTGGCTTTAAAAATCCGTTAAGTATATGAACTATCTACTTGTTCTGCAATCTGCACAGCCTTGTGCGGTGGTGTAATAGTTTCTAATGAATGTGTGATAGGACTGTGATTTGCAACTAAGGTGTGAAAATTCACTGCTCACACTGAATTTGTTTGTGTGTTTTCTTTTGTGTCTGTTTTGATGTCATAAATCAATAGGAACCAGTCTCTGCACCTGCACCTGAAACATTATGGAGTAAACTGTGATGACTGGCTGTTGAGGCTGATGTGTGGTGGTGTGGAGATCAGGACCATCTATGCAGGGCACAAACAGGCCAAGGCCTGCATCTTCTCCCGCCTCAGCTCAGAGCGAGCCGGCACGCGATTCAATGTTCGAGGAACAAATGACGATGGACAAGTGGCCAACTTTGTGGAGACTGAACAGGTGACTGAGATCTTTGACAGTTTGATTGAATCTCTGTTTTGGTTTGAGAGGTGTTGTGATAAAAGCAATCAGTTTGATATCATAGTTGCATTCGTTTCTGTATGCTCTGTGCATGGCAATGCTGTACAGTACGATACAAAGCAGTAGTGTCCCACGTAGTGTGGAAGTCTGTGTCAGGGGTGTTTTGTGTGCAGTTAGGGCAGGTTTCAGGGTGTGCCAATCCCACAATTTTTTGCCCACTGACGTGCACTTTTTGGATTACCTTGTACGGTATGAGCTGTATGTTAGTGTTGGTAGTCATTGAGATGATGTCGTCATTGGGATTGATAGATAGATCTTGTTGCCAATTTACTGATGGTACGGATATTGTTGTATCATATTGGGTTATCAGTTTGTATATGTTAGAGACAGGAGTATTTTAGGAGTGGAGATATTGAGTCTGAAAGTATGAAACTAATGGAGGTTTGTGATCTTGTGGGATTTCCACCAAGTTGTCAGAAACAAGGATGATGTTTGGCGTATTGGCTGAAGAATAGTTTAGTGTGGAATTTGAATGTCATTGCACAAAGTTAGTTCTTTGGCTTTCCATGTGTTGTAGAACTGTGCAGTATGAAGCTTTGTGGTGTTAGTTGGTTAGTGCATTCTGTCAATAAATTATCGGTGGAATAGTTTAAGTTGTACTGGCCTTTTTAACATCATACATTTGTCTATAGAGTCACATGACCTTGGTTAATACAGTCTATTTAAACACTGGTTATCTATTGACTGTTCAGGAGCAAAGCTGGTGCGGCCTTTGAGTGAAACACTGTTGCTCCAGCATTTTGTGCCGTCACTGTAAAATTAAACTGTTAATGATAATTATAGATGCATATTTAACATTAAAACTTCTAGGAAAACCAGCAGGATGATGATGATGATGATGATGATGATGATAATATATTAGCACACTTTATTCATTGGTCAAGTTCAAGTCTGAAGCTTATTTCATACATGAAAATCACTCACCTTTTGGCGAATTTTGCCGTTTTGAAACCAAAATAGGTGACCTACGTGAATCGTGTAGATTCGATGAGAAAATGTTTTTTTTGGGAGGGGGGGGTAGGTACCAGAGATTCAGTGAACTGCGAACAGGTGTGCGTGCCAGAAGGGAGCGCGAGTGCATGGAAAGATTCGCTCAGCTTTGCACTGCAGTGAACATAGTCCAGATGCAAAGCGAATTTTAACCACCTAAAACAAGGCCCACCTAAAAACATCTATATCAGTTCAAGTGTACGTTGTATAGAGAAAATTCACACCGCTTTACATCTCCGTCAGACGGCCCTTCCTTTGGCACTACATTTCTCAACCGTATAACTCACGTATTCCTACGCATACGGCGTAATACAGTGCGGCCGCAGCAGGCAAAAGTTGCGCTTATCCGTAGGAATACGTGAGTTATACGGTATTCAATTCAAGATTCAACATTCAGGAAGCTTTATTTATCCCGAGGGAAATTACTGTGCAACAGTTTCAATACAAAGGTGGTAAAGTAAAGTACTACAGGGTTACAGTAAAAATAAGCTAACATAAAATAAAACAAAACAAACCTAAACTAAACTAAATTAAATTAAATTAAATTGAATTAAATTAAATTAAATTAAAATAAATGCTAACATAAAATAAATCAAACAATTAACTAAATGCAACAAAATGCAAGCACTTACAGGTAACATAAGTAGAAAAGAAGAAAACAAGTAACTAAATGTGACAAAGTGCAACAAAAATTGCAGTTAAACTTAGGTACAGTATATACAATATACAGCAATACGCACCGTGCAGTTTAGCAGCATAAATTGTAAGGGCCGTCTGACAGTGATGGAAAGCGGTGTGAATCTTTTCTATGTAACATACACTTGAACTGATATAGATTTTTTTAGGTGGGCCTTGTTTTAGGTGGTTAAAATTCTCTTTGCATCTGGACTCCGTTCACTGCAGTGCAAAGCTGATCGTCTGTGCTGGAGGGGCTCTCTGCTTCTCCAAACTAAGGGATCGCTGAGCAGCAGCTAATGTAGCTAACACACTGACTATAGATAAATACTTCATAGGACCCCACTTCAAAAAACCCAAACTATCCCTTTAAGGTTGAAGATCGGCAACATTTCCGTTTAATCTTTTGTTTACACTGTAGTTTATTTTGAGTCAATCCGTTATACACCGTTCTTCTGCTGCAAATACTCACTAGCTCACCAAATCCGTAGCTGAAAGTCGTCCCATTACAAATACACTGTTTGGGTAACTTTTGCCAGAACCTACAGTGCCCAGCTGTTTTAGGAGAAGTAAAGTATAGTATATTTTCATGACCTGTTTTCATGACCTTACCACATTGTGCCTCATATACTGTAAATGTTGGACCCAGTGACAGGCTGGCATGAAATGGCTTGCATAATACTTAGTAAGGAGGCCATAATATTTTTGACTCATGGCTGAAGTTAAGTTTCTACAGCTCTCCCCAGGTTGGCAAAAAATGCATCTCGAAATGCATCAGATTGATGCTTTAAAATATGGAATATTCAACATTTTCTTCCGAGGGACCATGCCACCGGACCCCCCTAGAGGGGTAATATCCTTCTCACCTGTTTCACCCCTGACCCGTTTTCATGCCTGTTATTTTGCAATCGTTTTTAAGTTCCTTCTTATTTTTTGCTTTTGTCTGAGTCAGCACATTATATCTGACTAGGAAAGGTTACTTTTCAGCTCTCCATTGTGGAAAATGACTCACTTTTCCTTTTCCTTTTTTATTGTTCCCATTTCAGGAAATAAACACAAAGCTGTAGGTTGGACAGTATAACTGGACCTACTACAATTACAAACCAATATAATTCAATGGACACTAACTACACCAATATTTGCTGCTTTAAAAAGTACCATAGAAGACATTCAAGGTTTCTCTGGAAAAGTCGACATAGAAATTGAGCAGTTGGAGCTCCATATGTGTAATGGTAATTGCAGGCCTTATTATATTGCATTGTCAGGTGTTCTGGTTGTTCTGGGAAGCTCCTGTAGCACCTGCAGCTTTTGGTCATGCAGATTAATGAATTGAGTCTCAAAAATATTCCGTCAGCACACGACAGAAAAATGTAGCCTTTCTACATATGACACGCTGCCTTTCAACACTGCCTTTCATTGTGATGCCTCCTTTTAGATTTTCTTTGTGTCCTGACAAAGTGGCCACAGACACATGCTGGTTGTGTGAAGACATTTCCTTCTCTGCATTAGGCAGTTGGAGAGGAATTAACATTTTGTCAGTTCCTCATGTAGTGTGTATGTGTGTTTATGATTGGGGTTGTTTCTGTTTTTTTCTTTAAATGTGTTTTAATAGTGTTGTATGTCTACTTACACATGTGTGACATCACATTGCAAACAAACTTAACCAAACTTTCCTCTTGTTTTGAACAGGTTATTTTCCTGGATGACAGAGTCTCATCCTTCATACAGATCCGTGGGTCCATTCCTCTTTTCTGGGAGCAGCCAGGAATCCAGGTAATGGAAACTAAATCTATCCCATGAAGCCAGCCTAGAATTGTGAATGTGAGGTTTTTCATATATTAAGCCACATTATATGAAAATCCTAAAACAGCCCTCGTGTTTGTGTAGAAGTCCTGACCATTTTGTAAATGCTGCAGTTTTAGATAAGGCTCAGTCAGTTGATTGCACAGTGTAAGTGTAAACACTTAACTCTGGTGAAGCCTATGTGGAGCTCTTGCAAAATAGGAAATGGATATCTTAACCCTATTTTTTAACACATTTTGTCCACGCTGTGTTCAGAAAAAGTCCATTAAGGGTGTTTTGTTGCAACTGAATGAGAATCGGCACCCTAAACAGCTGGATGAGAACCCCCACCTGGTATAACCTTTAATTTTTTGTTCTGGCTCTTGTGGTGTTGGTGCTTTCATCCTGCAGATAGGGGTTTCTCTGTGCAGTGTCAAAGGCCAGGGGTGAAAACCAAGATACCTGTCAAGGAAATACTATTTTTGAGATTTAAAGCAGGAACTAGGTTCATCCATTAAGCACATACCATAACAACAGTATTGGGATTCTTCTGCCCTTGACCTTACATTGCACAGACTAGTGGATAAGATCAGACGTGGGGGAGGTTAATGATAGATGTAGTGGTTGGTAAAGGGCGTTTTTCTGTTTTCCTCAGCTCCCAGACTTCTTTGGTCAGGTGAGAGCCTGGTCTGAAAACATCCCATAGCCACTTCCCTTTAACTTATTCAGAAGATATTCCCCAGGCAACTGGATAGGTGTTAATTGATAATATGGGAAAAAAATAGCTGTTAAATTTCTTAGACGACCAAGAGAAGCCAAGACTATATTAGTCACCTATTCAGCCCACAAGGTCTATGGTTTGGTCAAAACAGAGGGTAGTGGGCTCGGGGTTGTTTTCAGACAAAACTGTAGTCCTCCTGCTTTTAAAGCAATGTTTTAGCTCTTAGTCCCCTCTACCGATTGTGGCTTCGTAAGCTTATTTTCTCCTCCCCTTACCCTGTAATTCATTCCCGGAGCAGGAAGGATAGTTTCGGTTTTGTCCAGAAGAAGAGTTACTGATCTTTCTACTGTTAGTTTACATTAGAAATAGTTGTGTCTCTGAACCATACTTTTAGTGTAGTATCATAAAATCCTACTGGGTAAGCTGTAAATCAGTACATTTGTCAGGATCCCTCTTAACTGATTAGTTGTTAGAATCCTGGTTGATGACAAAATTTAGTTAATTACTTAGTTACTTGGTTGTTTTGGGGAAATAATCATTAGTGGAATTAGTAAAGGGAAAATTGTCATGTGTGGTATTACAGTTATATTCACAAATATGCTTTTCTTACTTGAATAAGAACACAATTTCAAGAAAACCTTTGAAATGATTCAAATATTGAATCAATCAATTACAGATTCAAACATCTGATGAATTAGTTGCGGAAACGGATTAATAGTCAACTGACAGTTGAGGACAAACCTAGTAAGTAAAATGAAACCTGTAACCTGTAATATACATAAAAATGTTTAGTATTATATTAGTATAGAACTGTCAGACATGAGTTAAAAGGGTGATTTGCAATTGCAACACTCCAGGTGTTATCTGTTGAGGTTGAGTAAAATGTGAAGAGGTTTTGGTCTGAGGTGTACAGCTGTAACCTGAGTCCTTTTTAGATGCCATCTGAGGAAGTTATTAAATATGCATAGCAGAGACCTTAACAACAGTAGCGAGAGGAAGGAATGACAAAATGGCAGCAGCATGGAGCAAAATGTCTAGCCCTGCCAAACACAGGCCTAGCAAAAATAGACGCAGATGAATACAAAGCAGAGGAAAAGATTATCAGGTGGTGCAAAGAAAATGAGAAACTAGAATTGTATGAACACAGAGTCAAAGTCAAAGTGCACTCAGGAGATCCCAATAATGTCCACAGAGACAATGCAGTGGTTATGATGATGGTGGTTTAGACTTAGGATGTGTGTATGTTGCTTGTGACCTGAATTGAGTGACCAGTAAAAGGAAGAAGAGGCAGAAACTGAAAAGTGCAGAAGGGATGATGACATTTTTCTTTTCAGTTAATGAGAAGCTATTAAAGACAGTGAGAGAGAAGCAAGAGAAGATGAATAACAGTAGGGAATGTTGTGCAAAGGCACAGATGAGTAGGGAACAACAAGTTAGGACCTGCAGTGCAGGGTGAGTAGATTTTCGACTTACAGCCACCGTGCGAGCGTCCTGTTAAGGTGGGGTCATGTGTGGTCATGCCTGCCTTTCCTCCTCGGTAAGGCTCTTTGGTGCCAGTATACTCTCAAAATAAGAGAGAATGAAGGAGAATTGGTGAGACCAAAAGCAAGCAAGGAACACTTTGATTAAAAGTTCCTAATAAAGGTGTTGGATGAATGACAGGCAACAATATTTCTCTGCTGCTCAGTGTCTTTGTCTCTGTATGAACAAATCACCCTATGCTTCCCCTGTGTTGCCATTGTCCTATGCCATTTTATTTGCCACTATAAAGGTCTGGTTTTCCACCGTTCAATGTTATCCAAAATTTCTATCCGAACTTCATTCTTCACTCCCAGATTTTCTGGTCATCTGCAACATGTGTGTTCGTGCAATCCTCCTTTTAAAGGATTTCATTTAAAGTAAAAAGGACACTGTGACTTGTGTCTTTTTTGTCTTTTTCTTGCTGTCTCTGCCTTGCAGGTTGGCTCTCATCGTGTCAAACTCTCAAGGGGATTTGAAGCAAATGCACCAGCATTCGAAAGGTAATTAAAATGTTTTATATAGTGTTTAGTGTATACATGTGTGTCTGTAGCAGTTTTTAGCGGCTTTATCTGGCCTCCAACAGATTAACACTCCTCTGGAGGAGAGGAGACACCATAATGCTATGTCTCCTGCAGTAACTGCCCAAGCCACGGTAGAGGAAAGCTCTCCAGACTCTTGAAGGGGAAGATGTTAATTGAAGTGTGTCCTCAGAGGCCGGTTTATTGCAGGGAACAGAAAGGGTACATTAGTAGCCTTTGATTAGCTGTCAACCTTAATAACCTTATTTTATATTATTTGCAGACAGTTTCTTTGCAGAAGTCCTTTCTTGACTTTTTGCACATCTCTTCCGGAAGTTAAATTGTTTTATAGCGCATGCAATTAAAATTGTGCATATGTGTATTAAAGCTTTTTATATCTCAGCGTTAAACAAAAAATAGTATTGAAAGTCTTCACTTATGTGTGGCATTCAAATCCAGACTATTCTATCATTTTCTGCCAATCGTGTCTTCTCAGTAGTTGTATCCTTCCAAATTCTACTTGGAAAGTTGCAAAAATAGCTATGCTGCCGTTATGGAGTGGGTCTTTGATTACTCATTTTTTCTTTACTGGCAGTAAATTGTGGAGGCAAGGTGGGCAGCGATGAATATGAGCCTTCTAAGAATCATCCACATTTTTATCTAATTCCAGTCACATTTGTCTTGTTTCCTTTGTTTTTAGAAAGTAGCTCAAGGTTCGCAAGTATCACAACATAATTTTAACTGTAAATGCTCACAAAACTGTCTGATACCGAAAGATTGATTTATATACAATATACAAATTTTATGGCCTCATAAACATGAAGTCTGTGAAGATAACCCTAACCCTCATTTTGTCTTAAACATTAAATCCCTAAAACAAATCCATTTAAATCCTAATTTTGCACCTTTTATGGACATTTTCTTTGTCCTTTGTTTTCCCTGTCTACAGACACATTACATGTGCAGGGTCAGTAACAGAGCAGCACTTTTTAGAGTTGCTAGTTTACTTAAGGACAGTTCAGTTAGATGGATTACCACAGGGACGAAACCCAGGCTCTCTAGGGGGAAGATAAGTCTCAGAGCAGTGATGCCATTCACCCAGTTCAAGGCAGCATGTTGCTAGAAAGCTATCTAGACCACCAGTGGTTCTTTAATTTCTTAAAGATCAACATCTTGGACTTTAGAGGATAGACTCAGATGGGCTGAGCTCAGTATTAATGTCATGTTTTCCTTTGCTTATTGGCATCTTGAGAATGCCAAGAGAAGGATGACAGATGGTACACCATTTGTATTTTGGAACTAATTAGTCATTTTTTCACCTTTAAGTAGTTGGCAGTGCAGCTAGTCTATCTCAATATCTGCCCAGATCAGGACTTGTGACTCATCCTGTGTAATATCTAGTTAGTTTTCAGCAGTGACGGTCTGTCTCTGTTGAAATTCCTAAGATAGTACAAGGTCGAGAATAACATCTTTTTATAAACACGGTAACAGTAGCAGAGGATAGTCTATGTCTGCTTTTCTCTCCGCTCAATGGTGCTGCCATTTCATCCATATCTACAATATATTAAACCAAAATAATTTGCATCCCTTGATCATACAGTCCTGGGTGATAAACATTGTATAGTGTATTATATACTGCTGATTGATGAATCTTGTGTGTATTCATCAAGCTTAAGCATTAGTAAAGAGCATGAAGGTGTTGCACGAAGGTATATTAAATGCTGATATTTGTACACCATTAGTCCTGTGATGTTATTTTAGACCTTAACAAGGCTTATTATATATATATATATATATATATATATATATATATATATATATATATAATGTGTGTCTGTGTGTTGTCCAGGCACTTCACTGCACTGCGGAGGTTGTATGGTAAACAGGTGATCATCAATCTGCTTGGGAGCAAGGAAGGGGAACACATGCTCAGCAAAGCATTTCAGGTGAGAGGAACCATTCTCAAATCACTCGCAGTGATTTGTTCTGCAAGAGGTTTATCTGGTGCTCCTAGCAACACAGACTTTGTCCAATAAACACTGGCAAATGATGTGTGTCACAACAGATGCTGCCTTGTTGTGTAAACCCACACAGGAATTCTTTCTTATCCCAATTACTGTATGTTGAAATCTTGTCAGGTCAAGGTATAAAAGTGCACTTCATTGATTAATATGAATATCCGAGTTAAAATTGTATTTATTTGGCAAAGCTTGAGTCATAGTTATTTGAGTGTCAGTCATTTCTATTGAGGAAGCAAAGTCAATAGCATTGCCATTTCCTTAGAGTCGAGGTCAGGTACGAGCGACACAGCGTGTGTGCATAGCATTTTTGCATTTCGTTTGAATTTCTGGTAATAAGTTTCCCCCCCTCTCTCTCTCTCTCTCTCTCTCTCTCTCTCTCTCTCTCTCTCTCTCTCTCTCTCTCTCTCTCTCTCTCTCTCTCTCTCCTCAGAGTCACCTGAAGGCATCAGAGCATGCATCAGCAGTGAAGATGGTGAACTTCGACTACCATCAAAATGTGAAAGGAGGCAAGGCAGACAAACTCCACAGTGTCCTCAAACCCTACCTCAGCAAGTTTATAGAAGAGTGTGGGTTCTTCTACTACTCGGGAGAGACAGGAATCGCAAGGTGAGGAACCAATACAAACCTGTATAAAGTAGTGTTGAATTTTATTTTTGGTATTGTCTCTAAACATTATAACATGCGTTTTAGGACTCAGGGTGGGACCATTAGGACCAACTGCCTGGACTGTCTGGATAGAACCAACAGTGTCCAGGCCTTTTTTGCCCTTGAGGTCTGACAGTGTTTTATTTTTTTTTGTTATAAAATTGCAGTTGCATTTCTGCTGTCCTTTATTTTTAAGTGATGATGCTTTTAGTCTAACCCCCCTATTCCTCACCATACCAGATGCTGCCAAAGCAGCTGGAGGAAATGGGTCTGACAGAGAAACCCCAGCTGGTGGCCAGGTTCCAGGAGGTTTTTAGGACTATGTGGTCTGCCAATGGAGACTCCGTCAGTAAGATCTACGCGGGCACCGGTGCCCTGGATGGCAAGGCCAAGGTACACAATGTGGACACACTAAACACACACAAATACACAAGTTCTGTTTAACTGTTTAACCATTGAGGCAAAAGTGTAATGCTCAGCAGGTCATCATGAGCTTCATTTAATGTAGGTTTTCATTTTGTCAGATTTTATATGTGGCATCTGATACTGTCCTAAGGGTTACTTATGGTATAGCTTAGCCCGTAACAATGCCATCCACATTTTTTTTTTCTAGCTGAGGACATGAAATAGTGAATAACAGCCTTTTATTGAAGCAAATTCAGCAAACTTTGGTACTGAATGTGCCGTATCCGTGTCGTATTAGATCTTTGCAGATGGTAGACATTTAATTGGCAACTCTGGAATAGACCTGATCCTGATAAATACTCTCCTTACTTGTGACCAGTTTATCTCAGATAGAGTATGCTAACAGCAGTCTATTATATGGAATTCGAGAAGAGGAAACACTAATAGCAGAAATGGCACAAGTTCTACCACTGTACAATAAATGCAGAAACCCTGTACTGTATGCACCTAGTCTGTCCTCTGTGTGTGTAGAGCTGTGTGCTTCTGTTTCTTAACTCTTGTGTGCTATCTCTTACTGCTCTCATCTGGACCTCTCTACTTTTGTGGTAAGTTACAAGCCAGTTGATGCGTTTTTGAGCTGTGGGTCTACTTCTGGTGGATTATTGATTTCAGTATCTGTGGGTTAAATGGTGATGATGAGGATGGAATAGGTGGTACCTCCTTAAATAAAACTTGATTTTATTCCCCTTGAGGTATCTTGGTGATGCATACCGTCCTCACCTGGCTACCTCTAGAAAGATCCATGGAGATCTCTGATCTACAGAAATTCATTTAAAAAGAAAACAAAGACAAAGTAGCCATTGTACTGGCTTGTTGAATGATCATTTTCTTATGACCGTCTTACACTTTCCAATCATAGCCTAAATTATCTTGCAACATCTGCTCTTTTGATTGGATGAACCTGGAGGAATCGATTAAAATTATCGCCATGTGGCATTAAATCAGTTGCACATCAATCAGTGAAATTTGTTGCACCTTGTGAAGCAGCTGTGATCCTTCCTGGTCAGTTAAAAAAAAAAAAACTGCCTTACTTGGATCTCTCTGATGTGTTCCTACTTTTCTTCTCTTCCATGGTTGGAGTGGGAAGTACAGACATGTTTTCACCCCAAGTGAGAGTATAGCTAATAATTAAGGTGGTGTAATCTAATTGTTTTTAATTCTGTGTGTGTGTTTGTAGGCGGGGAAGCTTAAAGATGGAGCACGTTCTGTGACAAGGACCATCCAGAACAACTTCTTTGACAGTTCTAAGCAGGAGGCTATAGACATCCTGAGGCTGGGCTCCACGCTTAACAGTGATTTGGCTGACAAAGCTCGGGCCTTGCTCACCACTTCCAGTCTTTACGGTAATTCTTTACTCCAATATATGACCTATTATTTTATTGAGTCAAAAGGTCACGTCTTGCCTAAAATGTACTCATGAAAAGTGTAACAAATACTGTCTTTGCTCCATAATATATGTTGCAACTTCCATTATTTTTTATTATGACTATATTTAAGAATTTAATTCCTGCTCCACCGGGGGTGGTTTGAATATTTTGACGAGTTTTGACCTCTTATCCATTGTTTCCCTGTTAGCAAGAAGCTACTCTGCACAATAGAAGGGTTTGTCTGCTCTGTGTCAAGTGGGCAGTGTAATCTCCATATGTCAGCCCTCTGTCCCAGTTAGATTAATACTGACCAACTGCTCTGCTAGCATTATCTGTTAAAGCACTGGTTAACCCGCCCTTCTCTCCCTTCTCTCCCTCCTGCTCTTGCACACAATCTTAGTCACTGAGCCCGTCTTACAATCAGGTATAGTAACTGACAGACTGCCCCGAGTTGGATGGATGTTTTCATCCCATCACATAGTTGTCCTATCATTTGTGTTTGCTACTCATTATTGTTCATTCATTTATAATCTAATGTTGGTTGTGGTTTAACTGTCTGTCTGTTGCATATCAATAGGATTTTGCAATAGTGAATAAAGAAAGAGGTTGCTGATTTTCAAAATTAAACATCACTTTGAGTGGAACTTTACAGACAGAAATTAACCACTACCAATGCTGATTATTTGAATGTTATTTTGTCAGATTTTTATCCTATCTCCCATGCCTCATGTTTTAGAACATTGTTTCAGCCTTCCTCTGTTGTATTTGGATGTCCTGTTGGTTTTGATTAGCGTTTTCCTATTTTTGTTTCATTTCCCTGTATGCCACCCTTCCTGCAGACGCACATTCAACCATTTTACACTCTAATCCTTCTCTCCTCCCCCCTGCAGCCTCCCCAAGAGTATTGCTGGGAATGTGTCAAAACTACCATAAATACACGAGGCCCAAGCAGATTCGGGTGTGTGTCGGCACCTGGAATGTCAATGGGGGTAAACAGTTTCGCAGCATTGCGTTCCGCAACCAGACGCTCAATGATTGGCTGTTGGATGCTCCAAAGAAGGCAGGGCATCCTGAGTTCCAGGGTATGTTGTGTTTATCTGCACTCAAGGGTGGTAGATGTCATCTCTGTAAATTATCTTTCTGAGGGCTGCTCTAATTTGTTAGGTTAAAGGAGTAGTTTAATGTTTTGGTAAATATGCTTATTCGCTTTCTTTCTGAAAAATATCACTCTCATGTCTGTATGCTTAATATGAAGCTACAGCCAGCAGCCGATTAACTTAAACTGGAAACAGGTAGTCTGGCTTGAAAGTACCAAAATCTACTTGCCAGCTCCTCAAAAACTCACTCTTTAACACACTGTTTATTTAATACGTAAAGGGAAAAAAAGTATAAAAACAACCCATTGTTGTAGGTTAAAGTAAGGTTATGTGCTGGCTAGTTTGCCTATAGGTTAGCAGAACATTGTACTAATTACTGTCATTGTAGTCATCATTTTGGCCAGATACTTGTGTTGAACATGGTGTAATATTTCTCTTTGCAGACAGCAAAGCCAACCCTATAGATATCTTTGCCATCGGTTTTGAGGAAATGGTTGAACTGAACGCTGGCAACATTGTCAGTGCCAGGTAGGTGTGCAAGATTCTAAGCCTGAGACAACTAAACTGTCATTGTCATCCACAAAGTCCTGAATTGGCTCTACTTACATTACAGAAAATCATTATGATTAAGCTTAGACCTGATCCAATAATAGGATGTACTCAGATGTTAATACTTTAGGTTATATATCTTGATGAAGAACGCAGAGGATATTGTCACGTCTTAAAATTGAACATCATAAAATGTTAATATTCCCTCTGACTCACTTTGTTTTCGGCTCGTCTGAGTGTTTTTTGTTTGTTTTTTTCTTTTCCTTTTTTTGCACTGACGCATCTTTCCGTTCTCGTCTCAGCACCACTAACCAGAAACTTTGGGCAGCTGAGCTCCAAAAAAACATATCTCGAGACCACAAGTACGTGCTGCTTGCTTCAGAGCAGCTGGTGGGGGTGTGTCTGTTTGTTTTCATCCGCCCCCAGCATGCACCCTTCATCAGGTAAAAACTGTAAACATTTGAATTAGACCCTTATCTAATTGCACTATAAATTATAGGTGTGGTAACAGATTGCCTCTTAATATGCTTTCCAGGGATGTTGCCGTCGATACTGTAAAAACTGGAATGGGCGGGGCTACAGGCAATAAAGGCGGTGTGGCCATCCGCCTGCTGTTCCATACCACCAGCATCTGCTTTGTCTGCTCCCACTTTGCTGCTGGCCAGTCACAAGTAAAAGAGAGGAACGATGACTACAATGAGATCACACGCAGACTCACCTTCCCCATGGTAATAACCATTACATTAACACATTTTGAAACACATTTTTGCGTAACTTAAGCATAACCACATCCATCTTCTCCTTGCCAGGGTCGTCTGCTATACTCGCATGACTACGTTTTCTGGTGTGGAGACTTTAACTATCGAATCAGCCTGCCCAACGAGGAAGTAAAAGACCTTATCAGACAACAGAACTGGGATGCCTTGACATCTGGGGACCAGTTGTTGGACCAGAAGAATGCTGGTTTGGTATGATGTACAGCACACGTGCATGTTTACAGCACTAATGACTTTCACTTCCTCTCAACAGAAAACAGTGAACCATAACAAGCCACCTCTAGTCTGGATTTTATAGCCCTTACTAATCCAGAAATATCTTCAACAGGTTTTCCGAGGTTTCATTGAGGGGAAGTTAGATTTTGCCCCCACCTATAAATATGACCTCTTCTCAGAAGATTATGACACCAGTGAGAAATGCCGCACACCAGCCTGGACTGACCGCATACTCTGGAAGAGGAGGAAGTGGAACTTTGACAAAACAGGTAAGATGCAAAACCACTGCAGATAAGTCTTACCACACCCAAATTATTTCCTTCCTTTCTATCTCAGACAACATTACAACACTGGCAAAAATATGTTTTAGGTCTATCCTGCTATCCTGTCTTCCTTCTTTTGTTCTGAACTTGCATATGACAGAATAACAGAATATGACAGATGGATGCTTTATCTGTTTGTCTGCCTTTGCACTGATATGCATTTGTGCATGTTTTGCAGCTGAGGAGATGAATGTAGTAGGGGCAACGTCTACATCTGGGGAGAATGAGGAAGATCCAGAGAACCCCTGGAGCCCTGGGATTTTGAAGTACTATGGCAGGGCTGAGCTTAAGACCTCGGACCACAGGTAAGTAACAAGATATATCTGTAAGATTGAAGTGCATAAATTACATGTTTGTCCCCACTGAAGTATATTTTGATGCAATATGATAATTTAAGCGGAACCGACTGATAACTAGGCTTGGTCCTGATACCAGAAATATAATCAATACCAACACCAGTAAATATCCACGATTCTCAATACCAATTCGATACCATGGTAAAAATGCCTAACAAACTCTCTAATCTTTGTCGATCTTGTCTTGTATCTGTCTAGAAGGAGTTTCTCTCTCCTTTGAAAGTGCTCTGCAGTGTGTATTTTCCTCATCTGTACATCTTTTGCACGGATTACATTAATAAATTACTCTTATTTGCTTTTTGTTCGTGGGGGCATGTACAGCTATCCACCACTCTGTCTCGCCTCTGACCGCCTGCAGGGTGTTTCGTTGCACACACACATAGCACAGCAATAGAGACACAGGCAAGGAAGAGAGTTGATGACGGAGCACTGTGCACAAAAGTTTTGTCGGAACAGCTGCACTTGTTTACAGAATTTTGGTATCAACTTGGTACTTAAGTATCGGTCTTGTGATATACCTACTGATAACATAGACTCTGAAATATACTGTAACAATGGTGCAACAAATATATGGCATTTCTCTTGAATCAAACATCACCAGCCTCAATGTCTCTTATCCTCCTCCTAGGCCTGTGGTAGCGATAATGGATGTGGACATTCTGGAGGTCGACCCTGAGGATCGGCACCAGGTCTACAAAGATGTCATTGCCCTTCAGGGGCCTCCAGATGGCACCATCCTGGTGTCACTCTGCTCCTCCGGCCCTGAAGATTACTTTGACGATGCACTCATAGACGAGCTGCTGGACAAGTTTACTCAGTTTGGAGAGGTCATCCTCATCAGGTGAGCCTGACATCCCCTACACAGACTGACATGCATCACTTTCAAACAGCTGGACTGCATCGACGGTGTACTTGTTTATGCAGGTTTGTTGAGGAGAAGATGTGGGTGACTTTCCTGGAAGGGTACTCTGCTCTTGCTGCTCTGTCTCTCAGCGCTTCCACTGTAAGTCATCACTGATTGTATTAATTACTTTTAAGATATAAAAATGCTCCTCCGAGTCTTAACATTAAAAATACAAAATGTGTATCCATCTTTGTCGTTGAAACTCAATTTTAATCACCCCTGTGCTACATTTGTGTGTCTCAAACACAACAGAAATAGCGTTTCTGCATTACTCTTTCATCAGTTGTGTACCTGGCAACCAATGTCTCTTGGGTACATTGTAGGTCCTTGGCAAGATGATTGACATCCGTCTGAAGAGTCCAGGCTGGATCAAGAGTTTGGAGGAGGAGATGAGCGTAGAGAGGATCTGTGGAAGCATCCCCACCTCGGCCAGCTCCACCCTGCTTGCTGAGGATACAGACATGGGCGACGATGATTATGATATGGAAGGTGAGGAGTGACAGCCAAACAATCCCGATCCTTATCCTCAATAATATGAATGCCAATTTATGTATGCGTTTATGTCTTCTGTACCAGGTGATGTGGACGATGAGGTGGAGGAGATCCTTCCCCAGCACCTGCAGCCTGGTGCAGGCTCCGGCCCCGGATCCTCCCCTCTCCCCTCACCCCGCAGTAGCCCCTGTCCCTCCCCCACCCACGGAGAACCTGCAGCCCCCAGCAGGCCTAGTCGTTCACAACCCTCCCGACCATCACAAGGTAAATGTAGCATGACACACACCGGGAATCAGGTTGCTAAAGGTACAATCCAATCATCTGCTCAGAATCCAGTCCCTGCCTGCTGGAATATAAACTGTAATTTTGTTCTGTTTGTAATGCATTGAAGCAGATTTAAGTCCATCATCATTGGGGACAGAATTTCCAGGTAAAATGTGTTGAATTAATCTATGTTAGAATTAGATGTGTTAGAAGGCTTGTGGTGTGACTTATAGTAAACTACTTCTTTCCTTTTGAAACATGTTTTCTAATGCAGTATGAAAATGTGTGCAGTGTTTGCTTAATATTTTCTTGGGTCTGAATGGTCTGAAACACTGAATCACAAAGTTTGTCGGTTTGATTTTCAGAAATAGGGCACATGCCTTGATAAGTGTTTGACCAGTGTGATTTGAACAGTTTATACATTTTTCTTTACTTTTTAAGGTATTATGTCATGTCTTTTTCCAAATAAATGAAGGGCAGTCACAATTGTTTGGAAACAAGTTTGAAAGGCAAAAAGTTTAAACCACTCCCTTTTCATGTATACATTTGCACCTCTTCTATTTATTTATTTTTCCTTCCAGGGCCTCCTGTCGACTTCCAGCCTGGTGCCCCAACATCTCAAAGCATGGAGCCCAAGCGCCAACCTCCCCCTCGTCCCAACGCCCCCCCACCCAGACCAGCACCCCCTCAACGCCCACCACCACCTTCAGGTAAAGTATCATACTTAACCTTCTTGTATACAGTTGATAAAAGCCTCCTTTTCTGACATTTGAATCATAGAAATATAGCTTGCACCCTTTGTCCACTAGAAGTGTGGAGATTTGGATTTTTCAGCATGGTACAGTGTGAGATACTTTAGGCAGATGTTAACATTTTCACCTTTATCCCACTGCTTCGCCTCATTCCTGAAGGAGGCATGAGCCCTCTGCCAGTTAGAAAGGACTCTGGAGGTAAAGTGATTGCTGTGGAACTGTGTTTATGTGCTTACATTGCTGAAGCATTTAAACTAGTGGCTGCTGTTTTCCATCAGACGCTACACACAGAGAAGCACATTGCATTAGTGCTGATCGAGTAAATGATAATCCAGTGAAACATATAGCTAACCATTTCTAGAGGCACACCTGAGCATGTAAGCCTGGCTTCATATATGACTATTGACAGTTTTATGGCTGTAAATCATTTGCTTTGGACTGTGACATTGTCACTGGGCTTGGGTTTAGCTTTAGCTTTTAAACTTAAAATGTTAAAACATGGGATCTTGCCAAAACTATCCACCCAAATTGGTCTCACAGTAATCTGTCATGGGGTGCTGAGTCATACTTGATTATGTACGTGTTAAGATTTTTGTCTTGAGAGGTGGTGAAGGACCACTTAGGTGAAGCTTCTTGTGCATTGTATAATCCCTCCCCATAATATGTGATTTTTGTGGATGTAAATTCCTATACAGAAAATGTGGTTTGCCTTTCAATAATATTTAGGACTATCCCTCTTCTGTGGTATATCTGTGAGCACTGTTAAAGTGTCCTTTTGAATTTATTTAATGTCCGAGTAGATCACAATGTTGTTGTTTTTTTTCATATTGTGCCACATTTTTAATCTGATGTTTTGATGTTCTCTGGTGTTCTTTATTTTGAAAATACTGTTTCCCCTCTTTGACTTTAAGACTTTGGCAAGTGTCTCAGCCCACTGCTTTATAGGAGAGGCAGTGAAGGTAACTGGTCAGGCAGCTATCTTTATATGTCATCTGATCCCTGTAGTCTTGCACCCAGTCATTGATGTTACTGATGCTTTTTTGACGCTGATGGATCAATCAAGCGTCAGTATGAGCCATCTTAGTGTTGTATGTGTACTTGAGAGAGATGTGTTTGGTAGCTTGTTGTTGTTTTTGAGAATTGATACGTTATGACAGAACAAAATCAACATTTTCTTATTCCCCTAGTGCCTAGCTTGAAACTGTGGTGATTGTATAGATGTTCTGTGCTGCAAGGATGAAGTTGTATGTGTGTGAAGCATTCATGTTTTAGAATTTATAGCTTCTGAGCAGCAGCATCCATGTTTGAAGAATTGTAGTCCACCAAGCTCATTGGTTTTGCTGATATTGAGCTTCAGTTGATTGTTGTGGCACCGTCTATCACTCCTCTGTTACTCCTCTGTAAAAAAAAAAGTGAGTTTCTCACTCATAATTATTCACTGAAATCATGCATGTCAATATAGTAATAATCTATTTTGCTTAAAAATACTAATAATACATTTTTATTTGATTCCTTCAGTCTTAACTACATATTACTTGTATTATTTAAAAAGACATGGAGTAAACTGCAACTTTGGCGGAGGCATACAAACACAAGGCAGTAATTCTAGTTTTTCATATTGTGCCACCAGCACTGCATCTAAAATCTTAGTGTGTTTTTGGTGTACTTTATTTTGAAAATACTGTTTCCCCTCTTTTACTTTAAGACTGTGTTCCCAGCCCAATGCTCGGTAGGAGAGGCAGTGAAGGTAACTGGCCAGGCGATGTTTCTTTAAATGTCATCCGATCCCTGTAGTATTACACCTAGTCATCAATGTTATAGATTTTTTTTTTTTTTACATTGATGCAGCACTTTTGACCAATTCTGCTAGGTCATCTTAATTGTATGTGTGTGTACGTGAGAGAGATGTGTTTGGTAGCCTGCTTATTTAAATGCAAAATAAGTAGGGGAATGCAAAAAACCAAGGAGGTTTAAGAGCTCGTGGGACCAAACACTCTCACAATTACTGACTTTTCTACCCCAAAAGCAGAATTTCTTCTTCTCCATTTCATATTCTGTGCTGGTTATAAATACATCCCTACAAATTAGTGTGGGGGCAGGATTGGAGTCTAAAAGTAATATCACAATTTGTGCAAGAAAGACTCCCTTTAATCAGTCACTAACATTGTCATCAGGAGGAATGAGGTTACACATATTGCAGAAGATTGTCTGACTCAAATGGTTGCACATAGTGAGGAATGGGACACCACAAGTGTGCCCTCTTTCATTATGGACTAAAAGAGTATTGATCAGGTGATTATAGTCTTTTCATTTTTATGCCAGTTGGCTACACTAATGCACTGCGATTAGTGTGAAAATCCACCTCCAGCAGGTTGATATTCAGACTCACAGCATCTCAGGCTTCACTGCTCTGCTGCATTATTCCCACCATACGCTAGTGCTTCTTGTAAAGTGTTGTCATTGGGAACACCTGCTCCGTGTGACCACTTTTTGTATAACAGTAATGTGGTTTGGTTTCCTTTGTGCTGCAAAGGACCTAAAAGCCCCGCTCTTCCTCGACCAGATGCTGCTGCAGGTGAGTGTCACAAAGCATGACGTAGCCTCACTCAGCATTAATGTAATCAGTGAGGGCACAGGATTGTTCCTCAGTTATGTAGGCTTGTATTTTTCCCACGAAAGCCCATCTTTGTGTGGAGTTTGCTTGTACTTCCTGGGAGTGATATGGGGCCGAGATTATCCCGCTGTCTACTATAATCCTGTGTTATTTGTTTATGCCCTGACACAAATTAAGCCTGTCCCAGGGTAGAGGATAGAGTTTGGTTGCTTGGCCTATTGGTGACTTGGCCTGTCTTCACCTGACCCATTTGTATGGTGTGTGTGCGTGATTAGCTGAATCCCTCTGTCACAGTAGGGGTGTGTGTGGTTAGCAGGGTTGACTTACGTTTGGTGACTTTATAGTGAAGTATTAAACAGAAGCCGACATCTAAGTCGCGTGGGAACATGTTCGCAGGCTCTGAGGGAGGGGTTCACCATGAGAATAGTGAAAGAAGAGGTGTATGTTTGCAAGCTGCGTAGTAAGCAGTTGGCTTGCAGAACAAGGCCTGTCTCTCCAGACCTCCTGCAGCTAAGGAATAACTGAGTCATCATTAATAATGGAGTTAGTCAGAGGGAATTTGGTCTGTCATAGGTTGGGGTGTGCTTGGTGTATTCCTTATATCTCTCCCTAGGGGACACATGATAAATATGGACTAGTGAGACATATTTTTGTTGCTAATGTAGTTGGTTTGTCTGTTTCAGGTCGAGGACAGGCAGCAGTGGGCGCTCCTGGACCTGGAGGTGCTCCCAGACCAGTGAGTTTACAACCCTGATTATTCATATTTTTTCCACTGATTTTTAAAGAAGTTGTTAATTCCTCCCTATTCTCTATTCCCTCTTCATCGTTCAGAATATCCCTCCTCGAGCTGGGGTAATCAGTATGCCACCTCAGTCTCGCCCGCCACATCCCTCTCACCCTGGAGCACCCAGACCCATCCCGGAGGTGCATCCTGGGGCCCCTCGGCCCATCCCAGACACCCACCCCGGAGCCCCAAGACCTGTGCCAAGTGCACAGGCTAAACCGACTGACTTGCCTCTGGGTAAGGACATGTGTTTTCAGAGGACAATATACTAAATTATTGACACTAGGATCTTATTAATATGATACAGTTATTAAAATTTAACTCTGTTCTGTTTCCTCCCTCAGGTCCCCCTCTCTCAGGACCACCTCCTACAGAGCTTGCTGCAGCGAGACCCCAAGTTCCATCACCCATGCAGCCACCCATGCAACCCCAACAAGCTGCCCCTTCAGCTCAGTCCCAACTCCCACCACCGATGCAGCCCACACTTCCAGCTCCACTCCAGCCGCAGCAAGCTGCGGCTCCTCAAGCAGGGCCCCCTCCTGCCGCTCTTGCTGGGCCTCCACAGGGTCTAGCCTCTCCTAAACCCCCACCACGTTCCCGCTCCTCTCACGCTCTGCCACCTGATGCTGCCAAGGCTGAGACAGCCCCAGCTGCGCAGGTTGGTGCCAACTTCCTTTTCATTAGATTATTGGAATTTCAGCAACTGCGCAGAACACCACCATAATTATCTACACCGAGATGTTGCTGCTTGCTTTAATCATGTACTAAAGATTGTTGCTCAAATTCTGCTTGTTTGACTGCTAAATTATGATAATTGCAGGAGGTGGAAACTGCGACAATAAGTAGATAGCCTCTTTCTGCTCCTTTGTTTCACATCAGATGAGTTTAGTTGTCTGTGTCATTCTTCCTGCTTTTGTCTCTCTGATACATTTGTCTCTCTCTCACAAGCTGGAGAAGCCCTCAGGGTGACAGGTACTTGATGTTAAACCACCTCTTTGTCTCATCCTCCATAGCACAACAGTCCTCTGCTCTGATGTTGTTACCTCTCATACATTACACCCAGTAACCTCCTCCTGTCTCATTTTGAAATTGATATTCCTTCCTTTTACATCTCCTCCTAAGTTGTTTTAACCTTTAGTCCACTGCAAGGTCATGCATTGTTTTGTGCTAGGCTCACAAAATGGAGAATTATTTTCTTTTTTTTGTCGGTCAACATATCAAATCATAAATGACATGAAAAACGGATGAAAATGTGATGTTTGTTGTTGGCCATTTTCCCCTCACTAGTCCTTTCATATCTGCTCTCCGTGGATCAAGTCCTGGGAGTGAGCACATATGCAATGACCTCCATATTTAATTTGACATTTTGTCTAATTTGTATTACTTCATGTATTTGTTTTAGAGTTGGTGATTGTGTGTAGACTGTGATACACACATAAGTTGTCAGCAGTAGTCAGTGTAATAAAACACAATATGTGTTTGTAAATGTTTTAAGTTGGCCTGATTAAAGGTACCCTGTGGAGTTTTTGACCACAAGAGGTGTTAATGGATCAGTGTTCTGATGAGCGGGTCCCCTTGTGTGTGTGACAAGATACGCAGTGGGCAATGATGCAAATGTGTAGTGCATGCAAGCCATAAAACATATGAAATACCTAGATAAATACACATCTAATCAGTTGCTTGTTGTATCAGCCAGTGTGATAGTAAATTAAAGGTTGGCCATGTTTAATAAATGCAAGGGCGCCTATATGATTTCCCCAAATTCCACTGATGGCAGTTAGTGGTAATATTAAGAAATATAGCAGCTTTCCATCAAAGGATGCAGCTTTCAAAATAGTCAAAACTTGGAGGAAATGCAGTCTCTGCAGTTGTTAAGGATGCACACACTTGGTCAAAGTAAGAAAAACTGAATGAATATCTATAATTGTTTACAAGAAAGCTCCAAGGGGTATCTTTAATTAAAAAGCTTATGCTCCATTAGTTAGTAAAACACTCCAGTAATATTAGCTCATGGTTCATATTTTCATACAGCACTTGTTGTGACAGCTGAATGGCATTTTCCTTGTTCTGTTCCTCCTTTTAGACCAATGGACTGAATGGAATCCAAAGAGAAGCACAATGGAAGCCTGACCCTTTCGACACACTTGCATCTGACCTCCTCTCCTCTTCCTCATCTCCCTGGCACACCACCCAGTCCCTGACCAGAGGCTCCTCTCTGCGTAAACCCCCCTCTGTTCCTGCGTTGTCCTCCAGCACTCTCCCTCCATCTTTCTCCCTCCAGTCCTCCGCTCTCTCAGATCTGCAGGCGCTTGGTTCGTCCTCGTCTTCCTCACTCTCCACCCCATCACCGTTCGCCTCCTCCCTGCTCCCGCCTCCCCCAGTCCCGTCTCGCAGTCGTTCGCAGGAGACGCTGCGTGCCTCCCCCGGGCCCTTCCCGACTGACCCGCTCCCTGCCCGACCCAGCAGCACCAATCCATTCACAGGCCCACTGGTGCAGCAGCATCAGCAGCAGCGCTCGCTCACACCGGACTTCAGCGTCCAGCGTCCGGCCCCAACGTTAAACCTTCAGAGGACTATGTCTGCTTTTACTCAGCCACTCATCCCCACCTCTGCTCCGACAGCAGCCTCCACTGTTGCTCCCGCATCCCAGTTGCAAAGGACCATGTCTCTGTTTGGACCATCACCCACTCTCAGTCATACACCTGCTCCTCTGCTCCCCTTCACCCATGACCCATCTCCTGCCCCCACCCCCGCCTTGCCTCTGGCACCGCCCTCGTCCATACCACCTGCCCTCGCGCCTCGTCGCCAGCCATTTCCCCCGGGAGGGAAACCGACCCAGCAGTGGGTCACTTTCGATGATGATTTTCCTTCAACCAAAACACCACAAGCCCCCACCTTCCCTTCCAGTGCCCTAGTGTCCCAGACTCAGACTCTGCCTTCCCGCTCCGTGTTTGACTCAGAGCCTGACTGGTTATCCTCCGCCCCTTCAGTATTCCCAACCCTCCCTCCTCCCATTCCAACCAGAACGGTAACCAGTAACCCAAAGCTCCCATAGGGACCCGGTGACGACTGCTTCTTCTCTAGGGAGTCGACAGAAAGATAGGATCATTCTTAATATGTAAAGGGCATATCCAGATATGTATAGATCTATGATAAATGTGTATGTCTGTGTGTGTATTGTACAAAAGAAACAGTATTTAAGAAGTATAGACCAATCCCCTTCTGAATCAAAGGAAAGGATTTATATCTCAAGCAGAAACATGAGAAGTATGAGCCTAAACGTGTGTTCTAACTTCTAACCACAGAGATGTTTGCTTGTTCCCTGATATTAACATTTATTTTAATATGAATCGTTCTTTTATTTTTATTTATGGCAGCAAACATGTGCCTGTGTCTACAGTATATAGTTATATAAAGTACATCTATACACACAAATCATGTGTGAATTCACCGGTGCAATATCAAGACACGTCTGCGTGGCCGTGCAGTGCACTGCATTCGTCCGCAAGCTTTCACCTGTAACTGTGTTACCTTTGCATTTACACTGGCTGACACACTGCGGCTCAAATCCACCATTTTGACTGATCTGTACATTGCAGCCTGATTTCTCAGTGTAGAGGGTAATCTTCAACTTTTTCAGTTTTGTCAGTTTACATGTGGTAGAAAGCTATGCACTACAGGTTTTAAATTTGCCCTCAGAATTGCTGCAGTGTGCGGCAATCAGAGAATTACTTTAATTTGCAAAGAGTTTGTTGTGAGTCTTTCTTTCTGTTCTTTTGTGTCTAAGGGGTGCAAATTTAAAAAGTATTTTTGTGCGCTTACTTTTATCATGAATGTACTTTATGTCGCACTGGGTT
The DNA here is from genome assembly GCF_905237075.1 of Dicentrarchus labrax. Lineage (NCBI taxonomy): Eukaryota > Metazoa > Chordata > Actinopteri > Moronidae > Dicentrarchus > Dicentrarchus labrax. The sequence goes on along the minus strand of NW_026136705.1, from coordinate 18,324,834 downwards.
TTGTCATTGCCTCCTCGCCGGCACCACAGTGTGAACATGTTCAGCATGAGTCGGTGTCATAGTCAGACCGTTCACTGCCGCAGCACTGATAGCTCTGTAATATCATCTCATCCACTCTCTCTCTACTCGGTCATCATTCTTTGTCTATGGGCTGGTACGCTTAGCTGAATATATATTTTGTAGCTCTATATCAAAACCTATACATAGTGAATATGTATAAATGTATGTTTTCAGTATGGAAACTACTCGCTAAATGTGTGTGTGTTTGTGATGACCGTATCAGTGGTTTGCACAATGTAACTGATATGCACTGAAATGTATGTGCTCTCTTGGTTGTATTCTTGTTGATGGTAGAGTGACAGAAACGAGAGCCTGCGGACTGAACGTGGAGAGGGCTTTTATTTTTTACCTTTCCACCTCTGTAGTGTTTTGATCCTTCTTGATTTATCCAAAGCATTTAACCATACTATTGTAAATTCAGAGAATGTGGCATATGCCTGTATACTTCTGTTCTCTTTAAGTATGAAGGTGATGCGATTTGGGTCTGTGGACATGGCAGCAAAGACACGCATAATAATAATAATAATAAGAGGGCACTTTTTTTTTTCCAAACTTAAACTTTTGTTTACTGCAAAGGTCAAGCTTTTAATTTCTAAGGACATTTACTCTAAATAATCTATTGATACTGTGGTGAGAAGTAATGTGTTGTGTTTGAGGTGCATATCGTCTGTTGTGGTGTTGTTGTGTGTTTGGATGTGAGTGTGTGTACAGAGTAAAGAATGGAATGCCAGAGCTTTCCACCCCCCCAGTAAGTCTTCTTTAAAGTACACACACAGTGTATTTGCTTACAGGTTCTGAACCAACAACCACTGTATTCACTCGGTCATGACTGTAACTGTGTATTTCCGCTCCCCAGCCGGCACAGAGCTCTGTGGTGGCAGCACTGTATGCGAAACGATATAAGACAATGGAATTTTTTTTATTTATTTTTTTCCCACAAAGCACCCACAACCTGACTGAGAATTCCCCGGTAGCAACACGTTATTCAACACCTTGACTGAATTAACAGACTCAACTACACTGTCGGCTCGAACCCAAACGCATCTCCAAATAACCATTTCCAGTTATTTGTTGTGTCCTTCCCAGGCGCAGTGTGGCCCACATTCCAGACAGTAGTGTGATTTGAGTGTTGGGTGTTAAACTCTTCTCAACGTTTAAAGATCCACCAGTGATATCTAACCCATATCCGTTTCCTCAAGTTGAGAGTAATTGTTACTGAGCCTCACTGATTTCATTCATGAGGTAGGTGTGTGTGTGTGTATGTATGGTGTTGTCAGAGGTGATATGTCAGTATTTTTTCCCCGTACTACCTACTTCACCCTTTCACATCTATTGAGTTGTATAGGTCAGCGTCAATGCTGACAATGCTGACAAGCAATAGTTTTGCAAAAGGATCAGTGAGAGTACAAGCCTCTCTCACACGACACATGCCAGCTGTGTCCGTTTACTCAGATGTTTCCCCAACCTTCAGAAATTATGTAACTGGTTTGAAATCTGTAGTCTTAAAAGCGTTTTGATGGTTTATGGGAGGATAAAACATCTGACCCAAGAAAGTACCAGCTAACGCTTCCGCGCTTTGTTTAAACACCATGTAAAATACGTACAATAAAATAATCTTCTTTCACTGCACTGAAAGCAGTAGCTATCAATGTAAGCAAGTGTATCAGGTTGCCTTTGCTTACATGTCGATGTCATCTAAATGCATTTATTGTGTTATCCAAATGTGTGCAGTAGATAACTGTATCTGCATTAAAAGTAGGTGACTAGCCAGTGCTTTGTGTCATGTCATGTTCAAGATGATTTTATAGGAAACAAATTGCTCCTTTTGTGAGGTTGGTGTCCCTTTTTATGGCTATAATCCATAGTAAATAAGAGTCTGTGTTGTTGAACATATTCTGTATGTACTAAAGAGAAAACATGAAGCTGCGATTCATGTTAATATCCAATGTTCCATATTTTAAGTGCACAGCTGATTGCACATTTATGTATGAAGCAGTTTATGTTGTATGTATGCAAAAATAAATGTAAGTTTACCTGAATGTGAATGTTTGTCTTCTTTGAATGCAGGCTGTAAACTTTATTGCTCATAAAGAATTATACACCATAAACCTTATCACAACTCAGTTCTACAGACATTTTGTCATGTTTGTTAATCTTTATTCATGCTTGTTACAACACAAATATGTGTATATTCTATATGCTCCATCATTTATATAGTGCTTTATGTCTCAAAGCACTATGCCCTCATTTATATGGACCATAGGGTCCAAGATTTTCCTCTTTTACTTCACATGATATCAGTATACTGTGTATGTGTTTTCCTCTTTCTGTCCCATCTTCTTTTAGTAACTTGTAAGTTAAATGAACTGTCCTCTTCTCTGCTGATGTAGCAGGGCAGCACAGTGAATAAACATTTTAGAGGATGAGGAACCTAGGTTCAATTGAGCAAGGCATCACAACCTTTATGGAGTTACAACCATTGAAAGTATATACATTACAACATTAGGAATGTCTTTGTACTGAGCTGCACCCTGTTGCCCGCAGTCACCTCATAAGGCCTATTTGTACAGAACAGAGAGTTACCATCATTCGCCGTTAGAGGGCAGTGATGCTGCTTGGGAGTCAGCTAACCTGCCGTAGTTCACAAGAAGAAGTATCTGGACTGATGATGGAGCCTCATGGGATCTTTAGCAATGCAATGTCCCCGGCTGTAAACAACGTGTTAGCGTAGTCTGAACAGTGAAGGGACTGTCTTGTGTTTTGTGGTTTCACCGCACGGGTAAGTGTGTCAACCACTGTAGAGGAGCTACCCTTTAAAAGACTCAGCGAATGAATAAACAGCTAGCTAAATCAGCCAAAAGCTAAAAGCTAGCTTGGAGTTTTCTGGAAGCGTCCGCGAACGACTGTTGCTATGGTTACGCTGTTTTCCTTCTTTCGCTCACGGACACGAACTCTTCGTGTTGTTGTGGGTTTATTCAAGAACAAAGCCGCATTAAAGTTAACTAAGTTATATCCCTAAACGTCTCTTTTTTTTAGGGGCTAAGGAGGTGGTGAACTACGTTACAAGATGGTGCAGCTGCATGTGAAGCGAGGAGATGAAAGCCAGTTTGTTTTTAACACCACTGTGGACGCGCCTCTGGAGACGGTGATCCGGCAAATTACAGCCATCTACAACGGGAGACTCAAAGTGGACAGAATATGTTCAGGTGGAAATGACATAGCAAGTTCTTTTCTGCACACACTTTTATTCTTCAGTGAATTTCAGTATTGCGACAGGTGGATTTTCTGTTGAACACCTACGGTTCAACATTTCCAGCACTAACTGCACTGAACTATTACTATGTGTCTCTATGAGCTCTTGTAAAGAAGCTCTCTGAGTCCAGTGGGAACAGTGATATAAACTTGCTTGTACATTTATGAACCCTTCAGAGATCCCAGAGCTGGCAGACCATGGCATCACGCTGCCCCCCAACATGCAGGGGCTGACAGAGGAGCAGATAGTGGAGCTGAAACTGAAGGATGAATGGGAAGACAAGTGTGTGCCCAGCGGAGGGCCAGTATTTAAGACTGATGAGATTGGGAGGAGGAACGGACATGGTGAGACTATGACTATTACTTCACTTTCTATGAGTGTACTTGTGTGTTTCCTCTTTTTATCCCATCCTCTTTTAGTAAGTTGACTCTTAAATTCATTATTATAAAACTAGACGCATTGGCAATCTTCATGTTTTGTAAAATCAGGCAGTATTCATATATGGAATACCAACCTAAATGTTCAAAGTCATTTCAATCTCGAAGTCAAGAACATACCGATATACTACTGTAAATGGTGTATGGTGATACAAGCAGAGAAAAAGATAATCTGATAATCTAACAATTCATCTTTTTACCCTCTACCAGCTCCAAATGATAAAATGAAAGAGGTGTTGATGAGAACATTGGAGGATGCAAAGGCACTCATCTCCAACGTGAGTATTAGTGTAAACACTGAATCTTAGATTGTCCTGCTTACCAAGGCTCAACACTTCATTTCAGTATGTCTTTCTCTACCTCTTTCAGAAACAAGTTCAAGCTAATGTTTGTGTTACCATGGAGATGGTAAAAGAAGCCCTAGATCAGTTAAGGGGTGCGGTCATGATCGTATATCCCATGGGGCTGCCTCCTCATGACCCTATCAGGATGGAGTTTGAGGACCGGGAAGACCTTTCAGGAACACAGGTAAAAAGCTGAACCTGTTTCAGTAATCCTAGCAGCTATTGGCTGATGGACACATGAAATTAGTTTTCAGTCAACAGCAAGGGCATAAGTTAGTATGGTTTGGTGCATTTGTCTTCACTGTCTCTTTAACTTTCTCCCCCCCTCCCCCATTCCTCTGCATCTGCCCTGTCCATCTGTCTGTACCTCAGGCATCTCTGCAGGTGATCACAGAGGACGAGTGCCAGCTTTGGTGGGCAGCCAAGGAGATGCAGCGGGGGAAGAAACTGCAGGACTACATTGGCAAAAATGAAAAGACGAAGCTTGTGGTCAAAATCCAAAAGGTGAGTGCTATTTCAGCCAGTTAGACGCATATATTTTTCGGGCATATGAAAAAGCTGCGTGTGTGGTTTTATGTTTTTGTCAGCTTTGAGACTGTAATCCTTTTTTTTTTTATGTGTCGTTGCCTTCAGAAGGGGCAGGGTGCCCCAGCGAGGGAGCCTCTGATCACTGATGAGCAGCAGAAACAGATGATGATGAATTGCTACAGGAGGCAGGAGGAGCTTAAGGTGAAGAAAAGCTTAATAAATAGGTGCACACAGTAAAAAAAAAATGTTGTAGTCAATGTGCCTTTTCTAATCTAATCTGACATTTTCAGAAACTGGAGGAGGCAGACGATGATGGCTACCTGGACTCGAAGTGGTCAGACAGACAGGCCCTCAAAAAACAGTTTCAAGGCCTGGCCAACATCAAATGGGGACCGAGATAAAGAGCACTACCTCTCAGATACCCACCTTAGAGCTGCTGCTCTGACCTGGTCCTTCACAGCTCTATATGCAACTGACTAAGATGCCTTATCACACCCCTGAAATCACCTTCTGGTCTGTGTTATTTGAGGTCTTCCAGATGTGTTCATATACCTTGGAGTAAGTGTGTTTCTGAACTGAAGTGTTCACAAGACATCTGGACACACCGTATGACATATATGTATGATGCCACATTAAGGCAGATGTTGTGATAAACCTGATTTATTTGAACTTAAATGTATTCTTCCAATTGTTTTAATCCTGGTAAGTTACATTTTTATTGTGCAAACTATTGTTACTGTGCAAACAAAATAAAATTTAAGTTTAATCTAAATTTACTGTACATTTTGTGTGTAAAAAAAACACAACATCGAATTTTGTATTGACGTGTTAATATTCAACAAAGTCTCAGCGGTGGTGATTCAACTGGAACACAGTTCTACGTCCCTCGGAGTGCAGGGACAAGGATGCTACACCTTTCCTCTCTTTGTCAGTGGCACACATCTGAAAGTCGTTGCTGCGCCGAGGCAGGAAGTTGCCACATAGTAGATTGTCATTCCAACTCCTGTCCCAGCAGGGATGAGGAAGCAGGAGAGAGGGTTGAACTGTGTTAAGTTGACAGAGCAGATGCAGTGATTCAGGGAGGCGTGGCTGGTTTCAAGGAACACTGCATTTGAAAAAAACATCCTGGATGTCATGTGTAGATTTAAAGGACAGTTCCACCTGTTATACATTCAACTCAGATGATTCTTTATGGAAACTGGGATCACTTATGGCAGGTGACACTGCAACACATACCTTTCAGTCTGAACAGCTGCCGATGATGTACTTATACTGTAGGGAAAACACTGACTATTTTTGTCATTCATAATATATCAAATCACCTTTACATATTTTACATATTACTTTACATATCACATAGTTTTTTTCAAATGAGCATACAAAATGTAAGCCACTGTTGGGAAAGATTACACTTGACATTTATTAAACCACAAATTTGTCCAAGATGAAAAGGCTGTATTCTGAAATTAAAGCCCAGAGGCAGTGAGGAGATGGGAGTAACAGTGTGTAATGGTCCTTTTCAACAAACTACCTCATTATTTGGTTTATAGTGATTCATCAGTTTCACAGATACAGCTGCAAAGAGATCCCCTGATGATGAATCAGTAAAGTAATATTCTTGAATCTTACTGGTATGTCATCTACTGGTAGCTCTACAGAGCTATGGAAGACAAAAACAAGGTAGGTGCATCGCCTTAATCTATAAATCAATTTTCAATTGAATTCAACTAATTTGAATTTAAAACCCTCTCCATCCACTATGAATTGTGTGGTCCAGAGCAACAGGCTCCACCTTATGGTACTCTAGGCCAATTAGAAGCATTTAGAGATTTTATCTCAGACCTTATTACCCATTATAATGAGATTCTAGTTATTGGTGATTTGAGTTTTCTCCTGAATAAGGCCTTTGATTCTGTAAGTAAAGCCTTTCTGGCACTTCTTTTGTTGATACTTTTGGTTTCACTCAGTTTGTACATTAATCTACTCACTGCATTGATAGCACCCTTTACTTGATTCCATCAGGCTGGATTAGAGGTTAAGCCGTGTTTCTACAGAAACCCAGAACGGACAAACCAATCACTGGTTGTAGATGAGGCCTTTCACGTTTTTTTATGTGAGTCTCCTCCACACTTCATAGCCTGTTCTAATTCCCAGGTCATCGAATACAGACACGAGTAGTGTTCAGTTAACTTCACATTTACAGTAAATCCTACACACTTGTCCTTTAAGCAGGCTTGCAAAAGATTGGAAACGAGTGGCGTGAATCAAAACAGTGTTTTCAACCTCTCATGGCAGGAGTGTGTAATGAATTACAAGCATGCTCTGCCCACTGCCAAAGCAGCATATTTCTCTTGCTTAATCAGTGACAATAAACTTACTCAAAAGCAGCTGTCCTACCTGACTCCTCAACCTCCTTCCAACTTTTTAAAGATGTTTGGCCATTACTGGAACCTACAATGCTGTATATTGTTAATTTATCCCTTTATTTGTCACAGCTTTAGACTGCTGGGGTTAAACCTCATTACTAACTAGTCTCTGACCTTGATTCTTTTCAAAAGTACTAAAAAGAGTTGTGTCTCAGAAACTAGCCCTAGTATCCCAGATGATTCGTCTCCCTCTCCTTCTTTTCTCACTCTCAGAATACAGGGCTCCTATTTCTCCAGATGTTTTAGATCCTGATCTCCATCCTTCAGGAGATTCAGATTAGTTTCTTTTCTCCTACCTTTGTGAATGGTGTTGCCGGTCTACATGGACAAGTTGCTTGACATCCGCCTAGATCCACAGTCTTCATTTATGTTTCAAAATAGAACAATTTGATTGTCCATACTGTAATTTTACTATCTTGGTCTGTTCAGTAAACACATCATCTTTCATCAGAGGGATTTGTCCTCTCTTGTTCCTCTTGAGGTTTCCTTCATCTTCCCATTGAGGGTCTAAGGATAAAGGGTGCTGTATGCTGTACAGACTGTAAAGACCCTTGAGGCAAATTTGTGACATATATGAATAAAATTTACTTGATTTAAATGAACATGGCAGCTGTGAGACTTCTATCAAAACCAGTGATTTTACTATTATTTTTTAGCAGTACAAAGTATTTCAACCTGAAATCTTAGCTTCATAAATACAAGATTTAAACAGTTACAGAATTTATAACCATCTATTTTACAGCTTTAAACCCTGTTGATCCTTTAAGCTTCCAGTACTGCAGTTTCACCTGTACACTATATTCTTCACAAGGTGAGCACTGCTCCAAAAATGGTAAGACATATGAATGACTGCATTACAATGTAAAGAAAAAAACAAGCTTCTTGTTTTGTTAATAATAATAATAATAATAATAATAAAAAGAATGGGAGCTGCGGCAGAGAATCCTGAAAACAACCTGAAGGTGCTGAACAGCATCCGGGGGTCCCGGTTTAGTTAACACGAACTGCCATTCAGATAGGCATTCATCCATATCTCCTGTATGACCATCTCTCTGCGTTCAATCCTCTCGGCCCGTTCAGCTGCCTCGCTCACATAAGTCACTTCCTCCCAGTCGTACATCGCCTTCCTTTCCGCGGCTGAGATCAAAGAGCTTTCTGTTCCCTCTTCATCATCATCATCATCATCATCTTCTTCTTCTTCATCCTCATCATCCTCATCGGCGTCCTCCTGGCAGTTGCCAGCCTGGCTACGAGACTGGGGTGCGAGCCTGTGATCTCTGAGCTGGCGCCCTCTGCAGGTCACTCGGACTGACACAGCCAGCAGCGTGAACAGGAGTCCAATGCATACACTGGAGGTGAACAGCAGCGCTGCCATTTCTGAATGCTCTGTGTAGGAAATGAAGGGAGGAGGTGTATCAAACAAAGCACTAGATTCATGAGTGCATGCATGCATGTGAATAATGTTTACCTTTGATGTAGGCGTAGGTCAAGAGAGAGTTGCTCATCATTGCTCCTGAGTTGTCTGGCCTTTTTGACCCTTTGGGAAAAGGCTCCTCCAGATCTGTAGGAGGAGCTGCTGTGAAAGTTATAAGTATGATGTGAGCAAAAAGGCCACAGAAAACCTGGAATTGCAACACATAGCATGATGCAGTTACCTTTTACTGTGTCCACAGTGGGAGATGAGGTGGAGCTGAATATGTAAGGGTCTGCCTCCTTTAGTAGAGTCTGTGGTACTATTTGAAGGAAGACAGAGGGGGACAGTCTTTATATCACTGTAGACAAATTGATACAGACTCTACAAAAGGCCGTTCATCAGCACGCCACTTCCCACATCCAAACCTCTGCAGAAACTAGGCTCACAATGGAAAGACACTCACATTATGAATGCTTTTTGTCCAGTTCAGTTGATAACCGGTTTACAAGGTTAAAACACATTGTTTTATGCCAGATGGAGCCAACAGACACCAACACCAGGCTGAAGTCAAATCTCCAGATATGTGAACAATGTCACTGCATGACCTCACTGGCATTTGTGCCAATCGTAGGAAGTTTACCAGGATGTCAGTCTCAACCCATAAATCTGAGCTCACTAGTCTTATTATTCCCAGCGACTGTGTTGTTGGGTGTGATAGGATAAGAGTCTATGACTGAGATCATTAGATAAGAATCCACAGTAGGAAACTACACGTTTGCTGAAGGAACTGACACATAATGAAGAAAGCAAAAACAAAAACAGACATGACGTGAGCTATCCATAATATCATGTAAGCCTGGTCTTATTTTGATATCTCTCTCTTATTTACGACCAGGCTTGTAATTGTATCTTGTGAATGAGGAAGCAGAAAGAGTCCTACCACAAGAATAGACCACATTAAGGTACTTCCTGGTTCCTGGAAAGCAGGGGTCCCTAAAGGTCTGGTTGCTGACAGCAACAACACACTTCTGTTTGCTGTAGCATGACTTGGACACCAAGTGTATGGCCTCGTGGTTCAGACACTCTGTAGGGAACAACAAAGAGGAATTCATGTATAAGAAACACAGAGTTTGTGTGTGTAGTGAGTTTGTTAAAGTTTAACTCTAATGAAATCACCTTCTTTGGCAGCAATCTGTTTGTCTTTCGGCAAAGGAGAGTACTTATCTCAGTGCATCTGAGCTAGTTTTCTCATTCTAACCCATTCAATGTCCAAAGCATTGTTTAAAGCATTGTGTCATAACATATCAATGTTAAATTTTGTATAATTAGCTAAAATTACTAACAAATGATAATAAAACGTAACCTTTATCTCACACCATTCCCATAGGCCTTTTTCCACAGCACACACTGTCATACTAGGACAGTTGTACTCAATAACATTATTGTGAGCAGTAAATTGAGTTTTATGACACGTCTGAAACTGCAAAAAGAGGCCAATAGTTGCTGCTAATTGTAACAGAGACGGTCTTGTTTGTTTACAATAATTATACTAATGTTTCAAAATTAATGTGCCAATTATTAAAATATATTTAAATGCTACATATCATCAGTAGAGGATCCTATAACTTACAGCTGATCACCAGTTAGGGATGCTAAAACTTCCTCTTCCACTACATTAAGTAATTTCTCAAGACATTACATCCCTGGCTTCGTTGTTCGCCTTGTACAGAAGGAATCATCTGTTAGCTACCACCAATATCCCGTTGACTCACCAAATGGGGGTGGTCTTGTTAGGTGTGAGGGGCAGGTGTCAGTCTGACCCAGACTTCTCCCATAGACAGCTGCATAGATGTTCAGAACCCTGGGGGGCTTACAGCGCAGAGTCATCATCTCTCCCTCACACACCACATGTCTTTTGTGTTCAGCTGAGTGAGGGGAAAAACAATAATGATTAAGAGGTGAAGCGGATGATGGCAGGGGGAGACTGGTAGGGTTAGGACTGGGGGTTTTTGTGTTTAGCTGTGTAGCTAACCCCTTGATCAACCACCAGATAAACTTGGGCTGAGCAAGGGAAACAGGGAGCAAAAGGGTTGAGAACAGGTCAGGACAAACGGGAATTGAGCTGCTGAACTCACTTGGTTTACACTTGTAGTCCACATGGAGGTATTTGGCAGTGCCAGGACAGGGGTCCTTCCCAAACAGCAGGTGGTTGACAGGCAGCTGGCAATCTCTGTGGCTCTGACACTCTGACAGCAGCTTCTGCATAGCAAACACCAGTGACAGTCAGTACACATGAACTGACGTTACAAAGCACTGTGAGCACAATGTAAATCACGTGCAAAAATAATGATGCGCCAAGTGGAAGACTGTGGGCTGTGCCTTCATAATCCTGCATTACCATTAAACAGTCAACAGCATTCACCAGCCAGCTCATCTAAGAGTGGTGTGTTCGCTACAAAGCTAAAACACACACAGGGAGAAAACTTCTCCAATAAATCAGCTAAAACTGGTGAACACCCACCCGCACACAACTGACCCAGCAAGAGTGAAAATTGCTGTATATCCCGTAAAATGCACCTGTAGCGCAGTAAAGGCAGAACAGCTGTGGTTGTGGGCTCTGAGTGGAGGGTCTGCTCTGCACAGCCGCACCTCACCGCTCCCGTAGAAGGCAGACTGGATGGAGATGGTGGAGTGACGTGGACAGTGGAGCCGCAGAGGCTGTCCATCGCACGCGTGAGCAGAGTGACTGGTGATGATCCTGGACAGGTAGTCTGTTACACAAAAGGCACTGGTTAAGACGTAACGCACATGGAAACACACAGATGCATTAATGGGAGTCTGATTTTACACATTCGGTTTACTTACTGAAAATATAACCCTATGAGGTTGTTAGGGTTACCTCAGCTCAGGCATGAGAGTTAACGCTTTTAACAGAAAAGCCTGCATTATGAATTGGAGATGTGTGGTTTGCCAGACAGGGAGGATCTAATGAAAGATGCTATCGAGTTACATTATGGGAAATGTAGGATCCAACATTTGTGGAGCTTGGCCCATACCAGAGGCTAAAAGTCAGACCTCTGTCACTTCGATTTTCACAATTAATCTGTCTCTTGTGAGTCCCTGAACTTTATGAAAGTGCAATACAATATTGCTGTAGTACCCCTTTAAAATCCACTTAAACATATATCCAGTGTGTTTCCAGGGGGCTCACTAGGTCCACTATTACTTAAAGGGGCAGAAATAGATCTTAATGAAAAGGATTTTGACTTTATAACACTGAAAAACATCATCTTTCAATCTACATGTGTTTTCAGATCAGTTCGTTCAGCCTCTTTGGAGCTCTGTTTGTTGTCTCATGTTGCTTTGAAAAAAACTCACCCATCACAGTGCGGACTGCCAGTTCTCTTTCTCTTTCCTGGGTGGCAGACTCCGCCAACTGGCATTCAAGCTAATATGACCCACCTTTGTTGCATGGTGTGCAGATGTGATTAAGTTACTTCTGATTCAGAGGACTTTATTTTTGGGATGTTAACATAATTCATCTTGTTAGAAAAGGACTCAGAAGTGATTGAACTAGATGAGATAAAGCATTTTAAATCCTCATTTTCTCTACCAATGGACAAGAAAATGACGAGACCCCTTCTCAGACAGGTTGGCAGTTCTATGTCAATTCTCAATTGGGATCTTTGGGATAACTTGACTGGTATTTTAGGAACACTGGCAAAGTGACAAAGACTAGAAACCACTCATCTATCACACCATACATGTTTCATTCCCCCACTGTTGCTATTATTACACCAAACCTAAACAGCAACACTTCAAATTAGATGGTTTCTTGGGACAAACCCTTCCATGTGATCTTTAACCATCCTGATTTATCCCTCCTTCCTCCTCCATCCCCACCACCCCCACCACCATCAAATTACTTGAAAAGTCAGCCAGTCCATTCATGCGTCTGGTCCACAGGAGTAAAGTCAGGTAGAAGAGGCTGTGGCTCCAGTCTAGTCCGTGGCAAGGACGCGTCCAGCTCATGACCCGCATCCCCCGTCTCTGAGATCATATTAAAGAGACTCGAACATTCACTGTAGGCTGCAGGACTTCATTCACTTTAAAAACCAACACAAACAGGTCAAACGACTCCACGGGTCCGCGATATCCAGCTTCATCACTTCATCCATATGTTCTTCCTCTACAGAAAACTACCACCGTGAAGCCGATGAGAACGCACAGCAGCAGCAGTACAGAGGAGGATAGGAATAGCAGCTGCGCAACAAGTTGCTCAAAACTGACTGAAGGGGTTCAATCCGACGCGTGGTGATACTCCCTGTCAGACTTCCCTCCTGCTCAGCACCGCAGATTGCTGAATAAATGCATGTGGAAACTAAAGGCGTCTTACTGTAACAGCTGAGTGTGGCTGGTGGCGTGGGCGTGGCAGATCAACTATTTTAAAGGGAAGAGGAGAGACACGCTCATTGGTATGACGCACTGGCAGGAGCTTTTATTTTTTTCTGTCTCCCCTCCATGAGGCACATGTTTACTTTTTGGATTATGGCAAAATGCTTTCATTCTGCGAAGCTTCTCCTTTTCTGCTTTTCTTTTACCCCTCTGTCTCTCTCTTCCTTTCTTTACTACTCCTATTAACGTACAGGTGCAAATTAAAATCGTTTTGTAATGTCAGAATAAAATACTTCTTACAGTGTGAATTTGTTTCATAATGTTTAGGTAGAGGAAAGTAATAATAATTAAAAAAAATGTTTTCCTTTCTCTGCACATTCATTTTCATTATTTCTACATTATTTGTTTGATTAGAGCATATAAACATTAAAGCAAGCCCCAATAGTGTTTCTGTATTAAATTGGCCTCACAATATATATCTGGCATATATCTATCCCAAACTGAGTTAATAGATTCTTTGAAAGCATAAACCAGAATAGACAGAGCAACACTCAACATACATCTGAAAGACAAAGAAAAAATACTGGCACAGCACATTGTCACAACTTTTTAACACAAGAAAGCAACCCCTTGAATTAGTAAGCAAATATAAAATATAATGCCAGTTCCTAAAAATAGGCGAAACATTTCTTTAGTGTTAATCATGCTTTGTGTGGATCTCCGCGCGTCCCCCAAATTGACTTTGGTGGTAAGATCAAGTTCCAAATGAATGATATTTTGATTCTGTTTCTTTTCATAAACTTTCGATGCTCTAAGCATGGGGCCTTTGAATGAAGCAGGGGGCCTACTGGGTAAATTGCGCCCCAGCCCACATCCATGACCCACTCCATGGTAACCGGTCAATCTACATGTCAGACTGCAGAGCAGACCTACAACAGTCAGACTGACAGAGACGTTGGGGTCTCCACGCTCGGCTCCACGGGGGGAGAACTGGCAGGGGGAGGAACTGAGGGGGTGATATTTTGCATACAAACTGGACAACAGGCCCCCTAGTTGGTTCCATTCTCTGTACTTTAGCTTTAGGCACCCAGGGAGTGGCTCCAAAACCCCTTTCATGTGCTGTTATCCCTCCAAAGCCTGTGGAATTTTGTTGTCAAACTCAAGACGTTTCCTGCACTTTGTTTTCAAGACAAGATTTAACCATATATGTCAAAAAAGGAAATAAAAATGGCTCCTTAAATGTACCCATGATTACATTCATGGGTAGAGGTATGGTGAAAACAGTTCTGAAATATATAGCATATATGTAAGCAGAGGATATTAAGGTTCTTATGTAAAACTATAGAAATAACCAACTGGAGAGTTATGACAGAACCAGTTAGTTACATAAATGTCTTTACATATAAGAATTCAGTAGAAAAAAACATGTAATATGTACAGTATAATACAACTATTAATGCTCATTTAATGGTTTGATCGATAATCAATATGCATCAGACAAACTGGATCAAAGAAAAACCCTTATGACTTGTTAAAACACAACCCCTCGATTAGATAGCAGAGACGATAGAAAATAAAGACATAACATTTGATTAGTGTTAATGATGTTTTGTAACAAACAGGAAGAGGAGGGGATAAACTGAATAGGTCCAACCCAAGGATAGAAAGATCATGATTTACATTTTCTCCTCAACTATGGCTGGAATTGAAATAAATTAAAATATTTTGAAGCAAAATTCTATCAAATAAATTGGCAGTCTAGGGAGGTTTCTTTATTTACTTAAAGAATTCAAAAGAGGGCGACACTCATGTGATTTGTTTGAGGTCGTCACAATTGTAGGAACTGCATTTAAATGCAAAAGGACAGATTGTCAGAGGGAACCATTATACAATGTCTTCCTAATCTTAGGCAACTGCAGCTAAGGGACAAATATAGATACAAAGAAAAAGAGTAACAAAGATTTAAAGCTCTGAAGCAGGAAGTTGTAATCAGAAATGTGTCCAGCTAGACTCAAGTTAACAAAAAAGTTTGATCAACACTGTTACATGCAGCAGTTGGTTTTCAAATGTGGCCCTAATACATTGTAGAATATAAGAAGAACAAAATTTTGCAGATAATTAACTTTAATTTCCATGGTAAAAGGAGACTCACAAAGTCACCAAGACATGGAAATAATTACTTTATTATTTCTCAAGCACAGAAAACTTACAACTAAAAACAGGAAAGATTTTAACATTACAAACATCCTCACTTGAAATCCATATTCATCTCAAGTTGGGAATCAATCGCAGCCTATAAATGAAGAAACAAAATGGCATTAAAATAAAAAGTAAGCAACCACATCTCTTCCACCAGTGAATCACGTATAAAGATACTCACCAACTCTCTTTTTGCTTCTTCTATTTTCACTTGAGCAAGAGATGGACTCTGTTGTGGTTTAGAAGGTAAAAACATGACTTTAAGCCAAATACAGTAACATTAAGTTGTTTCCAAATAAATAAATGTGATCATTGGGACTCATTTTTGTCAAGCTGGATGAAATCTACACACATGAACATACATTGAATTTATCATTTATCATAAAAATATAATTTAACATAATATAACAACTTTTGGTTTTTGGACTGTTACAAGCCAAACTGAAGACAAACATACCGGGCTTAAATCCATGTAAGGCTCCAGTTTCTTGTTCAAGGGGATTATTTCTTGCTTCAGCGCTGAGACTTCCTGCGGAGAGAAAAAGAAGATGACACATTTCCAAACCTGAAAGCAGAAAGTGTTACGTCTTCATTACCAATGGTGCTTGACTGTGTTGGATGTGTAACAGCTGAAGTTACCTCAGAGAGCTGCACAATAGCCTGGTGGGTGATAGACTTGTCCATGTTCCTGGATAGAAGCTGAGCCTACAGGATTGATAGAAGAGAATGAAAACAGCCATGCTCCTTGAAAGAGCTCTGACATGACTGCTGACTGTGATATTTAGAATATTTGGATACGAGGGGCATTTACTGTTGGACCTGTCCACAGCATCATCTCTGTGCTCTAACCCGGAGGCAGTAACTTGATGCTCAAATTATACCCGGATCAAACTACAGTCTGTCTTTCTTAACAAAATAAAACTCCACAAAGGGAAGAACTGTGGAACGCCAGAAGATAATTGTCTATGTTTCAGAGAGCCACTTCTGCATACTCTTTAGAAGCATTTTGGTCTTTTTTTCTGTGGCAACATTACTGAGCTATGTATCAATATATCTGGATAGCATATCCAGATATCACAAACTCAATTTCTTGCACCTTAAGGTTTGTCTTCTTTCCCTTTGCTTGATATTGGCAGAGGGTTTTCATTCCTCATCCATATCACCCTGTTGAGTATTTTGATGCCATTGGTTGTGTGATTTATTTTGTTTTTGGCTTGTGCTGATTGACATTTTCTCTTGCCGGTGGCTGAGCACACCAATAACTAATTTAGGCCTCTTCAGGCTGCATAACAAGTTTCCATTAGTACAATTTCACTTGATATTCTCACCCAGAGCAAAACTCCCACTAAGATATGAATTTCAGAAACAAAAGAGGGCAAATTGGAAAAGGAGCACTCTTAAATATTTGGGCTTTTTTTTTAAATGTCCTATCATTTTCAGTATATAGTACAATGTATCAACACCCCAATGCACAGCTTAACTATACAGATATTACAGATACAGGTATAACACAACAGCGTACCTCTGCCCTCTCCCGTCTGTTGCTGAGCTCTTTAGCCTTTGCCGTCACAAAATCCATGTTGAGCAGTCTCTCCTCTGCTTTAGCGCTCTCCACTGCCTGAGATTTGACAGTTTTGTTGATATCTCTGAAGAGAAGTAAGCATAGTGTGTTACAGATGAAGCTCAGTATGTAGCAGTAAATAGTTTGTTTTGTGACTGGATTTTGTCATGTGTCTACACACAGTATGTATATAGTACAGTATATAGCCCAGGAATGTGCATTTGGTTTTACTAATGTTTACATGCCACAATCATCCTCTGTATCCATTTTCTTACTCTTGTAAGTTGCTCCGCAGCACCAGAGTAGCACCAAGTCTCTTTCTGAGGGCCCTGAGTTCTCTCTCAAGTCTCCTGTTCGACTTCTCTGCTTCCAGAAGTTCGTTGGTGAGGTTGTTCACTGCTGGCATAAAGCTAGACGAGACATCTTTGTCAGGGAAACTACTGACAGGAAAAGAGTACTACACAATAAACTTCAACAGTGCGCGACAGTGTACCTGCCCAGTGATGTGTCTCTGACTCCAAGCACCATGGCGGTGTCCACTAAAGAAGACAAGTAGTCAGCAGCTGGCTTGGACAAGCTTCCACAGGACAGGCCGACACCTTGTAGAAGAACATCCTGGAGATGAGCACCTACACGGAGGAAGAACAGTTGAGTTCTTACTTTACGGTGCTGTCTTACATTTCACAACACTGTATACATTAGAGTGAAGTATGTAAGGACACTGAATAATGATCTGTACTAACTTGGGTCTTATTTCCGCAAGTGAATTGCTGACATCAGGGTGGTAGCATTATTAAAAAGAAGTCAATGGGACAAGAAACACAAGTGATCTGAGGATCAAGAGAATGGATTTGAAAGAGAAAACATAGGCGAGTCTACGTATACGTGTCTGTTGTACACATCAATCACAACTTACAGATTGACTTGACATTTCAGAGCTGGCTTGTTTACAACCTATTAGACTCTTTGCAGTGATGTCACTTTGTTCCCAGATCTCAGCAATTACGACCAAAACTCAGTCTGCATCCTAACCACGAGCAGTCCAACTTCCAGTGCATTTAACTGTGAGTTCCTCACCTTCAGCCTGATACTCTGATGCTTTCTGTTTGAGGTCTTCTATGAGGAGAGCCGTGTCACTGCACCGGGCTTCACTGGACTGTGCCAGCTGGTACAGTATGTCCACTGTCCTTGTGTTGACCTCAAAGTGTGGCACCGGCTGATCTCCAAACACTGTGCTGAGCCAGCTGTTCACCTGAGGAGCGACATGACACTGGATGATAAACAAAAACGCCAACGGCAGTCACTGCATTGAAGTCGTGTAAGCAATACACTGAACGTTACCTTCGTGATCTTTTCACACATGGCGAATGACAATGAAGTTTAAACCACAACAACTAGCTGCTTAAGACCCTTAGCAGTCCTTAGGATAAACAACAACACTTTACGCTTTCTGGTTTCGCGCCCCCACTAATCATTCTGAATACTTCCTGGTTAGCAGCCAATGAGAAGAAAGAGTAATGGCCTCGCAACCCTAACGATTTTTTTTTTTTAAATAGGTTAAAAAAAATAGACGAAATTGGCAAGGAATTCAATAAATACAATTGACAATGGGGAATTATTATGTAAATGCAAGACAAAAAACAAACTCTAGATGCTAACAAAAGTTTATCCGGTTCACGTTTCCTGTAGGCTGCCAAAGATAAAAGATCAGATCAAGATAGTTCTGTGCTTATAACCTTTCTCCCCACTTAACTGGAAAAGAATAGGAGTTCTGACACGAGGGAGAACTGAGATCACTTTATGAATAAATTAATAATTTCTGGGTTTTTATTGTGATTTATTTTATTTTATTTGACAGAGCAGAGACGGAAACATCCGTTCACAGTTAAAGATCAATATTCATGCACAACAATCATGAAACATCTCGGGAAGTGTTGGGCGTAACGCATAACAAACTAACGCATTTCATTCCCATTCATCAAAGTTTTAAAATACATTAAGAGAAAAAAGTAGAAAGAAAATGACTCGTTGTTGTCTCTTCTCAGAGGAAAGCGGAAGTACACGCGGTTACACATCTCGCGTTGTCTGGATTTCACTTCACTGTCATCCACCCGCGTAACTTCGAAACATCTTGTTTGGGAAAAGCTAGTAGAAATGGCGGCGAGAGAAAAGTCGTTGAAACACCGACTGAAACATGTAAATACCACGTTTGAAGCGTCAAGCATTGACTCCACAGCCGTCGAAGAAAAGTTGTTTGGCCAAGCGGAGGAGGACGAGGACAGTGACGACGGACCTGTGGTGTTTATCTGCGGGAAGTGCAAGTTGCCTGTTGGAGATTCACTGTCCTGGGATGGAAGTGAAGACGACCAAAACCAAATAAGACTAAAGAGTGAGTCAAGGTTTTTAGATCGCCAGCTTTTATTTTTCGTGTCCCAAACAAAACTAAAGGGCGGAGAAAGCAATTTTAAGAAATACATAATCTTTGGGATCTTTAAGTTTCAGTAACTTTGAACTGCTAACGGGAAAGTTTAAAAAAAAAAAGTCGACTTGCTAAATGTCTTATAGGATGGTGCATTCAAATGCAGTTGTCGAGGTTGGGGATTTTGAAGTTACCTTGTAATTACAATGCTGCACTATTTTGCTGACATGTTTGTGATGTTTTGGGTCTTAGGGGTCACTGACAACGTCTTGATTGGAAAGGACAACCGCCTGTATGAAGTGAGCAAGAGCAAACGATCTCTATGGTAAGAAAGTAGTTCCCACTAGTGAATACAACAATGTAAAAATAATCCATTGTATGTTGTTGGGTAGATTAATCTATAACAGTTCATCACATTTTGTGAGGTGAACATATGTTTTGTATATGAAATCTAAATGTGCAAAGTACCAGTGACTATAGCTGTGAGATAACTGCAGTAGAAATAAAAAGTACAAATACCTTAAAAACTCTATTTAACTACAACAACTGAAAACCCACCTTTACCTTTATTATTGGTTTATAAGTAGTACTTGTTGAATTAAATCTGTCCCCATGTTTGTTTTCTTTTCTTTGGTCAGTCTGGTTTTGGATCTGTTCTGTCAAGGCTGCCAGTCTGTGCTCGGCATGGTTTATGCATCCACGCCCAAGAACCTGGACCACAAGAGATTTACGTTCTGTTTTAATGTAGCAGACATTGACAGGTATGTTTAGGGCTTGGTTTATTAGTAGGAATGTTTAAAGGCACACGCCCCAGTTTACATTTGTTTAATGTGATATTGATCAATTTCTGGAGAATGTGTGATGATCAAAACATAATTGTGCTATGCTGTACACCTGTAAAGTTATTTTACAAGATAAAAAAAGCATGTTGGTGCACTTTCACTAGAGTCAGGACTGTAGATTATCTGAGAAAATAATCTCCACTGAAATTGTAACCCCCTGTACCTGCATTCAGCATCCTAATATTATACTGTGAACCTTTCCCAGCTATGTGCTTGGCTCTGCAAGCCAGATGTTGGCAGCAGAGGGCCCCAAAGAGCAGCCAGTCACACTGGAGTACAGAGGCATTGTTGAACAACAGCTGACAGAGGTAATTTATTGCTGCTGCTTTTCTTTGTCTGTTTTCTCTGATATTGTGTTGCTGTGAAATAAAATATTTCATCTGTTGAGCAGAATATCTGCTCTGAAGCTCTGTTCAGTGTCTAACCACGACTGTCTCTCCAAACACAGGTTAAGTTTAGTCCCTAAAATTGTATCGTTGATGAAAAGAAAATGATGGAAAAACTACATATGTGACCTGCACATGACTCACTGTTGCATTGTGTTGCTGACAGTGGTCACATTGCTGTAGAGCAGCTCTCATTGATTATCAATGCACAGGTTGTACTAATGATGACATCAGCTTAGTTCTGGGAAGCCCGTACTCCTGTGACGGGCAGACGTTTATATCAGACATTACCTCATCTCTCCATGTCACCCCCTGCAAATAGATATTTTTCATGGCAGTTAATATTTAATTGAAATAAAGAAATATATTTTCTTTAAGTTTTAGTTTCAATATTAAATCCATTTTTGTTTTTAATTTTATTTTCTGCATATTTCAACTTATTTCAACACAGAATTCTCTTAATGTTTGTCACATTAATATTATTATTGTTATTAGTATACAAATTCAGAGGGTACTCACAATTCTTGGATTGGAGTAGTGTGGTTATTCCCGAAGTTATTCTGAATCATCCTTTGTTTAAAAAAAATATCCATAAAGCCACAGATTGGCCAGTAGGTGGTGATAGTGCGCAGTACTACCTGCCAGCCCTCCCACACACTTGCACCAAGGACAATAGATATGATAGGGACCATGTGGAGGAATCTTTGTGAGCGGAAAAACATGTTTTGATCATGAAGTGTCTTTGTATGTATGGCTGGATGAATATGTGGCATTTTATCTACTTGGCAGTGACAGTGGATTTTCCTGCAGGTGACAGCTGATCCATTGCGTGAAGAGATGTTATCTGTGTAACAGACTGTATAAAAAAACAAGTTATGATCAAAGGGCAAGAAGAAAAACATTAAGATTGGGCAACAAAACATTAGTCGTGCTTCTAAGTCCTTATGGAGACTTGCGTGTGTGTGTCATGTTTGTGGGTATTACCACATCAACTCCCATGTCGTTATTCTGTCAGTGGCTTCGATACAATCAGTTATCTTTTCTCTTCTGATCAATGTTCGTGACCTACCAAAAACAAACACAATTCAAAATGAATCAGCTTCCTCGGTTATCTCACGCAATGACATACTTGTCACCATTGCAACAATGTTTGCACAACTTGTGTCTCTCAAACAAAGGGCCGCTTCAGGGCACCGTCTGATGAAATGAACAGGCTAACCTCATATACTCTTTGGTTAATATGTAGGTTACCGCTTAAATCCACCTCGTTATTGACTGTGTTTAGTTCTAGGCTGAAGATTAATCTCACTATAGTACATGATTGTATTCATTTTAGGTGGTTTTTATTGCCATCAGTTGTCGTTGGCCATTGGCGCACTGTAACAAGATAATAGGTCAAGAATTAAAATCAGTGCTTTGATTCATTGCACGTCTGTCAGCGTATATCGTTGACTGACCATTTCTGCTTTAAAGTCTTAGCATTAGCATTGTTTTTGAGCTGTTTCCGCTTAAAATAAGTATTTTTGCCAGTTTGGATTGGGTTTTATCTAGACAAAGTTCTTGTAGCATTGCTTGTGTTTAGACAGTTTAACATTCTGTACATATATTTAACATTTAAGTTCGGCTACTTTTAAATGCTAAAATGATGAAGTGGTTTCATCGATTACTTGATCAACAGAAAATGTTGTCATTTATTTAGCAAACATGCCAGCCTTTTTAACTGTGATGATTTGCTGTTTTCCCAGTTTAAATGGTGAATTGAATATCTTCTGGATTGTTGGTCAGACAAGACCCTCACTGAAGAGTTCACCTTACGAGAGCTGTGGGAACTAGTTAAAGGCTTTTCTCTGTTTTCTGACATTTTATAGACTAATCTGTTTAAAAAATTGACTAATTGACATGAATGAAAGGATGAGATGAACATAATCATAGTTTTAGCCCTACTTCTTTTTTTAATTTAGCATATTAGTAAGGTATGGAAAAAATATTTTTTATATCTGTACGATAAAACTCCCGTATCGTCACTAGTATTAAAAACAGCACCCAGCCCCACACTCAAGTGTTCTTTGTCCTCGGCTGTACCATATCTGATGAAGGTGCCCATCACCCCTGCCGCCATACTTAATGTATTCTGTCTGTCTGTCTGTATGGCTGGTAGACACTTGTTTGGGTTGTTCATCTTGTACACTCAGTGACCTGTCTCCCCCCACCCCTCCCACTCTCTCTCCCCCCTTTATACCCATCCATCCCTGACCACTTCCCCTCTGGGTTTTGTCATTCTCCCTCACTGTCCCCCTTTTTCCAATTATCTTTACTCCTCCCTTCTTTCTTCCTCACTGCTTCCTGCTGCTCCCTTCATTTCCCACCTGTCCATTTCCTCTCCTTCGTTTCTTCGCCGTTCTCACTCCTTCATGCCCACCCTTTCCATCCTCACTCTTTACTAATTTTTCTGCCCTCGCCGTTCATCTTCACATCCCCGAACCCTGTCAAAACCCTCCCCATCTCTCCTGCTTGACCCCTATCCTTCCCAGATGAAAATGCTGGTCATATCCATGGCGCACAGGCTGGAGGAGATCGAAGCCGGCCTTCAGGAGGGATGTGATGAGGCATGACGGTGACGGACATCAGCTTGTCTGGGTGGGTGCTTTGTCCAGGTGTTGAACTTGAGGTTTTAATATCCTCCCTTCCTCGCAGCTACCTTTACATTAACACTTCCTCCTTTAAGTTTAAATTTCAGCCACACATTCCTTCAGTTACATTCCCTAGTCTCACCTTGTGCACAGACACACACACACACACACACACACACACACACACCACTTCCACTCCGCTTTGTCCTGATTACCGATGGTGAAACAAAGACTGCCTGCACTTGTAATCAATCATGTTGTCAGCTCGGCTCCTGTGGCTCATAGCACCATCTTCTTTGTACGTCTCGCCGCAGACCGAATGTACACTATGAGCAGAATGTTTATTTGTGCAGGATTTCATCAGGCAGGCTGCAGACTCAGCACAATGCTGTATTGATCTGGCCATTCGAGGCCACACACACACACACACTATTTCTTTGTTCTCTTCCTCAAGCTCCACGCTTGCTTGAGGGATTGCAGGATGGATATATGCTTTTTATCCAGAAGTGAACGTTGGTTTAGGGACTTTGGATTCATCGTTAAATACTCAAATACTCTTTAATATTCCCTGCATCTCATTTATTGGATATTTTTGTCACTCACCTCATTGCTGTTCTGTCTTTTTCCAAAATACTGCCAGAATTTTAATTTGTTATTACATTATGGGTTGTTTATTTTTGTTTTGTCTGTTCACAGTTGTACAAGTTTTGTCTGACTTATTTTTGTGTAATAAAGTATTCAACTGTTTCCAAAAAGGATTTTAAAAATGCATTTCAATATTGTCAGTTTTACATAAAGAAATGAACAAATGAGACAACTTTAAACGCTCAGGATAATCTTTTTAAATGTTTCTTTTTGACTTTGTGCACTGTGATTGTCGGGGGATCAGTGGCTCATCCAGCTTTGTCTCTAATTAGAAGTATCTCTTGGATTTAAGAGTTAAACAGCAAGTTTAAGGTCTTTGGGGGTGAGAAGGAGGAGGAGGAGGAGGAGGTGGTGGGGGGGTTGATTATATATAAAAGGCTGAGTGTTTGTTTACCAACTCTGACTTCTAATGTGCCTAGCAACACTTTCTACCAAGGCGGGAAAGCGGCTGCATGCTGTACCGCTTGCCCTCCCTCATCCACGAGGTTTCATCAGCCTCACAGAACAACAACAGTTAGAAACGGCCAACCAGCATGCTGTATCCAAGGGCAGGTTGCGATGGCAACTGGGAGCACGTGCTATGCTGAGTGCCTGTTGCCATCTCGTCATCGCGTTTCACCGCCAGAGGAACAGCCAGCCAGCTCGCTGGCCGGCATGCCTGTCAACAGACGTTACCCCCCCTCACTCATGCTCAGACACATACACGGGGGAGGAGTCCTGAATGAACCTCCACCCTAATCTCTGTGTGATGTTTTTCTCGCTGCAAACCCCACCCTTGCCCCTTTTTCTCCCTCCCCCTCTTTCTAAATCTCCCCTCCCTCAACTGCTTGGGAAAAAAAGTCAAAACAACAACAAACAAGCCGCGTGTTTTTTTGTTGTTGTTGTTTCTGGTGGTGGTGTTGGTGGTGGGTGGTGTTGTTGTCTCCATGCAGCCAACCCAGAGAGTGGATGATGCAAGCCGGTCCAGCCAGTAACGGTCCAGACTTGTGCTGTTACGAGCTGTAACAGACTCATTTCGGAGAATATGTCCCTGTTTGTTTTGTTTGTTTTGTTTGATGTTCCATTCGGAGTAATAAAGCTTAAAGGCTAGAAGCCGCATTTGACGTGAGCGTCACTGTGAACGGCTCACTGAATGCCCTCTGAACTCATTTAGCTTTTTTATATATAGACACGGTGTTGCTGGATGCATTGCACTACCGAGTGCAATTATTGCACCGGTTTCACCCCACTCACCCCTTAAGTCTCAACCAATCACTGCCAGCCAAACCAAGGCCGACGTAGAAACACAAACACACACACAGGCAACAGTCAGTACATCTACACACATCGTACAAGCACTCGGGGACAAAGGATGAATAATGCAGAGGTAGTGTCTGAGTGAAAGCCCTCCCCTCTTTTCCTCCTTTTCACCTTCCCTAAGCAATAAGGAAGCAATGTTGCCATGGAGGCAATGAAGCCTCAGCACGCCGTCAACCAATTACAGCCTTCCCTGTGTGAAACATTGCACCAATGGCTGCTCGAACTGATGCTGCTGTTGCCACAGACACTGAAATCCTATTGGCTGGGCTCTGCTCTTTGATTGAATTTCTGATCTTGTTTTTGAGAGAGAGAGAAAATATCTCAAGGAGTGCCACCTGTGTGCCAACTTACAAAATATGTTTGTTTTTTTCCATGAAATGAAAAAGATTACTTTTGGGATAAGGAAAATGTTTCTTTTTTTGAGAGTTTAAGAGACCTAAATGTAGTGCCATTTGAGGTTTTGTAATAAATTGAGGAGGAAAGTGATTTTCTGGTATATTCTGAGGGTGTCAGGGTTTTTTTTTTTTTTTTTTCAAATAAAAGGTGGGAAAACAAACAAATTTAAGTAATGGGAATATTGATCAGTACTTTTTTTTCATTCAAATGTAGTTTTCTGCCTTCCCATCATAATATTTGGTTTCCCCCTGACAAAAGAACCACACCCCACTAGTTGCTCATAGCTGTTTATGACCAATTCCTGATTTAACTCTTTATTTTCCATCACACTTGTCCAAACCCCACGTCCACTGTGTTCCATAACAGCCACATTTAGTCATATTTAATCTGCACTGTGCATGTTAATTTTCAGCAACAGTTAAATTAAATTTAATAGATTCTATCGTATGATAAACAAAACATCTACTTTTTAAAAAAGAATCATTATGTGGTAGAGAACCAGCCAAACATTTGACTCGGTTGATCGCTGTTACTTCTTCTCACATGGTTGGTTGCATGACATATGCTTCACCAAAATCTTCTTTTTAGATCTGAAGTCATTAAGACAGTCTGGTCTGATCTCTTGTGTTGGACAGAGTAGACAGCAGATCAATTAGTAAGCCCCTTAGGGCTAGAGGTTAAGTTTCCCACATTAATCTCAGGAATCAGTGGGTGTAAGATGATCTTGGTGTCAAGAGCATTTGGGAAACTTAGCTCAGTTTTTTGTTGTTGTTTTTTTTACAGGCAACACCGCTAGGGCGAAAGCGTAAAATCTCTGATAAGCCACAGCCTTCTCGTTTCATTAATCACCTTCATCTGTGTCTGTGATCGAACCAGATAGCCGGCCAGTCAAGAGAGTCGTCTGTCGGAATAACCCAAATCCCCTCTGAGTGCTCAAAGCCTCCTACTTCATTAGAAAACATCTGCTTGTTTATTTCCCCCCTCACATCTTTGTGTACGCCGGTGTCTGCCAGGTCGTCTGGTTGTCTCTCACTCTCTCCTACTCGTCCTCTGCTCTGTGTGAGAGCTGCTGAGGAAGGCAGTACTGGTCTGTGAGGGTGAACCAGGATGCATAGGTTGTGTGTGTGTGTGTGTGTGTGTGTGTGGGTGTGTGTGTGTGTGGGGGGGGTCGGGCATGCACGTCCCTGGTGTTCGCCACTGTGTAGCAGGTTAATCGTCTGTTTTTCTCAGACACAAAGGCTCGTCCCGTTGCCAGTGACACCCTGGTGTGAGTGTGTGTGTGCGTATATGTGACGAGAAGGGGGCTGAAAACAGGATTAGTGTCATCAGGATCTAAGCCTGAACAGATTGACAGAAATGAAGTCCTGCTGTACAGTTAAGTGGTCAGTTTGGCCTCACATTAAAAGTAATTTGAATATTAAAACAGGATTTTTGTGTGGTCAAAAACAGGAAATGAGCAAGTCTCTGGTGAACGTTTATGAATGCCATCACTCGGTTCTTGAGTACAAGGAGGAGATTGGCTGGTTAAAGTGTCAACATTTGGAAGGACAGCCTACATGTCTCCAAGGTGTGGCATATGTCTGCTCTCTAGATAGATGATTTATCTTGTTTCAATCTCAAATCTCAGGGGTTTATGAGTCAAGATGAATGGCTTGGTGATTCTGACAAAAGACCTCTAAATGTGACGTATCAAAGTATTTTGTCATCCCTGGAGAAATCTGTCATCCCAACAGCTCGGTGTCATTTTTAGACAACATATTAGTTAGTCACTTTTCTCAATATTAAAATTCCCCCGAATATGATTATGGTGAAAAATATCAATTTGTTGTCAATCCCTGCGGGGACGGTGGGGTGGATGTTTGTTTATCACAGACTCGTCACTGTAACTTGACCTGTTTACACACAGATTAACGTTGAAATAATCTGTCTGTCAAGGAAAATTATTTTTCTGTCTTTATCTCATCAGTATGGATTTTCTTCTTCTTAAAGCTTCCCGAGATTGTACATAGATTAACAACTTGCTTCCGTATACAGAATCCCCTAAAAGGCAACGGCAACTAACTTTTTTTTTGCATTTTATTTATTAATCTTACTCTTTAATAATTTAATCTATAAAATGTGCAAAAGTAGCGAAAATGTCTATCACAATTTTACAGAGCCTATAAGGTGACTTCTCAAATTGCTTGCATTTTTGCTTGATTTATTACTTACACTAATTAAATAAAGAATTATTGATTAATCTTCTGCTACATGGCAGTCTGGTTAAACTGTTACCAAATCTGGTGTGACCCATCACTGTCCCTCACCTGACTGTTCTGTTTCTTAAAACATAATCATCCACCAATAACAAGAGGTGGCTTTCTGGGAGCTCCACTCTGTAAGGACTGAGTATTTTTTTGTGTGCACTACTACAGGTGTCACCAGAGCAGCATTGAACACTTAGGTACAGGTATTACCTGTACACGCTCTGTGGTGTAAAGTATCCTTTCGCTCAGCGCTGTTGTTAAGCCACAGTATACATAGCCACAGCCTGTTTGTCTCAACGGACCGCCCAGGGATTTTTGACTAACTGTCCGCCTGTCTTTGATAAACAAAAGGCTCCGGCTCTAATGCATTTTAGAGCCACTCTTGCCCCTCGGCTTTTATCGGCTTAGCCACGCCGATTTAATCGGACGGCCCTGTTTGTGTTGTCCTGTGTGTGTTTGTCTCAGAGCTCTGGTGATCCCCCTTCTTTGTCTCGTCAGGGCAGTGTCACCCAAAGAGGTTTATGATGGGGACACAGGAGACACAGCTGAGTGGATTAGTGTCTACAGTATGTGTGTGTGTGTGTGTGTGTGTCCGTGTGTGAGGGAGGGAGGGGTCATAATATGTGTGTGTGTGTGTGTGTCCGTGTGTGAGGGAGGGAGGGGTCATAATATGTGTGTGTGTGTGTGTGTGTGTGTGTGTGTGTGTGTGTGTGTGTGTGTGTGTGTGTGTGTGTGTGTGTGTGTGTGTGTGTGTGTGTGTGTGTGTGTGTCAGTGTCAGTCCTAAGGATCCTTCAGCTGTTGCAAGGCTGGGTGTTTCTTTTTATACCCACCACAGGTGTCCCGTGGGAAATGTGGATGGTATGTGAGAAAAAGGGCACATTGAGGTTGTAATGCAACAGAGACCCTTCCATAGCAGAGAGGCTGATCTTCATTAAGTCGTCCTGGAGCTGAGAGCTTTAGGAATAAATTACACGCCTCAGGCTCTGTGTGAATTATACATACATATTAACACGAATGTTGGATTCTGTGGATTATGCTGAAATTACTTACTTAATTATAGTAATTTAAGTATTAATTGTACATTTTGTCAGCTAATAAAAAGTTGTATATTGGCATGTGTGCGCAGATGGAAGCCAGACAGTAAGCAGGTGCATTTGAAAGACCAGACAGACACGTAATGGATTTAGTATAAATATTTAAAATACTTTATACAGCATAGAAATCTCTTGACACCTCGAACAAAACCATCCATTACAAAATCTTACAAAAGACCCCCCGAGTCTGTATCAATCTCAGTATCAACCAGAAAAAAGTTACAAAGACAATAATTTTCAAATGGTGACAGTACAGTTCGACTCGTGAGACATTGCATGCAACTTTTCATTTGGACAGGAAGAGATTCTACAGTTTCTTAACAGTGAGGAGCCTCGTGTACCTGTGGAAGCCTTGTTGTGGAGTTTTTACGAAGCCACTAGAGTGAAAATGTCGGCTCGACAAACATTTTAGAATCCCTTCGTACAGAAGTGACAGGAACACAGGAGTCGTACTGTTATTTACAAGCACAATTTTCACATCACTCTCAGAGAGCTCTTGGCAAATACTCGTCATTGCAGTTAACATTTAAGACTATTGCACAAACTACAGCTTTAAGACAAAAGGAAGTGAATTATTATCATGGGTGTTGCACGATCCTAGTAGCAGTTCTTTCCCACTTTGATCAGTTTCATAAGGCTTCTGTTGCTCTGTTTTTTTTATCTTTTCTTTTTTTTTCAAAACTGACTGAACAGGTATATCCTCCTGTGAAAAAGTCATAACTAAGACAGTTTTACAGTTTCCCCGTGGGTCATAGAGGTCGTCTAAGACTTGTATATAAAAAGTTATAGCTGTGAATTGGTATCAGTGTTGAGTGATTGAGTATGCTATAAAAAGTGAGAGTATGACTCTACTTTTGGTACCTACTTCTATTTCAGTGTGTTGATTCTAATGGCACTAATGCTCAGACACTGCAACACTGTGGCAAAATCCACACAAGCATGTCACAACCGACAGCTGCTATACATTAATGTATGAATAATGCAGTGAGGTAAAAGATGGTAAACGCCGTTGTTACTATAGGTTTTGGTTTTTAAGAATAGTGCAGTGAGCTTCTACATCCAGTCAGCATTGAGGATACAGTGCCAGCTGGCTGGAAGTCAGTGGGTATCTTAAGAGAGTTTTCACAGAGACAAAACATTTATACATGTAATCAGGGTTAGGGTTGGGGTCTGTTAGCTGGTGAGAATCAGTTTGCGGCTCAATTAGTAACCAGTTACAGCAATATTACATAAGAGAGTATCTCTTAACTCAGTGTATAATACAGTGTTCTGTGTGTATACATGTCTGTGTGTGTATGTGTACACCTTGTTGGCAAGGCCCATATTACATGATGTCCAATGTCCGAGCTATCTAGGACACAGCGAGGTTTAGTCATCCCTCCGGGATCTGTTTCCAATCTCATCTTCTCAGTGTCAACACCTCTCATTACATAAGGAGAGCAGTAACATTTTTAAACCCCTTCTTCTTTTATCTTTTTTAAATGATCAAGTCCGTCATGAAAAGTGGCTCAGTCGCAATAAAATAACAATTCACAGTTCAAAAGGCCGCTCTGGAAGACCTCTCTAACTTCAACAAAATGTTGAGAGGGGCCTTGAGTTCAGTCTGTCTTTCTTTCATTTTCTTTTGTCTGGTATCCCTCAGCAGAGGGTCTTGAGTGCACCTGAAGCACAGAGGAGAGTCTGCATGGGGTAGGGAGGGGGGGACACCACTTCCTCAACGACCTGTTCTGGCCGGAAGGAGAACGGCTGCAGCTGGACCTTCTTTTTTAGGATCTGTCCGATTCCCATAGAGGGGAACTTGCTGCGGTGCGTCGGGCTGTCGGGGTCGCTGCTGCTGCTGTTGGAAGGAGGACTAAATGCTGAGGTGGGGTTGAGGGGACTAAAGGCGGACTTCGGAGGGCTGAAAGCCGAGCTGCCTGGGGGGCTTCCTATGGTGCTGGGGGGGCTCCCGCTGGTGTCGGAAGAACCACACCAATCTGACGAGAGGTTCTTTTTGGGCTGCGGGTTGACAATGAGGACAGGAGGACTGGGGATGGTCGCCTTCTTCAAGTAAGAGGAGTCGGGTTGGAAGGCAGAGACGTGGCGGGGCGGGGACAGAGTCCCGTTGGTCAGCTTGTACCAGGGTGAAGCTGGGGTGTCTTCAATTTGCTCTGCTTTGGAGAGGGAGCCGAAGGAATGCATGCCGATCGGGGATGGTGCTGGTGGAGCGGGTATGTTGTGTTCTGGGCTCGTGTTGACTTGAGGGAGGGTGGCCAAGCGCCTTCGTTGCTGAGGGGTGTTGTGAAAGAGAGGCTGGATCTCTAGATACTCCATAGACGAAGAGGCGACAGTGCCGGGTGGCGCCAGAGGTGAATTACGATGGCCCCCAGTTATGGCACGCAACAGACCTGAGGGGGAAAAGAGAAGCATTGTTAAATTTCTGAAATACTGTATTTTTCTGGCTGTCAAACAAACATTTGGAATATTAGTTGCAGATGCAACTGAGTGAACTGTTGAGAACTACAGCTTTTCTGAACACTGAGTGATTATGTCTTATATGTCATGTCAGTGAAGACATACCTCACCTGAGAGCATTTAACAAGCAGGTGCCAAGGTACAAGTACATTCTTTTGAGAGTTTTACCTACTCAAGACCAGCCTGTTCTGACATGCTGGATCTGAAACCAGCCTATAGACGTTCACTATACCACATATAGGCAAATCAGGGCAAAGGAGGAGGTGTGTCAGCCATGCCCTCGGGCCCTTGTTTGTCACTCATAAGCTTTTCTTCAAGGAACGTGTACTGACAGACTGCAATTACTTGTTATTATTATCCAAACCACAATATGCAAATCACAAGAGCTGTAATGTTTTGACAAGGTCAAATGTGTGACAAATAGGAGAGGTGCCCTGTTCTACAAACCTTTTTCTACAGATTTAAGAAAACATGTTTGTTTACTACAGACCCCCCAAAATTTCTCGTCATGATTTTAGTAGTTTTTATTTGAGTAAAAATTAAATTTTTGATGGAAAAATGATCATTCCCACATAACGCAATATGATGTTTTTTATCATATCGCACAGCCCCAATTACTTCTGTGCTATACTTCCTCCTACATTTAATCTGACTGTCAACAGGTAAAATACATTTTTAAAAATTGCCCTACGATTGACTGGCAACCTGTCCAGGATGTTTCCTCTCAGATGATGGATGGATGGATGGATGGATGGATGGACAGACAAACAATGGATGGAAGGAGGGGTGGATGGATCGGCGGATGACTGGGTAACTATGTGTGTGTGAAACAGGTCGTTGCCGTACAAGAACATGCATGCTCAGTCAACCTACCCTGTATGAATAAAGGTAAATAAAAATAAATAAAGGCACTTTACAAATGTACAGTATCTTTTTTTTTTTTTTTTCCTTTTTTACAAAGTGTTTTGTACCATATGATTCCTCACCTGTCCTGTGTTTCTTCTCCTTGCTTGGCCCCTTGCTAACAGCCAGGTAGACGGGTGTCTGTTTGGGGGGGATAGTGAGCTTGTCGACGTGCTTCCTCCACTGGGTCTGGAAGTATTCACTTTTCTGCTTTTCTCCCTTCTTTTTCTCCTGGAACTGCATCTCCTAAAGGCACACACACATACAGCAAGCCGCTTATTACAATCATTCTTTGCATTTCACAAACCTGTTGTTGCTTAACCAGATGTGCCACCTAATAATCCGTGCACTCTTTTAACCCCTTCTAGATGCACGCAACTATATTCAGGTGTCAAAAAGAAAAACACTTTGGAATTCAAGTAGAGTGTGTTTTATGTAAGAGTTTTTCCGTCACCCTCTGTTTTTGAGAGCGACACGGGACAGGTGTGGGCTAGGGTCCCCTTACCCTGTATTCTTTAGAGAGTCTCTTCATTTTCTTGTTGAGGAGGAAGTAGACAGCCAGAGTGTGGCAGGCGCGATTGGTGAGGACGGCGCTCAGCACCTCGCTGTGCTTGTAGCTCATCTTCTCTGTCATATGCAGCAACACTGTGTGGTTGATTTCCTCGATGTGGATCCTTAAAACAAAAATGGAAATTTAAATGTTTTTGGTTGTGATTCTTTCAATTAAATTTGAAAATTATGTTTGTAAAAAAAAAAAAAAATTGACTAAAATAAGCTAAAATAGATGACACACTGCTGCAAGGTACAAACTCAAACCAACTTTAAAATGTGTGTGTGTCTACCTGTTTAGGTACGGTGCCCCTGTGTTCTTGTTGGCCAGCTGTAGCCATGAATCAGCCATCACCTGATGGATATTGGGACGCTTGTTGGGATCTGGCTCAAGGAGCTTCTTCAGAAGACAGATGGCAGCTGTGACAGAGAGAATAAATATTTATATGTAGCTACCGACTACTCAACTCACTACAAAGAGGAACGTTTTCCACTCCTGCAACGTGTTTGTACATTAGATATTTTTCTTATGAAATGTTTCTTAATTTTTTAATTAAGAAACATTTCTTAAGCATGCCCCTCAGCAGTTTTAGATGACGGTGCGAATTAAACAATCCCTTTGTCTTGACACAGTGCACCTACGCACTGACCGCAACTCTATCCTCCTCATCCGCTTTCATGCTGTTATTACATAAGACAGATGAGATAATAGATCTATGTCATTAGCTTGATTGATAGTTACTTACATAACTCGGTTAAGCCATCATTTACCTTGAGTTTCAGAATGTGTAGAGAGTGTCACTACTTGAAGCCAAGTGCATACACACTTTTTTTTTTAACTCATGTTGCTACACAGAATGTGCCTGTGAAAATATATTCTAATTCTACTTATATATAAAGAATACAATTAAAGATTAAGAATGCTACCAAGAGTATAATTAAACACGACAAACAAATCTTCTATTTATTTTCCTGGGGAAACCAAACAGTGGACAGCCCTTCTCAGGAATTCTGACTAGTAGAAATAGATAATAGATAATCTTGTTGACACAGTTTCAGCAACTTCACTGGAAAGGTTAACTCTATTATTATGAACAAACAATGGCCGTTCTGTTTTCCTGGTACTCTGCCAATAAACTTCTTGTCATCTATGATTTATCTGCACAGAGGTGCGCATTTGTGTGTTCAGTACTTACCCGTGGAGAGTGAGGGAGGTAGCGGGTTCATCTCCTTGTCCACCATCTTCTGGTGTAGGGCTCGGAGACTGAAGGGCTCCACGGTGAACGGGAGAGTCCCAGTCAACATCGCATACATGTTCACACCACTGGAAGATCAAAAATACGCACTTTAGCTTTTGGACGCACTCGTAAAATAAACAAATATATTTAAATATGTTGATATTGGGCAACAACTGATTAGGAGAATACACTCACATGGACCAGACATCCACCTTCGGCCCGTACTTCTTCCTGGAGAGCAGCTCTGGGGCGGCATAGGCTGGGCTTCCGCACTGGGTGCTGAATGGGTCTGAGTATCCCAAGATGCCAGCGCAGTTACTGAGACCAAAATCTGAGGGACAGAAGAAGCGGAGTGAGTGTTGTTTCTGGGTTTATTACGCTCTTTTCAGCTCACCTGTTAAAGTAGTCACCTCATCACAGTGTTACACACACAAACAGAAGCAGATTAACACTATGGTGAGAGCCTGTAAGGGTTTTAACAGGATATTTAATTACTCTTAACGCTTAGCCACATGTGGGACCGTGTAAAAATCCATCCCACCCCAACTGGGAAAATCTTTTAAATCTAGTAAAAGGCATTTATGAATGAATTTATTGTTCAGCTTTTTACTGAACAAGGGAAAGAAACAGGAAGAGAGGTTTATAGAGTTAGATTGTGTAAATGTACGAGCTCTTGAATTACCTATGAGCTTTATGTTGTCCTGCTCATCCAACAGGAGGTTTTCTATCTTCAGATCCCTGCAAGACAAACAGAGCAAAAAGACTGTCAGTGACTCCACAGCATCAGTATTTACATGAGATAACTTATCTAACGATCATCATACAATGCACTAACAAGAAAGGTCACCCCCCCCAAACCCCAACACATACACAAATACCCCTCCCAATGTGGGTCACGCTGGCTGATTTTCAGGGTCTATTGTGTGCCTCCAGATCCCTCCTCAGTCTTAGAAATCCTGTTATACAGTTATCTACATAGGCCATATTACCACGATAGAAATTTAGTTCCCAGGCTCTGAGTGACAAACAATTGAATATTCCCGGGGAGAGCTTTGTGAAATTTTTATCTGAATTTTGATTCAGGAGATGCAGTTTATGTGTTTTCTTCCCTAAATCAATTTATTGTATCATAAGATGTAATGGTATTTGTAGAAGAACTGGATTGACATTGAAATCCAGCAGTTGCATACAGATTTTAAAAATATATTTATTTTTTTAAGAAGTTCTTAACAGCTCTTTTGGAAACTTCTTAAAACATGGCAGTGCCGTCATTGAGCAGACAGATATGGTTATTTGTGGATTTACAGTAATATGCACTATGAGGACTTTGAGAAAGAGGATCATGTCTGACTCAGATCTTAAAGTCAGCTTTAACCCATGAACAGCACAAAGCTCTCTGAGCTATGGATAGCAAACTGCCAATATTATTTGAGGCACTTATACGAATTCTGCTCTAACACTGCAGAGCAATGTGTGTGCCGCTCTGTGTGTGTTTTTTCTTTCTCTGCATTTTTCTACCTTATTGTAAAAGTTTTTTGTGGGTTTTTTTTTTTTTACCTGTGCACCACACCCGCCCTGTGCAAGTGCTCAACAGCCAGCACCAACTGTCGGATGTACTTCTGAGTCTCCCTCTCATCCAGGCGTTTCTTGTCGTAGATGCGGTTCATGAGGTTCCCACCGGGGCACAGCTCCATCACCAGGTAGTAGCTGTTCTCCGTCTCCAGGATGTCCAGCAGCTGCGTGATGTTGGGGTGGCGGATCATCTGCTGGATGTGGCCCTCCCGCCGTAGGTTCTTGGTCACATATGAGTCCTTCTTTGCCTTCCGCTTGTCGATCACCTTCACCGCCACCTGGAGACAGAGAAAGAGCATTAGGTGAGGAGGATATTTTAGACAAAGCACTGGCTTGGCAGCTGAAGTTTGGCCCATAAAGCGTGTCTTGGAGAGAGGTTTTCGGAGAGTTGTAGAGTAACAGGTGATGAGCTACTCAGTCTCCGTTGCAGGGAATATAACTCGACACTGACCTCTCCCTCACAGCTGCTCCCAATGTGGGGCAACCCAGGCGCTATAGGGCCCTGAGGCTGCAGGAGGGGGGAGGTTTGTGTGTGTGTGTGTGTGTTGGAGGGGTTATTGAACCATCATAAACTAGGGGAAAAGCAAATGTTACCCTATCTTTTAAGAAAGGCGCCAAGGCCAAATGGACATTTAATATACTCCCATTTGTCACAGAGTTTAGCTCCAGCTAGACACACAAGGGGCGGCGACAAATGTTGAAACAAGGGTGAGGAAGAAAAGGGGAGGAAGAGCCTTCAACAAACTGAGAGAACAGATTCCCAGTCGGATGTGTTAAGTTTCTTTAATTACTCATCCCAGCATCTTCTGTCCGTGTTACTCTGCCCTTGGTCTCATTGACAAAGATCTCTCCTCATAAAAGCCTCAGAAAGTGTCCTTTACCTTTATGACAAACACTTCCCTCTGTAGCTAATTACATTCAGTAACGTACCCATCTACTCCATTTCGTCCTTTGCCTGTGTGTCCCCTTGTATCCCCGTCTAGACTGAGTTCAAGAGCATGGCTACCATACACAGCAAATCATCTCAAGGGGAGCCCACAGACATGGAAAGGCACGACCAATGAAACTAATCACCATATCCATTAATGAAATGGCGAGGGCCAAAGTGGTCGTGTGCGTGTGTGCCATCTCTTTCTTCTGCCCTTCAGCTTGTCTTTCTCTTTTACTTTCATCCTTTCATCTCTGATAATTGATTCACCTCTGAAAACCTTTTTTATGGCTGCTAATTAAACCTGGCTGCATGTGCTTAGCTGTCACAATACAGTAATAGATGGCCCATGTTTACGCCAGGCAGGGTGAATAAGAGAAGGGGTGTGGGCTATGTATGGGGGGATGGGGCACTGTATTTACAGTAGGCTGGTCTATATGAGTAAAGGGAAGAGGGGGTGGGTTGGTATATAGAGGGGAGGGGTGTGCCCAGCCAGGGGGCTTCTGGGGGATTCAGTTGTTTATCAGGCACCCCTCAGACAGAAAAGGGGGGGGACCGGGGGAGCATGGAGGGGAAAGTGGGTTACAGACATCAAAAACACATGCATATGACCTCCCCAGCCCCCTGACCATGACAGCACCATCCCTCACCTCTCCTCACTTTCATAACCCCTGCCTTTATAACACACACCCTCTCACCCCTGTGTCCACACTGACTTTCTAGGGATGCTTAAAAAAAAAAAGGATCTGGGAATCCTATATTTCCTTTCCTGACTACCCTTTTGCTTGAATAAACTCACTGCTCTCCCCTCCCCTCCCCTCCAGCGCCTGTTGGACCCCTGTATTGCACTGAATGAGAGAGAGAGAGAGAGAGGAGAGGGAGAGCATGTGATATGCTTGGCTGTGTGATTGCCAGTGTTTGCATCATCCTCAACAAAGAGAGGGAAGAGGAGAGGAGGGCTTTCTTTTCTCCTCGCAGCAACTGAATGGGGGGGTGCACAGGAGGAGATAGTCTTTAATATTCTTTAATATGCTAATCATTAAATCCAGTGGCACATATTGTGTTTTCACACATATACAACCAGATATGGGTCTACATGTAGGAATACATAAGGAAAACAAGGGAGGTACTTGTTTTCCCAATAGCCTATGCAAATGTCCTGGCTGTTCCTCAAAAAAAAAAAAAAAAAAAAAAAAAGCACGGAGAGACAAAGGCAACCAGTGGCCAATGGCAGCCCATATCAAAGCCCTGCGCTGGCAGAATCATAATGAGGCTGGAGCCCATTTATCAACGACAGGATTTCATATGCAAGTAGCAGCTCTGCCCTCTCATAGGCCGGACAATTTCCCCCTATGTCCCTATCACGGGCTTGCGCGCCCAACTGCGGTGAGATCACCACCACCAAGCAAACAAAGCAAGAGGTTGCCACAGTGCGCACAACTAGTCCTCCAACACATGTGATGGGAGAAAAAATAATACAGGCAGCTCCTTCCGTCTCTCTCTCTTTCTTTCTCTCTCTCTCTCTCTCTCTCACACACACACAAAAAGTAAATATTGTCACTAGAGCTCGGCTAGAAAACAAGTCCTGCTGAGCGTGTAGCGGGGTTCAACAGCTGGTGGTGCCGCAGCAGCAGCTCTTCAAAAAAGCAAACAGGGCAGATCACTTTCTATAAGTAGGCTGAAGACTAAAATCAAAATGTACGGCTGAACTGTAAATATAAATAGGCGAATAGTTTTGCTTGGTTCACATGCAGGCAAATGACAGCTGCCACATTCCGCTGAAAAGAAATGTAAAACCACATCAGACGCCTTGCTGCATGCCTCTCATGATTTTTAGATGTTGAAACATTACCGAAAACTACCGCAGTCAGAGGAAACTCAGCTAGTTTTCAAAAAAGGGGGGAAAAAAGAAAAAGTGCAGTTTTTTTCCCCTTAAAAGTTATTTTTTCATTAAAAAATAATTAATAAGTGCAAGCAATCACCAGGACTAAAACCAACACAATCCGTTCTAATCACAGGATGCAGTTAAATTATGCCAAGAAATAAGTATATTACACACAATTTTACCAAACTCATTTGGTTAAACTCCACGTTGCGAGTCCGCTTACCTTTTCCCCAGTCAACGCGTGGAGACCTTCTCTAACTTTGGCGAACGACCCTTCTCCCAGCTTCCTCCCGATCAGATAGTTCCCGACCCGTTTGGTGTGGTAAAAGTTCTTGAGGATGTCCGCTGCAGGACTGCATAGGGAGGCCGGGAGGATGCTCTCGTTCCCGGCACTGTTTGGGGTTTTACCCTCGTACAACCCGTGGCTGTTGTCCACTACCATGTCGCTGTCGGCAACTGGCATCACCGCTCCCTTGTCAAATGTCTCCTTTTAACGAGGGAGACAACTACGCAGCGCGTCCCCTCGCCCAGCTTAAGGCCAGGTATTAAATGCTTAACGTCCGGTGAAGTGCGTTCACTCCCGTTTGCGTGCGTCTCGCCCCTAATGACAAATTAAGGCAACCGGAGCTTGCGCGCCACCTGTTCGGCCAAAGCATCCAGCGAGCGCACTCAGCAGGTTCCGATACTTGATAAGCGTAAATGCCACACTCAATCAGTGGAAAGTTATTAACTGACGCAACCTGTGTTAATACTTGTGAGGGTTTTAAAAAAGAAAAGAGTCGGTGGCTCTGTCTGAGGTAGGCTATTACTCAGCGTCCCTTCTCCATACATGAACGTCTCCTGTCCTGAATGCGTGCAGGCAGCGTGTTTTTCAGTTTGAACTGACTTTGCCGGCTCCTCTGGGTGGGCGTTTCTTTAGTGTTAGAGTGAAAAAAAACCCCACAGCCCCTCACACTGTGGTGGTAGCCGGGGTGATTTCCAATCCAATCAGCGCAGGCGGGCGGAGCACATGTGAGAACAAGGGGGACGACTCCACTCCACCTGGTACCGCGGCTGCCCCGTTTCGTATGGTGCGCTCAGACTGTAGGCTACACGGCAAAGAACAAAGAATATATTACCTGAAGGGCGAGACATTAACACAGTCACTACACATATATATAGCTTTTTTTTTTTTTTTCTAAATTCCTGTAACGTGATTTTTGGGCGTCGTAATGTTGTCATTTGGGTAGAACTGTGCGTAAAGGACGCAAATTGTCTCACCATGCGCTCTGCACCCACACACAGGGTTAGAGGTGTGCATTTTTAGTGGTAATAAATAATATTAAATACATTTCGTCTGTGAGAAATGCTCAATTTTCATATAAGAGGCACTGTCATCTAGCCACTGCCATTTTTTTTCTTGTTATTGGTTGTTGCTGAACTTGGAGTTCTGCCAGCAATAGAAAGTTGTGCTCCAGTATACCATTGGCAGACAAAGAAGCATTTACCCCCCCTCGCCCACTGAGGTGTTCACTGGCCTAATTAACACGGTGTTCATCACTCAAAGGAGGACACCTTGCAGGGAGGGGCAACAGTTTGAGGCATATTTTCCTTCCTGTATTTGGCTTCAGGTCAGGTTAATCCGACCTAATATGATTATGTTATATGTTTTCCTATACACTGAGCCTGCAGAGGGTTGACAAAATAACAGATACACCTGATAATATATTGAAATCCAATAGAATAGCACTGCAATTAATACTACCAATATGAAACATATTGGGGTTTTTTTAGTCTGTGTCAGACAGGTGTTCATTCAGCTCTGTGGTGTTTCATGGGGCTGCAGTTTGTGGCGTTACTGTATCAGATTTAGTTATATATACAGGTGTGCTCTGTATTGTTCACTCCTGGATTCCTAGAAGGAGTGAAAAGAATACATACAGTTTGACTTGCCTGCTGGGCCATGCTTTCTAGACACCAGACCAGACACCCAGACATGGAACCAAAAGTATAAGTGTACCACCATCTATTGGAGTTATTTTGTACTACAAGAACATATACAGTCAGGTCTACAACTGACTGAGCCTGCATCCTCCCCTACAGAGCAGACAGACTAAAAATAGATATTATTTCAAAAAGTAATTAAAACCAAAAATATAACTCTCACATGTTATTGTAGTTATTGCTCTTGTTGATTTTTTAAAAATGTTTTATTGCTGTGTAGCCTATTTGTGACAATTTAGTTTTTCTGTTTCCATCATAGATTACTATTGTTTATTGTTTCATACACCATTTCCCTTTGGCTTGTTTTGCCATTTTTTGTTTAGCTGATACAGTGTGATTTAAAATTGTTGTTTGTGTTTATAGTTATGGTTTTTGTGCGGACACCAGGGATAGTGACTACTTTGTAGATAAGATAGATATAAGATAGATAAGTGGTTTTATTTGTCACATGCACAGTTATACATAGTACAATACACAGTGAAATGCATTCTTTGTACCTGCAGCCAGTAGTAAAGAAAAACAAAATACGACTAGTGGAGGCTTATCCAAATAAAAAACAAATAAAGAATTAGTTTCTTTAGTAAAATTATGACTTATGCAGTAGTCTGTGGATTAGTCTTTGGAATTTAACAGTAGCATGTAAAATAAAGATAACAGAGGGGTCCTGTCAGGAAGTTATTTAATGATTTGGAGATGATGATTGAGAAGCATTATACAAACTACTATAAAACAGATTATTTCACTAATA
Organism: Dicentrarchus labrax; assembly: GCF_905237075.1. Lineage (NCBI taxonomy): Eukaryota > Metazoa > Chordata > Actinopteri > Moronidae > Dicentrarchus > Dicentrarchus labrax. The sequence goes on along the minus strand of NW_026136705.1, from coordinate 18,283,999 downwards.
ACTAATTCACTAATCCAACTAACTTCGTGGCGTAGAATACTTTAAAGGTAGATAAGGTTGTATTTTGCTCAGTCTCCCAGAAATATCAGGTGATGATGACGATGAAGAGTAATACGAATGTCAGTCTTCAGCTTGGTTTCATGGCTTAATCTGGGGTCATGCAGTTCTCCAGCACAGTAATACTGGTTGGTATGAGGGAGTAGACAGAATATAAGACTGCATGTGTAGTCTGCTGTGTCTGTATCTGAGAGACACTTAAAGACGACTGGAGTAGGCACACAATGCACAAAGAATGAGGTCCAAGGCCCTAAAGGGACACTGTGGACACCCATATCCCACATACCCTGTCCTCCTCATGTCCACTCCCTACAGCACTCTGCCACCCAGTGGACAAAACATAGAACAACGAAATTGAATCCCATCATGCTTTGCCGTGCCCGCCGACCCGAGAGCTACCGATGCTAGGCTAACTGTCGTTAGCTCCCGGGAGCGGACATGTTGTACCGACCCTTCCTTGAATAAACATCGCTGTAAGCGGGGAACCGGGAGTTAAAGGGAAGGCTCGAAGCGCTGGGCAATCATGGATGCCGTCAACGCCTTTAACCACGAGGTAGGCTGCCGTCAGGGCTCGCTGAGACCCTGAAGTCACCGAGTCTGGCGGTGCTGGTTCATGGTACTGTGATGCACTGAAGCTAGTCGAGCAGGACCGACCAGCGGGCCTTGCTAGCTGGACTTGTCCACCTTAACCTGGCTCAAGGCTAACCGAGTTAGCGCTTGTGTTGTAGCTTACAGCTGCTAAAGCACTTCAGTAATGCTGTTACTGAAACCAATGAGAGGATATCTTGCTAACTCGCAAGCTAACCGCGATAGCCAGTGCACACTGGTTCCAGTAACCTTGCACAAAGTTCGCAGAGTAACATTAGTGTTAGCTTGTGGGAGCATGGTCACTTGCACTGGTGTTGGTAACAATGCTACAGGCAACCACACAGCGAGCAAACACACTGTGCTATTGTTATTGTCACACTGCAAGCTTACTAACAAAATGTTCGTAACTGCTTCAATTATATGCAAATCCCAGGGTTTGTTTAGATTGATTGCAGGCAGAGTCTCTGTAAGGCCTGAGCAGTGATGGTTGATACTGTTATAAGTCCAGTTAAAAGAGAGGTCATGTTATCTATTGGTGTCTTCTTTTTTTTTTTCTTCTCGTTTCTGCTGATTTAACCCTTGAATGTAACAGTTACAGTGACTGGGACCGCTATAACTGAGTGGCAAACCAAATCATCATAACACAGGAATATGAGGAGTTTCTTATGAAAAAAAAACAGTAAGTCTGGCACAGAAACAGAGGCTGTAGTTGTTGCAAATGCAGATCCCTGTTAGATAAGGCAAATATGTCAGTGTATACCTTAGCATACTGTCAATAGACACCTATAGAAAGAGCAACTATGATGAGACTGCGATGTCTAAATGAGTTTCTCTCAGACACTATCATTTTGTTTAGCTCAGAATAAGAAAAGCAGTAGTTCAGTGCACCTCAGTTGTTAAGATGTTTTACCTTCCTCAAAAGCAGACAGCCAACAACATGGGGGTAGTTCATCTCTAGTTTCTTTGCACCATACTGTGGCAAGACCGTATCTTCATGCTGCCGTATGTTGACCTCTTGGATCCACACGTCAAAACAGTCAATATGTATCATTGTCCCGTCCTCCCCAGAGCAGAGGTTGAGTTTGTTATATTCTGTTTTACAAACTCAGATGCCAGTTTGGTGTGTCTGCGTGTATCAAAGCTTTGTAGCCTTGATGGGAAATGAAAGTGGTGCATTCACTGGCTTGCAGCACAATACTAAAACTTTCATTGCCATACCTCCATCAGAGAATAATGAACAATACAACAATCATGCAGCATACAGAGGTGGTGAAAAAGTTCCCAAGTCCACCAATCAGTGTCACTTTTCAGATGATCAATATGAAAGATCATTAATCCAGTTAACAAATGTTAACATCAATGATAATCCTGTTAAGATTGGAATATTCCCTGATTAAAGATTTTGATTTCATGTTTAGTTCGGTTACTTGTTTCGACTAAAATCTGTAGTTGTGCAGAGCTTTTCCTATAAATGTGTCTCTCTGATGTGGGAAGACATGAGGGTTTGGAAATAGAAAGCAACCAAATGGAAATGATTGACATCACCTCTGAAGCTCCTCAAGCAATGTCATCTGTTTTTTTTATTTGTTATCTTCCTCCTATTTCCTGACTCTCCACATGTCGCTCATCTTTTATCTACTTTGTCTGTAGTTATTCTCGCTGATGGACTCCAAGCCTCCAATATCTCGGGCAAAGATGATATCGATCACCAAATCGGCCATCAAAGCTATGAAAGTAAGAATGAGTTTGGTATTTGTTTGTTTTGAGAGTTACTTGTTTATGTATTTGACTGATATTTTCCATCTTTCTAAAATGATTGAATTTTTTTGCCTGTATCTAGACAATGACATGCTTACTTGCTTCTCTCTTTCTCAGCTCTACAAACATGTGGTCCAGATTGTGGAAAAGTTTATCAAAAAGGTCAGACACCCCTACATTCAGTCATCACCTGGTTTCTCTCACCAAACACAAATAAACTAAAATCTGTTTCTACTTCTGCCCTCTCCAGTGTAAGCCTGAGTACAAGGTAGCAGGCCTATATGTGGTGGATTCCATTGTTAGGCAGTCCAGACACCAGTTTGGAGCAGACAAGGATGTGTTTGGCCCAAGGTTCACCAAAAACATTACAGGAACTTTTGAGAACCTCTGCCTTTGCCCAGTAGAGGACAGGGTAAGAACAGAAATTTCACTTGATAAATATTGTGCATTGTAGTGTAGTACCACATTGGGGTTTTGCCAGCCTCCTGTTATTCCTTCTCCTTCACTTGTTTCCTTGCTTTCTTATCTTCCTTTGTAGAGTAAGATCGTGCGGGTGTTGAACCTGTGGCAGAAGAATGGGGTGTTCAAGATAGAGGTTATTCAGCCCCTCCTGGATATGGCAGCTGGCTCTAGCAGTGCGGCTGCACCGTACACAGGCACAGATGAGCCAGGTAATATGTCTGTACACATGAGGCAGCCCAAGATCCTAACTAATGTGAATTATTGTTTTAATAATTATATTATAAATTTAAATTATAATAATAATAATTTTCTTAGAGAATACATTTGCAAATGCACTTTATAGATTCATATAGTAATAGCATATAATAATTTAATATTGATATGGTGACGTGTCGGTGAACAATGCTGGCGTTTGAAGGCATTTGTGTGCTGCTCACACACATGTTCATGCTGTGTCTCTTCTCGCAGGTTCTTCCCCACCTCCAGCCAAAGAGCCTGTTACTGCGGTAACGGCAAACTCCACCACGACACCTGCTGCTCAGCTGCAAAACTCTGATGCCTTTGCAGCTGTGGCACAGCTCTTCCAGTCCTCACAGGGTCAGCAGGTGTGTGTGCACTAGTGCATTCCAACATTAGCTTTGACCATGGCCATTTTGCTTGAGATCCTCACTAATAACTCTTCTTTAACTCTCTATCATTGCCATGTTTAGCTTCAACAGATGCTCCAGAACTTTCAGCAGCAGCCAGTGAAGCCCGACACCAACACTCAGCCTCCTGTCCATAACGTGCAAACACAAGCCCAAAATGTCACCACTGGCCTGGGCATGGTCGCCCCACAACCTCCCTTGCCTACCCAATCCACACAGCAGAAGACAGCCTTTGACAAGGTGGCTGTGCGTTTCTTTTTGTATTTTCACATGCCATCAACAGCTTAACATACTCTATACAACATGGCAGAGGCCAGGCAATGTTTAGGCACTTTGTAGCACAGTGCTTGGAGTATTTTAGCAAGTAATTTAAGAAAAGTAAAAGTTCTTCCATGTTAAACGTAATTTATGTACTTTTTACATTCATTGCCTGCCTCTCTTTTAGAAATTGCTGGACCGTTTCGACTATGATGACGAACCAGAAGTTGGAGAAGAAACGAAGAAGGATGAAATCTCATCACAGCCCTCCTTGTAAGCTTTTTATTTATTACATATACTACAGCAGCTCTGCAATGCCAAGAAGTGGGAAGCTCTGATTGATTTTTTTAAAAGGAACTAAAAGCTGTGAAGCTGATGTGGTATTTTTTTTATCACCACAGTATGCAGCAGCCTCCAGCCTTCCTACAGCACATGGAGCACTTTAAACCGCAGATGATTAACATGTCGCAAGACCTCTCACAACAGGTAATAAGTACAAACATTTTAAATTATAAAATAACTCATCTGCCCATCGGATTCACTGATTATCTGTTTTTATTTTGTACTTTTAAACTAAAAAATTGCTATCAATTGTTTCCTGTCACTATAACTTGTATTTAAGCTTGTGTTACAACAGTAGACCTTTTTCACAGCAGACATTTTGACTTGTTGTAGCAGGAAAAGCACAGGTGAAACATATTTGTGCCAGTTAGCATGCGAGTGAGCCAGCATGAAAAATACAGGGTCTTGGAACTGGCTGTGCTTGGCTTGTGTGTGTTTTTATTAATTATACCTGTGCTTTTCCTGCTATGACATGCCAAAATGTCTTTTGTGAAAAAGCTTTATTGGGTTACATAATACATATACCATTTACACTACAGTATATGGTCTTTTTTTAATTTAGTAATACATACAAAATGAAGATAAAATGTGTGTAGGGACAAATCTTTTTGGGAACCCTGTTGTACGTGCACAATATTTATTCCAGTGGTCTTTCTCAGGTTCCCCTCCCTCCTAATGGCCAGCTCCAGGCCTATGGTTTACCACCAGGACAAAGCTTCCCAGTTATGATGCCTCCTGTGGGCCATGCTTTACCAGGGCAGCCTCTCCCTGGTTCTACTGGGCCTCCGGGCTTCCCGGGGGTATACCCTCCCCACAATGCCACCCAGCAACAACAGGTAGACTTAACAATGGTACAAAGGATATGTGAAAACAAGCCATTTTTAGGGTACATTTCGTTGGTAAAGTATATTTCCTGTGAATTTTTATATTTGCATTAAAATTGGAATCTGATGCCATATCAGGATTTGTCAATGGACATGGAGCGTTCATCTATGAGGGATGGCAGACATGGTCGGCGGTCAAACTCAGGCTCCAGGTAAGCATCTGATGTTAATGCAATGTGTCAAACTGACTTTCCATCCAAGCACGGTAATTCGTTAGATAAACTGCTCAGTACTTATTTATGACGGACATATCATGAGTTACAATGTCTTTTTGTTTTTGTTTTTGCTCCAGGTCTCCGAAGCGGAGGAGGTCGCGGTCTAATTCCCGTACACGACGTTCCAGGCACAGGCGATCCCGCTCGCGCTCTAGAGACCGCCGTCATCATTCCCCACACTCTCGCTCGCAGGAGCGCAGGGAGAGAGAGAAAGAACGAGAGCGACGGCAGAAAGGTCTTCCTCCACCCAAGAGCGAGACACTAAGCAGTGAGTCATAATCTATTTATGGTCATATTTATTGAAGTAGATAGACACGGCCCTGAAATGATGTGCTAGGAATATGCAGTGTTTTTGTTTTAGTCATTTCATAAAACGATGAGACAACATTACCATTTTTTTCTCCTCCCTTTTATCCCATTTATTACATATTTTTGTTCTTGTTCATGTTTCCACTTCTTTCTCCTCCTTCAGTTTGCAGTACAACTCTCTGGGTGGGCCAGTTGGACAAGAGAACACAACAGCAAGACGTCGCCTGTTTACTGGAGGAGTTTGGCCAGATAGAGTCCATCAATGTAAGTAGACTTATATTGATCAGTTCTATTGATCCACATCCTGTGTTTGTAACAATGAAAAACAGAGATTTTTGTGTCTTTCTGCCACTATGGTACATTTGTCATGCTATATTATGTGTTTTTCATTCAAGTCATTACATTAACAGCTCATATAATCTGCTTTGTTATTAATATTTGATAGTAAAATACTGATTACATACAGTCGAAATAACTACAAAAAAAACGTTGATTTTCCAAACCCTTTTCAAATGTTGTACATGTTCATAAAAGAATCATAGTGCAATCATGGGAAATCACAATCTTTTTCCTCACCTGTCTTTGTCCTCCTCTCTCGTTAAGATGATCCCTCCACGTGGCTGTGCCTACATTGTAATGATACATAGGCAAGATGCCTTCAGAGCGCTACAGAAGCTTAGTAGAGGAACTCACAAAGTTAACCAAAAAGCCATTAAGGTGAGTGAGCAACATTGCTGCTTAGTAAAGCACTGCTAAACAAAAGCATTTTCTAATTTAATCAAGAGTTTCATTTCTTGCCAGATTGCTTGGGCTTTAAACAAGGGCATAAAGGCTGAGTTCAAACAGTACTGGGATGTGGAGCTTGGTGTCACCTACATACCTTGGTCTAAAATCAGAGAGGTTCAGTTGGAGGAGCTAAAAGAAGGAGGAATACTGGATGTAGACACCTTATCACCTGGTAAAAACTCTGACAGACAAGTTGTGTTATTGATTGATTGTGTATTATAGTTTGTTCACCAACCAAATTTGAATTGCATCCGTCTTTTCCAGAGTGGAGTGGAGTGAGAAACACTCTTGACCTCTCGGAAGAGCTCACGCACAACGGCCGTTCGGAGCCACAGCAGCTTGGGGAGACACAAGTATTACCTGTGGCTGCTGCAGCTGCTCCTCTTGCACAGGTAAACAACAGCTGAACGATGTTGCCAGTATTTAAAACTCTTAGCATTAGAGGTATGTTGAAATATCATTGCTATGTTAATATTTAATAGTGCTGCAAGCTGGTGTGTCACCTGGTTAGACAAGATCATTTTTGATGAAGTTCTTTAACTCCTGTGTTTCTCAAGAGTATGATTGGGCAGTATAACAAATACTTTTCTCATTTGAGATGTCCATTAAATCCCTGTAAATGTTCTCAGGTTCCTCCAGTGCAGCAGCCAATGGTTGGTGTGGGTTCTCTCCAGCCTCCTGTCTTTCCTGGTCCCATAGGCATGCCTCCGCCTTCCTTCCCCCAGGCGTCCCCCCCTCCTCCTTTCATCAGACCTGGCTTCAATCCCATGCAGATGCCTCCAGGTAGCACCTCCTTCAGCTGCCATGACATCGTTTCTCATTGGCTTTCATTCAGTTTCCCTCTGTGGCACAGTCTCGAATGATGTATATCAGTAACGTACACACAAATTCATTTTCACACAAATTTAAGTTCATTTGGTCCAAATGATTCATTGCCATTAAAATTGTCTTCATACTGGCTTATTACAAACTAACCAAGAAGTTATATGGACTGGCTGATAAGTCATTCATTGGAAGGTGTCTGTCACCCTGCATCATCAGCTTTTCATTCAAATTCCTTTGACGCTCCTCATGTGTTAATTTATGTTCTCTGGTATTACAAACATCTCATGACGAAATAATCGTCAAGGATATTGATGATTAAAACGGGACCAAATAGAGGAATCCTGTTTTGCTGACTTTTTAACAATAAACAGCAAAAATACACAAACTAAAGCACAAGTACAACACACTGCTGTTTTAACTGCTTTTCAATCCCCTCGCTCAGGTGCTGGCACGCTATTAGGCTTACCTATACAGATTGCTTATAAGATTGCTTCCTTGACAGTTAACTATCAGCAGATTGATTTGAAAGATTTACTTTAAAGGTCCAGTGTGTAACATTTAGGAGGATCTATTGGGAGAAATTTAATATAATATTCATAGGTATGTTCTCATTAGTGTGTAACCTGAATATAGGAAATTGTTGTGTTTTTGTTACCTTAGAACAAGTTGTTTTTATTTGCACACACTGTGGAATTCCATGTTTCTACATTAGCCCAGAACAGACAAACCAAACACTGGCTGTAGATTGGGCCTTCTGTGTTTCACAGCCACCGTAGTTTCTCCTACAGCCCGTTGTCTTTCGCAGGTTGTCAAATACAGACACTGGTAGTGTTTAGTTATCAATCTGAAACTTCACCACTAGATGCCACTAATTCCCACACACTGGTCCTTTAACTTTTTATTAGTGCTGTCAGTTAAACGCGCTATTAACGGCGTCAATTTTTTTATCGTGAGATTAACGTTTGTTTAACTTCATATTTTTTTTCACATGCTGTTGCAACAACTAGTAATGTTAGAAAAACTACAACACCACACCGGATCTAGCTAGACCGGAAACAAAACAACAGGCACGCCGCACACACTTGTTTAAGAGTAGTAGACATTACGTTTTGAGTGGATGGCGAGCACGAGACGCCGAAATGGATGCCAATAATATTCTGAATGGAAAGTTTACTTTTAAAAAGTTGCCAAATGGTTCCATTGACAAGAGTGAGCTGTGTGTTTTGTCGTTGTGAACTGAGCTATCATTGCAGCACGTCCAGTCTGAAATACCACTTGATGGCCAAACACACAGCTGATGCGAATTCTCCACCCCCTCGTCAAAGCCAGGCGACAATGGAGGATTTTTCAATAAAAACAACATTTGCACAAAGCAAGCCGATCCACTTTTCCATGTTGAAAAGAGCATTAAAATTAGAAAAAATAATGGGACAAAAATAAATCAAGGGACATTTAGAATAGATATAAATGTGCGATTAATTGCGAGTTAACTATGACATTAATGCGATTGATCGCGATTAAACTTTAATCGTTTGACAGCACTACTTTTTATAAATGCTAAAACTATATATCCACTATCAAAAAGTCCTGTGGTTTGTCGGTGTTCACCTGTCACCAAAGTTTGCTTGAACTGAATCAAACTGGTTTGAAAGCATGCTAACTCCTCTCACCTGTCTTCTCCCAGGTTTTCCTCCTCCAGGTGCAATGCCTCTCGGCCCCCCACCTCCTTCCAAAGGTGGAGTTGAAGACCCACCTCTGGACCCAGCAGGTCTGGGCAACAGGAAAAATGATGAGATCCTGGAGGGACCCAACATCTTCAACAACCAGATGGGACCTATAGGTCAGTCTGTCTTTCACTCCAGACTTTTTACCAATGTGATTTTGTGGTTTCTCATACTGCCCTTACCCACTTTAAAACAACCCACTACTATTAGTTAGTACTATTAGTTATTAGTTAGTAAGTTATTAGTTACCATTAGTAAACTGGTTTAAATGTTTTATTATTAGATAAAATATAGTGCTTCAACGGTCACTTGATTGTTGATGGGCAGGAATTTAAATGACTAGTTTTATTATGATTCATTTGTATTTATCAAGTGAAAATACAGTACCAGACATTTGTTAGTTTGTGATTCTCAAATGGTATGATCTGTCCTAAATTGAATATTATGGTGCTTTTGGACAGTAATGAAATATAATTAAAGCTGTATTTTGTGTTTGTGTCCCTCCAGGTAACCAGGTAGTCGGACCTCCAGGGACTCTCCCAGGTGGTCCTCCAGGAAACCTCCAACCCCCTTCTGGTGGTCTGCTTGGCGCACGACCCGGTATAATCCCACTTCAGCGTCCTCCAGTTCCCCCACCACCACACATGCAGCGTTTCCCTCCGCCCCACGGGCCACGACCCCCTCATCCCAACATGCCACCCATGCCCCCACAGATGATGCCCAGAGGGCCACACCCTCAAATAATACACCATGACCCCGCTCCACCTAAAGGTGGCTTTGGGATTCTCCCTCCTCACAATATGAGGGCTCCTTTTCCCCCACATGGGCATGGCCCTCCTCCTCAAGGTCCTCCCCCTCCTTTTATCAGACCAGGGGGTCCTCGTGGCCTGGAAGCGCCAGAAGAAATGGAAGGCAGACCATTCAGGGGAGACAGGCCTGGATTCAGGGACCGAGAGCCAGAGAGGGACAGAGACTGGGATCGAGACAGGGATAGAGAGAGGGACCGAGGTTTTGGAGGTGGAAGGCGTCCATTTGGTGATGGAGGGAGGGGTGGAGGTGGTGATAGAATGGATGGCAGGGACAGGCTTTCAGGCTGGCAGGAAGACGGTGGTGATCACCGGGGAGGAGGATGGGAAAGAGATCGAGACAGAGATCGGGACAGAGACCGCGATCGGGACAGAGACAGACGGGACTGGAGGGAGAGGCGAAGCAGCCTGGATAGCGACAGGGAACGAGGGAGGGGTGATGATGGGGAAAAGGAGCGAGGGCGGGGGGAGGGAGGAGAGCGAGGAGAGCGTGAGAGAGGAAGGGGAGAAGGTGGGAGTCGAGAAAGAGGAAGGGGGACTGAAGGAAAAGAAGGGGACAGGCCAAGGCGGTCAGAACGGCGAGAGAGGACCACGCGGTGGGACAGAGATGATCGATTGGCCGAACTGGAAAACATGGACAGATTTCAGACCTCTAACAGTACAGAGCAACCTTGTTTGACTCCTGTTGTCTCCGCGGAAACCAGTAAAGAACCAAGCATGGAAACTTCTCAAAAGAAGGCAGAATCAGAACTTTTAGACCCTCCCCCAGACGTAACTACTGCTGCAGAAGAGCCAAAGCCCTCTGAGCCCTTACCCTCAGCTCAAAGTGAGCCCACAGAAACAAAAGAGGAAGCAGCATCGTAGACTGGCTCACTACTCCTGCAGCCACAGACTGTTGTGAACCACTGAAAGTTAAAAAAAAAAAAAAAAAAGGTGTTTTTTACTATGATAACCAGCCTCAACTGAACAACTAACTAGTCACAGTTTGTCAGTTGGTAATTAACAGTTTCTGGGCAGTAACACATTTCTTGAAAACAAACATCTTCCACACATAAAAATGTTTTTTTTTTAAAGACTTTATGGCTCGTGGTCACATTTGGCTTTGCATTTGTCTAAACACTTACCACTTGAAAATCAGTTCGGAAAAATGGCTGTAGTTAAATGTTGGCTATCAACTCTGGTTGTTCTCCTTCCTGTACGTTGTAAGAATGAATGAGTGTTTGCATGTAAACTAAGCTCTGTCCATCTGAGGTTAATTGGAGCTTAGCTCTTTTATGTTTTACTCAAGTTGGTTTGCAGTCGGTGGAAAAACATGATTTTTATGACACAAATTTATTTTTACGTCATGGCCTCATCTGTGTGATAGCAGGCACTCCTCAACAAGGTAAATATGGTGATTTTAAAACATATATTTTCTAATTTGCCAAAAGTTCTTGTCAAACACTGAATAATAGAGGCGCAATTTAATTTTCTTTATTGTTTTCATTTCATCTTGTGTTTAATTTTGTATCCTCATTGCAATCACAGCCAGTAAGGCTCAGCTTTGAAAGGACTATGGTTGCCTTAAAAGCCAATCAAGTTACTTGTATGTGTTTAAATGGAGAAGAGCACGTGATTTATAAATTAGTTAAAATATCCATGAGAATTAGGCCTGGTACTCGCTCACACAATTTGTTGAGTTCTCCTTTTCATTATGTCCTCACGTTTCACACTTTGAACCATATTTTATTTCAGGCAAAACAAAAATGAGCATTGTCTTCATTCTACCAGACACTTGGTGTAGTAACTTGTGAATTTGTGACATTCACATTTACTGGCCAATACCTGATGTCCTTTAAAAAAATCCACTCTCAATACATGGTTTTATTTCAGTTTTAAAAAGTATATATTCCACTAATACTGAGACATAGGACTGATTAGAAGCTGAGCTTGTTCTCACAAGAGTCTAACTTGATAGTCACATTTTACTGATAACAAAAGTCCTCTCATTCTGATATTCTTTAGGAAATCAAGAATGCTTCACATTCTTTGATCATACTGTATCAGTTGTCACTTTATAGAAAAGCTGTTATGGAAATTGGTTAATTCTCTGTGTGTGCATCATAATCATGTTGCTTGGTTACTGACTCAAACCATTGTAGGGGCTCAAAACCAAGGACCTAAACTTTACCAGTGGCATAATTTAATTTGTTTTGCTGAGCAGACATTGTAAACGATGAGCCAAGAGGCATTTTATATAAGACATTTCAACATAACATGCATAACAGTTAACGAAAGAAAAGGAACACCCAGGTGTATTGTGGTATATGTCCCTTGGAATATTTAGGACATAAAGAGATTTGACGATATTATATAAGTTCGTTTTGTTTCAAAAGTTTGAGCAATCTAGATGGAGATATTGGTATGCAAAAACATAGAGGATTATATTCATTTGCAAAGAAATTGACCCAGATGAGCAACAGCTGTTCAAAAACTGCTGAGAAGACGAGACGTTTTTCACTAGCAAAGTGGATTTTCATCTTTGTTTCCGTCTATTTTTCAGAACTTTAACATCTACATCATTAAAGTTATGTGGAATTACATTCCATTGGAAATTCCAGTATGTGTATACTTAGTTTTTTTTCTGCTGTCTAAATTTCACACTGTTGCCTAAATGTGTATATTTTTATTTTTCAGTTAAAGAAATGAAATAGAACCTTTTGTAGATCCAACAGAGAAATATTCAAAACAGGTTTATTTTAGTGCCAGCTTGGATTTTTGAGCATTTTGTATAAACACAGTTTAGCAAGCAGACTTGATAAGTTTTATGCTAATGGTGGTATTTTCTTTTTGCTGTGTGTATGGAAGGAATGTCTTGGACCACACAAAAGAGCTTTTTCAATTGCCTCTTGTACGTCAGTCAAACTTGGGATTTTAATTCATTTTGGCCACATGAAAATGCAAAATGTAACCCTATAGCTGAATAATTTTTTTTTGTCTTTGATCATTTCAGCTTTCAAAGTTTCACTGAGGACGTACTTTATCTGAGTTGTTAACATTGTTAATGTTTGAAGCCCAGATTCTGCAAGCCCAACTGTTCAATGATTCTTCAATCTTGATTTTAACACAGAGAGACAGCGCGGGCAGAACTAAAGTGATGAAATGAAGAGTGTTGCTTGGGACACACTGCTGTAAATATGCTTGTATCACTGACGATTCAAAGGTGTAATGGTAATTGTTGTTTATGATCTGTGATTCGTTTATCTGAGAAAACCAATTGACTTGGAAGGAATAACAGAGGCCCTTTGCTTTAACGTTTTTTAACTCCTGATGGTTTGAAAGTTGACAGATGTTTCTATGATTTGTTAAAAATACAAAAGACATGGACATAAAATCTTCAATATTTCAGCCATAGGAAATTGTTTTTAATAAACTATTTTTGTACCAAATGATTTTTCTGTGTTCAAATTACATTCTGTGCATAACTCATGCTGTAAACTGTTTGCCAGATGGTGAAGGATGTAGATACTCAAAATGATGTGGCACACATTTGATGCAATGGGCAGTTTAAATGCCACTCGCCTGTTATTTACTGTGGAATTATTCAACTAATGCTTACAGGCTGTTTCCTTCGCTATCTACGGTGAAGAGTAAAACAGGTAAGGTCTTTTATTATTAGGAAGTTTAGGTAGAAACAACAGAAAGCCAGTAGGACAGCAGACTTTGCAGCCCACACAGTTCTTCCCCTCAAATGTTCCTCTTCATATAAAAGCCCAGTCATGACTTCAAATTAGCTTTGAACTATTGCTGTACTGACCAGCCATGTAGTTTAATCATGCTACTTCACTTATGACTATAAGAGGTCTATTGACAGTCTTGTCCCCCGGCTTAGTTACTTTTTATTCAGCATTTCTTTTTGGTTTTTTGGTTGATGAAGATACGTCCACCTGCTTAATGAGCTTAATGACCAATCACAATGTGTGTTCTTGATTGTACTTTACTCTGATTGGCTGTCTGTATCATACGCCCGCCCATCAGTTGCTGACGTAAGTTGGTTGTCTAACAAGAGCACGAACGACAGAAACTTGGTCGTCCTTTGAAACTGCTGCAAAGATGGTGCTGAAAGCTGTCTGCGTGTTGAAAGGAGCTGGGGAGACCAGCGGGGTCGTTCACTTTGAGCAGGAGGTAAGGCGTTCAGAGGAAGAAATGTCTAGTCAGTGTTTGTAGGAAACTACCCGGAGATATATTTTATACATGCATCCTCAGGGGTGCGTTAGCGCTAAAATGCTAAGCTGGTTAGCTAAGTTGTCCACGCACAAGCCAGTAGTTACGTTAGATTGGCTTTCAGGGAACCTAGCTAGCTCGCTAACTACACTAACCAGTTATATCTCACTATTGAATGAAAATGCATCGAAGTTGGTCACATGAAGCAAAGCCGTGCTGATTTTCCATAGGTTACCGAGCTGTGGATATGTATTCACTCAATGCAAACTACCGATAGTCTGCACGTCGCAAAATATCCAACTAACGTTAACGTCAAAGTGCGCATGCAGTCAGGAACAGGACACTTTTCATTCAAAGTAACGTTAGGCTACTCGTGTGAACCCGTAGTAAATACTTAGTTAATATATCAGGGGGAAAAAGACAAACAGTGGCGTGTTATTAAACCGATAACCTTTGTACGTTCAAGGCTTGTAGTTTGGTAATGATCGACAGCGTGTGTATTGGAAACGCCTGTTGCATAAGTCCAATGTTTGGACGTGAACATTGTCAGTCTGTTGTGGTTAGCTGAACAACACCAAGTCAGGGAAGCACTAATGTTTGTAGTCGTTTTCCTGAAAACAACATAGTTCCAGGCGAAAGCTGCACTGCCCTTTTTTATAACAAGAGCAAATGCTAGCCCACTAATTAGATTTTTTTTTTTTGCTGAGTCACTGCCCTCGTTCTTGTTGCCTTTACCTCCAATATTTGGCCTTGTTGATAAGCTGCAGGCGGACTGGGATCCTCTGTGTCAACGAGGGTCAGAGTACATGTATCTAGCTTTTGACTACCCAGACACAACGGCAGGTTGGTTGAACTAACAATTAAATCCATGATCATATTTCGATGGAAATGCATGTGCATACAGTTATATCTTTATAACGTTATATGCTGTAGTTCTGGACTGAAACACCCTGTGACATATATTATTCATCGTGCTACATATCTGCTTTGTCACTTGTCCTGTGTTCTCATTCTGAGAGAGGAAAAAAACATCATAAACCAAAAGGGAGAAATGTGTATTTTTTTTATTTTTTTGGCTTTCAAAATGGCACCCCCCCCTAGTATTGTTCCGGTGTCAGTTTATACAGATGGGGCCCTTATTTTGATACAGCCAGTCAGATCTTGCCAAAAGGAGTAAAGTCAGCATTCTGTGATAGGCAGTGCAGACGGTCACACTGGACCACATAGCTGCCTGCTGCACAACAGCCACAGTCTCTTTATCCACCTTACAGAGAGGAACACAGGTCTTGTCCTGTGTTTCAGCTTGTTTAATGAAGGCCTCAACATTACCTTTTTTCCTCAGTGTGCCAAATTCTACTTTCAACCTTCCTAGTCTTAGTTTCATGATAATAATAGTTTCAGTAACTTGCATCACTTCATTGGTTTGCTTTGGTCTGCCATTGAATCTTTAATAGTTGATTCCTGCACTTATATCTGAATTAAAAAAAAAAAAAGCCAAACAATTAAAAAATTTACAAGCTCAAACAAACTATTTAAATAGTTACACGCTCAAACACTATTTACATATTTACAAGCTATAGGAACACCCTAATTCAGAGATCCGGAGAGAAGGTCAAACAAACATCCGAGTTACCACACATCCTGGAAAATTTAAAGACTAGTTTTCCAGCCATGGAAACACCTGGAAATGTATTAAGATGACTGCATTTTAATTGTATTTTAGCCTGTGGGGGAAATGGAAATGAGGTGGAAATGATCCGTGTCTTGTTTTACATTAGTTTCTCCTTCCCGCCACCTGGCTTTGACAGCTCTTTTGTGTCCTTTGTATTCTCCTGATAATTTGTGTCATCTTGATCTGCTAGAGTGATTCAGCCCCTGTGAAGCTGACAGGAGAAATCATTGGACTTACTCCTGGTGAGCATGGTTTCCATGTCCATGCTTTTGGTGACAATACAAACGGTGAGCATCTGACAATGATTGTTAATCATGTTTCTGAAATGGCAAGAATTGCAAATGAATGTAACTGATTTTATTTTTATTTCTCTTTGCCAGGATGCATCAGCGCAGGTCCTCACTTCAATCCCCACAACAAGAATCATGCAGGTCCTGCTGATGCTGAGAGGTGAGTCCAGTCTGGGGGGAGAGTATTTATGAGCCATTATAATGTTCAGCAAATCATGGTGCTGGTGTATATGGTTAACCTTTTATCAGAAGCCATAGACTCAGATTTATCACTAGCTTTAAGAAATCAGAAATTAGGGTACTTTAAAAAATATTTTTAAATCCTGGTTCTATGTAAAGCTCCATGTTTTATCAATAACTGAGTTTAATTGGAAGACCTGTATTTGTATAGCATAACCTGGCATGTATTTTCCTGGAGGTTATGATATTTGATTGAAAAGATAATCACATTTACTCTGGTTCAGCAATGATTCAGCAAAATTTGCATAGTTTTGCATGTGGTCTGTGTGTAGTTTGGTAACATGTTTAATACATTTTGAGTCACAGATCATTTGTTAGGAGGCAGAACTAACTTTGATTTGCTTTGTTAGTGCACATAAAGTATGTGGGTTTTACTCTTAGGAAGGGAGCAAAGGTTTTGCTTTAAATTTGTATTTATTTTTATTAGATAGCAATTGTTAAGGTACAGACAGGAATCATTGGGTCCCCAACCAGAATAAAATCTTTATCAATTGTCGTTAAAACATTGAATTTGAATAATTACTGCAACGTGTTAATAAGGGTGAGCTTAATAAATCAGTATCTGTGCAGGAAAAGCACGGGTGAACGTAATGGTGTTGATGATGGCTGCATATCATGCAGATGTGCCACTGACAGTGTGCAAACATCAGGACCCTGCCTCTGGAACACTTAAATTATATGTAGCTGTTACAAATGGCTTATTACTTGAACCTGTGCTTAAGGAAAATGTTCTGCCCTTTAGGAAGGTGTGTGTATGTATGTTAAATTGTCAGTGTTGCTATCTGTAACTAACTTACGACAACAGGAACATTTCTGTGTGTGTGAGATAAGTTGGGTTTAATTCAAGCAAGTGTTGTGTTTTTTTGTTTTTGTTTTTTTTTTTGTAAATAGGCATGTTGGAGACCTGGGAAATGTAACTGCAGGAGGAGATAACATTGCCAAGATCGACATCACGGACAAGATGCTCACTCTCACAGGCCCGTTATCCATTATTGGAAGAACCATGGTGGTAAGAAAGTGTCCTTTTCCATTTCACTTCCAGCGAGCAAAGTTTGTGAGACAAGTAAGTCAACTTGGTCATTTAGCTTTATAAGACAGGCTGCAGACGTGTGTGTGCTTGTGTGACAAAACCTGTCGGGTATTGCAACTTACTGACTGGAATTGCGTTATTTAGGTCATGAACTGTGATTGTTCTTTCTATCCCATGTTTTAGATCCACGAGAAGGCCGATGACCTGGGAAAAGGAGGCAATGAGGAGAGTCTAAAGACGGGCAATGCTGGTGCACGTCTGGCCTGTGGAGTCATCGGCATCGCCCAGTAAACAGTCTGCCAGAACATGGAAAACTGAAGGAAAAAAAACTTTTCCCCACAGCACTTAAGACCAACCTAGCTACTTGATGTGACAGTTTGTCCTTTTCAGTACTCTGGCTTTTTATTGACGAGTCAAGAGAGTAGATGAGCCATGATTTACCCTGTGTGTTCTTCATGACAATTGTACGTATGGGTTTATATGTCTGCCGTTTAGTTTTGGTCCCAAAGAATTGGTAACGCACAAGTCCTAAACGGATGTATACAATTTGCAAAGTTAATCAATAAATTGTCATTTCATCTGAATGGTGTGTGATAATTCTGTCAGTGGACATTTTTGAGTCAATACACAGTTGTAACCAGGTAGGTGTGTTCGTTCCAGGGCCCTGCTATACTTCCTCATTGGCATGGCTCACTGACACACCCAAACTGGAGTAGTCATTGTTTGTGTTGTTAGACCTGTGGGCATGTTTGTTTTTGTAATCAAAGTGTAATTGACGTGAAGACGCTGATTCTTTCTGATACTGTGGCCAAATCGGAAATGTCAGCTTCACTGCCACTGATGGTTCTTGATATTGGTACATACTGTAATATTGATTTTAATCATTTTTTCTTTCTACAAATGGTGACACTGTAGTATATACATTAGACTCTACTGGATTACCAAATTGGCAACTCCCACTGTGGCCCGAATTTACTGTGTATACATTTATTTTGCTAAATTGATTACTTCCTGCATTATTACTTAATCTTGTAGCCCTGTCTTGTGAATGTCCCTGTGTCAAAATCAGGCAAACTCTCTAATCATTTCAGTTCATATTGTGTTTACAATGTAGATTTTCCTAAATTAAGTTGTATTTTATTAAATTGCCCCAAACTAGCTCGTGTAAAGACAACCTATCAGCTGGTAACGTGTGACTTGGAGGCCACAGGGCCCTCCACACAGGTTAATCCGGCCATTGTTGGGGCAGCTCACATGTCAGTATACGATCAACGACAGGGGGTCGCGGAATGTGATGGGTTACAGATTTCGTTGCAACACCTGTCCTGGACATGTTGGCTACAGGCGAGGCTAGCATCTGCTAAAACAGGAGGTCTTTCAGGTAAGTCATACATTTTAATTCACAGGCTATGCCTTCCTAGCTGCTGGCTAGTCACCTTGAATATTCTCTGAATATCACCTGGAGTTCTCTAGAGTCGACAAGTTGTGAGTACGGACCCTCTGCTTCTGTTCGGTTACACATCCAAGTTACTTGTGTGCTAAGTAATGTAACAAATTACTTCCTGTGTCGTGTACTTCAATTACCTTTCCAGTGAGTGAAATCTTAAAATTTCAAGTTACTTGGCTAACACTAGAAATGAGTAGCACAAATGTTACATTGGCAGAGACAAGGTTGACGCTCCAGATATATTAATGAAGATGATTTAATACCCTTGGCCATAGGACAGTTTGGCCTAATGCTGACATTACATAAACCAATACAATAAAGAGATTGACATCAAGCATTTAAAACAATTACTCTAAATTGAAGACGTGATTTCTAAAGATGTAATCAATCTGTAAGCCCTAGATTCTCAGGCAGGGAATTTCTGGGAGCTTCTGACAGCAGAACACTTTGATCAGCTTTTATGTGAACTGTGTATTGAGCTGTGTCATCCTCTAGAGGGCATTGACACTCTAAATAACTCAAATTGTAACAAGTACAAGTCTCGACACTCCATCACAGAGAGATCAGACCACATTTTGTAGACTGGAAAATATGCCCTCTTGGGAATCTGCATATTTTTTTTTACATTGTAGGAAGTGTAGCCGTGCATACCAGTGACCGGAAATGTCCACAAGTTAGTGCATCATTACAGGACACACAGGTCTCATTATGCTGCACTGGAAATAATTTCATTTAAATTATGAATTGCTGTTGCACATAAATAAAAACATTACATTTCATAAACATCTCAGCCAGGTCTACTAAAATATAAATAACAGTTTGTGATTGGAAATTTTGGATTGAAATTGAAATCTCGGTCTTTGCTCTTCATCCATGATATTAAACTGAACAGCTGTGGCCAGCACTAGCCAACACACACATTAACACACACGGACACACTCACATATAGCATACACACCCCTGCCTACAGACAGCGCATGGATGCAAAAATTGCATGCTCTAAAAGCTTTTTTCCTTTCATGTGAATGGTGGATGCTCCTATGTGAAGCGACTTGGCACTCTCTGCTCTTCTCGAGGGGAAATGAAATATTGGAGGGCCATCAATGGAGTTAACACCTCAGGGAGCAAGGCAGTGACAAGCTGCAGTGTATGCAGTTTAAATACATACATGAAATGTTTAGCTCTGAAAATGTGCAGTGGAATACTAATCATGTAGCAAGACATGAAAATCTGTTGGTGTATGGGATGTGCCTCTCTGGGCTCTGATTTCTGCTCAATATAATCTATTGCGTGTAAATTTCAACTTTAAAGACAGTCAAGCAGCAGATTTGGTAACCATAAGCACTTGTTACTTTATTAGTCAAATTAAGAATTGGCCATTAAGAGTAATTGCAATATCATTTTGACAATTTTTTTTGAGGTAGCTAGCAGGCGGGATTAGCCTTTATATATGAAAGTCAGTGTATTGATATGTTTTTTCCACTGCTTGGGTATCTGTAGTGATGCCGTTTCAGGCCAAGAACTCAAAAGCAGCCTAAAACTGCATATACACAGGTTGAAATATCTGTATTAGTGTAGACAGATGCAACCAGCAGAGCGGAAAGACAGACTGACTGTAAAAGCTGGTATAAATAGCCTGGCAGTGGAGGTGATGAATAATAGAGACTACCAATGCTGCTGACAGTGAGGGAGAGTGGCCGTGACAGTCCAACAAAGCTAAGTATAAAAGAATAGGATAGAATGAGAAAGCTAATGAAAACTATCCAGCCAGCTGTTGACAGAATTTAATGTGTGTGTCATATGTCAATATAATATTGGATTTTTATGAATGATCAGCTAATCCTGATAGTCTCAGATATGATGTCACAATGTACTTTGTCAGATTAGATAAGAGATTAGTTTGTACTACACACTGTCACATCTGAAAACTGTTAAACTGAGATTCCTCAAAAGGCATAAGTAGTAACTCTGGTAGCACACGAAGAAAAACGTCAGCATCAGCCTTCACTTCACAGCACAGGCCTTTAAATTCAGTCAAGCCCTAGAATGAGCCTACACAAAACAGACATAAGCTATACTTACGTAAGCCTTGGAGCATAACTGTCACTGCATCTCAACAACAAGCTTTCAGGTGAAAGGTAATGCTTAAGGTGTATCCATCCTTTGATAGGCATTGCTTCAGGGTTTTTACACAGCACAGTAGCTGTGTGTGTTCCTTCCAAAAAGTACGGGGGAACCAGTCTCACAGGGTTCAGTCCTTTTATTGCTGACCTATAGTCGCAGTGAGTGCATGTGTGCGTGCTTGTGCATTGTATTAAAACAAAAGAGGGAAAATGTCCTACTATTAACCGATATCCAACACCCACATATAAACAGTCACACTCGGAGGTGGTGGAGCTGTCCCTCTGGTGTTCACTGAAAGATGACTCATAGGTGGAGGTTCTTCTATTCAACCAAGTTACGTAAGTGGAGAGAAGTGCACTCTGCTGGCATGTGTGCATGTGCCTCTGTCAGTACGTGTACTTTGTGAGTATTTACAGGGTTGCGTTCTTTTCTTTCTTTTTTTTTTTCATCCTCAGCCAGCTTTGCACCCTGAAGCACTGCTGAAAAGAACCAGTGTGGTCACATTTCTGGAGGTGGCTCTCTATCATTCCCCTGCAGGGCCGCTGCAGTCGATGTGTGGCCCAGCACTCTAGCTGTACAGGCTTTTACTTGTCTACCAGTTGCATGCTATATATGTACTACATTCCCACCCATCTTAAATCTGTGTAGGTGATTTCTCTGAGGTGGAATGTTTTCTACTTGGGTCGGTATCAATCATTTGGAAAATGAAAAGCAATCATTTATGTGTGTGAGTTCCTTATAGATGTGACTGAGGCAAAGTTTCTGTCAGTTCAGGTCTGGAATTCATTTGCAACCACTGATTGGTTGGTCTCAGGCTGGAGGATTGTATTTAGGGCTGCAACTAACTATATATATCTTACTGTACAAATAACAGAAAGCTGGTGTTTGAAAGACATGGGTTCGTGTTTTTGGAGATTGACCCCTTGAAAAGTCAGAATATTTCGACCTCTGGTAATTTAACCATTCTTTTTTTAATCTCTGTATTAAGTCCCCACACCTCATGAACGTAATTACTAAATTACTTGAGTATCCCTTCAAACTATCAATTATCAAATAGCTGCTGATTAAATTACTGTTGGTTGACGAATTGTTTCAGCTGTAATTGTATCAGCACAGGCGTGTGTGATTTAGGGTACAATTGTTGCTCTCTTGAGAGACAACATGGACACAGATAAATGTTTTGAAACAAACACGGAAACCTATTCTGCACTCTATCCTCAATGACCCTCTTTAGGTATTGGTGCTCACTCCCCTGTGACCTTCCTCTATTCTCTGGGGTGAGAGTTTACCTTCCGGTACACCATCCACCACTGACATTGTGGGGCTATTTTAGAGGCTAGGAGCCATAGGTCAGGGGTGAGATGCCATAAATGGTGCCTATCCTATGAGACATGGTTGGTTGGTAGACAGACTAATTACAAGGCCCCTGTGACCTAACCTCTGCCCCCTGAGATCTGTGCCATGTGCCCATGAGAGTGGAACCCCTGAACACCCCATTGCTCTTACATTTGACAGCTAATTTCTCATTTATACTTTTATTATTATACTTTATACCATTATTTTACACTACATATCTTTTTACACTACAGATACACTCCATCTCTTGCTCAACTCTCATAGTTTGGGCAAGAAAGTGGAAATGAGAATTGCCCAAGAGTCTTGAAATGTGTATACAAATGGTTCAGTAGCCTCTCAGACCTTTACACCAGCCTCTGCTGGCTGTAGCATGGGGCTTCACTGTGTGCGAGCTGTGTAGAGATGACTCCAGATGGATTCCAAGACTTATTTAACACATTACTACCCCCACTCTCATCCATGGTCAAACTGCAGTCGAGGGGTCTGAACTCCTGGGTGACCTAACCCTGCACGTCCATAACTCTCACTTTTAGTCGAGAACGTGCTTATTATTCTTTCTAGGATGAATGGCTGTAGGATTTTCAACACTGTTTTGTAGAAGGAAGGCACAAAGACCGACATGACTGGATATTTGGCAACTGAGTATCTTGGCAGACGCTGACCTTGTGTGACATTCCAGAGATGCTTCTGTGTCTAACTCCTGAATGGTCAATGGCAGGACAATCACATATGTTGGACACAAACAAGTGATGGTATAGTTTCCAATGTGAGCAACAACTATCTTACATGTCTCAAAATGTACAATTTATGTGCTTTGCATGTCAGCATGAGCTTATATTAGTGTATTATGTATTTTTCTTTGCCATTTTCATATTGATTATACACAATATTGTGTTTGTTATAAGCTTTGTAAATACTAGTAACTAACACATACCTATACTGTATCTTTTGGGTACGACATACAGTATGTCATGAACAAAAGTAGTGGGGACACAGTCGATTAAGCGATTTGTCGGTCGACAAAACATACATTTCGATTACTGATTAATGATTTATCAAGCAAAAACGGCAACTGTTTGCTGTTGTCTTTTGTAAAATGTATATATTTTTTGGCCTTTGCACAATTGGTTGGAAAAGTAATTTTCTCATCTTGGTCTTTGGGAAATAGCGATCCACTAAATATTCAGTCAATCAATTTTACAAAGATTCTACTTCCACGCTACCGGCTCTTTGAGGCTGTATTTGTGCTGAATACTAACTTCAGCATGCTAAAATAATCACAAGGAAGAAGGACCATGCTTACATGCAGGTGTAATATTTAATATGGCCACAATATTAGTGTGGTAACGTTTGATAATTAGCACAAAACACAAAGTACAGCTGAGGCTGATGGGAATTTCATTCGTTTTTCAGGCGTTCTTTCATAAATCAAAGTATTGGACAAATTTAGAATTTGACCCAGTGGTGGCACTAGATGAAAAGACAGTGCATCCCCTAAGTTACAATTACAATTAACTCTGAAGGGGACATGAATGTGTGTGCCAAATTTTCATGGCAGTCTCTCCAATAGTTGAGACATTTCACTGGCCCAAAGTGGTGGTATTAACATTGTCAAAGCCATTACGCTGGCTAAAAAGATTAATGGATAATGAAAATAATCGGTAGTTGCAGCCTTAAAATAACTTTTAAAGGTACAAACTACCATACTGAAAAGATAAATATACAATAAAGTTTATGACATCTGTATAAAAGTGTCCATAATCAAAGAAGAAATAACACACATGTATTGGTGTTCATTTACATATTTTACATATATACATTCTATAACATATAAGATTCTTACAATGTGTTTACAGAAATGATCAGATCGGAAATTATCTCTCTCTCTCTCCTCTCTCCCCCTTCCTTTGTTCCCCCAGAGTCCGTTCATGCAGATGTTTCCCTGCAGACAGACTCTGGTTTCCGTTATGTAAATTCATTCCCCATTAGAAGGTTATCAAAGCAAATGTTTAGGGAGTTACACAAGGAGGAAGTGGTGAACAAGCTCAAGAGAAGAAACCAGTTAGCCAAACATTGTCAGCTTAATTCATAGGCAGAACAGCAGAGTAGGACGCTGGGTGTGTCCCAGTCCATAGAATACTGTACATTCTGTTCAGGAGTCTGATCATTGAAGCAGAAGGACGGATCAGTGTCTACTCACAGCAACTACAAGTATGTTTGCACATATTTTTATCTGCAAGGTGACCTCTCTGTATAGGAACACCACGCAGCGGTTTCATGCTATTGTGATTATTTTCTATCTTGAGAGCTGATCCAGTGCACTCAGATTCATGTGCTTGTGAGTTTTCAATTTAAGACTCTCATATGTATGTGTGAGATGTGCTGCTCAGGTGTGAAGTGTTCTGCGGTTCCCAGCAGAATGAAGACCACTACACACCCTCTCTTGTGTGGGAGGGAGGGAGGGAGGGAGGGAGGGAGGGAGGGAAGACTGGGGGGAAGGGAGAAAAGGGAAGAAGGAAGGAATGAAAGAGTGAGAGAGGGTCACTGATGTTCCTGTTCATCTCCCAGAGAATAGAATAGAATATTAATACTTCCCTCACAGACTGTCCTCTCTTTCACTCTTTTGTCCACTTTTCTGATTTCTTTCTTTTTCTTCTGCTCTTCTTTCATTCTCCTTTCTGTCCATTACAGATAATGGAGATAGTCTGGGCGCTGACCCCCACGCTCTTTGAGATGAAGGAATAAATTACTGTGCTAATATGCGCATATTTTGCATTCTTTTGAATTACCCAGCCCGAAATTATACACTTCACCCCATGTTTTGCTTAATTATTCATCTACTTGTGAAAAGATTTTGGAAAGTAATATGTTCAGGGAATCTGAACTGTAAGAAGACTGGGGCTGCATCCGCTGGCTATTTTCTCAATTAATTGTTTGGCCTGTAAAATATCAGGACATAGCACACAAATTAACATATTCAGGTTGTTTATTTTGTCTGGACAGCAGCTCAAAACCCAAAGGTAAAGGTTTGATTTACTTTCACAGATAACAAAAACTATGAGCAACTCTTCACATTTAAGAAGCTACCTACCTTATTGATTATACCAGTTAAAAACAACCTTATTCCAGCGGCTTTATATTACCAGATTTCCTCAGCCTTTTCCATTTCTGAGGGAAAATGTTTTTAGATTTATACTTGAATTTAGTCTTAAGATCTTTTCTGACAGTATGCTTACCGTCATAAAAGATACTGAGCATAAAACCTTGCATACGCAGGTTGTAAGAAACGAATTTGCATGAATCTTACGCTTATCGCTTCTCATTCTTACAATAAGCTCAGCCCAATGGAGGCTGGTGAGTTGAGAGGTTGTAGAGAAATTTTAGTTTATCAGTTTATCTTTATGGATTATATGATGCTGCACTGTTAAATATAACTAGGTGCCCATGATTCCTATGACATTGTTTATAAAGCCAATACAAAGTTCACCATACAGGGTTAGGTGCATATGTGTCCCAAACTGCAATACCCCCACATAACCAGCAGGAAAATCATTTAAGTCAAGTCTGGACTAGATGTCTTGACGTCACTGTAAGGTTCTATAAATAACTACTTATATGTGGTTTTCTGCACAAGTCATACTTAAGATCAAAATTCTAAATTAAGATCTCAAGTCCATTTTATAAATGAGGCCCCAGGAAGGTAACCCGATCTTCCATGTACTGATGATGGCCAATGCTGCCTAATGCTCTTGAGCAAGGGCACTTGACCTCTACTGTGTACTAAGCTTTATCCAAGGACAACTAATGTAAACTGACCAAAGGCACCACACATTATTACATCCAACACATTGGATATAACAAGCAGTTGCATGTATATATGTTCTTCTTACCATAATTTGTGTAAGTGTAGTAAACCATAATACTGTAATTGTATAATGATATGTTAGCTGACTGAACACATAATGGATACTATATTTGTACTGTAACTCCTCTCAAAACTCCTCTTTGTTCTCCCACATTGGTGACCATAATTTTATAGTTGGTTGTGTGTGTGTGTGTGTGTGTGTGTGTGTGTGTGTGTGTGTGTGTGTGTGTGTGTGTGTGTGCGTGTGCGTATGTGGGTGAAAATGTGCTCTTACTGGTGTTTAACGTTATCGTATTAATTACTTGTGATGCCCTCAGTCTTGTTAGTCCTGGACAGCAATTAACTTGTTTTAATTAGAGTGGTGTTGCTGGAGGAGATGAGACCACAACACCTGCAATTACAGAGAGCGGGGCTGAAGGTAGAGAGAGGGGAGCGGGTGATTATTCTGCCACTAGCACACCTCTATGGCAGTTACAGTTGACTGTTACATCGAGCCTTTCGTCAAATTTGTGCAAATATTGACAGGCATCTTGAACTCCCCTAATTCCCCTGTTAGAGCATTACCTGAAGGTAATCTGTTTTCTTACAGCTGTTTTGTAAATGTGTGTATAAGAATTTAGTTTTTCTACGATCAACTTACTGCAAACCATGCTAGCAACCAGCTGTTAGGAGCTACTGTGTTGCAGATGAAACATACCAAGCAGTTGCTGAATCACTTATGGGCAAACTGTTATATATTTATATATATTTTATTTGTATTTTTACTCTTGTTGACTGTGTATGAATAATTAATCAAAAACACAATTCTTAAAATGAATGAACCAGTTTGATTGATATTCTCTTAAGGGCACACAAAAAACATGATTCATAAAAATGAACAAAAACCCTTTGTATGTTTGCTGGATTAATTACTGTGCTTTATTTCCTATGAGGCCTCAAAGTTGATCTTTCACTGGTGATACTTTGTTTCCTGGCCTGAAGCACAATGCAGCTGATTTTTACATCCAGTCTATACTTTTGCGAATGCAATTTCCTTGTTACTGTTTTTACAACGCCTAAACTGTGCATGGAACTTCATCATTTTCTGATTATCGTTTGTCATGCAGTACAAGTGTTTTACAAGTGCTTCCAAATCCACATTCTGCAGGCTTGGACCTTTATTAAAACTGTGCTTAGCTCGCCGCATTGCATAGTGAGGACAGAAGAGTGGTGATGAAATGAAAGGGAGTAATGTATGTTTATGTACAACTCAAAGTCCTCCCTTAGATCAGGAAAATCCTCCAAAATTAGGACATTTTTCCAGTCCTTGCTTAAAAGAACTAGTTTATTGGCAGGTTTAGGGATTTAAGGATTAAGGATAACATTAGGGTGAAAGGTAAACCTACTGTAAACTGGGGATAGAGAGGTCGCCAGTGCTTGTTTTTATTTAGCCTTTACCTTCGATCACACATTGATGACCTTTACCAGCATCGATAGCTGCTCATTAATTGTGGCCCCCGAAGCCAGTTTCATGCTTCAGTTGTGGTTCAAATATGTTGAAAACATAGGGAAGAGATCATCAGTAGGTCCGTTTTTCACTTATTTAGTACCATTATTTAAAGAGGAACAAATAGCATGTGTTTAATGAGATGGTGAACAGCTTTCTTCTGCTTCAACTCACTCACCTAAAGGTCCCATATATTCTTCTCATTTGACCCAGAGCTATCGACACGTGTGTAGATCCTCTCTATTTATGATGTTGCATAAGAGACATATGACCAGTGTTCTCCATTCAATCCCCTAACTGAAAATCAATGCACCAATCTACTAATTCAATATTAGATAGGCTGTTCAAATGCCACAGTAATAACAGAAGAGGCTAATTTGACGAACGCAAACAATACTGATTTCTTACCTCACAAAAACCTTTAATGTCAGTCAATAATAATGATGGCAGCACATAATGAAACAATAGATTCACGCTATAAACATGTCATCAACAAATTAATTAGTCTAAGTACACTGAACAGTGCACTAAAACCAATATACAGTTTTTTGTACAGAATATTTAAACAACGATTAGATAATAAGTGCTTTATTTCCCACACAAAAACAGTAGAACATACTTGTAATCTGGATAATAATATTCCTTGTCTGTTTAATTCTACTGTCAAATGGCCAGATGAAGTAGGGGTTGTCCTGAGGCTTTGTGGGGTTCACTGAACTAAAACCCTTCACTAGCTTGGCAGCATCTCCCATCCCCACCAAAATCCCATCCCTCTCTGCCTCCTGTTGTCTGCCTCTCGCTGGCTGTTTGCGCTTCTAATTACTTGAGCTTGCCAGCTCAACACAGCATAAACCTACCAAAGCACTGATGTGTTAGCAGGGTCACACCAGTCCAAATCTGCGGCAGACATGGGAGAACAGCAACACACAACAGTTCTTGGTTTTGCTGATGTACACAGAAAGCTTCAGAGAGTGGGAGGGTGCGGTGTAGGGGGGGGGTGTCTTCACCTGACATCCCCCTGCACAATATCTTCTGCTTCTGCAGTCTGAAGGATTTTACCATGTAGTGTGTGTTTGTGTTAGCGTAGTTCACTGAGTTTGTGTGTGTGTGTGTGTGTGTGTGTACACGGTATGTGATGTGTGTGTTTTTTGTAATTAATAATAATATCTTAGAGCTGTATTTTTGCAGTTAAGTCCCCATAATTACTCACGCTTGTGTATGTGTACTCTATCCCTGGTTTGTATGCTTTGTTTTTGTATTGTGTACCCACAGTTGGATGTAAATTCACGTGTTTGTGTCTTTGTATATGTATGAGTGTGTCTTGTCTCTTTCACCGTGCTTCTCTCTCTGTGGGTGGTAACTGTTAAACTCTTCCATTTGGTGGGATTACTCCTCCAGTCAGTCCTGTGGGAGCAGCCATCAACCATCAGTCATCTTTCAGAGGAACACTATACCTTCTGATGCTTTAATCCCTTCTTCCCTCTCCTCCCCTCCTTTTCCCACACTCAACCTCTTAACCTCATCTCCTGTTTTCTCCTCTCTCCCTCCCTCCTTTTTTTTTTTTGCTGGCACTGTCAACTTTCAGCTGAAGTGGCTGAAACTCAGTAGACGCAGCAGAGGTTGTTTTAAAAGCTGTGATGTTACAGCTCCGTCTGACGAATTCAATACCAAGATGCTGCTGTTATATATTCTTATGGGAAGAAAGCGTCAGCTTTGTGTTACTTAGGTGTTATTTAAGACTGTTGAATTTTAAACGGATGGGGAGAAAAAAGGGTCAAGAAAAAAAAGTATTTAATAATGTTTTCTTTCATAGAATCCAATATTTATCAGTGTGAAATAACATTCATATTATTACATTATCTCACATGTTTTAAAATGAAAACTTGCTGAGCTTCATTATAACATGAATCAATGATAACTTTAATTTTTGTATTCTTTTTTTAAAGCTTTAATACCATCTTTTACTCTATC
Organism: Dicentrarchus labrax; assembly: GCF_905237075.1. Lineage (NCBI taxonomy): Eukaryota > Metazoa > Chordata > Actinopteri > Moronidae > Dicentrarchus > Dicentrarchus labrax. The sequence goes on along the minus strand of NW_026136705.1, from coordinate 18,254,654 downwards.
CAATTCTGTGTGTGGAAACCCGAGAGCTACTGAATGGGATCAGATGATGTAAATTTGAGATGGCTGTGTGATACAGACAGTGAATGATGTAATGAGACAAGCACAACTGGCGGACAAGAAAAGGTCTAATTCTGTCTCTGCTGCTTGACCTGGAAACAACCCACATACAAAGATTTCTTAAATGATCAAGAAGTGATGAGAATTCTCCTTCCAAACATTTCAAACCTTTAAACTCAAAACACCATTGAGATTTCTCTCATTTACAATGATGTCGAGATAAAAAGAAGTTAAATATATATAGGACAAAACACAGATGAGATTAAAGACAAAAAACAACCTGAACTAAATGAATTTACCTTTGGGGACAATAACATCTAATCTAATCTAATCTAATCTAACTATTGAGTTAAATGTTCATGGTCCCCAAAGGATGCATCCCCTGACTCCTCCTCTAGGGCAACCATGAGGTTTTACATTTGTTATTTTCAGTCAAATGTCTCAATAATTTAAATGCAATCTTTGTTGCTGGGAGTTAAATCCCTTTTTAGTCACTCAAGATCGTCACTGAAACTGAACAAATCTCATTTACTTATAATTCTGTCTGTGTTCTGTTTTAATGTAACATCTGGGTATGCAGTGATGCCTGATTCACAACTCAAGACATTTAAAGACATTTATTGAGCTGAAATGTTTGGAAATTTATCTATTTAGGTAAAAATGATTTCTAGGTCTTGCTGGTAGAAAACAGACAAAAGTGCAAAAGTATATTTCAGAATTTCATATTTTCATTGCATGGAATTCTGGGAATGACCGTGAAACTGCCATAATGTGACGAGTAATCTTTATTTGTGTAGCCCAGATTTCTATTATTGCTCCAGAGCGAACGCTTGGTATCTTTGTGTTTGACTTCTTACGCATGATATCAGAGCTTAAAGCCAGCGGTTTATCCAGGATGCCATGTCAGAATCCATTTTCATCCTTGTCCTAGAGTCTCTGATGAGCAATGAAATCTTTTGATGTGTGTGGCTCCAGCGTTGTAAGGGTCTGAGCGTGCTTTAATAACGAAAGAGCAGAATGGTTGGTGTGTGCGCGCTTTTGTGTCTCCATAGAGGCCGGGTTACTGGGCTGGGTGAGTAATGAAATGGGCTGTGCAGTTTGTGCTCATGAGTTTGTGACAAGGTCAGGATGTTGTGTGGTGTGTGTGGTGCCGTCTGAGCACCACTACAGCCTTATTTGTCTCTCAGTCTTCCTCCTTCAGATGACTCCCTCCCATCCTACACTGTCCTCCATTCACACAGACACATATATGTTAGTCCTTTGCTGTCATTCCTTGTTCATTTCTTAACAAAAGAGAGTGAGAGGGCCGAGGTAAGCCAGCATGAAAACTAAAGAGACATATACACTGATCCCACTCGTCTTATGCACTTGTATCCCAGATAATGATCTTTGAAAGCAGGGCCCTAATTAATGCTGCTCCCTGTTCACATTGATGGAGATTATGATTGGTGGGTATGATACAGTACATGTACTCCACTAATCTGGAGCATACTAATATGTATGGAGGATAGAAAAGTATTTATATCTTATATACTATATACTTTGTCATGCTGATTATATCTGATTTTCTGTGGTGCTGTTTATGCTTGTCTGACATACTGAGTGCCATTTGATTCTTTGTCAGCCCATATGCTCCATTATCTTCTCATCTGGGTGTTGACTAGAGTTTATCCAGCCTTAACAATTGTAAAGACATATTTTGTCTTCATCTGCAACATATAATTATTTTTTTTCCCCAGAGCTACAGACATTTGAACAGATTGACATCTGGATACAGTTGACTTCTCTGCAGTAATTAGTCAAAATCCTCTGCTAGTTGGCTGTTAAAGGGTTTAGTACAAAGCTGCTATAGACAGATGTATGTCTCTGCTGACTGGAAATACATACATATTGCCTATTTTGGATACATTTTTTAAACTCAGCTGATCCTGAAATAAGATAGTGCTACTTTTTGGCTTTTTCATCCTTTTTGTTTATCTCAGAATAAGTTAGAAAACATATTGTACATAAGTTTGTAGTATTAACTGTGTAATGTCTGCAGGGTGTGTGAGGAACCAACTGCAGCCTCAGTTTGTTGCCTGATTATTGGCCTGAATATCATTGCTAATGTGTTTGCCTACTTATGTGTTTCAGTGAGTGCCTTATTAGTATGGATTGAAGTAGCTGTGTGAGCATCAGTCCATCAGGTTTAGTGATAAGTGGAGCTGACTGTAATACAGCCTTTTAATTTACCAAAAGAATGGGGTATTTACATACTGATTTAAACAACCAGACCAAGACAGGACACTGATGCCACTTGTTTGTATGTGTATGTTTGTCTTGAAATTAATATGAAACCGTTTCCAAATGGTAAAATAGTTAAAAATATCTAGGCTCATTCTTGAAATATTGGTATGCACAGATTTGATTAAATGAAGGGGGGTCTGTTTATTGGTTTGAACCAGTAACTTCCTGGAGATACACGCTTAGAATGGAAGGGTAAGGCAAGGGGGTTGCAATCTGTAACTAACTAATTCAATTTTCAATTTTCATGTGGTTTGGACGTAGGGATCAAATGTACTTGTTTTCAAATTTAAAGGCCCTGGTAATCCCATGCAGGTGATTTTAATTATATTGCCTGATTAGACCTCTGCACTGGGCAGTGTCCACATGCTGAGTCCCATGTTTGACTGATATCTCTATGACCCTCCTCTTAGCTCTGTTGGACGGGGCAAATTAGACCTTTATCAGTCTTATCAGTCCATAGAGTCAGCTCTTGTCATTCTCAGCATAGCTCTACTCACCTTCAACCTGAGCAGAGGTCCAACCATCCAGAGTAATTGAAAACACCTGTGTGGGTGTGCACAGCCTGAAAGAGCAAAAACAAAATTGTCAGTACGGCCTAAACTCATGAGCCTCAATAGAGACTGAGGACTCTCTCCCAGCATTCGTTGCTAGAACTGTGTGGAAACAATTAGAGAGCTAAGACAAACTGCATTGTAGAACCAATTCAAAGTCTTTAGAGCGGTGACATGCAGAAGTCGTGAGTGCTTGATGATTTCCATTTATTGGTAAAACGCATGAAATGTTGCAGATTTTTTTTTTAATTGTGAGATTAATTCAAAACATAACAGTTTGTAAGACTGCCTGGTAAAATTAGTTGTGCGTTATCTTTACCTTGTAAATACGACATCAGTCGCCTCCTCTCTAATGGCAAGATTTAGATATTCTCAGATTTCTCTTGTCCCCATCTATTTTCACTTCTTTGTGACAATAAATAATCTGTGGTGATCAGACACATTTATGTGAAATGGCCGCCTTAGATTTCTTTTTCTTCTGAGACAACACACGAGAGGCTAAAGGTCATGTTTCTCTGTACTGTACGAGTATATTAAACCACATGATTGCAGCAGCAGTTTAGGAACAGCAATGAAAGAAAGACCAAAGTAAACAATATACAATGCTCTTGTTTGATAACTGCGGGTAATGAGCTAACCTCCCCCATATGAATATTAATTAGACTCATAGCTTTGGGCTAATGTTGCACAGATGTGTGCTGTATGACCTTGCAGTCTAAAGACGACATTATACTGGCTCATTAGCAAATTATAATGTTAACCTGACTGTTGACTTACTCGTTTTTTTGTCCATCTTCTCCATCAGATAACAGTGAACCAGAATAATGCACTGGCCTCCTCTTAAATATACCTGTGCACTTTTATATGCATTGTGTCCAACACTGTATAAATAAATAAGAAATGAGTTTTTGACATATTACTAAAAAATGACAGTGAACATTTAAGACAAAGCCGTTTGTCAAGAAAGTGAGACAAATCGAAGACGCTGCAAAGTGAAGACCAAGCGTGTTTTGGGTACTACAACCCTGTGTGCGTGCATTATTGTGTACGCTTTTTCTGTGTGTATGGTACGTGAATGTGTAGGTGAGGGTAAGGGGCCTACAGAGGAGGTTGTGTCCATGTATGATCCGTTACCCTTGACGATTGAAATAATTGACGTCTCGCCTATCGCTTCCAACCCAAGCTGTCCATCATGGCGTTACATCTGAAGCATGTTATCATTTCTTTGTGTTGATCATGAAGGGATGCAGTCTAACACCTGATGCCCACTTATTCTCCAGTTCGAGGGTCTGTCCGTCACATCTGTCCATCACATCTGTCCGTCACATCTGTCGTCTCTTTTAATGAGTGCAGTTGTGTCTGTCTATATACCTGTCCAATTTATTTTCTCTCTGAAGGGTACCCCTGTGTCTATATGTGTGCATTCAACAAATGCTTCTGTGTGCATACCAGTGTGCATGTGCACATGCAGTGGTGTCCCATGCTAATGGAAATTGTAATAGCGGTAGACAGGGATTAGCTGATATGACCCCAAGCAGTGGAACTAGCAACTGGTAGCTACTGTGACTCTAAGAGAAAGGTAGCAGGCCAGGAGGGATGTACTATTGTGGCCCAGCAGTACATACATTATTCATTAGTTGTACTCGCATGGCTGGTGATAATGATTTTATCAAATCTGGCAAGGTGGGTGGTTAGGTGGGGGAAACTGGCATCCTGAATGCGTATGTGTGCATATCCTTTTGGTCCATTTTCCTATACAGTATGTTCATGAATTTCAATATGATTTGTTTAGCAAGAGAGATGGCAGGAGGCATGAAATGGGAAACCAATCTCATCCCTTCAGCTCTTAACTGATATTGCCGCCCCCACCCGCACATACACACTGCGATAAGGTCTGATAAGGATTGAAAGGTGGAGTCCATTGTGCTGAAAGGCCAGATCAGGTGTGCAAGAAGACAGGAGAACAAAACCAGCTACACTTACAGCGCTGCTACCAAATATTCTGTTTATTCAACAGAAAAGGGGCCTTTTGATATTCTTTCACTCCTCGCTGTCCTAACTGCCGTCTGCTTAGCTGAAAACAAACAATGAGCGTGTTCACATTACAAAAGCAACATGCCGAATGATGAGTGCGGACGGAGCAAAACAAGCAAACAAAAAGAAACCCCCGCCGTCCTGATGTTTCTCCAGCCCTCCTCTTTACTTACATAACATCCTCCACCTGCTGTCGTTATTATTACCTCCTTTGAATTCAGCTTGTGCCAGAATGCCATCACAGCCATTGCTCTGAGTTGTTCTTCAACTAGTAACCAGTTCCTCCCCACCCCTTGGATAATTGCATTACAGCCCAATAACGCTGTGTTTGGGTAGGACTGTGGGAACTGGCTGCCTAAGTCGCTGTTCATCCTCCTGGATTGGTTATTTCCTGTTTCAGCCGGCTCCTAGCGGGACATGACCCTCTCCAGCTTGTTAGATAACACAGAGAGAAATAAACGGGGAGACAGACAGAAAGGAAGGGGATAGACTGGGAAGAGAACAAGGTCTGATGAGCAGACAGGTGCTGGGAGACAGACGGCATATGTGCACGTACATACACATATGCTTTACACAAAAGAATTGTAATAGGCGAGAAGCACTGCAGTGGTATTGTCTGAGTTAGGTGCTGAAATGTCATCATATGCCTGGGGGTAAAACGCTGAGAATGTGTGTGTGTGTGCTGTGCATGCACCAGTGTGCACTGTTAGCGACTTTTTGCTTGTGACTGTCTCCCCTCTCTCCCCTGTGTAGGCTGTGTCCTTTTGTTGGGTAGATCTGTTACCTTCCCTGCCCTTTGTCCCAACATGTTTGCCTCTATAAATGTTAAATACTCCAAAACACCAGTTATTTCAGGAGCTTCTCAGTGCAGCAGACAGAGATAATGGGGAGTCATCAGCCTATTATGTAATCGTCCCTGTTTTTCTCATAAAATCCCTTGTCCTGAAGCCAAACATTTCGCTAAGTGATTTGATGATCCTGAAAGAGAATTGTTTTGTCAGAGGATACAGAACAAGTTATCTCCAGAGAGGAAGAGTCATATATTATAGGAGTGCAGTTAATCAAGTTATTTGCTTATATTCATCAGCATTTTTTGCTTAGAAAAGCCCAAATGAGAATTTATCCACATTTCCTGTCTTTCTTTTTTTCTTTTTCTTGAGTGGGTAGGGGGATTTCTTCCCTTTTTTTCATAGGGTGAAGAGGTGCTAGGAAATGTGGGAGACAGAGGGATGTGACGTGCAACAAAAGTTGTCGGCTGGAATCGGACCAGTCACGGATGCGACTGTGCGGCCATGCGGCATAAACTGTAACTATCTGCCTTTTTTATGTAGTACCCATAATATGTATAAGCTATACAGGGCTGTTTCAAAAAACACACTTTTGTTTGAACTTTTCCTATTAAAGGACCAGTGCGTAGGATTTAGTGTCATCTAGCAGTAAAGTTGCAGATACCAACTCACTGAAAACTGCTCACGTCTGTATTTAACGAGCTGGGAATGAGAACGGGCTGTATATACAGCCAGTGTTTGATTTGTCCGTTCTGAGATACTGTAGAAACATGGCGGTTCAACATGTGGACTCCATGGAAGGTGAAGGTGGCGTGTGTAGATAAAAATGTCTCACAACGATTCCCATATTCAGTTGATTATACACTAATGAAAACATACCTATGAATATTATGTTTCACTTCTGCTAATAGAGCCTCCTAAATATTACACACTGGACCTTGTGGAAATTGTGTCAAACTTTACACTGTTTGTATTTACCTTTGCCACATGCACCTATGGTTTCTTGTGTTGATGACAAATAGGCAAATAGGTAACCACACTAGTAACAATAGATGTGAATTTACCCGTATTTTGGCACATCTTGGCAAGTACATGTATGTCTGGAACATACATTATAAGTGGCTTGTGTAGTTTTTATGGCGACTTGATTTTTTGCCCTAAAACTGGGTCACTGTTGGAATCCATTGTAACTGTGTGAATCCAATCTGACTATAACTGCTGTCTGTGAAGGAGCAGGCTACAAACTTTTCCGAGCCGTGTTTAAAGCCTACAGGTGGTGATTCTTTTTCAGAACATGGGAGTAAATAGTAAATATAGCAAAAACTACCACTTGAGGGTTCATTCTTCTTATCCAAAGCCTGTTACAAAAAGCCTGGTGGGTTATAAGATAGTAAAGGAAACATGGGTGGAGAAAAAAAAAGAAAGAAAAAAAAAGCAGCAGCATAAAAGGAGCTACAAGCTCTTGTGGAACGTTTCCAAGGAATAAGAAGGATTCTTCTTCACTGTGCACCTTTCTCACCTCTCTGCCGAAACCACATCTCTGTTCTGTTGCATTCAATCTTACAAGTTAGACATTTTAATATGACATTTCCTACCTACTTATTTTTCAGTGACTTCAACAAACACGACAGTATCATCCGCGATCTCATATTAACCGTATCAGTTTATAATATTTTACTTGTAGACACATCTGTTTGCATCTGTACACATATCGTGTTTGTTCATGCCTGTGCTTGTCCACTCTATCTGTGTGTCTTTGTTTTTTGTGTGGAACTTGAGGCCAGAGAGCCAGCAATTAAAAGGACTGGGACATCTAAAGGCTTAGAGGCACAGACCCAGCACACATGCTGGCAGTCAATTGGCAAGCCGGGGGAGGTGAAATTGGAGAGAGAGAGAGAGCGGAGAGGAGATGAGAGAGGGAAGAGGGAGGAGGGCAGGGTGAGTGCATATGGGAGAGAAGGGGAGAACCAGAGAAAAGAGGGCGGGCTCAGACTCAGGCAGCAGCGCACACACCCTCTCCTAGCCTTCAGTCTGGTCTACCCGTGCAAGAGGCAGCATGTGTGAGTATATGCTGTAATGTGTGAGTGTGTGTGTGTGTGTATATAGAGCTGAACGCTGCGCTGGAATCCGGGAGGGACGTCTCTCATTGATGCAAGGATTCCCCTGTTTGCAACTGGAGAGGACACGTGCTGACTGTTTTAACCAACACAGGGAATTAACTGTTACACATACAGGAAACACTGGGAGCTTAAGTTGAAGGTAAAGAGATACATTTCTTGTTTTGAGGATGTTTTGGGAGCTTTGTGAGTAACAGAAACAGAGAGATAGAGTGGCTTGGGTGTAAGATAACTGGCTTCATGTTGTGTGTGTGTTTAGATGATTAGTTAAGCATTTACCATTTGGATGAATTTTAATGTTGTGTGTGTGAGAGACAAAAGGTGGTGAAGTTACAGTGAGGTGTCCAAATTTGCTTTTTGATGTACATGTTCCATGTGCTGTGTGTGTGTGTGTGTGTGTGTGTGTGTGTGTGTGTGTGTGTACGCTTGTTAATGTCTGTATACCCTTGTGTTTTATAGGATGCCATGCTTTCTTTCACAATGTATCTCTGTGTGAGCATGAGTTCTCTTTTTTGCTAGTACAGTATACTACTGTTTGGTGGTGGTGGCTCTTGATGGGTCTCTCTCTCTCTCTCACACACACACACACACACACACACACACACACACACAATCCTATATATTAAATACAAATACAAGAGAACCACAAGAAACAAAGCCTTCTACACATTTTAGCCATCCTGCATGGATCAGTGTGTGTGTGTGTGAGTTTTTATGGTAAGAGTTTATCAATCATTAATGTTCTCACTGGGACATTGCTTAGTTTCCTACTCAAGGTAATGTGGTGATAACAAAATACCTTAACAGCCCTCTGGACTGGCAGCACCTGACATTTCCCCGCCATTGTACAAACTGCACAGCTCAAAGGGCAAACATTGTAATGCATGCTATAGCAGTGCGTATTTAATTGTGTGCTTTTATGTAAGAAGTACGGGACAGAGGCGGGACTCACAGTAGTTGTCAAAAGCTTGTTAGACAGCCACAGCACTCTGAAATGAAAGTGGTCAAAAGCAAGTCAGTTCTCAAAATTTCTGGTTATGCCATCAAAGGATCATACATGGATTTGGATCTGATAGACATTAACCTACTTTGTGTGTGTGCGCAGTGTTGCGTGGAGGATAAAAGAGTAGAAACAGCTGAAGAGCAGAATGGAGGAGGACTAGACAGACAAAGAGGGGGACCTACTGTACGAGCTACTAAAAGTCTTAAGGGAACAGCAGTTAAAAAGCAGTGTGATGCTGAAGACTTGGCAAAGAGCGACAGTAGTCAGCAAGACAGAATGAGAGAGAGAGAGAGAGAGAGAGAGAGAGAGAGAGAGAGAGAGAGAGAGAGAGAGAGAGAGGGGGGATAAGGGACATGTTGAGGGTTAGAGGAGATACAAAAACAAAGGAGAGTCTGCAAATGTACAATTTTACCTCCTACTAAATACTTCAGATGTATTTGCCATCTGTCACTCAAACACGTGGGCGTTAGTAAGGTGTCGGCTGTGCAAAGGGTCATCTTTAGGCATCCAGACAGTCAAAGAGTTATAAGGGGGTCAAAGGGCAGTCTCTGCTGTCAGTTCTCCTCCCTCACCTTCATGTTTCCTCTCCAGAGAAGACAATAGTCTTCTGGGGTATTTGGTTTGATCCATTAAGAAAAGTCAGTGCAGATACTGATATCAGGACCTTATGATTGACAAGTATTTACAGTGTATGGTTTAATATTGCTGTGGTTTTTGACAAGCTGATAAAACATTACAAGAAGACCAAGTCATTTGGTAAATAACTTAATTTATGTAGCACTTTACAATTAGTCTCTCATTCATCTATTCACACCCAGCACTCACTACCGCGCAATGGGCTGGCCTAACCATCGGGAGCAATTTGGCTGGGGATCGAACCGCCAACCCTGTGATTAGTGAAGGCCCCGCTCTACCTCCTGATCCACAGCTGTTATAACTTAGTAATTCAGTAACTATTACTTCAATTGAATACTAATGCATTAATGAATTTAAGAATATACACACTCTGATACGGTGGTAAATCCTGAAGATACTCAGCCTGATCACCGAGATTTAAAATACTAGTAAATACTATTAGTGTTTGTTTTGATTTTGAGAAGAATAAGAATTATAAGTAATCTCTCTTGCTCTCCCTTTCTTGTTATCTTTTCTTCGTGTTATGTTGCTCACTACAATTCACAGCTTCAGTTGCTGCCATGAGGAAGTTGAATATTGGCAGGGTTTTTTGAGGAAGTGATCCATGAAAGGATTTATAGTGACAGATAAAAACGGGTGCGTGTGTGCGTGCGTGCATGCAAACGCGCACACTTTTTTTTCTAAATTGACAAAGACTTTTTCTGCGAAAGCCTGGGGCTATGAAAAGGGGGGGAAGCCATTATCTCAGACACTGTTACACACTGCTCATCCAGGTTTATGTGTGTGTCCATTTACTACGTGTGCAAGTGTGTGTTCAAGATAAATATGTGTGTGCATCCACAGAACCATGTGCTCCGTCTGTGTACAGTAAGCTAATATAGTGTGTGAGCGTGAAGGGGGGATGGGTCTCCGTTAAGTGAGCCCCTGTGGGTCTGGGAGAGTGTTTGTATTGTGTGTACACGTGTGTGTGTGTGTGTGTGTGTGTGTGTGTGTGTGTGTGTGTGTGTGTGTGTGTGTGTGTGTGTGTGTGTGTGTGTATGGACGTGTACATACTGACCCAGATTGATACACAGCTCATGCTAAGTCAGCTCACCTATAGGGCAGATATAGGTAGGCATATCCTCTTTTACACACATCCAGTCTCACATAAAACACCCACACTGAAGATTTACTTTTATCTTGTAAGAGGACATTGCATTCACGTACATTCATGCCCCAAACTGAAACCAGAACCACTACACGAGTACTGTAACTCCAATCCTTACCTTAGACAGCCTTAGTATCTATTCTATAAATACAATTATCATAAATCCTCATGTGAAGCTCATGAAGGCCTCCATGCATCAAATAATACATTAATAGCTGTAAATAATACAAGTAATCATCATCAACATGACCATCATCATCATCAACAACATGGAACTGAAGCTTCCTGCAAATACTCTCACATCTCTATCCTCTATAATGAATATGACTCTTGTGACCTTGTGGCCTAGCAGACAAACGCCCTCTCTTTATGATCACAGATACAGTACGCAAGATGCAGTTTGATGAGCATGTGGCGGGCATGATAAAGGGATGATGCAATTAACATGAAAGGGATGATCTCCCTTTTTCTCTCATCTTTGTCCGCCTGCCTCTCTCATTTTATAACCGTTGCTAGAAGATGCTTCATCCCTCTTCCTCAGTGGTCCACTTATTTCTGCTGTTGAGCAAATATAGGGCTTATGCGGCCCCCGGAGCCCATCTCCCCACATGCAATCAAGCTGTTTAAATGTTTGTGTTTGACTGTGTGCCTGTGGGTTCTCTGCATGTCTGTCTCTCACTCTCGCAGTTCTCTGCCGCTGTCACTTCCCACCCTGTATAGCAGACAGATATTGTTGAAGTCTGTTTTGGGAAAACCAAGACAAAACTGACAGCTGAGGGTGGAGAGACACAAAATGTTTTTTTTCTCTTCTTTGGTTTCACAGATTGTGTCTAATTAAGGTGCCGGTTCAGTCATGGTTGCATTCAATAGCAGGGGGAATCCCTTTGCAGTGTAGCTGATATAATAAGGCAATGGTTCCCAAGCTGGGGGTCGGGACCCTCCCCAAGGGCAGACAATATAAATCTAAGGGGTTGTGCGATGACTTACTGAACTGGAAAGCAGGAAAAAAACATTTATGCCACAAAATTACATTTACTTTTTCTGCTGTTCCCCCCTATCCTTTTTGTTTGTGAATGATAATAATTTAACCTCTTTATGCCTCTAAAAACTATTCAAATACTCTTCGGTGGAACTGATCTTAAACAATGCTACAGGTGATGATGTGTGTGTCATCCCTGGTCTAGAGCTTTTGCATGAGCTTTTGAAAATATGAGAATTGAGCAAGACAATAGAGGCTGAATGAGTCAGTGTGAACATTAAGTCACACTGACGTGTTTGCTTATTTGCGTCCGTTTGTAATGTCACTCGTCTGGTTGAGCAGGACTACGGTAGTTGTTAGCTGGGGGGATGGGGGGGGCGTGCGCAACATCAGGTGAAGAACATTTGTCCTGTGCCAGACCCCTCAACATCAACCCCCCGATGAGAAGAAGAAGAAGATGCAAAAGGAGTGGGAGAAGCAGAAGGGGATGCCTCTAATTTGTGAAGGGGTCCAGACGGGGGAGGGGTGTCTAAGAGCTGACATGAGCTGGCATGTGCCCTCTTTCATTTCCTATCTTTTGTCTGTTCTGTGTCTGCTGATGAATTGGGAGTTTCTTCCTTCCTTCCTTCCTTCCTTCGCTCCCTCCCTATTTCTCCCTCTCTTTCTTTCTTGATCTCTTTTTTTCTTTGTCTCTCTCTTTCTGCCTCTTGCTCCATCATCCCTCCTTCATTCCTCTCTCAGTGTGACAGCATTGCCATCCCTGTCATGTCTGCCCATTATCTCTGATCAGTGTTGCGTTCCAGCCCACACATCGTCTCTGGCTGCCAACTGATGGTGTGTGTGTGTGTGTGTGTGTGTGTGTGTGTGTGTGTGTGTGTGTGTGTGTGTGTGTGTGTGTGTGTGTGTGTGTGTGTGTGTGTGTGTGTGTGTGTGTGTGTGTGTGTGTGTGTGTGTGTGTGTGTGTGTGTGCCTGCATGCATCTACATCTTATTTTGATATACAGAAGGTTAGATCTTGCCCTCAATTCAGAACAGTAGCAGAAGAAATGGCAAAGAAAGGTGACTATGAACAGTTTTGTTTACTGAGTGATTAACAAACAAAGGATGCGTGCAGTGCAAACAAGCTGATATGTGTCATTCCAACGAACTACAATTTGAAAAGGTGCTAGTGGTTTAGTGGAAAAAGGGAAGCATGTTTTGAGACAAAACTGGAGATGTTACCTGAACAGGATGCTGGTGTAAAAGACTTCAGAGTGAGAGAGTGGAAATACATTTGTGTGTGAAGTGCTGAGTTGGGATTTAAGGGAGGAATTACTGTGGGAGAGCAAAGAATGTCTTCAAAGATTGTCTTTATGCTTTGTTTGCACTGGGGAGATTTGGCCTTCCTGGGATACCCTCTTTTTTTTTATCTCAGCTTGGAAATCTTTATACCCCCTACTTTGTGTGTTTTGAGTGTGTTTTTCTGTCCAAGTTTACATCCACGTGACTGTGTAATTAAAGCAGAGGAAACAGGCAACTTGGCCCTTGTCTCTCCTTTCTTCTCCTCTCTTATCTTCCTCATTTCCTCCAACCCCCAGATTACATTAGTTGCATAAAGAGAATGCTGACCTGCTACTCAGTGCTCATCACATAGTCACACTTCACGTTCGTGCTTGTTGACCTGGAAGTGATGCAGCGGGATCGTACAAGGCGGTCTCAAAAGCCTGTGTGTGCATTTGTAAGTGTGTGCATGTGCAAATATGTATGTGGGGGGTGTTGACAAAAGCATGGATGGAGGCTTACAGGCAGAGCTGCATGGATAGATTTTTGTTCTTTGGATTGAGTTTCTGTGAGGATAAAAAAAACCCTGTGGTGAGCGCTGTATAAGGTTTCTATTAGACTGTGTGCTTTTGTTTTTGTCTTTTTGTGCGTTAGCTTTTAGGCACGTGAATGTGTGAGCATACGTGTGGTCAGATTGCCTTTGTCCTCTCCCCTCAGGCCTGCACTCAGATGTCAGTAAGTCGTGTGGAGCTTATACAGGTCACTAATGCACTGAGAGGGGAGCCTCTATTCACCGTAGCCACTCAGAGCCTAAACAATAACCTCCAGCTCGAGTCCGCACAAGAGCTCAACTCCCAGGAAATGGACCCACTGACCTAGATCCAACCCCATCTACTGAAGAGACGCCTCATTGCTAACATGTTGTTGACATCCTTGTCCCAGTGATAGTGGTGTTTTTGCCACGAGACGTCTTTTAAACATTGACTGTCATCCTACATGATAGTAATGAGAGGGGAATCTTATTACAAGTATCTTACCTATACCAATCTCAGTTTAAATGGGGTCATTTGCCTCATGTCAGGCAACTCTGTGGTCATATGTTAATGTGATGTAACTCTTAACTTGTTTCCTTATATCTTTCTAGCTTTATAACATTTGTTTGTGGTACTATGGTGGAGCTAAAAATTTGAGCACTTAAATATTGCTGTACTGTGCTGTGTGTTATTAAGTTAAAGTCAATATAATGTTCAAAAGTGTCGGATTTATACAGTATATACAGGGCCTTGGTTTGCTGAAAAGAGTTGAACCTAGATTTAAAAGATATATATGGTTGTCTTTATTAGTGCTGAGGCAGTGGACAAAACAAGCAATTTGATATCACATTGGTCTTTGGGAAGTTGTGATTTCTTTTGCTATTTTGCTGACTAAATAACTGATAAATTAATGAAAGTATTCATTAATTTCAACCCTTATCTCCTCTGAGTTTTAATTTAGTTTAGACCTCAGCTTATATCTGTGTGGGAAACTGACCTAGTGTGTGCTAAGATTGCTGAAGCAGTTTGTTGTCGTTGAAATTTGCAGACCAATGATGCAATAGTCTGGGCGTAGGTCCACTCTCATTCTCTGAATCTGTCAAACCTTACTGTGTGAACGGATGTGTGTGTGTGTGTGATGCACAAATGCAGAAGTAGGTAAAGGGAGGGTTGTTTTTCTTGGTAAACAGTAGGCCAACAAATATGATAATGTGAAAATTACAGTATGTGATGCAAATTTGTACATTCTGTATGTATTCCATTTGACATGAACTATAAATTGACTATAAATGTATAGATATTTAAAGTGCACCATATGTCTGTCAATAGCTAGTTTTCTTGTTTATTTGTTTTTGGCCTTTTTTAGCATTATTAACCAGGTTTAATATTAATCTTACGTTATATTACACCCTCCTAGTAGTGTATGTTTTGGTAAGTCTGTGTCCTCTATTGGCCTTTAAATGCAGAGACACAGCACAGTAAGCAGCTGTTTGTTTTTCACATTCTTGCTGAACATTTCTTACCCACATCCCTCACTGCAGCACATTGTCTCCTGTCTCTTCTTCAAGGGGGTGCTTTGTTTGCAAGCACTGCTGTTGACTCAGGTGCGGGGATGTAGTAAGATAACTTCCCCTTACACCCCCCCTCGCAGTGCATCTTTGTGTTGCCCATTCCTCTTCCACTAAGTTTTTTGCTTTACACTACCTGCTTACTACTAATACCTCTGTAAGGTTCATACCACCATGGTTTGCCCCAGTATCTCCTCTACTTCTCCACCCTTAATCTTTCATTTCCTTTCTCTTTTGTCTTCTTTCTTCGCTAACCCTCTCCACTTTTTCTTCCCCCCTTTGCCTGTCCTTTTGCGGTCATGCCAAAGCCTCTCTTGCTCCCTGGTAATGATTACTAGGGTAGTACTACAAAAGATTTGCAGAGCCTCAGCAGAAATCTTAATTAATAAAGTGATAGAAGTGCTGCTTTGTGTTTCATTAACTGTCTTTGCATTACTCTAACAGTTTGATTAAAACCAGAGTAAGATAATACCTGCATATTGAATTGTGGCAGGATTTAAACCCTAATCTTTGTCAAGTTTGTAATCAGAATAAGCTTATAACTCTATCCAGGTGAATAATTGTTATTTCAATTTACTTTGGGCAAGCTTACAGCATGGATTTTCTTTCTGTTCTGTGTGACTGAAAAAACAGTCCCTCCAATTTTCCTCTTATATTTCTATTTCCTATCACACATTGTTAACTCAGCTATTAAACAGCTAATTTAAACCTGGATTATTGGAGATGAGCAGTTACTATCAACCATGTATTAACAACTTAATTAAACTATTACATTAATATGGGTAATCAAAATAATCACATTATAAATATCTTTTTCTACAAAAATATAGCCTGAATCACAAATATTTTCTTAACACATTTCCAGCAATTTTTTTTTATTAATAAGTATATATGTATTTCCCCTCAAAAATCTCTGTTTCCTTGCAGACAACACACACACTGGTCACACCTACACACACACATAAACACGGACAATAACCTCTTCAATAGCTCTCCAGATTGTCTTACTGCAGTCATATCGTTACTGACAACAAACGGGGGCCTGTTCACATCTGCCCTACTTTGAACTGACACAACATCTATCTCTATCAGCCCCTTAGGACCTATCAGCACCACTCCACCTCTTTACCTCTCATGTCTCCTTCCACCTCAGCACACATCATTCATCTTTCTACCTGTGGCCCCACACTCGATTCTACCAGCTCCCCACCGCTCTAACAGCCTCTCATCCCCCTTTCAGCACCATTATATTTTTTTTTTCAGACCCTCTTGCCCCTCTCATCCCATCCCCCTGTCTCAACCTCCCACCTCAATCAGTCTACCTTTGCCTAAAACCCTCTCATCCCTCTCTCTCACTCACTCATCCACCCTGTTATTTTGCTGTCCCTTCAGCCTGCACAGAGCAAAATTTGAGGTATATTACCCATCAATTTGGCTCCATTCACACCTGTCTGTGTTTGTCTGTCTCTGACAATATGCGGTTCCTACATTAAATATGTCTAAACTTGGCCAAACACATTTACTACCTAGGGTATTTGTTTACAGGATGGGGTGGACACACTGAGGCAGATTTTCAACAATATACTTCTCACACTAAAACATGAAATCAATTCTATTCACAATGCTTATATTATTAGATCTTTAATGTGCAAAAGAAAAAAACTTCCCACAATAGTTAAGGGAAAAAGGTATGGGAAGGAATTCCCTTTTCAAGATGAAACAGCAACAAGCCATAGTACTACTCTGTTATTTTAGGCTTTTCAGCTCTTTACGGAAGTATGTCCCATCCCACTTGTTTACTTTATTGCCATGTCAACCAAGTTGAGAGAGAACAAGACAACTTGCATGTCACAATATAATCACAGCACAGACATCCACAACACAAACCAGACAGGATTCCAAGTGAAATGGTGATAAAACAGACTATAAAGTGGTAAACAGGATACAGATGAAACACAACAGATAAATCTGAAGATTTTTGAATCAATGAATAAGTTAGTCAAAAGTTAGCCTTCCTCATGGTTCCAGTTTATAGTTTTTCGCCAATACCAAGGGAATCTCTATCATATATTGATGCTTTTTAAATCAAGAATTGATTGACGTGGACAGATGGAAACCACACTAATATTGGCTATGGATGACACAGCTATCTGCTGTTTAATAAAATTCCAGATGTACAGGTCTAAAAATGCACATGCTACTATATCTGCATGTCTGTAGTTGTTCACGTGTCATTTTGAGAAATACAAATCCGTTGCCACGTCCTCACAATGCTCTTCTTTTTTAATGTCTTTCTCTATCACTTCCAGCCGCTCCTCCCCCAGGCTGCGTCTTGCCCCGCAGGGTTTCTACGGTTACCAGCTGAATCTGGAGCACAGTCAACGTCTCGTCCCACTCCTCCTGGATAATTAAACAACACTTCTTTTACTGCCACTCACATATGTGGAGCAGCAAATCACCACATGAATATTCAGTTGATTGGTTTCGATGACTGCAAGGCGATTGTCTGCGCAATCACTATTTCCTCAGGAAGGATGAGCGAGCGTTGATTGAGGACTGGCAAAAAGGAGAAGATTTATTAACTTTAAAGAAAAAGCCAATATTAGTTTGCAGTTTGTCATGCAACCTGCTGCACTGTATGGTTGTACTCTCTAAACAAGAGGATTTCAAGTCCTAGATGGAGTTAGTTTAGGCTTACACACCTTGATCTCTCTGATTATCCGCTGTAAAAGCCACACATTAAAATATGTATCTTGAAAGAGCATAATGGGTCATTTAAATCTATGGGGTTTCCTGTCTTTGAATACATACAGGAACTCACAGATCGCTGAGTTTGCACTCAGCAGCAGCATCCACAGAACGGAGCGTCAAAAGCTACACACGCTCATTGACTCTCCCAGGCCTCTCGCTCAATGGAGGACTTGTGCTAGAAGGATTTTCTTTAAAATATGGTAATCCCTGACTGCACCGTGCTGCAGAGACAGTCAGCTGAAATCTGAGTTAAGGAGCGTACAGTGTAAGCCCCTAGAAAGACGGAGGAGCCTATTTAATGAAGTTAGTGACACTTGAGGAGTAAAGTGGAGTGAAGTGACTGAAACTGAATTCCACTGCCCTTTATCTTTTCCGCTTGATCCTCGGATGCCACACAGAAAATATATAATATAAATATTTAAAATATAAAATCTATTATATGCGTAATTTTGCAGATGATATGCCGCACTACATAACTCTCTTTCGCCCTGTTTTTAAACTACTATCTTGATTTATTTTTTTATTTAGTTTAGCTTGGCTTCTTCCCTCTCTGGCACATGCTTTTGAACAGTAATTGGCATTGAATTTGCTTTTCCACTACTATCAACACAATCCAAAATCTTGACTCTTTTTTTTCTCCACTTCTCTGTTAGGAGATGACAAATATTGGGGACCACAGTAAATGAATAACAATCATCTCATTTCCTCCCACTCCACTTTTATGCTTTGCCCCCCTTTGTGGCTTCAGAATGAAAGCCGCTCTTCAGGAAGGAATTATGATTTGTCTCTCAACAGTTAAAAGAAATTAATGTTTGATTTAAGCAGCAGCCGAGACTCACGCTTGCAGGCAAGCTGTTTGTGTATGTGCATGTGTGTGTTAAAGCTGAGAGAAGGGGGGGAGGTGGCGCGTGTCTTGTCAGATCCCGAAAGGATGAATAAGAAGCTAATCTCCCTCTTCCAGGGAATTCTACCAGTGATGTCTCAGACAGTCCCGTCTCACAGGGACTGTGGGAGTGCAGTGGAGTGTGCGCTCCCGTCTCCACAATAGGGTGTTTTCAGAGCATATCTGACTGTTATCTTGACATTGGATAGATATAGTTTCTCCTCATATGTGAACAATGCACACCCCTAGGTGTGCACATACACACATGCACTCACAAATAAGTCCCCGATCCTTATTTGTTCAGACCATTGAGTCTCCCTGCACCTAGTCCTAATTCACATGTTATTCATGGTGTGTTTGTTATCTTTCAAAGCAGGTTTACTTGGTGTAAACAACAACAAGGAAGCCCCCAGTGTAAATGCATGCATGTTTGCAGGTGTGTATGCAAA
This sequence comes from Dicentrarchus labrax, assembly GCF_905237075.1. Classification (NCBI taxonomy): domain Eukaryota; kingdom Metazoa; phylum Chordata; class Actinopteri; family Moronidae; genus Dicentrarchus; species Dicentrarchus labrax. The sequence goes on along the minus strand of NW_026136705.1, from coordinate 18,235,613 downwards.
ATCGGGGAGCATGGAGACACTGATAAAACCTTCTCCCAGAATTCCTGCGGTAGTCTATTTTGACTTGGAATGAAGTTTGCCCCCATCCACAAATTCCTTTGTTTACCCCCAAGAGTGTTAACCTCAGCGACTTCATTCTCTGCTCTGAGGGAGGGGGTATATGGTAACCATTTGAGGAATGTGAAAGGTGCGGGAAAGGGCCTTAGGGAAGGGTGAGTCCGGTGACTGTGTCATGTGTTTTGAGGCTCCGTGGGGGTCGGGGTTGTGGTCGTGGTCTTGGTTCGAGGGTGCAGAGAAAGGTCAGAGAGATTAGTCAAGCCGAGCACTTCTCTGGTTACAGCAGCGTCTAGACTGGACACTACTGTTACCTTTAATGTTTCCTTTCGGGTTGGACTATTTTCTTTGACCATTTATTAGGTAGTCAGAGAAAAAACTGAGAAAAAACTTCAACAGGTGTGGTACCCTTGAGAATTATCACAAGTCATTAGTCATTGCTCCTGTTGTGTTATACACTGTGACTAACAGCTAATAATAACTACACCTAATTTTTAATAGCAAAAGCAAAATTCAAGACCCCAAGTTTTAGTAGTATGTTGTAAAAGCAGGTACATTTCTGATTGGGGGTCTTGAAGTTGTCTATTATGCAGATGAAAGGCATGTAATAAAAGTGCTTGAGAGATTTCATAATTTCATTTCAACAGGCACTCCAGCATGCCGTCTAGACGATCTGATGACAGACTTGAAAAAGCAATGAGACAGGTTTTGTTTGGCTTCAATACACAATACAGTGATGTACAGTAGCGCGCATACACGTCATGTGCAGTTTGAATCTGGAGAGCTGAGCCGTGTGTCATGTAGGGCGGAGCTGTGAGACAGGTGCAGAGATGAAAAGATTGGCGGTGGGGAAGTAGGGTGTGCCTGCTCCATGGCTGTTCTGACAGGCCTTTGGTATTTTTCCAAAGAGTGTGAGAGCATGTGTGTGAGTCGGAAAACCTGCTCACATTTCTCTTGGGATTGTGCAGGTGTGTGTGTGTGTGTGTGTGTCTGAGACTGGAAGCATGTCTGCTTTTGTACTGTTGTAGTGTATTCTGCATAAAACTACCTGCTTGCCTGTGTGTCATGCATTAGGTGATAGACGTGAGAGCCCATAGGTGTTGAGTGCCTTTCTAACGCAACCGCGGCAATGTGGCAATATGAGTTTGACAGCTCCAGTACAGAGTTGTTTCTGACAGTGTGGTTAAGTGGCGCATCCAGTCCCAGTACGATGCTCAGCACTGTCTCTGATTCTGTGTCTCAGAAAGTAGAGCTTTTCACTCTGTGCTTGTAAAATAGCAGATCTGCCACTTATAAATGTCGTTGAGTGATAAATAATAATACAGTAAATAAAAATCAAACATAAATTGAGTATATAGAGTCTTCTAAGCAAAGGGAGTTGGATTTTTGTAGAGTTGTGTTTTTAGTAAGACATTTAACCATTACAAAATTTTCATCAACATTGTTCTTTGTCCCTCTCAGTGTGTGTGTGCGTTCGTCTGTGAGTGGGCACGTCTGCATGGTAATGATGCTTTGGCTGCTGTTGCGCAGGCCATTGTGTTAATACACTCTCTCAATGTGTTAATATACTGCGAGAATGAGAGCGAGAAACGGGAGACCGAGGTAAAGAGAGCGAATAATTATGTTTCCCCTTTTGTCTCGGCTCCCTCAATTAAGCCTGAAGAGAGGCAGCCAGAGCACATGTCTACTTATCCACTTAAAGCTCAGCAACAATAGGACCCCCCCACAATGTCTCACCATCTATCTCTCCTCTCTCTCTCTCTCTCTCTCTCTCTCTCTCTCCTCCCCCTGTTTTCTCACTTTTCCATATCAAACTTCTATTCATAGCGCCGTTCCCCAATATGTTTTTTTCGCCCTCCCCTGCTGTGCCTACACCAACCTCAGCGCCTTCCCTTCATATGTGTTTCGCCTCCAGCCTCGCCTCACCTCTCAGCTCTATGTGGGTTTAGCAGAGATCCCGCCTTCTCTCTCCTCGTTACCCTTCTCCCTCCTCCCTTGCCTTGCTGCGGGGCACGGAGAGAGGAAAAACGAAGAGACTGAACATTTTAGACTGTATACCGCCAGAGGACAGGCAGTGGTTTGATGTCCCCTGTGTTGTGTCAGACAGGATTGTTTTGTTTGTTTGCCCTGTGCATGCGTGTGTTTTTCACCTCTACTACACTGAATTCAGACAGATAATCGTATAGATGAACTATATGGCTTGGCAATAGCGATGCAGCCATGAGTTCTCTATAGTAAAACATGTTTTTTTTATTAGTGGGTTATACTGCTTTCCATTCACTGGCTATGTATGTACTATAAAGCTATAAATCATTTGAGATATTAAGTCTTGTTAGTTTACTGCTGCCAGATTTAAAAAGTAGAGCAGGACTAGATCCAAATTAAATATCCTGCACCTGTCAAGCATTGTGTGTGCATTATATTATGCGTGTTTCTGTTTTTTCTGTTTTGTTTTTTGTTTTCATTTTTTGGGGATAATTCTCATCAGGCCGGATGGGATGGAGGAGGGATGAGAAATAAAGGGGGGAGTGAGAGGCAGGGGAGAAGAAGTATCGGGGTCAAGTTTTGCTTATGTAATTGCTTCCCACAGCTGGGGCGAAATGTGCTGCAGTGGCTAAGTTTAAATACACGAAGACACATACTGGCGTGGTGCAAAGTCGGAGTTGACCAGCGAAACAAAACACTGTAAATGGTTTCCATGTATTTACTCAGCAATGCCCTTCACTTCTCTTATTGTCATTTTCTACTTCTCCTTTTCTGAACTCTCATTTCCCCAGAACTGTAACATGGTTGACTTATTGTGTTTCTGCCTGAGAAAATAAACAAATTGACAGTGTTATCAGATTATGATCAATAACAAAAGCAGCAGCTGTTGTCAAAGTTTAGACCTGAGGGAACAAATGCCTCTTGTGCATTCTGAAATGGCTAGTTAAAATTACCCACCAGATGTGCAGGATCTAAACAGACCCTGTGCTGATTGACATCTGCTTTGCAATAGTTTTTTTTGCATGAGAATGAAATGATTTCTCTTCCATTATGTTCCTGCTTATGGGCTTATCAGAACACAAACAAATCTGACAATAGGATTGAATAGTGTTTGCAGCTTTGAGGGCAGCAGTTAGTCTCCCAGCGAGGCTGCCAGGGGGCCCCTGAATGCCGACTGACAAGGAGCATCAGTTACATCTGCCTCTTTCTACGTACAGACTACATTTTGATCTGGTTGTGAACTAAAAATATTGGCATGCTTGTACTTACATAGCTTCACACTACACATAGCACATTATGGCACATCACAGTCTACTCTAAGAAGCTCAGGGCTGGTATTAGGAAAAATTAGGTCGTGTTGTGAAGCATTTAATTGAGTCTTAAGCAGAAAATCAAGCTCTGTAGCTGCTTTCATCTTCTGACATTTTACCAACAGAGAGTGTCAGCGTGTGTGTGCGTGCGCATCTCTTTGTCTGCAGGGAAACAAGGGGTGTTTTCCCAAAATGTTTTGTGCACATGCCCGTACATGCCTGCATGGTTTTCAGTTGGCAATGAGTTTCAGGGTGCCGTTCAAAGAAACTGCGGTTGTTTGTGAGTTTTGTTCCCCCCTAAGGCTCAGACAGTACCTCTGTGCTTTGTTTCTGATGATCTGTGAGTTTGTATATGTGCCCATTTAAATGTGTGTTTCTTGTTTGTTTGCTGTTTTTACTTGCCTCTCTGCATTATTTTAACTCCAGGCTTACTGACCACAGTGTCCTTTATTCTCTTTCATCCCGTATGCTGTGTCTTATCCTATAGGGTCCCACTCTAGTATGCTTCACAGCTTTTCTTTCAACTTGACTTCACCCGCTTCATGTGACGTACCTGGCAGATCCTCCGCAGTAGTTTTTAGAAGCACCTTCCCGTTCTTGCCTTGTCTGCCTCTCTCTTCCTCTGTGTGCGTTTGACACATCGGGTCACTTTGAAGTTGTGAGAGCTCCACTGAAACACTTCTCTCTCCTCTTGTTCCTCTCAGGGCAAACTGACACCACCATTTGAGGATGTGTGGAGGATCATGCGGTCAATGAAGGATGACACCGCGCTGATGTGGAGAAGCTGGTGATGCGGCTGCTTAAACACAGGTAACCACAGTTTGTACACAACGGTCTCTCCATAAGTAATTTGATTTTGTATTGAACTGTAAAATCCTACCAGTTTATTTTTTATATATATATATATATTTACATATACATATTATATTATATATTTAGAAACAACAGAAAATAATCATTCCTACAGGGTTTAATACTCAATACTAGATTCAATTATTTTTGAGTTGTTAGAAGAGATTTTTATCAGTCTATCGCTGCAGTTTGAGCCCACACTGAGAACCTGATGGTGTGGGTTTGATGATGTGTGACTCACTAGAGGGCCAACTGATCTGACAGCAGTTGACTCAGCAGCTCTACGTGCTTATATAACGGAGAGCATGAGGTGAAGCAGGATGCTCAAATAACTTTATGATCAGCAGAACGTGGTTAAAACGGATTTCTTGGATGGTTTTAACTGTTCTGGGAATATAGCTAATGAATAACTTTAACACCACTGAGGGAGAGAAGTGCTGCAAAAAGGATTGGGCGATCCATCCTCATGTCAACCAAGCCAATCGCCATTCATCAATGTCTGGGATCAGCTGTGCAGTTTTGAAGACTTAAATTCATCAAAATATAGATTTACTTAAACTGAAATGTAGCTTTCGAAAGTATGAGAAAAGGAGTTTTCATTTTACATTTTAGATGTCTTTGTAGTCGCTAAAAAACTGAATTAAATTTTTTATGCTTTAGGAATACTTAAATGGGACAACACCAGAAAACCCTTAGGAAGTCTCTGTAAAATGTAAGCTGTGTTTATGCTCTAAATACATTTTCAATAAACGTTATTGTCCCTATGCTACCCTATTTGAGGGTGTTGTCCTAAAAATTACCAAACACCTATGACCCAAAAACCAAATATGTGATCCCTGATCTCATTTTCCTGACAACTCGACTCATGCAAGGCATTCAAACAGATCCTGGACACCTTTGATGTACCACTGTTGGTTAATGGCCCATCAAATGTTGCAAACTCATTCATCCAACACAGAAATTGACCTGGTTTAGAGTTTGGAGAGTAAACATGACAATGCCATTAGAGGGCAAGGGCTACAATTAGGTAATGATGTAAAAGCAGTGTTTATCTCGCAATAGTAAAAAAAATAATTTCAGGGGGGTAGTGACAAAAGATATTTCTGATCAAAGACTATGAATCTGACCTGATCAGTATTTGACAGATTTTGATAGTTGCTGCCACATACATACTGTAATTTGCTAGTACTAGCATTAAGGTACTAGTAACTAAAAGGATGCAAATATAGTTTTTATTTTTCTAATTTCTTTGAAAAGTTTTAACTCAGTAGTTTTGGTCATGCCTAGAAGTCGCTGTGTGTTCTTCTATTCGGTTTGCCTGACCTCCCAAAAAGTTAAAGCCAGCTGGTAGATGCATGTTTTTGTTTTAAATTTGTGCCGTTGCTATTAAATTTAATACTCTACTTTCCATTTCAAACATAAGAGGGACCTGGCACACCGACCCCCTTTTACACAAGTGGAGTCAGTGCCTTGGTATGAGGTTGATGAACTTAATAAACATAAATATAGATAACACTCTTGTTCAGTTTGGTATGAGCTCAGGTGATCAGTGTGCCAGTTAATGAATACAGATGTTAGTTATAAATTACAGATGTGGCCCAGACCAATAAGTAGTTATAAAACACTTACATCACTATTTTATAAACTATCCAGAATTAGTCATAGCCGAAATTAGTTATTTAGAAAGTGGCAATGCGAACAATTCAATATAAATACATTTCACAGACACCTCTTCCTTAATCCACAGTTGAATTATGGGAAATGTGGAGAGCCAGAATGGGGACAGTGGTTTCTACGGCGATGTGACGGGACATCTCTCCCGTAAGCACACGTCCCGGTCACTCCGTCTCTCCAGCAAGCAGCCAATCACCCGGCGTTCCCGGCACTCTTCTTCAGTGAAACAGGAACACAGAAACTCTGAAGCCTCAACCCGCTCCTCCAGCACCCCTAGCATCCCACAATCCTTAGCAGAGAACGGGCTGGAACCTTTCAACGCAACAGATGCGTTCGGAGACTTCGGCATCAACCCTCACTGGACACAGCGTGTTGCTATGACAATGAGGCCGGAGTCCTATCAAAACGATGACGACACCTTGGCCACACCAACTCCTGAAACCTCAGAGGCAGACACCGTCGCCCAGGATGGTGGTGAGGACTCCATGGGGGAGGGGGAGGGCGAGGGAGACGTTATGGGAGAGGAAAGGTACCTCCAGCGAATGACTGAGGGTCCACGAGAAGGAGGGAGTTTTAAAAAGAAGCGGTCCAAGTCAGCGGACATGTGGAGAGAAGACAGCCTGGAGTTCTCTTTGTCTGACCTGAGCCAGGAGCATCTGACCAGCACTGAGGAGATGATAGATGGAGGAGAAGAAGAGGAGGAGGAGCAGTTTGCACGCCCCAGAGGCAGTGCAGGTGAGGATGGTAAACACACACCTAATGGAGTGTTATCAGTTTATTGTAAACCCACACCCCCCACCCAATTTTCTCATGCAAAAACATATGTTTCATAGTTAAAAAGACTACCATTGTTAGGATATGGACAGGTTGTATTTCCTGTTTTGAAGTTTATGGATTTTACTCTTTACTTTTAGTCTATTGTGGCTGTCCAGGAAAATGGTGACTGATGTATGACATGTGAAATGTTCATATACCGTATGTGTATATCTGTGCGTGTGTGCAAGGGTGTTAGCTTGATTTGATTCATTTGCAAGTGATGAGGGGGATGGAGGTGGGAAAAAATTGCAGGCACTCACAGAGTAGGGAGAAATGATTTGAGAAAATCTACTGATTGAAGGTTAGCTGCCATCCATCAGTTGCAGTAGTTCCGTTGATCACAGGGTTGTTAGCTTAACTGGCACTGTGCAGGAGCTGCTGGAGTTCACTGCGACAGCAGGCGGTAGCTGGTAACTTGAAGGTCTAAGCGCTGCCCCAGGTGGTCAGCTAGCTCAGAGTAATAGATGGGCTGGTTGCACACGCACACACACATTCGTGCTCACTCACCAAAATCATACAGATTTACAGAAGAACACAGACACACATGGAGATGGTTAATTACACATCAAAAGTGGCAAAGTAATCTGAAAGTAACTGAGAGTAATCAGAATACATTAACCTCACCTTGCTCACACACACAAGTACACGCACTGTCCAGCAATAACCACCTGTTCATATTCCCGGCTCAGCTGAAAGGGCATCGTCTTTGGACCATCTGTGCAGCCAGCAGAGTCCTGGCCTCAGGGGGCAGAGGAGCCGCTATGCTAAAACCCGCAGAGAAGCCGAGTGTGATGGAGATGGAGAAGGGGAGGAGGGGTTGATGTCTCCAACCGAGGAGGATGGTGGCGGGTATGGAGCATTCACACTCCCCTGCCGACGCTCCCACTGCCTGTCTGAAGGCTTGGCAGGCCTTGGCATCCCGGCTGCACCGTGCCCTGCTTTCCAAGGGCGCAGAGCACAAACTACCCAGGTTAGACCTCAATTTATGAATACATGAATAAATATACAAAGCAGGAGGAAGCAGTAATTAGGTTAAAAGTCTTCTTTCTCTACTTTTCTCTGGTATTCTGTCTCTCCTTTCTGTAATGCGGACCCCTAAACATAGAATGGTAGAGGACTTTGTTCACCAGTAGTATCCAGGATGTTTAGGGGATTTACAGACATGACTGTCACTGCATGATTTAGTATTTGTTGACAACCAGAGACATTTCCTGTGTGTGCTCATGCTCTGCAGTTGGGTGTGTGCATATTTCTGTAGTGGGGAAAGGGATTACAAAGAGTCAGATAGAAAGTTGCTATGGGGCTACTTGTCCAACACTGGCCTGATTTTTCCTTTCCCCCTCCAGAAATTAAAGCATTAAAACATACTATCTTTCACGCCTCATTCACTAACCACACACACACACACTGTTCTAACCCTCATAAATATACACACGAAGACATTTCAAACTAATTTAATTACAAAAAAGCTTTTCTTACAATTTTACAAAAGCAGATTCACTCAAAGGGTAAAAGATGAAGCAAAGTCACTGTAATATATCACAAAGAAGCCAATTAGTAAGAGATACAATGGACAAAAACAACTACATAAATGTATGTGCTTTCTGCAATTTCCATGTGTCATTGTGTCAAAAAAAGTTGCCAAATAAGAAGGAAATGCTAAAATAGCAAACCAGACTTTTCTTTCAACTCATTCCCAGAACCCCCAAGCACCCTTGGATAGCAGAGCACCCTAAGTGCTTATTATAAATTCATCTAGCCAGGCTGTGGGGGTTGTTAGACCGGATATAAATAGACCGACAACACAGCAAAACAAAAACAAATAGAACAGAGGGAGCCTCGATTTGGTGAAAGAAAGTGTGAAAGCACAGAGAAACTCTCGCTCGAAGTGAAAAGCTTTCGTTTAGCAGATATGCACTGCAAAACATGCACACAAACAGACTTTCTGATGCAGTAGGCACCCAAGCACATGCATATACACACAAATATAAGCCCAAATATAGCAGTTTCTGTATAAACATTATTTATCCATGAGTAAATCAGTTGTGTTTATACCCTCTTCTGGCTGACAGGACATCTCTGGTGTTTTGGGCGAGGGAAGTGAATATGGTGACAGCGGCATCGATGGTGTCACCACGGAGATAGATTGCGACGGAGAGTTGGTGTCACGCCGCTGTAAGGCCATGTCGGCCTCTTTCTCAGTATACTCGGCTACTGAGAGCAGCGTTTTCAATGGGAGCGACAGCGGAAGCAGCAGTGCAGGAGGAGGAGAAGGAAGATGCGGCGAGGGAGGCAGGGGAGGAGTGTATGAGAATTTCCGGAAGGAGCTGGACAATCAAGCCTGGGTTAGTTACTTTGTACATTATTCTTTTTCCAAAACAGATATAAATGATAGATTGTTATCATTGTTGAATTTGTTATCACTATATCTTCCCATCATTCTGTCTTTAGACACATCAGGGTCGGGACTGCACGGAGGAGGCTGGCTCTGCTGTGAGTGATGAGCAGAGCAGCGGCACTCTCAGTAGTGCGTATCCATCGGACACTCTGATTGGCTGTGCGCAAGGCACTGTCAGGAAGGCAGGGGCTTTGGCTGTGAAGAACTTCTTGGTTCATAAGAAAAACAAGAAAGTGGAACCTGCAACAAGGCGCAAGTGGAAGCACTACTGGGTTTCTCTGAAAGGTGTTGCATAGACTCTCATGCTTTTATGTTTAGTTATTTTTGGAAAACAATTGTAAATGTGGGGATAAAAAGCATGAGGCTGTAGGTCTCTTTCCAAATTCAAACTGAGGACATGGTAACATTGCATGAACTTTTGATCCCAAAGCCATCAGGTCCTCTAAAGCCTCAACTGCTTCTGCAGCTGAAAATATATCAACCAATTTGTGTATTTACTTACATTAATAATTATGGCAGTAATTAATAGCAATGACTAATAATTGAGATTCAAATATTCCGCCAAAAAGTTGCAAAACTCAACTTTTCAACAACAGCCATATTGTCACATTCAGATACACATCTTGTGTACCTGACCTCAGCGGGTTTAATCTCTCACTCTCTCCCTCCTGTTAGACTGTAATCACATCAGACTTAACACAGCGCATGCCCTTGGTTGTCACCTCTACTGTCCTCTCTCACCTTCTTCTGTTTGGCCTTACATTTTCTCTCCTCGACCTCATTGCAATTTAATTTTACGGCGGCGACCATGTCTGATCCAATCTCATCTTTGTGAAATGCATGATACAGCATCTGTAGCTGCATTCCTGCCCACCCCCCTAAAAATAAATACATCAGACAGTCTCATTGTATTCCTCCTGACCTGGTGCACCAATAATAAAAAATGTTGACCTGGAATTTTAATTATTATATATTTTGCTTAAATACCAATGAGGAATTGAATACTACATGGATCTAAAAGGGACACATTTTAGTATATTTAGTGTATATCATTGCAATGTAGTGCTGAAAATAATAGTTTTGCTAATGGGTTTTAAAATAAATTGTAAAAATAAAAAAACAGCACTTACTGTGACATTCAGAAATAACCTTCTCTGTCTTTATTTTCTCTCAAGGCTGCACTCTGTTCCTGTACGAGTCAGACGGTCGATCTGGCATTGACCATAACAGCGTTCCTAAACATGCATTGTGGGTTGAGAACAGCATTGTCCAGGCTGTACCTGAACACCCCAAGAAAGATTTTGTCTTCTGCCTCAGCAACTCAGTGGGAGACGCTTTCCTCTTCCAGGTGAGACAGACACAGGTATTTAAAACATTCATGGGACATAGAAAACAAAAGAGGAAGGGAAGTATTCTCCTCAAACTTACAGTTAAGGCTGAAACAACATTAGTATTTCACAGTTACAGTATTTCATTGTTTTTTGGGACTACATGAAGTCAGCAAATCACCAAGAGATATGGAGATGAGTGGGAATAAGAAGAGACCTCATTTCCCCTGGGGGGTTTGTGTGTGTGTGTGTGTGGCACACAATTACATGACATTTAGCCACATGTGGGAGATAAGAAAGTCCTATGTCCATGTGTTTGTCATATGTCTGACATGTTTAAAGGCCACACTGTCATACTGTGACAGTAATCCACCACAGTGACCATTGTGTAATATTAAAATGTGTCTATTTATATTCATGGCAGCTGTCCACTGTGGCATTCAATCAATGAATGGGAAGATATGTAATAAGATGATGATTATATTTACTACCCACTTGTGTAATCTTATAATGGGACTCATACTTCAATTCATTCAGCTGTCAATTTCTTAATCTGTTTTCCGTGCAACTGTTTCCTGTTTTAAGTTCTCCGACTTATTCTCTAGTCATGTCACCAGTTATTTTTCCATCCCCCCCCTTTTCCTGTCAGACGTCAGGCCAGACAGAACTGGAGAACTGGATCACGGCGATCCACTCCGCATGTGCTGCTGCTCTGGCTCGGCAGCATCACAGGGAAGATACAGTGCGACTGCTGCGAACTGAGATCCGTAAGCTGGAACAGAAGATCGACATGGATGAGAAGATGAAAAAGATGGGAGACATGCAGCTGTCCACTGTCACTGATGCTAAGAAGAGGAAGACCATACTGGAGCAGGTATGGAACAGGGATGGGAGGAGGCAATGAGTCAAAGTGAAAAAAAAACAACAAAGGAATCAGTCAGTTCATTTATACCCAATAGACACAAGATGAAGTGTCAAATAAAGCCTTTTTATATAATTGTACTTCAAATTAGCCATACTTTATGTCCATGTGTTGCTAATATGAACCAGTTTTGTGATCTCATGTGTTGAGCACCCTGCTGAGTGTTTTTAGCCTCCAGTTGAGTTGAGCTTAGTGAAAACAAGGGCCTTTACAGATGCACATCTTTGTACCTTTGTACTTCACTGAAGCTCTCACCCGCTGGAATCTCGGCACTAAATCATCTTTACTGCATGGCATCATCCAGACAAATGTTCACAGGGAGTGCTTGCAACGACAGATGTTTTCAAATATTCCAACCGGTGCTCATTTATATATGTCCAATTGCAGCAGAATGCACATGTTGAAACACATAGCACAATAGCAGGCAGGTGAGCCTCAAGTCTCTTGGCTTCCATATTTAATCGCTGTTTTGAAACGAGTCACAGCTGGAATTTCAAAGCTCCTCCAGCATAAGATTTGTTCACTTTCAGTAGAACACATAGCCTATAGCTTCATTCTTACTCCATGCATGTCAGGAGCTGCTGCAGAGTGTTGAAGCAGCATTGCATGTAAACATTGCAAGAGAGCTTAAGAATGTGCTCGCTTGTGTGAGCAAGCCTCTGTGTCTTTGTATGTGTGTGGTATTTGGTCAATACAAGAAAACAATATTACATAAAAAGCAGCAGGAGGTGGTTAATTCCAATCATGCAGAACGCTTCCCATTTCTGAGAAAAACATTTGGATTTTCATTGCCTTCCACATACAAAGGCACATTAACTTAAATTGTGGGATCAAAGGAGTGAAAAGGGCTTAACTTGAGTGGTCGATTATATCATTATCTGACTTCTTCCAAGATCAGGATGTGGAACCACATTTATCTACTAAATGAGTTTACATAAATAGAGAGGCCTGGGATTTATAGTGAACTAATGACTCAAAGAAAGAGCAGTTTGTATTCATTTTCTATCAAGTCCTGGAACGAATAGGTGATGACAGGAACCAGTGCAAAGTAAGTCTAGATTATGTGTGTGTGTGTGTGTGAGTGTGTCCCCGTGTTCCACCTCCCACGGCCCACCCTGTGATACATTGCACGTAACACAGCAGGTCGTCAACTGGTGGGGGTTGTGTTGGTGAGTAATACCTCTCCACAGGGGCTTCAGCACTCCCACATCTCACTCCTCCTGAAACTACCAAATAACCAGCTAACAGAGAGTGATCTTTTATGCATATTTTATCTTTTTTTTTGTTGTTATCACTTTTTCATCAGTGGCCAAATCTGGAGCCATTCCATGGATAAATGTGGATCTAACCAGCAAAGTTTGCTTATGTTGCATAATCACGTCCCTTTTACTTTATACTCCCTCCGTTAGATCTTCCTGTGGGAGCAGAACTTGGAGCGGTTTCACATGGATCTGTTCCGCTGTCGGTGCTACCTGGCCAGTCTGCAGGGCGGTGAGCCCCCCAACCCCAAACGCCTGCTGGGCTGCGCTTCGCGTCCCACCAAGTTGGCCATGGGACGACTGGGCATTTTCTCTGTCTCTTCCTTCCATGCACTGGTATGATTGAAAATGCCCATGCACCCACTTACGTTCTCTCCACACTTGTTTTAGCACTCATGTATGACTTCCAGCTGTCTCCATAACTTTAATCTAATGAAATTTGACTCTTACTTCAAATTCAAATTCTCTCCCTCGTGTCTCTTCATGTTCCAGTAGGCATTGCTTGAAAGGTTCCCAATTGCTGACCCTCAATACCAGCCCAGCTTGTAGAGTGGGTGTGTGTATCCGGCAGTTGGAGTGAACGGCTTGTCACATATTGTACTCCTACTGATAGCAAGAATTTCTATTTGCCTGACAAATGTGCAGTCTATTAGGCATTTCATGTAGCCTGAGGTTAAAACACACTACAACTTAACAATGGCTACTTTAAAGCAAGCAGGAAAGGAGAAGGCTTCATAATGAGCACCCCCATATTAGCCTTGTACACTAGCTACTATGTTAGACTTTTTTAGAAATGCTGTATAGCTGTCCTAAAGTAGCTTGGCTGAAAATCCTTTTGTTTGACCGCCAGAATCTGCCTGGGTACAGGATATTGATTTGATTCCAAGTGCTTGCAAGTGGAAAGTCCACACCTCAAAAAACTACCCAAATGTTGCATCCCAAAATGGGCCAGAGCCGTCTGTCGTTTGGTTCTCTAAAACCAGAACGCAAGTGTAATGAATTGACCTTTTGCTCATATTGGCTTTAGTTGTGTCTTTGGGTTATTCTTTGGGAGATTTTAAGGCCACAGTACTGAGTTTTCATTAGAAACAATCGACAGTAAAGCTCACTGCAGCTGTGACATAACTGGTTTCTATTGAGCCTCTGCCTCACTGCTGCATTCTTTTAGTTGTAGATTTTACCCTGACAGGGTATTGTAAAATTAATTTAATTTACTCTTCAGGAAATTTGACCTTTAAAAATCAAGGAAATCCATGGTATGGCCATTTAACATTTAATTCTACTTTCAAACCTAAACTCAAGTGTAACTTGAATTACTCAAACTACCTTTTAAGAAAACCCTTTTAACCTTTTATGACTCCTTGTGAGGATACCTACAAGGAAGACAAATATACAACTCCATTTATCTACCTACACGCATACACTGTCTTCACCTCTCACATTCAGATCATTCTCTTCACAAACTGTCCTTGATGTTGAATGCCTTAGCCTGTGGCTAAAAGCCAAGTCATTGCTCTGCACCGTGCTCTTGTTGTCACCTTGAGTGTTTCAAGAATGTACAGAATGAAACTCCACCATTGATGGAATGATGTAAATTCCGTTGTGCATCATGTGGCTGTATGCTGTATGCCAAATATCATCCAGTAAACAAAAAGCAGGCTGGAGAGAAAAGAGTTGGAAACAATATCTCTGTAGACCGGTTTCATACAAGCAGGCCATCGGATATACCAAACATACCCACGCACACACACACACACACACACACACACACACACACACACACACACACACACACACACAACAACATCAGAGGTTGATAGTGCTTTTTGTGATTGGTGAATCAATACGAACTCTGTTAGTAATCTGCCATCCCTGAGGCACTTTCCCACAAACAGGCTTAACACTCTCTGCTCTGTTGACCCCCCCCTTCCTTTTACTGCCTACACCCTCACTTCCTTTGTCTCTCACTCTCTTTTTCCTACTTTATATCCCTTAGTCTCTCCTTCTCCTTATCTTTCTTCACCCTTTCCTCTTTTCTGTGTCACACATCTCTGTTTTTTACAATGGGCAAATTTTTGAGGACAGTCATGTATTTGCTACGTGTAAAATCACTATTTAAATGAAGTAATTGAAAATGAAGTGCATTAACAGAATAAAGAATAGAACTTGATATTTAATTAATAAAATACAAAAACTTAAAATGAACCAATTCATAGTGCCTATAGCAAAAGTGAACTGTCCTCTCTCTCAACTCTTGACAAAAGGAACATCTCAAAATTTTTTCTTTTGTTACTTATCCATGGCCCAAAGAGCATCAAAATAGGCAGTATAAAAGGCCTCTTGCAGACAGCTTACATAAGAAGTTTGACCAATTGGTTTGATGTGTGTGTGTCTCATGAGCAATGACTTGTGAGGAGACCAATAAGTGCGCCCACACAAGTACAGTATGTGCTACAGTGTGTGTGCATACATAAGTATATATTCATGTACCATATACTGAGTCAGAGCTGCACACAGCCCAGTAGTTCACTGTGAATTAACCCAGAAATGCCAAGAGTGGTCTCTCTTATTGAATGCAGTAGGTCACTAAAGGAGGTGTGAGGTTGAAAGTGTTCAGTACATGACGTTAGTATACACTGGGAAGCTGAAAATGTGTTTTTATGTGTTGGCTTGTTTTTCATTTCTGTTTTTGTATTTATATTTATGACTTATTAATAAGTGACAAACACAGACTGCTGTCAGTGTACAGTATATGTACATGTTCTCCCAACCACACCCTTTTTTTCTTTGTCCATTCAGCTGAACAGCAACTCAACAGTTTATTAAAAACAAAGCATAAGAATGAGATTAGTATCAAATATCAAAGGTAAGAAAATTCCCAATGGTGATCAGTTAAATAGCATTCCAAGTCAATTGATCCAGTTTCTTTCTAGAAACTATGTGATGTAATAAGTAAAACAACAGATTTGGATAAGTGCATTGTATTGTAAGTGAGTAAGGATTGGTGTAACTGCCAAATATTATGAATTGCTCATATATACAGTACATTAGCATGTTTCTCCAAAAATAACAATTCGGATAGATTTTTATACTACTTTATAATTAAGGTTTAAATACCCTTTCTGTTGCATTCATGCTTGCTGTTATTATCATTGTCAGGTGTCAGCGCGCACAGAAAGCAGCGCCAGGAAGCGGAACCAGGCCATGCCTCGTACCTTCAGTAAACGTCGTAGCCGTTTCTCCTCCCTCTGGGGGCTGGACACCACCTCAAAGAGGAAGACCACGGGACATCCTTCCATTAACCAGGTTTCCATAGTGACACATCCATGACTACAAGCTTTTGATTGTGCGATATATTTGGATGTAGTCGTAACGTACTAATTTTCTCTGTTTGATTGCAGGTGTTTGTTGATGGAATGGAGCCGGTGAGAAAGCCATTGGAGCGCATGTTTGAAGACTCTGCCAGCGAGAAATCTGTAAGTGCTCAGCCATCATTACTTGATAAAAGTACCAGCAAATTTCAAATGTCCCTTTATATTAAGAACCATAAAAGAATGGTGTTGTCCTTGACATTTTTATATGTGTTATTTATGTGCCCTCTTTTAAAAGTCCAGTGTGTAACATTTGAGAAGGTCTATTGGCATGAATAATATTCATAGGTATGTTTTCTAGTGTATGAACTGAAAATAAGAATCATTGTGTTTTAATTACCTTAGAATGAGCGTTTTTTATGGCTTCTCCAGAAGCCGCCATGTTGAACCGCCATGTTTCTACAGTAGCCCAGAACGGACAAATCAAACACTGGCTCTAGATAGGGTCTTCTTCGTTTTATAGCCACGGCCGTTTCTCCTACATGCTTAGAAGAGGAGAGTGGGGTAAGGGGTTGTAATCAGCAACTTTGCCGCTAGATGCCAATAAATCGTACACACTGGTCCTTTAATGTCAATTAAGATGAACTAAAAACTTAGTGTTTGCTGTTGAAAGTTAGAGGTAAGAGGCCCAGTTATATCTATTTCCATTGTGGTCCCTGCCCATTCTGCAGCCAAAGCAAGATGACAAAGGCCACAACAGATACAGTGAATATTTATGTCTATACAATAATAATCTTCCTAAGGCTAAACATTAAGTTCTCTTCCCTTTCTTAGTTTGGCATTCACTACAGAGAACCAGAGCTCATGTAGCTGTAGGCTAATTCTTTGTCATTGTTTGCCTTTCTCATAAGCCAACATGAAAATCACTGGGGCATCTGATGAACCTTTGTACTTGTATAATGGGTTACGGGATTCTTAAGACCCCGAGGCCAGCAACATCACTGGATTTTCCACCTCCTTTCACTTAACCGAGATCCTTTTGGTGCTCTGGTTCTTCATTTGGGGGGGTTGTCTTAGGGAAGCACAAAATCCCTGCACCCTTCTGCATCAATGAGCATTTCTTTGAGGTCATGTTCAAGCTCCAGCCTTAATGTTTTCAGACATCCACTTCTCTCCTAGCTGAAGAGTGAAAACTTATAAAAGCTGCAGAACCTCACCTTTCCCCAGTGTTATCAGCTGATTCTTGAGTTTATTACCTTTTTCGTCTGCTGCAGCTGTTCCCCCTCTGGCACCTTTCAACAAATGATTTGCTTCACTATATTTTGGGTCAATTACTGCTTTCTTGTTTTTCTTGTGCGCTGACCAGCCTGTGTCATAAACAGAAATAATGGCGTTATTCTTTATCTTTTTAGCATGTCAAACACTACTTAAAAATCAGTGTTGACAGATTCCCATTCCCACTTCTTTTCATTTGCTCCAGGCAACTACAACTCTATCAGCATCATAGGCTATCGACTGGAGGGATGTTTCTGTCTGCTAATCCCACAGAGACAAATTTGATCTGATATGTTCAGATCATTAGCTTTCTGATGTTTTAGCAAATTATGCAGACATTTGCTACCAAAGGACCTGGCAGTCTCACACCATCTGTGCTCTTGTGTATCTGTCATATTGACCGCAATTTACAGACAACTGCATATAATAAATAATATCTTCAGAAATCAAAATAGATTATCCAGTGAGACCCAGTAGGAGGAGAGGTTTCCAGTAGGACCTTGTCACAAAATAAATGACGAATTTATATGAACTGTAAGGAAAAATGTCCAATTACCCATGGGTTGTGCAAGGACAAGCATACCAGCTCCATATTTTATATGAATTGGTAGCAGGCAGCAGAGATGAGGGGAGGAAGGCCTCTGTGTGAACTCAGTAGGTAGAAGAAAACACTGCAGCACTAACCCACTCTGACTGTGGAAGCCCCCAGTGGCACTATGGGAGATTGATTTCCTTCCACCCACGTCCAGCTTCAGCTGCCAGGGTATGGAATGGCAGTAGAGAAATGCATAGGAAGTAACATTCTTCAATTGGTTGTAAGACTGAGCTGCAAATGCTGCATCAGTAGCAATCAGCATTTCCAGCATGATTTATTTCAAATGTTCACATCTGATGACTTGTCCCAGCTCAAATTCTCTGTTTGTTTTGGGGAATCCCACTGATGGCAATAAAAAGGAATGAGAGAGAAAAAGAGAGTTTAGTGTGCTGCCTAGGACCCCCGCCCCCCAGCAAAGGCATCCTAGATGGACCAGGAGGGGAGCCAGATGGTGCCGAGCAGGGCTGGGGAGTTCAGGGAGTTGGGGGGAGGTACTAGTTACAGGCCCCCCGGTCTGTTTTCTGTCTGAGGAAGTGTGTGTGTGTGTGTGTTTTTTTCTTTATAACTGCTTGTGCCTGTATTTTGTTTGTGAATGTGAACATGTGTGTTTGTTTGTGGATACAAAAATGTGCCTTTGCATATAATTTGCTCCCTCTGTGTCACTTTCGCTCTAAGCAACACACGTGCACACACACACAGATAGTTCCTTTAAAAAGGGACCCCCAGGTCGGATTGTTAACAGTCAACAGATTGTATGGCGTGAATGAAAGATGGGGAGAAGGGAGGTGATGGAGGGATGTACAGATAGAAGGGAAGGGGCACCAGAAGGAGAGGCAATGATTAGTGGGGGAGGGGGCAGGGAATGAAAGAATAAACGAGTTTGTGGATGCTATTACCTGAAAGGAGGAGATAAGATATCAGTGACAGACAGTGTGAGGTCGAGTAGAAAAGGCGAACGGGACAGAATCCGAGTAGAGAGTCTGACATGGCTGCCAGATTGTCAGAGGTCAGACTGATGGCTTAAAGGTTACAGACTGGTTTGGACAGAATGCACACACACCCATGAAGAACACAGATATGTAACACATACCCACACAGGGAGACTGTTGTATCAAGAGGTTCTCATCAACACAAATGAATTAGATTTTGTAATCAGATCTCCTGCTGCTTTCAGGCCACCACCAGTTTCCATCACATTAGTCTAATCAATTTAAGCAAATCTGGGGAAAAGGGAAATAATGATGCATTATGAGGATTAACACATATTTTTGGCTATTCTAAGTGTGGATAATAGGATAGGGTTGTTTTTGTTTCCTGGATCTAATTCTTCCCTTAGCAGAACCTTAACTAGAACTGAAAGGTTTTCATGAATTTATTGAATTTATTATGGGGTGCCTTCTGTTTTAGTTCAGCACAAAGGCTACTGAAAGATGCATAAACCCTCTGTGTTTGTGTGTGTGTGTGTGTGTGTGTGTGTGTGTGTGTGTGTGTGTGTGTGTGTGTGTGTGTGTGTGTGTGTGTGTGTGTGTTGTGTTTTCAGAAGGAGAGAGAGGGCTCGGTGAAAAGTATTCCTCAGCAAAACGTAGACAGTGACATTTGGGTTCCTGATTACCTAACTCCCTCCTGGGTGTGTCTGCCCAACAATCAGCCTGTCCTGGCCATCATACAACCTGGGGAGACGGCGCTGGAAGTCCTGAGCACCATCTGCAAGGTGGGCCATTACTGATAGCAGTGCAAATGTTACTTTACGGTACATTAATTTACGTTATTAATGGAGACTATTTATTAGCTACAAGTCTGCTTCTGTGAGGAAACATTGTTCTATTACACTTACAGACGCACATTCATTCTGTAGTTAAGCACACAAATAATTTATTTTAAGAGGTTTGTCATACACATGTTATTGAGGAATGTTTTAAGCACCAAGTCTCATAAAATTGCACACAGCTCTGTTGAGGGGAGTTTAGAATACCATAAGTGGTTACATAAGGATAATAAATCTGACCATTTTACAGTCTGTTGACAACTTAAGGCAGGCAAACAGGTAAAAGTCAACTTTTTAAAATTCAGTTCAGGTTAGCAGGAAAACAACATAGATAATTGAATGTGGATTATCAGAGGTTATCTTCTTCAATGTCAATCTGAATATGAATCTGAGAACACCTGAGATGTGAAACTGTCCCTGGTACTTCTATGGAGGCAGAAAAGTGAACCCTACAGATGACGTCTTTGCTTTTAGACTGACAGTATCACAGATCTTTTCTTAGTTATTTTCTTACCTAACAATATACACTGCATAATAATAGTCTCACACTGTCTTGTCAAATTTCTCTCCACTTCATCTCCTCTTCTCCCTAATTGGTCTCAGCCAGAGACACAGTAGAATAATGATGCCAAATGATACGTATACGTTCCACTTAAGAGTCTGCTGAAACACATGTGTACAGCTGATGGACGTGTGTGGGCATTTTTGTGCATGAGTGCCATAAACATGTCACAAGGAACTGGAGCGTCTAATTCACAGCCCCTGTGCGTTACATGCATGCAGATATATATGTGTATTACATACATGATTGGATACATATATGTCAGAGTCCTTTTGACAGGGGGTGCCATGAGCTATAGAGTAATATGGTAATGGTAAAGGAAATGTTGTTTTGATGTTTAAAATATTATCTGTGTGTTACATTAGAAGATAGGCATGGCTTCAAATGGAGAATAAACCCCTAGTAATTAGATTTATTATGTCTTATTTTGCAAAGAAAAATGAATACACTGGAGTTCTCTCCACTTTAATGTGTGTTTTTCTTAATTTCTCTCCTGTCTTGTTGCCTCCAGACCCATAAAATAGACCCGTCCAGCCACTACTTACGTCTGAAGGTGTGGACTGACAGCCAGATGCTCTTTTATGTGCCCAAACTTGAAGAGGATATATCTGATCTGGTGAGGAAACACACACTGAAGCACTGTGGTAATAACTTGTGATATCATGTAGTGAATAACACAATTTTGGAGTCTGGACAATCACATAATGAACCATGAAACTATAATATTTCATGACAACACCCATATCATGTAATGAAAGATATGGATAAAAGTTATTTCACTGCATATTATTTAAAGTTTTCAGGTTTTTTTTTTTTTTTTTTTTTTTTTTTGATATATTACACATTTGGATTTTGGGGTCTTCACCTTATTATGAATTAGTTTTTGTTTCATCTCAGGCAGATCCGGATGCAAGCTTGTGCATGTTTTATGACTTGGTTGCAGATTTGATTTGCAGTGCATACAAAAATTCCCAAGATGCAAAAGAAGCTTCATCACATATGCTATAAATTATGCAAAACAGTATTCCGAGTGTATTATATGCACTATGAACAGTACCCATTGTGTTTGTGTGTCCGTATTTTTACTTTTCTTATTATTCATAAACAATCACTCTCATTGAGAAAGACATCACCTTCACATTATTCAGCCACCGTAAACCCCAAAACGAATTCTCTTTGTGGCGGTGCTTTGTAGGTGATACACTGAACTCTGTCTCAAAGCAAAGTCATTGTGTAACTCGCTCTTTTTCCTCAAGAGGTCTTTTATCTTCCTGCTTTGATCAGTGACTCATTTCACCCTCTTTCATCCTTAGTCTATGATATTACATTATTATTTCTCCACAGTGAAGCACATTACACACTGCGGACTTCTGTTCCTGTCTGTTGCTTCATACACACAGCTGTGTCTATGCTCTCGCCCAATGTGAGGTCAAACCCCTGTCTGAGCACCCACTCACTTCTTAGACTTGACCTGGATTTTGACCCTCACATGCGATTGCTCTGTTAAGGAGCCTGAATAATACATGAACCTATCCATTCTTTATTAAGAGCGATAACATGACCTTGACCTTCTCGTTCCAACAACACTGCTTCCTTCCATTTTTTGCCAATTAAATACAATTTTCCTGTGTTTGCAGCTCTACAAAGAGATTGAGATTTGCCCCAAAGCTACCAAGGTGATCCAGTTCGACAAATCCGAGTCCTGCACCATCGGATATGGTATGCTTGTCTCTGACGATACCCCTTTTTGAGCGAGACTCATTTCCCATCATACTCTTAAAATTCTGTATCAAACTGATTTTGTAATAGACTTCATTGAGTCATGCTTTGTTAATCACTAAATGGGGATGACCCAGTGTAGGCGCATTTTGTCTTAAGTGCATCTAATCGATTGGTAGTTGCTGCAGCAGTGCACACTGTCAAATTGAGATATTTCAAAGTGGACAAAAAGAATTAATGACTGAATCTCTTTCTTTGTCTAAATGTCTGTAGGTTTTTCTGTGGCGGTTATAGATGAGGATGGAACACAGCAGCTCCATATTACTGAAGTGAAAGCAGAGGGACTGGCCTCAGCTAAAGGTACATTTTTTTGTGAACAAACAAAACTGAAGTGTGTTGTGTGATGTACATTCAGTGTCCTGAGAGTTGATATTCAGACACAGAAGACAAAACAAAACAGAACAAAAATCCAGGAAAAGTACCATAGTTGAATCTAAGTGCAGTAACAAGAGGGGTTATGTAAAGGGTATATGAGAGCTGAGTACATATTTCTTTCCTGAGTTGGCACTGCACACTTAACAGCCAAAAACCGGACCTGACATGATATCCCACATGATATCTTATCAGTGCAGCTTCGTGTGACTGCCTCGCATCAGCTGCTGAGCCAACATAGCCACATTTTCTTCTGTTTGAGAAGCTTAAGTGGCTTAGGACAGAGTAGAGAAGAGGTAAATAAAAATAATATATTTTAGGTAGATGTCAAAGGAAACAGAGTAAAGCTGCTCACTCATTACTCTGATGCAGTCTTTTTATTTTTCATACACATTGCCTTTTTCAGGATTTACAAGGCGATCAACTTAGAAATTTAGTAGTCCATAGAGAGCCAAGAAATACCTCCAACATCAGTATGTGCACATGATATGAATATCACAAAGTGTAAAAACATCTGGGTGCTTGCATCAATATGTCCAAAAAGCCTTGAATCACCTGTTCTTCGCACTACATTTGTCAGTCTAATGATCACTGGCTTTTATCTTAAAAGGGCATAACTTGCCAAAACCTTGATCTATGAAATAAAACTAAATAAATAAAAAGATTGCACAGGAGAGCCTTGACTTAGTGGCTTTCTTCTTCCTCCTGAGAGCAAAGAAGAAAAACAGCATTCCTTTGTCTGCATCTGACCGCTGTTTGAAAAGTCGGGTGTAGAGATCAGCCCCCATTCATGTGTCCCTATCTTTTAACGGAGCCAGAGAGACCTAATGGGTTTGAGAAACACACGGCCGCTCTGTAGATACAACACTAATGTATAGAAAATAACATGCCCACTATTGTGCCCCAGGATCAGACCAAGGTTACTCAAGTGTGAGATTGTGTCCTCCAGTGCATTTATAGCAATCTGAAAGCTACTAGCTTAGCAGGCTGCCAGCAGCCAGAGGACACAGCTGTACTGACTCTCCACCTCTATATGCTAGTATAGATAGAAAAAGCTTGTGGCTTCCAGACAACACAATGGATATTTTATTATTATAGTATTACACTATATTTTTGCTGAATCACTTAATTAATATTTCAGGCACGACATAGTAGGTCCACGTGTATGCTGGGATGAGCCTGTGCATGTGTGCATGTGTTTTACTAAGACTGAGGACAATGAATGGGGAGTGAAAGAGATCACGCTTCAGTTTCTGCAGGGTATACGCAGAAACCAGGCCAGCACTGGACAAGGAGCCCCAAAGGGTCTTTTCTCTATCTCTTCTTCTCTCTCTCTCTCTCTCTCTCTCTCTCACTGTAATTTCTGTTGCCCCTCCCCCTACATAAGTGCACACAAACACATATAAATGCAACACACAGTCATACGCACACACAGCAGTATATGGCCCAAGGGGTTATCTCTCTCTGTCCAATAAAGACTGTGCTACAGCTGACATTTCACATCCCAGACAACTAGGTCATAACTTAGGGCTAAATGTGTGCCTTGTGTGTCTATATATGTAACTGTGTGTGTGCCTGCGTGTGTGCGAAGCATTATGAAAGCCATATCACAGAATGCGTGCTGTTTCTATTACGATAGACGACATAAAATGAGGCTGAAGTAAGAAGAAAGGATAATAAGCAAACATGTGCTTATGAGTGACTGTGTGAACAGGACCAGAACCCTTTGTCTTACTTAATTCGGCAGCGAGGGCAGGTGAGACTGTCAGATGTCTTAAACAGCTGTCACAACCAATCAGGTTTATTGGGTGAGGTTATCTGCTAATTGGTTGGCTGATTGAGCGCTAATTCTCAATTAGCAGAATCAGGCACAGGTGGTCAAGGGGAGGGGACAAGGGGGAAAAAAGCCTCAAACAGGAAGCTGTGTTGCGGTGGTCCATGCAGTCCATGGTTTCTTTTTCAGATATAGTACCACGCAGAGTAGACTATATACATGATGACAGGACAGGAATAGACAGGCATTGCACCCTCCTTCTTAAACCCATCCAGTCTTGTTAGATCAGCATTTGCCTCAAGCGAACAAGCAAAGAAGAATGTATTTTTAATGTATTGGAACACATTAGAGTCCCAACATGTCTGATAAGCCAGAGAGCTGCTGTTGAGGAGTATGGCAGTAAAGTTTTGTTTGTGTAGATCATTTGTACACATTAGCAGTCTTGAGTTGATGGCCCACAGGAAAGATGCTGTGTTAGAGGGTGCTTTGCTGTTTGGTCATGGCACTTACAGTAGTGTCAGTTTCTTCTCTTGCAGTGTATTTCTCTCCAAATGAAATCACTTTAAATATATAGTTTTTCAGTATTTATGAAGCCACCTTGGTGAGCTGTTTTTAACATCTCTCACTTTGGTTTGTTGTTTCATTCTCCACAAGGTTTGAAAGCAGGGGATGAGATTCTGTTGCTGAATGGTAAACCTGCATCTGCCCTCCAAATGGATGATATGAGGGCTGCTTTTGTAAACCACGCATTGACCTTGAGTATCAGCACCCTGCCCCAGCTGGACCCTCGGGTGCTCTGCTCCCTTCCACCCCGGCGCTCTGATGGGGAGCAGGATCCAGCTACAGACATCTTCTCCCAGAGCCAAGGTAAAGCTTCCTTCCGTATTGTACATAAACAAAGTTGTGGATACACGGTTTAAGTTGTTATTATTTGTCTATGGCAGATTTTTAATTAGATGATGTGTCCAAACAGTGTCCTCTAGTGACAAGTACAGTGAGCTTATTTTACAGTTTCAAATGATAACTTAATTTTGTTAAGAGCCATCAAATCAGGTAAAAGTGAGCAGGTGGAGAGTAGAGAGTGGAGAGTCAGCTTGCGTTTGATGGCCAAGTGCAAAATGCAAATTGCAGACACTGCAATCTTTTAATAAAGGTTGAAAAAACACCATTATAATGACTTTCTGCTCTCCATATTTAAGAAAACATGTTTTTTTGGTACAGACCCAATCACAATTTCTGTAAAAATAAGCTCAATATGATATTTTTATCATATTGTGCAGCCCTATCAGGGTTATCCACACCGATGCTTACTATATGTATGGTTCAACAGCATGTTCAAAAGATGCTTTGATCAGTGTAATCTTTGAAAAAACAGAATAAAAACAAAAGGCTTTGCATCATTGCACAATGCTCCTTTGTTGTCCTTTTTTAGTTTTTATTCAGATTTCTTGTCTTGTACCATCATACATCCTCTAAACCCCCAACTTTATGTGGCGGAAAAAAAGGGAGAATGCAGATGGTGATCTTTTAAAGCATCGGGTGAATAGGGCAATTTGCTAATTATGCATGGATGCTGTCTGCTAACCAACCTGCAGGCAGCCGCCAGCGTTCCTCTGACCTGCTCTTTTTATCCGTGCAAGGGCACCATTTGTATTCCTTATAAATTGGGGTGTGCAGTGCACAGGCTGACAAGCTGGCATTGTTTATACAGGGACTCAGAAGTATGAATATTAATATGAATCTTTCAGCAGTGTGTAGCTGTCATTGTGTAGGATATGCCATACGCAAAGGGTCAGACAGAGAGTAAAAACACTTTGAACAGCCAGATGAAGGTTATCGATGATGTCATGCTTAAAAGGAGACGGGTGTACACGAGGCCTTGAACAAAACACATTAACACACATCTCATTACATTTCTCAGAGGTACAGACAGAATAATAACAAATTGGACTATACAATAATAGCATAATATATAGGGATATAACTTAGAACAAACACAAGGATGCTTTTTAAATTACATTCATGCAGGAAGGTCTTTAAAGTCACCTGTAAATAGACTCTCTCTCTTAAACAGCTTTTTAAAAGAGGAAGTGCAGAACATCAATGAAAATCAAGCAGTTTGTGTACTTTAGAAAAGGGGCTGTAACTAAGTATTAGGTGGAAGTTCCTGATACACGCAACATATATGTACACTTGCACCTCAGTGAGCTCTATCTTTTGTCTCGCGTCTGTAGAGGACATCCTGGATGAGGTGTCGGGGTTGACGGTGAATAGCCCAGATGAGAGTTTGGAGGAAGGACCTCTGCTGAGCCTTCAGAGCCCCGGAGGTCATCAGGAAGACAAAACCTACATGGGGACAGGACAGAAGGTAGGATATGGCATGCAAACACACAACTTTGATATTTATACAAACACATACATGCAACAGAACAGGGGATTAAAAGTCTTCTACAAAGGACTGACTGACACCCTGTCATCAGATGTGTTATTGCAAACAAAGACTAGCAGCTTTGGTGTGTGTGTGTGTGTGTGTGTGTGTGTGTGTGTGTGTGTGTGTGTGTGTGTGTGTGTGTGTGTGTGTGTGTGTGTGTGTGTGTGTGTGTGTGTGTGTGTGTGTGTGTGTGTGTGTGTGTGTGTGTGTGTGAGACCTGTGGATCGGTGCTGGTGTTTGAAGTGGCTAATTAGCTGCATAGTTGTGTTGCCATCTTTCAGCCTGCTGGCTTGTTTGTATTTTTAAGTTTCAGGGGCAATACGGTTAATTTCTCACTGTTTTTGATCCCAGATCTGTCAGGCAGAAAAAGGAAAACACTGATATCACTGGTCAACAATTCAACACATTCTTGCATGTATGTTGAACAAATACTGAGAGCCCATGTGTCAGTGATTATATAAAATTCCTCTGGCAGGTCTCCTGTATCAGGTTTGTTTCTGTGAGTGTATGTGTATTATGTAGCCAGCAAGGGGAAGGCGACTGTGCGAAAAGCTGGAAGAAGTTCAGAGGTTTTTTCTCATGCAATACTCGAGACCTTTACACAAAGCGTGTTTTGTAACAGAAAGATTTGACACAAGAAATGAAAGTGTGGGAGTGGTCTACATGCGCACACAGCCATTACACCATATTTCACTCACATCAGTGTCAAGTCTAACTTGTTGTTTAATTCATGCAATAAAGTTGTAATCTTACGTAAATAGCATTAGTTTTTATGTTTTACATGACTGTAGTTTGTTGTGTGTTCAATAGCTTCACACAGGTGTGTGTGTGTGTGTGTGTGTGTGTGTGTGTGTGCGTGTGTGCGTGTGTGCGTGTGTGCGTGTGTGCGTGTGCGTGTGCGTGTGCGTGTGCGTGTGTGTGTGTGTGTGTGCTGGAGCGCAGAGATCATGACAGACAGGTGAGTGAAAGAGTGAGTGAACAGCATCACTTTCTAATTAAGATTATGTCTGGTCTGATCAGGGTCGGCGCAGTGATTGCTGGGACGTGCTCTGTGCCAGCCGGTCTCCCTTGGATACGGTTGTCACCTCCATTACCATGGCAATGTCTGATAACCAGTAACCACCGGAAACGTTTTTTTTTTTTGTACCTCTCTGATAGCCCAGATACGAACAAAAGATGAGGAAAGGGTAGGGATAGCGCTGTGTTCTCTCTTGGATTTGTGTCAGTGAGCTTCAGTCTCAAGGGAGAACTAATGGGTGAGGTCAGAGCCGGCTCTGGTCTAGACTCAGTCCGGTTGGACAGTGGCGGTTCTATGACTCCAATGTGCCATTATTACTTGGAAGCAAAGTAGGAGAAGATGAGAGAAAGACCGACAGATAGGGTTGCCAGGAGCACTTCGGGACGAGAGGCCTGCTGAAGTGTCATTTGGTGCACTTGATGTGGGGGAAAACATTCAGAGATTCTAAACTTGTTAAACTTTAAGGAACTGTTCGAACCTCTGGACAGATTCTAATTAACATTTAAAGGACTTTTCTACATGCAAGAAGAAATCCATTTATATCTATTCTAACAAGTGAAACTAGAATGCAGCACGCAATCTTTATATAAGACTCTTTCTATTTGAATGGTGTGCAGTTTAATCATTTTATTGTTTAAAAGTGTATGCAAAGTCGCCGGTGCCGGATTACCTATGTGTTGTTTTATACAGTAAAGTCATTGTGGCATCTTCTTACCATTAAATGAGGGCTAATTTTTTTATGCACATGAGATGTTATACCACTAGATCCCACATGTAAAACAATGTCATCTCTTTGCAGACAATGAAGGCTTGAGAATGGAGGCTCGTAATCTTGTCTCTTGGTGGGTAGTGCCTAGCAGTGTGCTGTTCCATATGAGGCTATTCCACATAAATATAGAAGGGAAAAACCAAGCTGTGCCATCAAGGCAACAAAACAGTACATCAAAATAGTGCAACAGTATTAAACAAAGCTCCGGATATCTATGATCTTCATCTCACCTCCTGCTCCAACATTTGCTGTCTGATTTCTCTGTTTTATCCTCTATTTTTCATCTTCCTTTTCCTCTACCCTTATTTTCCTTGGCTAAGTGATTTATTGTCATATTTCATCCCCATAATTGAGTGTGACCATGTCCTGTCACAGACGAGACAGTTTTTTTTCTCAGTTTGTCCTTCCTGATCATCCTGTCTCTCCTTATCTGCCGTCCTTTTGTCTTTTGTCCTGTCCTTCCAGTTTCCTTATGACTTCCTGTCCTTCTTTACCCTCCTCCTCCTCGGCTAACCCCCTGCTGTTCATTACCATAAACAACATGAGGCTGCTGTTGGCTCTCAAACAGTTTCGCTCCCTTAACTCTCCAGTCAGCAGTGAGCACTGACCTGAGCCTGAAGCACTTGGATGCTTCCTCTGTCAACAAAGACGATCCAAACTTGCCAGAGATTCCCTGGGAACTTCCAAAACCATGTCATTTGATCTTTTTTATTTTTTTTTCATTGTTTTGTTTCCTATTTGGAAAGGCTCTGAAGTGCTGAGGATTACGTCTTACCTCATGTCACCCAGTGCCTGCGGCCACATGGTGGCAAGACTGAGGAAAATGAGGCAAAGTGGGACAATTTTAATTATCCCCACATTCTAATTACTTCATTCTCCACAGTGTTTCACATCATTTAGGGGGAGATAAATGAGTGTCTGGCTAGCCGGAGGAAACAGGGAGGTTCATTATTTTAGACAAAGCACAGAGCAACCTCCTCAATATGATAAACCAACCAGAGAATAAAACGCAGATTGCTTGCGATTACAGCTATAATAGAGATGACTGTGATTGCTACTGTTCTCCAAGGTGTAGTCAGCCTCATTGACAAGTGCTGGCTATAATTGACAAACCTCTATCAGTTTCGGCTTAGAGGCATTTGAAATGGAAAATACATTATTCAGTGTGTGAAGGGTGGGGGAGACAGTTTTCATCAAGGTTTTTATTAACTCCTGATGGTATAATTCTAGTTAAATAGCTTTGTTTATTATAGTTTCTGACTGCTGAGAAACCATAACTTCAGTACTGTATATCTATAGCCATTTAAAAAATATAAAATCTAAAAGAATCTTTTTTAAATCGCCCTTTACTTGCCTCTTCCCAATGCTCTCAAATCAGGCCTTACAGCTTTGTCCCAGTTGTTGCTGTCATTTTACAGTCTTCCACTTGAGGGAGCACTCTGCTGATTAACAAAGCCTGCATGACAAAACAAAACACTGAACATGCAACCAAGAACAGATCGGGTTCAAAATTCATTAAGTATTATTGCTATTATATACAATTTTGATTGTATCAAAGATTGTATTCAGCATTCAACCATTGTGGACGATTCATGGGGGGGTTTAATATATGATAATATAGATTACAATTTAAATTAATTTAAATGTACAACATCGTAAAAATGTACAAAACATTTTCCTATGTTTTGTTAGTAATGCAAGGTAGTGAGAACAGTTTTAAGGGAGAAAAGAAAAAGTCTTGCTCTTGATACTCACTTCACCCTCATAACTTCAGGAAGAAGCTTGCAAGTCTAAATATTCATGCATAGATTTGTGAAGACTCATGTCATAACATAAGCATCCTTTCACTTCAGATTAAATGATTAAAGTCTCTCTCTGTCATGGCGTATATCCCATCATTCCTCATAGGGATTTATGGATTTGCATGTTTCCCTGATTTCAGATGAAACTGAACTTTAAGACTCTAGCTCCCTGCCCCCATCCTCCCTCCACCCACTCCTCTCTGTATTCACTGACACTGACAAGTACATGCCTGTTCTTTCTGAGGAACAATGTCCAGGGAGGGATAAGGTATGGAGTACAACCTATCAAGATTGCTATATGTATATTTACTTAGACATATGTGTATTTACACATGTCAGAGTGCAATACATAAAGTGTGTTTAAATGTGTGTGACGTGCTTGTGTAAACCAAGTGTGTGGATGCGTGTGTAATCTCTGTTGTTCTTGGCTCTCACTGAATGTGGTTTCAGCTGATGGGTGTGAGAGCAGGTTTGTGCTTGCTTCCACGCTCCTCCCTCATTCTGTACTTGTGACTCTCTGTGCTAAAGGGCGGGTCTGGGATGTAGTACATTTTGTAAAGGGATGAAGATTCTTCTCTGAGTTTGGGAAATGCATGTATTCAACTGAAACGAGAAAAGGTACTGCCGCTGGGGCCTTCTTTATTTACTTGCTGCCCGCCTTTAATTGTTTATATTCTTTCACAAGCTGTTTGTATTTTTCTCGTGTATGAGGTAAGAGTGCCGTGTGTTGCATTGTTTGTGTGCACATATATGCTCATGTGTTCATTACTGATTTGTGATTAACAGAGAGGTCCTTTTTTTGTTAGTCTTGATGTATTGTCAAAACAATATTTGCATTTGAGAGTAAGTATCCTTCTTGAAGTTTTAACGGCAGCATTTTTTCAAAGATCTTATTCAACTAAGATTTTAATCACAAACATTTGGAATTACTGGTAATATCAGTAGTCAACAGGTATTGTTGCTTCAGGGCAAGGACAAATCTCAACCTTCCCCATCATGTTCAACAGGCATTACATTCTTCAGTCTAAAGGCATCTTCTTGTTCCCGCAAGTATTATGTAACTCCTGTTTCTCAGCAATGACAAGTGTGCACCAGGTGTGGTATTACGAACATTGACATGGGTGACATTTAAAAGTGAATTTCAGGCGATTTGTGGGAAGTGAACTGACTAGTTGAAACTCCAGTCAGACCTGAATCAAATGTCACTGGTAGAATTTACTTCAAACTGCTACACTGCTTTGACTAACAGAAGGAGATGGTTAGTACACCAGGGAATTTCTGATTACGCTGATTGATGTCCAGGTTTGTTCCTTTTTGATCCCATAATCCTTCTGAAACTGATTGTATTGTGCTGAGTTGACGCTTTCAGTGACTCATTTTGAGACATGAGAGCAAGCTCAAATCCATAACATTTACCTTTTTGTTAATAAGGCTGCTGTCCTTCTCAAGTGTGCTGACACAAGTCTCTCTGGGCTGTGATGAAAGGGGGGGAGAGAGAGAGAGAGAGAGAGAGAGAGAGAGAGAGAGAGAGAGGGAGATAGAGAGCCAGATGCCTGTTGTCTCCTGTTTGGCTCTCACCACCCACTGCTTCCTCACCACCTATTCTCTCCTCCCTCCTTTCTCCTCCCCTCTTTTCTTCCATCTCTCAGGAGGATGTGATGTTTGATCTTGTTATTTAATGTTGCATTCTGCATTGTTGCTGCTGCTGCTGCTGCTGCTGCTGCTCTCAAACACCTGGACAGAAGTGAGGGAGGCAAAAAGGACAGCGGTACAGAGAAGCAGAAGAGAGCATGTACACGGGGAGATGACAGGGGAGCATGCAGAGGCAGTCGGGGGATTGAGAAAGAAACTGATTGGATAGACGCTGTAGGATATGGTGGCATGAGAGCGTTGTTGTTTATTGCAATCTGTTCTATTCAATCTGCGTAATGACCTATTTGTTCAGCTGCGACGGTAATGATTTCGCCAGCAGTAGTCTTTAGCACAGCAGTGTGAGTGTTGAATAACAGGCATTTACTTTTACACTTTTTTACCAGTTTTGGCTGGACACGTTCAAGATCTATACATCCCGCACAGTGTGCTATACAAGTTGTGCATGTCGTAGGGTGATGAAATCAAATCCTTCTGGCAGTGAGTGGCACAGAGGAATAGAAGCTACCTGGACTGGAAAAGCAGGACAGGAAACGGACACTTGACTTCTTGATGAACTCTGTTTGACCTGCCAGCATGTCAGCCTTTAAGAGGAGCAGGAACTCCAAGCGCTCGACCGAATCCATCTATGATGTGTTGCAGCTGGTGAGTGTGTGTGTGTGTGTGTGTGTGTGTGTGTGTGTGTGTGTGTGTGTGTGTGTGTGTGTGTGTGTGTGTGTGTGTGTGTGTGTGTGTGTGTGTGTGTGTGTGTGTGTGTGTGTGATTGCTTGTATTGTGGATATGCTGCTCTAGAGGTCAGTGATTATGTGATGATACCAGCAGTGCCAATGTTAGAGGTTCAGTTACCAGCAGAGAAACCCATTCTAACAATTAATGGAAGCTTTCTCTGATCTCACTTTGTGATTACATTACATTGCTAATCTTGAATATAATCCTTTTAATCAGAAAAGTCTAATTACTGACACGTGTGCCAACATTTTCTGTTTTTAGGTTTATGCTCCTACTCATTTATCAATAAGTCGTACACTGGAAAGTTGTGCATAGTCACGCCTTCCCTTTGCTTCTTAATTAGTGGTGGTGGGAAGGAATTAACCCTCTGTTTCCATCCCCATCTCCATCTCCCGCCATCATCTGTCTCTGTCCCTGCTCCATCTGTCACTTGGCTGTCACTAATTCCTCTGGCTGTCAAGGGCAAGACCTCGCTTATTAGTGGCAAGAACATCAATGTCATTGCTCTGTTTTGTGTGTGTATAGAAATACATGGGCTAGTCCAATGTGTTTCTGTTCACACATTGATCCTTGCCTCATTTTGTTTGTTCATTAGACAACAAAATTAATTTAACATATTTGAATGTGTACTTCAAAGTCAATAATTGTGTGTCTGTTTAAATGAGACTGATTTGGGGAGTTTTTAATTGTCAGCAATGCAGACTTTGGATGTTTTAACACGACTAACCCACTGTAAGTGGTGTTTTCAATGCAGTGTGAATGATTTGGACATTAGCAAGGATTTAATCTATTTAAATGATAATTTGCATTGCGTAATTTTGGTTTATTGCATGGTTGTCGCTGTGGTTTCCTTCTAGTGACTGAAGGAGCTCATCTTGACTTGATGGGGGGGAACGTCAGCATGTGTGTCAAATTGCGTCTGTGTGTGCGTGTGTGTGTGTGTCCAGCAGTGTTGCGAAACTGGTTTGAATACCACAATGGAAAATCATGTTTGTCATTGCTGCAGCCCAGGAAGAGACAAGCCATGGAATCAGCAAAGACAAGCAATGTCCCCAGCTGACCAGCTGTCTTAAAATCAGTCAGTAGAATCACACAAGCAGGCACAGCGTGTTATCACAGATTACAATTGATAAACACTTTCACTGACCCCACATAGATGATGGTTGGTTCTGTGACATACATTTGCAAAAGCACTTCTATGCCTAACACTGACGACTGCAGGACTAAATTAGAAGCATTAATCCTGTCAACCCAAACGATGGCTGAAAATGAGATTGCTGCTGCTTTGTGTTCTCTGCAGATACAGATTTTGGCTCGCATCACCTGATGCACTCAACCGAGATCCACTGCAATGACTCACCGTGTCTTCTTTTGTGGTGGTTTCATTGCGGTTGTTTGTTTGACTAAGACATCTCACAAGAAAGGAAGTGCTTAGTAATAGCCCTGCCTTACCAAATCAAAACTTTTAATTTCTTTAAAGCTTTTATGAAAGACAGTTTCAGTATAATTAGGGTTATGACTGTAATGAGTTTTGTTAAGGCTAGAAGTAGGCGTGTAGTGTTGGTCTTAGACAGGAGTTCCATTAAATGAGACATGGAGTATGAATCCCCTGCCATTAGTGTGTGGGCTGAGTTCATTCATTTCCCCCACATTTCAAAGAGATTCTTTTTTCTAATTGTCTTTTAATCTACTAGTTATGGTTGAGTAGAGACAGTGAAAAGATTGTAAATGTACATCTCTATTTCTCTGTTTCCATCTCTCTCTCTCTCTCTCTCTCTCTCTCTCTCTATTTTCATATCCTTCTCTATTTTCATCTCTCAACAGGTCCTCACAGTCCTAGCAACAGCCTGCCTGGACTTGGCCTGCAAACCACAGATTCAGATTATTCAGAATATTATATGTTTGATATGAATCTAGAGATGGTAGAATTTTTTATCTTAGCAAGCAAATTTCTTAGGTTATATTTTTTAGACATTGGAAAGATTAACAATTGTTTTTGATATTTTAGGATTGCCGTATTAGTCTTGTTACATTTCCAATTTGCCTTAACACATCCAGCCTCTCACTTTTGATGACACTCCTATGTCACTTTCTCTCTATTTTTCTAGCTCCGGTGCCTACGCAGTTACGTTCACCTTCGCAGCCTTGGGACTGTGAAAGAAAGGGTTAGATGTGGACAGAACCTTTTGATCCTAACTATTTATGCATTAGTGTGGGTTCAGTCAAATCAATACGTAAGATAATTCATCTCCCCTTTTTCCACAAGTGTTTTAGTTTTAGGGGTAACAGCAATATCAACTCATACTAGTCTTTATAGCCAGAGATAGGCGGATGGAGAGAGCATATATATATATTTTTTTAAACATTAGGCCTACTACCAGTTTGACCTGGCAGGTCTGCTCATGCTTGGTATTTTTGATACCAGGGATGTAAGCGGGTGCTGTTATGGCAGGTCTTGCAAGAATGTCTTGTATGAATTGTTGGCTGTGCATATTTTCCAGCTTGCTGCGTGTATCTGTGTATGAACATTATGAATATTGGTGTATGTGATATCCTTGTTTTGTGTCTTACTCCTCTACACAAGCCTTTTTTTGTGAAGGAGCTTCTCTTGTATTTCCCTTCCCTCTTACAGTATCTCTCAGGACAACACATACTTTTTAAGTCGAAAATGCACTATAATAGCAGTATTTTCTGACATAAAGCAACCCTTTAAAAATCCTAAAAATAAGTAGAATGTTTAATGTTCTGTTTTATTTGTCTCTTTGTGTGCAGAGCACGGAGCAGGTCACTGCTTTCTGCCGCAGTCTCCATGACATGAATCCCCTGGAGTGTCCTATGTCATCCTCCTCATCGTCTTCTTCGTCATCCCTCTCCCCGAGCCCTGTGTCAGCTTTGCCACCCACAGCAGGCACTGCCACCCAGAGACAGCTCTCCCACGCAGACAAACTCCGCAAGGTCATCAATGAACTTGTGGAGACGGAAAAGACTTATGTCAAAGTCAGTATAGGAGTGTTTTGTTTGTTTGTGACTTAAGAACTTTTTATGCACAAATCAATAACTAAGTCAGTCATCTGTAAATTAAAGTTAAATCTGGTAGACACAATGTCATACTATTATTGTTGTCAGTTATGATTATTATGCTTATATTATATTTTCATAATTATTATAAACATTAATATCATTATCATTATTATTATCATAATCAACATGTGCGTATGTTCATATTTGTGAAAGCTGATTTCTTTCTCAGAAAAAAACCTCCGAAATGACTGTGCATTAAACAGCCTTCACATCAACAGACGCCCACGCATGTCCTTCCTTATTCTTTCATCATCTGATCACAGGCTGATCTTGTTCACGTTTCATGTTCATGTGTCTTTTTCAGGACCTGAGCTGCCTAATTGAGTGTTACTTAACACCTCTGCAGAAAGAAAGCTTCCTTACACAGGATGAGGTAATCTACCTGATCTTTATAATCCAAGAATAAAAAAAACTGTATATGAATTGTTGTAGATATATATAACAAACCTTGACAGTGCTCTTAAGGTAGTAAGTGCTCTCAAGGTAGTAGCAGTGTCAGAATGATTGTGCGTGTGTGTGTTGTAGCTGGACGTTTTGTTCGGTAACCTTGGGGAGATGGTCGAGTTCCAGGTGGAGTTTCTCCGGACGCTGGAAGATGGAATCAGACTGGTGCCGGATCTGGACAGACTGGAAAGAGTGGAGCAATTTAAGGTGAGGGAAGGTTGATCTCTTGAACTCAATGCATCATTCAGTTTTTAATACTCTAATCATTTTGTCTGACTTCAGGATTACATCCACTAGGTGCTGCTGTTCAGTACTGGTTGATACTTGGATAAGTCATGATATATGGCTTATGGTGCTATTGCAGTTTTCTAGACATGTGTTTGCCCTGACTAGTTTGGCCAGGCTCAGCAGTAAAAATGTTAAATGATTGTGAAGGCATGACATGCTTGTTCGTTTCCACAGAAAGTGCTGTTCTCCTTGGGTGGTTCATTCCTGTATTATGCTGATCGCTTTAAGATCTACAGCGCCTTCTGTGCCAGCCACACCAAAGTCCCAAAGGTCCTGGCTAAAGGTAAAACTTCATTGGCATCAAGCACACAACCACCACTTACTCATCTGATAGTTATACAGTAGTTTATTGCTCTTTACCATAAGCAGAATAGAAATATCTGCAGGGGCTGGTGTAATAAAGGAAGCATATTGTTTTAGTCACATGCCCTGCAGGTACAGTGTCTTGAATTTAAATGCAGTTGTGTGTATCAGTTTCCTTGCCCCCAGTACAAAATTAATAAATGCTCATATTTCTGCTCCTCCAGCGAAGACCGACCCAGATTTCAAGGCTTTCCTGGCTGAGAGAAACCCAAGACAGCAACATTCATCCACTCTGGAGTCTTACCTAATCAAACCCATCCAGAGGGTCCTGAAGTACCCGTTGCTGCTAAAGGAGCTCTACTCCCTCACTGACCCTGACAGCGAGGAACACTACCACCTGGATGGTAAGCCAGTGTCTTCTTTTTATTATTCACATCCACTTTTTGATGTAACACTAAACGGTAACCTCTCGTCTATGCTCCAGATCAGGGAAGTGCAAGTAATGAATATACAACAAATTATGCTAATGAGAAATGTTTGTGCCTTTCAGTTGCAATGAAGGCCATGAACAAAGTTGCGAGTCACATCAATGAAATGCAAAAGCTTCACGAGGAGTATGGTGCTGTTTTCGACCAGCTCATCAATGAACAGACTGCAGATAAAAAAGAGGTAAACACGATGATGGCGATTTTATTCAAGGTTATCCATTCAATAAATTATCCAATGACTTCAATTTATATTTTACAATCTGTTTATTTCTCTGTCTATTTATCTTAGGTGGCTGACCTCTCAATGGGGGACCTTTTGCTACATTCTACTGTGGTGTGGATAAACCCTCCAACATCTTTGGTCAAGAGCAAAAAGGACCCTGAGCTGGCTGCTTTTGGTAAGGGTTAATGTTTTAAATTTTTTGGATTACATTACCCTATTGGCTTTCTCTATATATGCATTTCTTAGATTACAATCTTATTTTCATTTCCAAAAGTTTCAGCTGTCTACAAAGTAATAAAGAACTTTTACATAATTGCAGCCAGACTAGAAGTACTCTTCATGCATTTATTAGGCTGAATGTTATATTCAGAACAGAGTCATTCAAAGATTCATTGCAGCTGATATACAGTCCACTTGGTGTATGTTTTGAGTTAAAAATTCTAATGTTTTCAAACAAAATATTTACAAAATAGATGATGAAATGCCTTTTTGCATCTTTATGCCCAGGTTTGGTCCAAACATTATATAACTTTGAAAATCCTGTCACATCTACAGGATTTCAGATTGACAGATAATCTGTAATGCTTTCATCCCCATGCTTTAAATTCTGAAACAGTGTCTGATGTTTTCTTACAGATGAATACAAATATATTCCATAATATTATACAGTAGATATACAGTAATACAAAAAAAGAGCAATTCCACTGTATGTTTGACTGTTCCGCACTAGGCAAACATTGCATATGGTATATATGAGAGTATCTTAACACCTGCAGGTGCATGGCACTTAACAGTATCCCACACAGTACTGTCATGTATAGTGTGATGCTGGGTGCTATTTCAGATGGGAAGAAATAGAATTGCTAAAAGGAAAACCCAGTCGGGCATATTACATGAGGGATCTTTGCATTATTTTTTACTTTTAACATTAAGTGCAGCATCTTATAGTAACATTAATGGGATCATGTTAAATTCTCGCACACGCAGAAGTGCCTTCTGTCTCAAAATACTTTTGGCAATAAATATTACATCTCTGACAAGGTGATAGTGAGTGAAGTGGTTGCTTTGAGCATACAATGTCGTGACTCTGGTCCATTTTCATCTTTTGTGGTGCTGTTACAGTATGCCAGTAGTTTGGGGCTATTTTCCTCAAAAGCTGTAACTAAAAGCATCCAGTGACATACTGCATGAAGCTGTCACTGTGGTAAAATTGGTAATGAAATGTCTTTTTGATATGAGATGAAAGAAAGCAGACCCTCCTAATGGTTTCCTTCATTTCCCTCTTCATCTCTCTCTTGCCCTCATTTAGTGTTCAAAACAGCAGTTGTATTTGTGTACAAAGACTGCTCCAAGCACAGGAAAAAAATCGTAAGTACCATTTTTCTCATTTTCTGTTGATTGATACAGTCAGAGACACACTGTGTTGGGGGGATGTACTGTGTGGACTGGGGCTCTGGGCTTCCTCTGAAGTGTTTGAAATTAAGGTTAATGCCTTTATGGACAATAGACTGAATTGATTATTGGCAGCTGAATAGACTGAAGAGACTTTATATGCACATTTTGCTGTTCACCTTTTACAGTACAGTGGATGGTTGAAGAGTGGTTTAACAGACACAGTCATTGCTCTCTTGTGCTCTCTGCTGTCATGTTGATGTATTGCATCATGTATTAGATACCCAACCAGTGTCTCTTTTGCAGGGTGGATCTCACCGCGCGTCCGTGAGTGATGACAAAGATCCTTTCCGTTTCCGTCACATGATCGCAACGGACTCTCTTCAAGTTCGCACCCTTGCGAGTAGGTTTATTTAAACACAGAAACATGCAGCAAATGTCATTTTCAATCTTACATCACCATTCCTTGAAGTATGATTAGGACTTTAGGATTAGTTTGCTGCTGGGGTCAGTTCTAGGTTAGTGAATGGCCAATCTCAGTTAGCTCACACCAAACTCAGTGATTATCTCAAGATTTCTGTCCCAGCCTCATTGACTAGTATAGAAAACAACTACACTGATTTAGGTAGTTGCAAACACTGTATACAAGAAAGAAAAACAATCGATTTAATGTAGGTGCCAACTCACTGATACATTTTTCTTTTTTTTTTATTCAGGGACTAAAAAGCTGCAGCATAATTATAGTAGATTCTTTTATTTATCATTAGTCTAAAATATGCATTTGACAAGAATTTCAATGTTTAGACAAAGCTCTCTGAGGCACCATGTGGAGAATTTAATTTATCCTGGCAGGGAAGCATAACCCTCAAAATTGATGCTGTCAGTCAGCCAGATGTCCCCATAATGAAAGTCTGTTCAGTGGGGATTTTTGATTGTGCCTAATTCATACATACATTATTACACATTATTCTGTGAGAATATGTGTGTTGAGTCTGCACCAACATTTTGTAATTAACCAAAGTTAAAATATGCTCACAAGGGAGATATTGGACACCATTAGTATTTTGGCAGGGCCTGCATTTGTGCTCATTTCGCACACTCCACTAGATTTGCTCATCACTTGAAAGTTTACACGAGCCCTAATCACATTGTTCTTTAGGAATAAATGTATTCAGCATTTTTATGTTGAGGTCATAGCAAAGTTCATTTGCGTGCTCCAAATCTCAGATGCTGTTTGGGATGACTCAGTCCTCTCTGACGGTGGCCTCAAAGCCTCTGGAGGCCGCTCAGTATTGCCGCTTTTCTCTCCCACAGAAAATAAATGATAACCTTTTGTAAACAAAACAGATGAATACCTATTAGTAGGTCTGCATGCAGTCTTCCTCACATCCTATTTCCCTCCTAGATGAACCTTAAATCACCCTCAGGCAATTCAGCTCAAGTGTTATCGTTTATCTGCCTAATGGCCTGCTGTTAAAGGGAAAGAAATTGATGACGGATATTAACTGAATGCTTTTTATAAATGTAGACCACATCTCTCGTCTCTCCCTCCTCTCAGACTCTGAGGGTACAGCGGTTTGTGAGATAGTTCACACAAGATCCGAATCTGAAGGAAGACCAGAGAGAACCTTCCAGTTGTGCTGCAGGTATGATTTTATTCTCAAAAATTGTATTCAAAATGTGAACTGAATGTGTTAGACACAGAAGATCCTTCTATAGTATATTATTTTTAAGTTATTGTGTTTTTGTCCAATTTGCAGTTCTTCAGACAGTAAGAAGGACTTCCTGAAAGCCGTCCACTCCATTCTTAGGGAAAAGCAGCGCCGGCAGCTTCTTAAGACAGAGTCTCTGCCACCCAACCAGCAGTATGTCCCATTTGGGGGAAAGCGTCTGTGTGCCCTCAAAGGGGCGCGGCCCGCCATGAACAGAGCAGGTGACAGCAGCTTAAAGAGTCCCTCCACTCAAAACTGTGTTTTTCTTATGTTTATGTCCCCTGAAATGTCAGACTTTGAGTTTGCTGACTTGTATTTGTACAAGGTTTGTCACTAGAGAAGTATTTTCACATCCCTCTACTGAAGGGGGAAGTGTCTGTACACTTCCCTAAAATGTAACCCAGGCAAGCTTGATTTGGGACATAACAAATTCAAAAGCCAATCGCTGTCTGACAAATGCTGCCAGCAAATAAACCCGAAACCTCCAGCACAGAGTGGACTTGTCAGTACACTGAGCAAGAGTTTGCAGTAACATAATGAAAGTTTTGACAGCGGACATAGTACACACACACCCACTGCCAGCTAACAAACAACATAAACAAATAAAAGATGCTAGCTACATTTATCATCCTGAAACTTCTCAGTCTTCTCATCTGAGTCTGCGTTTTTTTTATAGTTTTCAAAGGTGTAACTTTATTCTTTGGACCATATTAAGGTTCCTGTGAACTAGAAGCTAAAGGACCTAAATGTGTTGCCACTAACTCTACAGGCTCATGTTGTCAGTAATGTTTGTAGATGATGTTAACGAGATAAAATATGGTGTTCCTTATCTTTTTTCTATCTGTTTAGCATCAGCTCCATCGCGAACGTTTGCCCGCAGAAAGCTGGTGAGGAACCGCTTCACTATTGATACCGACCTGGTTTTCCATGGCAACAACAACAACAGCAACGATTCAGAGCCCTCCCAACATTCGTCCTACCCGCCACTGTCCCAGCATGCTCTTCTTCAAGCCCACAAACCTCAAGGAGAGGACACAGACCGTTGGGTGGAAGAGCAGTTCGACCTCGGTTGCTATGAAGACCAGGGCGAGGGCATCGACGTGGGGCAGGTGAAGGAGACGGACATTTTGAGCGACGACGACGAGTACTGCAAGTCCGTCCGAGCCGCGTCTGCAGAACCTGCCGACCTGGAGGGGAAGATGGAAGGACTCGACCTACAGGGAAGAGAGATGAGGAGCCACAACCTGAACGGACGAGCAGAGACTGGAGGTGAGATGATGGAGAGTAAAATGCAGGAGGAGGAAGTTGACCGAATAAAGCGTGGCGATAACTCAGGCTCGGTAGACTCTTTCACGTCCTGTGGTGTCTCATTGTCTCGCTGTGCAACACCGACTATAAAGCTTGCCCCCTTGAAAAAGCAGTGTGCTGTGGAAGGGGCCACAAACAAGGACCATGATGTCATTTGGGTGCGGCGGGATGACTTTGCTAATAGGTGCAACAGTGACGTCTTCTGATTGGGAGTAACTGAAGTTCGAAATGAAGACAATGCAAGAAAATGAGGGAGAGATTGCATACAAGCTTTAAATATGTAGAAATTGGAGGAGAAAATTTGTATTAAACCTCATCCATGCCTCCCTGTATCACGACACAATCCTCTTCTTCCATCATCACCTGCATCTATCCTATTCTGACAATCCTAAAGTACTGAAACACAGAGTGAGTAAAGAAAAGTAAAATGTGCTCAGCTTCATTTGTTGAGACCTAGAGGTTCTCGTCCAGAACTGCTTAAAAGTGGAACAGAAAGAATACAGGGTCCTCACTGTTTTGGACACACACCCAGGCATCATCACACACCTGTGGAGTTGTATTTGAACTTATGAACAAGATGGCACTGCATGTACACGCAAGTAAACAAGCAAGTGTGTGTATGTACACTGTAAGTGCATATAGTACACGGAAGCACAGACACAGAGACTCTAGGCAGCTACTGTACCGTGCACACATCGTACTGAAGCGACGTCCTCACTGAACTGTGACCTTGTGGCCAAAAATGTCTATTTTTCAACACAGGAATGTGGGTGTTCTATTTTTTTGACTCAGTAAATGTGTTTGTATTTTAACACTCAAGGGCTGTGTGTTACTGAACTTCTCTTCAGGGGCTTTTGGCTTAATGCCTGCTGTGTAAAAGATGGTGAGATTCAACTTAGCTTTATTGTGCTTTTTTTATTGTTTTAACTTAATATCAGCTGCACATTGGTGTATAGTCAGGAGTACAATAGTGCTGTTAACCTCTTGTATGAAAATGTTTTGAAGCTCACTTTTGTCTCCTAGCATATCCTTTTTAAAAGATAGTTTGGACAACAGATGGTCTACCTATTCTTTATTTAATTATTGCCTTTATACTGTAATTTTTAATGTTTACACCACAGTCAGCTGCCCAGTGTTACAAACCACCTTTTGTGTGTTTGGTACCAGAAACAGGCTTGAGAAAAAGCCAGCGCTTGTGCCCTACACATGAATGTCCAGTCTTTACTTGTGTTGCTCAAATAAAATGCCATTGTTATTTTGGTAACTGATGGATTTCATCAAGGTCATTGATATACTGGATCCTTTCTCGCCCCACAGGTCACATTCTCTTCATACTCCCTGTCCTTGATGGATAACATAATTCCCACAACAATCCTGTTTTACTTGAATTTTCTTTTGTTTTGAAGGGAGGTATTCAACAGAGCCATGTTAGTGACTGTATTGTGACTCCAAGGAGGAGAGCAGTCACGCAGGTGACCTGTCATCCTCTGACCGATTCAGACATCTTCTTCTGCTCTCTCAGCTCCTTTGACCTTTTGTCATGTCAAGCAGCATTGCAACCACAAAGAAGCAGGCTAAGACAGACTTAACATCCATGACTTATGACTTCAATTCCTACTGCATTTATTCCTCTGTCCACCAGGCTGTGCTGTTTCACTATATGTCATCACAACAACACACGGATTGCTGAGATCAACACAGTCATGTGCACCTTACTGGATGTATTGAACATGCACTTACTACCCAACTGTGAGGGGGGGGGGAATCTGCAAGCTACTCTGATTCAGAGTGTGAGGCGAGTAAAGGGAAATAATACACTTTGGATGTTCTTATTATTGTCTTTTTTTATTATGATGCTGGTTTCTTAGATTTTCGCTTACTGGGTGACAATACCCAGTAAGGACGTTCAGACTGTGAGGTACAATCACCTGGCCTTGGAGGCAAATCCTGTGAGAACCCTTTGACTCCTTCCTTTGTACTTTTAAAACTGTGTTCGTACATAAAACTGTGGAGTATTATCATTTTTATGTTAAAATAAATTTTCTAAATTTAATTTTGTCTGAAGTGCTTATTTTTATTTTACAAATGATGTAAAACGTGACTCTTAAGTCAAAGGGCTGTTTTCCTCTTCTGCACACTGATACAAAGCTTATTAACCAAACCTAGCATTTTCATTAACATCAGTAGCCTCCAAAAACTCTTTATTTATTGGATGATCACATTCAGTTGATCAAATCAGAACCAATGATCCCGGGGTGCACAGTATTTCATTTGGTAGTGCATGTGCTCTCCATGTAGGCTGGGTCCTTACCGGAGCGAATCCAACCTGTGGCCCTTTGCTGCATGGCATCCCTCCTCTCTTTCACCCCCCTTTCATGTCTATCTTCATTTTCCTATCAAATGGAGGCATAAAAAGCCCCAAAAATATCTAAACAAAAAAAGAATTGATCATCCCAGGTAATTTTGCAGATCTAACTGCAGTCCTGAAAAGTATTATGTTGAATCTATGGCATTGAAAAGAGTGAAAGGATCAGCAAGCAATTTTAATGGATAACTGAACACTTTCTGAGAGTAGAGGCAGTTATAACTTAAAAAGAAAAGCTTGATTTAATAAAACTGAGGAACAGCATAAAGTAAAATACATCAAATTAAAATTTCAAAGTAAATTAGACTGATATAAAGTAAAATAGGACAAATGTATTATTTTACTATAAAATTCAATTTGCCAAACCAGAATGGGCCAATACTGTTGGAAGAAAATGAACTTTAAGTTTAAGTTACCATATAATCCTTTAATTCAATATGAAGTAGTCCTATTTCTTCAGCTCTAGCAGAAATGTACATGTATGCTAGTTAACAGGCTCTACAGAGCAACAATTTCTGCTCAGTATTCATATCAGGCGAGTTTGGTATCAGGAATGTTGCCCAAGGACTCCTTCTGGAGAGGCTGGATGGTCATTTTTCTGAGTTAATTAAGTTTGTCTATAGGCTGTTTGTCAGA
This sequence comes from Dicentrarchus labrax, assembly GCF_905237075.1. Taxonomy (NCBI): domain Eukaryota; kingdom Metazoa; phylum Chordata; class Actinopteri; family Moronidae; genus Dicentrarchus; species Dicentrarchus labrax. The sequence goes on along the minus strand of NW_026136705.1, from coordinate 18,190,942 downwards.
GGTCCAGGTTGAGTTGGCAGGTTTTTTCGGATCACTTGGCTCCCTGCTTTGAGGGAGTTCACAAACATTGTGATAAACAAAATGTCAGTTCTGACTTGATGTGGATTTTGCTTTAGGAGAGCAAGACTGTGAGGTGGCTGGCACCAGGAATGTTTGCCTTTTTCCAAATGTCACAGTATCAAACCAGAGTTAACAATCTACAGAATGTTTTAAATCCAATGGTGATGTCTCATAAAGCTGTGTTTTATCCTACATCAATAAAAAACATGGAACGAATAAAGAAAATACAGTATTAAGTCAGGTCTCTATGGAGATGCTAAAAGAAAGGATGAGGGTGGATGTTAGAGCGCATCAGGTGACTCTCTTTACATCATTTAAAATATATTCCCCATATCCTATACAGACTTTATTTGAATACTCTTTTTCTAAAGAGTCCTGGGACTGGATGGGAAAGGATCCAGTGACCCAGTCAGATAAAGATTGTGCTTGTCCGCAGTGAGAGATAATCTGGCATCTGCCCTGTAACCTGAAGATTATTCTCATCAGGACCGGTGGAGGGAACCGCTGCCAATCTCATCTGCTCCCTAATCCGAACCGAATGGAGTTAAACTAGCCAGAGATAACCAGAATGAGACCACGGGTACTTTCAGTGTAAAAGCTGGTCTGTCAAGCTTGAAAAAACAGGTACCATTATTTGGGGAAATTATAATAAAAGAAACATTGATTTAATGTATTTCTAATTAGATGGCCACCTTTCTTCAAGGCGCAAATCTCTATTCTCTATTCTGGAGTAATGTCAAATAAAATCAAAATTGTGTGTATCTGTAGCTGAGCCTGTATGTGTATACTGATCACAAGCATCATTTTACATCTTTGGACAGTAAAATAGTGAACAAAAACCCTTAAAATAAAGTGTATATTTACGGTACCTTAACGACCAGGTGTGTGCTGTTATTTAAATGTTTTTTATTTTGAAAAGTCTCACCGGAAACCAATTACATTTAGGCTTGCATGACACTGATCCGTGCGCCCTCACTCCCTCCAGCTCCTGCCGCTTTGGAGGCGCACTGTGAGTAAAAGTGGACGTGCTTACTGACCGCTGGCTGTGGTTTTTACTGCCAGTCTCTGTTCAGAAGATGTGACTTGGATTAATTTTGTACAGAAAAGTTGGATCCATGTGACTGGTGGTCATCTTTTTTTCCTCTATTTGGTGCGACGGAATGATGTAGAGTGGAAAGGATCGAATTGGGAATACAACTTGGGTTGCGCGCTGGCATGGCACGTCAGGTGTGTCGCCGGTGCTCGGATAGAAGCTGTTTCTTTCTGTCATGGTGTCAATGTCCGTGGTGAGTTCTCCTGGAGCACTATGGAGGAAAGAAAGGGACTTTTTTTCTATCTTCTCTTGGCGGCGCAGCTCTGTCTGAGCTTCACACAAGTCCTCAGAATCGGTAAGCGCAACAGCTGTTTACGCACGGTGTTTTCCGGCGTTTCGCCGCGTGTCTGAGAGCCAGATGTGTGTGTATGTGAGTTGTCCCATTGTCTGTCAGAGATAGGAGAGCATCTGGGTGTAAAACTAGTAAAAAATAAATCACTGCATCTCCTTCTAAGTCTTTGTCTGTGGTAAATACAGTTTTTGTGACCTTTAAGTGTTCATGGTTTCCTCTTTTATTCCCTCATTCCATTCGGCGTCAATACGGTGATATTTCGTGCCTTTGTATCTCATGAAAGTGATTATGGGATTATTTGTTATCAAGGTTACACTGTCAGTGAAGTCAGAACAGAGGAAAGGATTACCTGCATCAAAGGACGAGATACACTTTGACAACTCCACTCCCCCGCTGGTTAATTGTGTTTAGGAGATAAACGTTGCCACCTATCAGCCTTAATAGAGTCCACAAAGCAAATGCAGAAAGCAAAGGTCGTTACAATATTCAGATATTCATTTTAAATCAAGTAGAATTAAAATGTATGGATGATCCAAATTGAATATCCCCTCTGAGCTGATAATTAAAACACCCTCCTTTATTAATCATCATCAGTTTCTTCAAAAATGCTACCAATAAAGTGAAAGTTTGTTTTATAATGAATAAGTATGACTCGAAATAATCTTTTGAACTTTCATCATACTTTGTCACCAGAGATGTTTGTTGTTAGAAGATCAGTCTCCATGCAATATCTTTGAAAGTATCTTATGAATCATTTAAATTTCAATTGGATTTCAAGATCAGATGTTTTTCCACACCAGAGACTACTGTTGGGGCATTTTCATTCAAAATATGTTTCCGAGCGGCTGATTTTCACAAACGCTGAAACCTATCCATCACTGGATGTAACATTTCAAGTGAGGGCGATGTAATCATCCTCAGTCCTGCTGTCATAGGCCTTGGAGTGGAGTTAAGAGGAGTGAGAGAACTTCACCTAGACTTGATTAGACAGGAGGTGGCTGGTGAGCGCTGTGGGCTATGTTCATTATCCAAGCGTCTCACTTTCAAGCTTCAAATCAGACCAGAGTCGAACTGTAATATGTGGATCTAATTGATTGAATAAATTGAGAATTGGTGTCACTGCCACCTGTTCCTAGCTTGGAGAGCTAGGAGGTTAACATACAGTACTGCTCCTGGGTCAGATAACATACAGCAACAGACACATAATGTTTGAAAACATAATAACTGTGCAGTAGCTTACTGTATATCAATAAACCACTTACAACACTACAATTAAGCATAATAAATTAAACTTTATATTATTATTTAAAATTCTGACATGAAAATTAAGACATTATGATCCTATAAAAAATGTGGGGTTCCAGGCTGTGAGCATACATTTATGTGAATAATGGGTGGGTGTGCCTTTTGACAGAATAGCTTACCTTCTGGAGGGTCAGAGGGCTAAAGTGTCTATGAGTGGGCTTTCTGATAAATTAAAGAGCCTCTCTATACCTTTTTTAAGACATTTAAAAGGACTATGCTTTGAATACTTATCTGTGTCTTATATGGTTTTTCCACAAAAGCAAAAGTTCAGTTAACTATTTAAGAGCTGTTATTTCTCATACACTGAAAAAAAAGAATCTGTGAGTATGCTATGAGTATTTTTTTTTTCAAAGTTTAACTGCTGTGATCTGGTGGTTTTAACATTTCAACCTCACATTTGTTAAAGTTGAATATGATCAACCTCCAGACTAGTTGTCTAGTTATCACAAAATCCTGCTGGTACAGCCTTAAACTCAGCTTTAAGGTGAGCACAGGTAAACCTTTCCCCTTCAGCAGAGGCTTGTGAAAACAGTCTCCTATTGTCAAGCTCTTAACTGTATATCTGCTTATTACTGATTTGAAATATGTTATTACTGTTGTATTAGTAGAATTTATTTGAGCATTAAATAAGCCATTAACAACAAATTGTATACATTTATAGGGCTAATACAAATATTGATTTAAAAGGAAATTTGAGTAAGATACCGGCTAATATGCATTCTTTGGCATAAAACATTAGCAAACAGTGTTGATAAAGATCACTCAAAATGCGACACAGTGTATAAGTGAGACCTTTTAACCATTCAAATACTGTTTCTGTACTCAAACACATCTTGGCATGTATTGCAATGTCTTGTCACTTACTGTATACACCAATATTGATATTATGTGCAATAAGCTGAAATGTCTTTTTGTAAAGTGGTACACATGAACAAGTATTTAAGTTCTATTATAGGCTATATATCTTGATACCATCTTGACTTATGCTCGCCTATGTGTTAGATCTTTGCAGCATGGACAGAATTTGTTCATTTTATGTGGTCCACAGTTGGACATGCAGGGGGTTTCATATCTGGAGTTTAGCTCTCGGTCAACATTAATATTCAGGGCCATTCAAAGCCAATAAGTTCAGGTTTGATGGTTCAGCTCAGACTCCCTTGAACAACACAAGTCCTGAAATGTTTAAAAGATTTACATACATAGACACTATCAGTGTCCATGGACTGCAAAGTTTGGCTCCAGGTGTCACTTTCTGTCAAATGTAGTTGCTTAAGTTAACTTAGAGCTGCAACGTACATTTATAAAAAGGCTACCTGCTTAATTTTATTCATTATTCCTTTCTCTCCAACAACTGGCCATTAGGAAAACAAATGAATCTCTCCTTAGCTAAATTGCCAGAGTTTTGGAAAGTTGGCCTCACTTCTGTTGAAGATATATACACAGATAAACCGCAGAATTGGCTGGCTCAGTATAGCGTGATCGTTTATCATGCTGGCAGACACCCAGGACTTTTGGTTTTGAGAAAGGAGAGGGAGCTGTAGTTTGTCACAGAATTGCATGGGATACATTTGTATTCATTTGTATGTATCGATCCTTTGGTCTCATGAGGCATTTCTTGTGATGTGCAGATTTCAGGATGGTGAGTGAAACAGAGTCACTTCTGTACATCCTTTTCTTTGTTTGATTTAGTAGCACCTGTGTCTGTCCCACTTGTGAGCACAAAACTAATAACTTTGGAACCTCAGAGAGACTCCACCTGAAAGGAGTGTGAAAGCTGTGTTTTTTTTTTTTTTTTTTGAGCTGATTGAAACTGTTACACACACTGCTTTCATGGTACAAATCCAGTGCCAAAAAGGTCTTGTGCAAAATTAGAAGTTGCTCACTCTAAAATGAAAAGGCTGTATGACCACCGGGCTGAAATTCTGCCCAAGAGATACGATTTTGGTCCTTACCACAATGGTTGCTTCGCCATTATTGCTTTTTTTTGCTGTCATTTTAGTGACAATACAAAAGGGTGTGATGTTCTTAAATAGTAACCTGTTGTTTCAAAATGCTACAATTGTGGCTAATTATCTCATAATTCCTGCTTGAATTCTGGACCAATAGCATCATATGTTAAAGATTGTATACGATTATTCTTCTTGTACATCGTTGTGTGCACCTTTAGAAGCTCTTGATGTAGGACATGACTTTCAGATGCTGCTCCTACTCCTTTTGGTGCCCTTGCAGTCGATTTCAGTTATTTCTGTCTCTGTTTTTCTCTTTTTCTCCTCTGACATCCCTGATTGCATTTTGTCTTGTTTGCCCATTTGTACGGCTCCCTTGATTTGTTGTCAGGAACAAAATGTTTCCCCTGTGTTTTTCCAACGAGGGTGCAGTGAAATGTCTGTCATTCAGTTGACACCTGAGACCCCCCCCTTTTCTTGCCCTCCCAGACGCATTTCCTCCCACCTGAAGCTACTTCACCTCTCCAAAGCGCAGTAGTTTCTGTCACTGCCCGCAAAAAGGAGAACTCTTGTACTTGTCCAGCTCAGTGATCTTTCAGAGATATATGAAGGATCCACATTTCTTCTATCTCAGGTACTGAGTGGCAGTTTGATGCGTAACTGCCCTCTGCTCAAATGTGGCTATAAATAAAAGATGAGCCAACTATTCTTTTTGATGATCACCATCTGGAGGTCAAACATCCAACTCCAATATGAAGAAGAAAGGATCATTTTCTTATTTTCCCCCCCTTGAACTGAAAATTAGTGAAACATGCTGGTACAATAATTAGTAATAAAACCCTGCATGCTAATGTACCTTAATGGCACTTAATCATTCCATTTTCAATCACTAATGTGTACATTTAGCCTTTCCTAAAACTGAGGCAGTCTGATAATTTTAATGATGAAAAAGCAATGTGGGACAACATCACACACTGCAACACAGCCTAGCAAAGTCCTCTCTATATTTCACCCTATGCAAATGGAAGGTTAGCACATCGTTATCTGCTAGTAAAAAATATTTTGTTTGAAAAAGCAGAAATACCATTGTTAAATAACACAAATCTTACACAAACATTAATCAAAAATGAGGCAAATAGGAAAACTTTGACTTTATGTTTCCACTCATTCTCAATTTGGCCATAATGAGCTGCCTTGTGTTTTAAGCAGACTCCGTGCAGCTTGAGTGTCCTTATATTTTATGCAGATGAAATCTACCTGCAGACCCGAGTCGCATGTTAAAAGGCATTTATGGAGTCCTGTTGGTCCTCTGAAACTTTTAACACTCATTTATGCTGTCTTGTAGGCCAGATGGATGTGTGTTCCTGAGGCAAATTATTCCTCATTATTTGGGAGCTGAATGAATGCTTTTAGTGCTCTGAGGTACATTAATTCATTTGCAAGGAAAAAACACCTTGTTTTTAAAAGAAAATGCCATTTTTATGACTGCAGCAGTCACAACCCGCATTAGAGTTCAAGATCAGATGACGCATGACTAACGTAAAACATAATTATTTATAATTAAAGTGACAGATAGATGGTGTGAGATTCTCCATGTACACACACAAACACACACATGTTCACACAAACAAAAATCTTTATCTCCCCAGGTGGGTTGTTGGAGAGATTGATCAGGTCTGCGTGACAGGTTGGCACAAAGCTCAGATTCGTTCTTCTGCTTTTTGTTTTATGTTTTCCTCCCACTACAGCAGGCAGATAAATCTCTCATACATCCGTTATACTGTAGCACATATCCACATTTTTATGGCACAGTTTTCCTCCAATTACAGCTATGTACCTGGTAATCACAGTAATTGCAGAAGAAATGACATTTTTATGTTAATGGACTAATGGTTCTTGATTATAATTACTAATTTGATGCTGTTGCATTTATAAGGATTTATTTGTGACCAGCACATCTTCTCAGTGCCTGTCTCTGTGTTTTTTTCACATGATTAAATTGGAGTGTACATTGAGTGAATGCATGAGAATATTTGCTCTTTTCCTTAAAGTTTTCCTTAAAGTTCCCATACAGTAGAAAGTAAGAGTTCCATTTTTTTATTACTATAAAGCAGGTCTAGGTGCTATATACATACTCTGAAACTATCAAAAGGCTCCATCCTCAGAGAAATGCACACAGCCTGTATTCAGTAATTGTGCCTATAAACGAGCTGTCAGGACTTCCGTAAGGTTGTGATGTCTTAACTATACAATCACTGCCCTCAGCCATGAGCCCAGGACGGCCCAGCAGGCCTGTGGTTGGCCTGGTGCATCAGTCAGAAAACAGTAAGCCAATTAGAAAAGAGGCTGGTTATTATTAATGATGCAACACACAACATTCATTCATTCATGCTAGAGCTCTAGAGAGAAGCATGAGAGAGGAGATGTAAAACTATACTGAGATGGTTTTTGGTACTTAAATTGGTTCTAATTTGGTACAAATATATCTCCCCTAGACCTTTATCACTGCCTGTTTGTAGAAATGAGAAACTGGAATGTACCTAAAATTTTATCCAGTTAGAGTTCAAACTATAAAGTACCTTACAGTGTCACATCAGGAATCAAGGTTTACAAAAACTTGTGAAGGTCCATTGAATACATTTGCAGTCTTTTTCGCTGGAAACTCGCAAACCGTTGGCGTAGGCAAATCAAAAACCAAAAGCTGGTAAGGTAAAACCAGATCTGTAATCTTATTTGTTTTTTGATAGGTCAGATATTTCCTGGTTCAAATGTTTGACTGTTTTATTCAAAGTTCTTCAAAGTATGGCTGATGCGTGTTGGCAGTGTTTTAAGTTGACAGTGTTTTCAACATTTGGGGAAATATGCTTAATTGCTTTCTTGCTGAGATTTAGAAGATTAATACCACTCTCATTTTCTCATCTAACTCTTGGCAAGAAAGTGACTAAGTATTCCCCCAATGTTAAGCTATTCATTTCATTTTTGAGACCTAAGGCTCTCTTAGTTAAACAAACAAAAGATTTTTACAGAAAAACATGTTTATGTCCCTCAAAGTAAGATATCGTTTTGGTATTGATGCCAAACATTAGGTATCATATCAGCATTAGTATAAACAATATTAGATTTTAGAGCTGTGTTGTTATGGAAGTTTTTTTTTTTTTTTTTAAATACTACCAATGTGACTAGTGGTGTATGGTTTCTTTTTTCGCAACTTGTTTTTTTTACAGTAAACAATACATCTGAACTAGAACCCGAACGAGTAAATGAATACAGTGTTATCAACTGCTGTAGTGCTTCTGAGCAAACCAAACAATTACAACAAGCTTCCAGGATTTATACTACTCTCTACTATTGTATCTGTTCTGACACATAATTTCAGAGTGAAAAAAAAGAAGAAGCTGGTGGAGTCAGTGTTATCTTTTGCTCACTATAACACATTAGCAGCAGAAAAGACAGGGGATATTTTACTAGAACTGAACAAATAGTACAACACATTGTTTATAATTAGATTCAGTCTGAGCAAACATCTGCTCAGCAAGGGACCAAAAACTTGCTTTTTAATGCTGAGGGAAACTACCCTAAAAAAACGTAACTATAAGACTGACAATTACTTGTTCAATGTTATTTCCTTTCCGTTTTTTTAGTGCCTGTATTGACTGATGTGACTTGACTTGTCTTTCTTTGAACCTTCGCGACAACCTCTTAAAGCCTTTTTATTTCCTGCCCTTTCACACTGCGGGAGCAATTACGCTGCTTCCATTTCATCTTGCCTATGAGTCCACACTTCACATCTTCTGCACCCAGATGACAGGATGTTGATGAGGAGTTTCGGGGCAATTTCCGAAGTCTGTCTGAACAGCATTGTTTCTTCAAATCCTGCTGACAGCTGGTCCATGCAGTGAGTTGTGTGTGGCCTTGGGTCTCTGCACTGTAAAAGTGAGAACACTGAAGGAGCAGCTACCCTTGAATCCGTATGACTTTGTCCCCACTTTGAGGGGAGAGCGTCATTGTGTTTTGTGTCTGTGTTTGGATTCAGGTTCGTAGTAGCTACCACTGAGGGCACTGAGGTCATGACCTTTTTGATTTTCACTTTTGCTCTCCAATGCTCCATGTATCAGAATATTTGCATACATGAAATGAGGCACAGATAGCTACAGTAATTTTGTGTCCAGTGATTATTACCAAAATGTTTCAGGGATACCTCATTTATTACTATAATCCGTTGATCAATAATGAGAAATGACCTCTTAAATAAATTACATTTACAGTATTTTATCTCTAATTTTGAAAGACATATTTTGTATTGGTAATTTAAAGACATATTAGGCTTGTGTGTTTTTTCAACAATGTTATACAACTTCCTTGAATCTGTGGAACATGTTAGTATTTTTATTTTTTGCAAAGAAATAAGAAAATTCCGGCACCTCTTTCTTCCCTTGTATTGAACACACCATTTTTAGTGGGTGTAGCACCAATAAGCAGCAATAAGAAACGTATCTGAAAATAAGTCATTTAAAAATGTGCCATATAAAATCCTCATCTATGTGTTGGCACTGACATTATTTCCTAAGTCATAATTGATGCTTTCTTTTAATGCATTAAAATGCATAGAGTTACACAATGTAACTGTAAAATGTTCTCAGGGACATGCCCCCAAACCCATAGTGGGTCTAGGAATCCTGACCTCAGTATTTCTAAAATCCTGGCTACGTCGCCGTTTAGAACAATACTTTATGCCTCAAAGGAAAATTCAGATTGTTCATCTTCAAGCACTTAACATTCATCTTCATTTGCATGCTTCTGTGGGAATTCCAAATTAATTCTCTCCTCGTAGAATATTGAAGCTGGCGGCATTGACACTACAAATATTATCTTTTATTGTGGATATGACGTATTTATGGCTTTGTTTATGACTGCGAGAGCTGATTTGCATAAAAATAACTTTCTGAATTGACCCTCATTAAGTCATGCTGCAGAGAACATTTAGTGTGATTTTGGATTGTGCAGACTGTTGGGGTGCTTTGTACAACAAATATATATAAATGCTGTAGACCTCGTCTGGCTTACTGTAGATATACAACTTTCTTTGTGTATCCTTTCCATGTCTGGCTTCTGTGAATGGGATAAAGACTATACATTATGTCTGCTTTATGTGTTCTACCTGATGTCAAATGTAATATGGTGCCACTTTCTAATAAGGCGTCCTCTACAAAGTGGTCATAATTTGAAAATATGTCTTTATTAATGATTAATAACACTTTCACAGATAAATGTTGGGGTTTTCAGCTTGTGAAAAATCATTTGACTGATTATTAAAGCTGGGACTTGATCATTAAAATCCTTTTAATGCTTTGTTAACATTTGTAACTGCAGAACTGAAGAAAATGCATCAGGGCAAGCTGTTTGGTGCAGAGTACACACTTGGGTTATTAGGCTGTATGTGTGTGCACTGTTTTGAACAACAAACACTTGTTGATTTGAATCAGAAGCCCAACAATAGAGGGACATAAATACCAAATTCCACAAATAAAAAAAATCCCTGTTACAAACATGGACATTGGAACAATTTTAAAATGTTCTTCCTTTTCTTTGTCCATTTACCTTTTAACACACATAATTTTTACTTATTTCATCATTTGATTTTACTCTATTTAAATGAACTAATTTGCTACATTTAACTTTATCAAACTTCACTTTTATGTCCCATTCTGTCATCATAAATTTTCAATTTCCAGTATTAAGATTGCAGCTACTTGTATACTAAATGCGTACATTCATACTAGGTGCTTTGGAAGCACAAAGTAAAAATCATTAGTGATAGATGAAAATGTAACAGATTGACCGTCTTGCTTTGTTAAGTTTGTGTGGTGGGTTTTAAACGGCTTTCACACTAACCAAAGGTGGCAGAATTTCTCAAACCTCACAGGAGCATCCATCAAATCACAGAGACTGCTGCACTTTACAGTGTTTTGTGCACATTGGTAGTGACAGGTTTTTTTTTAAATTTTGTCCTCCGTTTCCATTTGCAGGTGGTATTTTTGAAACCCGGGAGAGTGAGTTAGTGAGTATGGATGAGCTGGCGTTCAAGTTTGCTGTAAATAACATAAACCGCAACAAGACCCTGATGCCCAACACTACTCTCACCTACGACATTCAGAGGATCAACCTGTTTGATGGCTTTGAGGCTTCAAGAAGAGGTAGCAACTGAATGCTAAGATTAATGTGTCCTCTGTGAAAAGATGAGTGCTCTGAAATAGTTAGGATAAAAAGAAAATGAGAAATTACAGAGGCTGCAGGTTTAAAGGTTGTATTTTCTCTTATTATCCAGATTGGGACAATTTCATTCATGTCATTTTGATGTCTGTTTGCAAGCTTAATTACTAGATAGCATACAGGGAATAAATAGCATCTCTCAAAGGTCAGAAAATGCACTTCAAGTTTCAAACATGAGGTGTAGTTATGTATGTAAGTAAAAGTACCAAAGTATTATCAGTTATCAGAATATTATATTATTAATAATAATAATAATTAACAATTTATTATTCTGTTTGTATCACTAACAAATGTTTTAATGAGCATTTTAATTAGATTTAAATTTAAGGTACACTGTATACTACTGGGTCATTTCATGATATCATATAGGCATATTTTATGTCCTTATATACAGTATATACACACACATAAAGGGTCAAATAAATGTAGTAAAAAGCAGAGTATTACAATATTTCCCTGTGAAATGAAGTGGATATATAGCATGGAGTGGAAATACTCCAGTTTAAGTACAAGTATGTTAAAGTTTACTTTTAGTACCTGTACTAATATAGTAAATGTACTTGAAATCGTCAAGTCCACCACTGTATATAAATAGTTTCTTAACTTGTTTCCATATATAACGTGAATCTGGTTTGCAATAGAATTTGGTTGTGAAACAGTCTTAAATGTACCTGTTCACATGACACAAACCTGTAATCAACACCAACTTTGTGTTGCTCTAGTGTGCGACCAGCTGGCTCTCGGGGTGGTCGCTGTGTTTGGCCCTTCTCACAGCTCCTCGGTTAGTGCTGTTCAGTCCATCTGCAACGCCCTGGAGGTCCCTCACATACAGACCCGCTGGAAACACCCGTCAGTGGACAACAAAGATACCTTCTTCATCAACCTGTTTCCAGAGTACACCGCCATCGCCAGGGCCATCCTGGACGTAGTCACTTTCTTCAAATGGAGGAAGCTAACGGTGGTCTATGAAGACAGCACAGGTAGGGCCTATTGTCAGATTGCCATTGAAATTCAGAACTAATTTAACTAAACAGCGGTTTAGCAGCGAAAAGGGAGATCATTGAAAGTAAACCCATTTGATTTAGTCAGCCTTTCATGTGGGAATGAAGCGAATTTGCAGAAGCAAAGTCATATCAAACTGAGCTATAGCATATCAAACTGAGCTATAGCAGGAAGAACAGAAAAATTCAGGTCAGAAATCTAATGTCACTTAATGTGTGATACAATCTTCAAAACCAGGAAAAGACAATATCAACTTTATCACCATATTACCATAAAACAATCCCAAACAATGTTTTTTTAGAATATCTACAATAATAACTGACTATGGATTCCATTTTTTAATGATTTTATTTCCCACTGTATTATTGAATATCAACCATAACACTGCATGACATTTGAAGTGGGGAACTGAGAGGGAGAAGAGGTGAAAGGGGCTGGCTTGTGTCTTCCAGACTTTACAATATATTGATATGTCATGGTTATAATTACTCACGAAATGCAATTCCACTGTCTACCGCACTGTCACCTTCCTCGTGCTGGCCAGTGAACCCATCTGTGACAGGGCTCGAGTGGCTCATATTAAACAGCTGCCAGCATTCCTGGCCTCTGTCTTTGAGCCAAACCACAACACAGATGGCTATAAATTCAGCAGTGTCCCATATAGTCCCTGCCCACGAACCAGAGAATATGAAATGCCGCTGTTGAAATGTCATAGTTTATAGATTTTAGTAACCTTTTTTTTTCGATCAGGAATTTATTTTCCTAAAATGTCACTCAGACACACACTTGCACAATTACACACTGCTGTACACAAGAACAGGATACAGGAACGCGTACAGGTTGTACAATACAGGTGTGTGTTTGCCTGCCTGAGCAGCTGAGCCGCAGTAAATAGAGATCACTTCCCTCAGTTAAGGATAGGGGCCCACGTTCCCCTGCTGATGTGTCCTTGAGCAAGACCCCGAACATCAGGGCTGATGTTATGTATCTGACCCTTCTTGCAGCGGAGAACAAACGCTTAAAATAAATAAATCATCTAATTGGCCTTTTTTCTAAGGTCTGATGCGGATGCAGGAGTTGATCAAGGCTCCGGCAAAGTTCAACCTGAAGATCAAAATCCGGCAGCTGACCCCAGGTAACCAAGATGCCCGACCGCTTCTTAAGGAACTGAAGAAAGACAAGGAATTTTTTATTCTCTTTGACTGCTCCTATCGCATGGCTGCAGAGCTCCTTAAGCAGGTTTGTTTGTTCTACAGATTTTATGACACATTTTTGTGTCCTTTGAGAGCAACAACTCTGGTGATTCACAATGTCTTTTTATGTTGAAAGAAATCATATGAAACATATTATCTTGTTTACTAAGACCTTTATTGTGATTTGAATGTCAGCCATTAAGGGATATAATGAAGAAAAGTTGCTTCGTGCAAAAACAGCAGTTCCCTTATCATTGTCAGAATTGTAAATGGTCCATAACGTGATTACTATCACGTGAATTAGTTTCTATTTGGGCAATGCTAATGTAACTTGATGGTGACATGATGGTGAAGTACCTGGTGATTTATGAAACCAACAGACATACTGACAGATGTACAGTATTTCACTATCCTTGCGTGCACCAATTCCAACACATTATTTATATAACAAAATTTCTATTCTTAGTTCATTTGCTTCATCTATCATTAACATTTACAAAGGATACAACCTTAATTATTCTTTTTATTAAGCTACATATTGTTTTATTACAACTAAAATGTAAACGTGTATAGTGGCATATTCCGTTTGGATTGTCATTAAATAAAATATACATAAATGAATAAATATATCACATATTTGATCCACTGTGCAAATAAGAAATGTCCAGCCAGATAACATTGTTATTAAAGGTATGACGCTGTAGCTGTAGCACTGGAGAACTCATCATATTTAATATAAGCAATATAACCTGGCATTTTCTCTTATTGCTTTATTCCTTTATTTCACTTTGCAGCTTTCATCAATGGGAATGATGACCGAGTACTACCATTTCTTCTTCACGACTTTGGTAAGAAAAATTTGCAACTAAAGTTGTTTTATGGGAGACAAAGTAAAACATCTTGGCCTTGAACTGGCTTTGTAAATTTACTGGGAATGTTATAAAAAAATTAGAAATAAAATGTTTGTTGTTTTTCAGTAAAAGGCTGAGAAAGCGACACCCTGAACTGGAGCTTAAATCTCTGTCTGGTTCTTTCTCTTTCCATTGCACAACATCCCTCCTTCCCTCCTGCTCCTCATCTCCTCTGTCCACTTGCAGGATTTGTTTGCCTTGGACTTGGAGCCGTACCGCTACAGTGGGGTCAACATGACAGGCTTCAGACTGCTGAACGTTGATGACCCGTGGGTGGCCTCCACGATGGACAGGTGGGCCATGGAAAGACTGCAGGGTCCCAAACAAGAGAGTGGCCTGATGGATGGAATCATGACTGTAAGCCCTGTACTGTTTTTTTTTACATGCACTATAAACAGCTTCTCTGCTGAAAGCCACTGATTCACATTTGTATGCTGGGTGCAAGTTTGCATACAATTGTAAACTGCAAACATCTGCTAACCTGTAAATCTTTGTAGGAGCTATATTTCAAATATTAAAGCTGTAATCCTGTCTGTTCCATCAATATATATATATATGTATATACATATATATACATATATATATATATATATGTATATATATACTATATGTTTACTTCTATAATGGCAATTTATTTTGCAGTAACCAAAACAGTGTCATCTTCTTGGATTTTCATGTTCAAGATATGTTTTCTAACATGGGATGAATCTGTGATTCACCTGTTTACAACTGCTGTTTGGTTGTGTACTGCACATGGGCCTGTGAGTGTAGTGCGAGAAAAAAAACAAATCCCAACCACATCTCCCTCCCACCGCCTCCTCCGCAGACAGACGCAGCCTTGATGTACGATGCAGTGTTCATGGTCGCTGTTGCATCCCAGCGGGCCACTCAGATGACTGTCAGCTCCTTGCAGTGTCACCGCCACAAACCCTGGCGCTTCGGACCACGCTTCATGAACCTCTTCAAAGAGGTCAGTGTCAGATAAGGGCTTGAATCACAGAAAACCAAAACCCATGTTATATCACCAGCATGACTTAAGAAACTCCTGTTGCGTTTTGCTTGACCACCATGAATTTTTGATGATGTGTTTCAACATGTTTTGGTAGGGCTTCACAAGCACTAGATCCTTCATGTAATGCTGGCATTGCAAACTCACCAAAACTCAGATCATTTCATGTGATATATTACTTTATTGATCCCCTCTGACAGACTATGCTTTGCTTCTTAAAGTACACAACATGAAAATATACGGTATTTATGTACTTATAAGTTGAAAGCATGTGGCCTGGCCTGACTGTCAGACTTGGATGCCTACAGACAGAAATGAGGCCTTTGATGCATGAGTGTTTTGATCTCTTAAGTCTTAAATCCAGCCGAGGACCGTTGCCTGCCATGGAGAGGGAACATTATCATTCAATCCCCTTACTCATATTTTCCTCTTCATGCCCCCTATCCTCCTTCTCTCCTTTTTTCTTTTTCTTTGCATCTCAGTGTCTCTCTCTTTCCTCTTCAGCTTTTCGTTTTGTTTGCCACCGCCCATCCTTTGAAGCATCTGTCCTCCTGTGCTATTCATCACTAGATAAGAACCTTTTTGATTGCAAGAACCAGTAATATGTCTCACACAGCACTCAATTAAAAACCATTTCTGACAAGAGAGTGCTGAATATGAGGACACAGCTTTCAATTCAAAGGGTAAAATTAAATCCTGGGCACTTTAACCTGTGTGCTCTCTCTCTCTCCTCTAGATATTGTAGTAGACAATGTTCAGTGTGTTTCTGTGGGCAAAATTTACTGAATTCTATTATAAAGGTGTGGAGACTTGTTATGCACATAATTTTATGACAGAAAACACAGAAGAGGGCAATATCCTAGAATTTAAGATCCATCTTGTAGAAATGTTAAATTCTACAACTATAGAAAGGTGTCTCTCACATTCAACGCGTGGGCTTCTTGCTGATCATTTTAAAGTCTGTTTTGATTGATATTCCTTATTCAAGTTCAATGTGGTCACATTGACTTTATAGCAAAAAAATGATGCAGGAAGGTTTATGAATATTGAGGAATTTTCTTCCAGCTCTCCAGAATTGAGAGGGAAATAAAACAGTGTATGACTGTATAATAACCTCAGTTTTAGCATTTTAACAAATTCCTGTTGTTCAAGACTTCTTGTTCCAAAGGAGAAACCTGGCTGGCAGCAACACATACATTTCACTTCATACTCCATGAATTAGGATAAGGTTGCGGTGGCTTGGTGTAACATGGCGTTTATCATGTTTTAAGTATATGTCTCTCTCTCAGTATTTAGCAAAAGAAGAATATTGATTCATGTGTGTGTATAAGAAATTATCCATAAACATCAAAATATGCAGCATACAATAAGTGAAAAAAGCTGAATCACATGATGGAGGAAAAAGGAAAATATTAAATTAAGTCACTTTGTGGAGGATCTGCAATAATGTGCTTATCCTGGAAGTCTACAAACAGCTAGAATGTGCTATAATGTACAGATGCACAAATTAACTATCCACAGGTAAAAACAAGTATCTACCATCCACAAAGTGCATGCATGTTAACATGAATAAATACATACTACTATCACAAACCTAGACTTTCTGCAAATTGAGACTGTACGAGAGAAGAACCTGTACACATCTCCGAGTCTTCACCTGATGTGATCCAGCGAGTCTTCCAGCTGTCTATCAATACTGACTTTTTCTCGCTGCCTCGATCCCCTTGACTTCTCCTCCTGGGAGTCTGCTCCAGAGCTTCAATAAGGCTCCACACTGACGGCATTTGAGACTCTCCCTCTGCATCTCTTCTCCATAGGCACAGTGGGATGGTCTGACTGGGCACATTGTTCTTAATAAGACGGATGGCCTGAGGAGAGACTTTGATTTGGACATCATCAGCCTCAAAGAGGACGGCACTGCCAGGGTGAGCACAGAGGCCTGGAACAGCCAATTACACCACTCTCATGCTGCTTCCACACTGGCTGAATCATTCCATTAAGGCATGTGTTTGTGTGTGTGTGTGTGTGACAGAGAGAAAGGTACTGTAGAGATTTTGTTTCCTATGATCAATCCACACATTTATTATTTGGTTTAGATTTGTTCCGTCATGAATGTCAATAACGCTGCAACAACTGATTGTCTTTCTCCACACTGTTTGCGCTTCATCTTGCCCTCTTCACATTTTCAAAAAGGGTGTTGTTGAGGGCGGAAGTCGCCTCACGAAGAGGTGGATCAAGGTTTGTGCCAGTGCTATGTTTGGTCCAAGCCTTTGTTGTTTGCTCTCTCTCCTCCCCTCTTTTCTCAATCTGTATGCCACGCACCTTCCTGCTCCTTGCCTCGTCAACCTTGTTGCTCTTCACTGATTTTGTGTACAGACTTGCCATGTATTTGACATTTCAGTTCTCCCTGTGTTTGGGTCCAGGCATTGCTCACTGACACTCGTCAAAACTTTGTCAGCAATGGTAGAAAAAAATATTATATTCCTGCAAGTAACAATAACAATAACAATAACTCAATTAGAAGTAAGAAGTAAGTCCTGCTATTGCAGTTAATGTAATTGTCATTCAGTTCCCACAGCTGGTGGCTGTGAGTAATAAAAAAGAAATAAGTGAATTTATCCTACCAATACTTCACTTTTGCAGAGACTTGTCAGTTCTTGTCTTGTCAGTACTAATAATGTGCTTCACTATTAGACTGCCTTCATACTTTAATGGAAATCATACAGGCTAGAAGTATTTAATTGCAGCCAAGAGGAATCCAGTTAGCTGAGGAGACGACAGCTTAAGTCAGGCATCAAGACTTGCTGCAAGAGGACCCGATTTCCTTTGTTTGTCTTTAATTGACACATGGACCGGTGCATAAGTTAAATGCTCACTCCAATGCAACTGTTCAAGACTTGTATCTAATCAACCTTGTTTTTACCAATTCATTCTCTCTTCAAATTAAGTTATATTTAAAGAGCAAATTCATGCTTTCATTAGCTCTGTTCTTATCATTTACACCTCTTGATTTAGTGTCACCAAATATACTGTAAATACCGTAATTATACTGCAAACTAAACATTCTTTACTTTATACCTCTGCTTGTCACCTTGAGACCAATTTGGGGAGTGAAGAAACAAGAGTTGAATTAATTCATCCCCTCAAACACACAGTTTACTGTCAGAAATTGGCAAAGTTCTTCCTCTGTCTGTCTCAGTTGTCAGACAGACAGGTATGTAGGCAGGCAGCACCTGTCAAGGTGCAGAAGCAGTGATTTATACTGTAATTTTTATTCCATTCAGTGCTTTTAGCCCTCAAAAGCCTCCCCTCAAAGCAAGTCCCACAACATGGTAAGAACATCACATAAAACGCTTGACTTTATGGTCAAGAAAAATAATTATCAGTCCGTTGCAGTCGTGTTAGTTCTTGGGCAGTGGAGTGTTAAATACACTCTGAAGAAGATGATGGGGCTAAACAAAGTAAAAGTCTCCTAGGAAATAAAGTACTTTCTCTTAAAGTTGTTTACTTTCTGGAAGTAATGTTTTTTTCCCCCTCCCAGTTTTCTTGGCCTGGCTTAGGATGTCTCCTGCTCTGTGGTAACGGTTTTCCAGTCTGATTTGGTTCTCTGATGGAGATGAGCTTTAGGATTCATAGATAACATTTTACTCCCAGCGCATGAGAGAGAATTCCTGTCAGTTTTTATTGCGCACTTTGTTGTTGGAAGCCTCTCTGGTACGCATGATAAATTTGCAAGGCTATACACAGTAAATCCATGACTTAGGGGTTTAAAAGATGATGACTGAATGCTGTGCAGCCCTCCTAGGCTATATTTTAGCATTGATTTCATTGGCCTGGTCAGATTACCTTATTACTTAAACTTCAAACTGACTAATCGTGCAGCTGATATTTCATAGAGGGCAATATTTCCCCAAAAAACTGTTTTACAACATATAACTTTAGTTATGTGTAACTGCAGAGACCAAAATACCCTCCACACCTCCATAAATATTATTCTCACTCTCTTCATTTATCTTTCAGACTGAGGACAATACAATTAATTAAATCCAACCCCATTCACTGTGTTGCTCATCTGCAGTGTCCAGAGATAAGGCAGATTAATGGACTCCTACACAGAGTGGACCCTTGCGAAAGTGCCACAGTGGAGATATAGAGTGCTTTTAGCAAGGTTATAAGTGAGCACATTTTCTGCCTGTCAGACTAGGTGAACAGAATAAGATAGAATGTAATGAGGAGTGAAAAGCATGTTATCTTTTCCAATGGGTAATCCCACATAGCCTCTTTTCTGAAAAATAAATTGTGAAAAATAAGACTACCTTCTGTAGAGCTCAGTTTAATAAGAAGTACTGATGCGTTCACTACTACTCATCCTCTTATGCTGTGAACGAATGAACAGGCCCTTGTTTCTGACTAAAAATAACCAAATTCATTACTTTTTGTTCACACACTGAATTGAAAATATTAAGGAAAGCTTGCCTCCATCACTCACTTTGTTTCTTTTTTACAATGAAGCTTGATAATTTAATGCACTTAACTTTATTGCTTCACTGTCATGAGCCCCCTTGACCTTTGCTCAGCTCTTAACCAGTGAGGGGATTTGAAAGCGTCAAAATCCAGCTGCCAGACGCCTATTCTAATCTGATAACTGTCTGGATTATACCGCCTGGTCCAATGAACCGGACACTCTCATTCACAGTTTCTGTAGTACAAACACAATGTTGCCCTCTATCCCTGTCTGACCCTGCCCTTCTTCATTCATGCAGTCTCCGCCTGTGTGGTTTAAAATTCCTCACCATCATGTTCAAGTATGGCTGCAACTAGTGATTATTTTCATTATCAGTTACTCTGTGGATTAGTCTCTCAATTTATTGATTAATAATTTATATTCCACAGAAAGAATACATAATGAAAAATAATTTAGTCCAGTTTAATGTCATCAAATGTTTAGTTTATTATCACATAACCAACAAGTCAGTAAATCTTAACCACAGGAACCTAAAAATGTTTGGGAATTTAGTTTAAAAATTGACAAAAAAACAAACAATTAATTGATGATTGAAATAGTTATTGAGGAATGAATTCATGGCTTACATTCTTCAATTTATTGAAGTTATAATATCCCAAAAGTAAGTCCATTCATGAAAGAATAATAGACATCAAAAACATTATACAGTACAGTTGAAAATGTTAATTACAATTACAGTTTTTGTCTACTATTTTTGATATATGTGTATTTAAAGCATTCAAAATTGGACTTCTTTCCGTTGTCAGTAAGATTTATCTTAGATCCAAGTGTTGAAATATATATGCTAAAAGATGACCATGCCAATCCAAAACAACAATTCATCATAAAGAAATTGTAGCTTTCACATTTGTTTTGCAAAACAGCTTGTTGTTTGGGCTGCACAATATGTTCGACGCCTGAGAGTCAGATAACTCGCTGCACACAACAGGGATTCCATTGGTTTCCTCCAGAATAGCTATAAACCTTTACCTTACACACACAATCAGCAGCTCCATTTGGTGCAAACTACTTCATTTTCATATCCACTACATAAAATGAAGTTTTTTGGCACTTTGCCCAGAATCATCAGAGCACAGCTGAGCAAAAGGAAATAGTGAGGTGAAGAATTGTGAATGGAGCAGAAGGTTGAAAATGAACCAAGAGTGTCAGATCTTTTAACCTTATACTTTTTCATTTTTCTGTTCGACGAATCAGAAAATATGATTAATATGCAGTGTATCGGAGCAGTATCTAGTTTCCTTTCAAGACATATATATGTATATTTAGTGTCAGAGATAATAAAAACAATCCATCAGCTTATTTCCTTTAACAGCAGCTAGTGTCAGTGATCCTTAACAATACAACCTTATTCAAAGCTTTAACATCTATTCACCTCAATTTTGTCTTAAATAGTGACTCCAATAGCAGGTGTAAAATGTATCTTGCTGTTGTTCTGATCAAAGCAGGAAATGTGGTTCAAAAAGTCTAAAGCCCTGTTTGCCTTTCCAGATTGCTGTGTGGAACTCGTACAAGGGGATGAACCTGACGGAGTCCAACCGAGACAAGAATAACAATGTGACAGACTCTCTGGCTAACAGGACTCTTATTGTCACCACAATACTGGTGAGGAGGAAAGAGGAAGGTTAAAGAGAGGCCAGCATAGGGAGTAGAAGGGTAGTACATATGGGATGTATAGAGTGCAGATAGGGAGACAACAGAGGAAAATACAATGAGAAGGAAAAGGAAACTGTGGAAAGGAGTGGTGTTTAGAAGAGGAAAATCTGAACTGGATAGTT
Source organism: Dicentrarchus labrax (assembly GCF_905237075.1). Taxonomy (NCBI): domain Eukaryota; kingdom Metazoa; phylum Chordata; class Actinopteri; family Moronidae; genus Dicentrarchus; species Dicentrarchus labrax. The sequence continues at coordinate 18,169,561 of NW_026136705.1, read as the reverse complement.
TGAATAGTTTGGATTTATATTTTCACAGTTTTGTCTAATTATGCACGGAGATCATACACAGACAAAATATAGCATAGAATATTTAAGTATATGGTTAGTCAGAGAATATTCAGACATACTAATTAAAGAACAACTGTATTTGCCATTAAGATGTTTTGGAGGTTATCAGCTCTGAGAATTGATGAAGTGGTGAAGTAACCTCAAGATTAAAACTACAAATTCAGTTATACTTTAATTGCATAGAAAGATCTGAATCAGAATCTTAAAAACATTGACATTCAGCATTTCATTTTCTTTTGTTATACAGGAAAATCCATATGTGATGTATAAAAAGTCGGACAAGGAGCTGGCTGGGAATGATCGTTTCGAGGGTTACTGCCTGGACCTTCTGAAAGAGCTTTCCAACATCTTGGGTTTTACTTATGAAGTCAGACTAGTGGGTGATGGGAAATACGGAGCCCAGAATGACAAGGGAGAGTGGAACGGGATGGTCCGGGAACTGATTGACCACGTGAGTTAATAGAAGTCACACTACAGAGGTTCTTATAAACAGGTATAATAGCTAGCCAGGAGGTATGTTGGGTTAATGAGTGACAGTTGAGCATAACCCTAGCTTTTTGGTGTCATGAATGTGGCCACCACCCAACTATTCTTAATCATATTCAGAGCTTTTACCTAAGTAAAAGTACCAATTCAGCAATGTCAAAATACTCTTGATTGATAGAAACAAAACAAATACTGGAAGAAGCCATATGTAACTGTGAGCAGTGCCTGTTTTACCTGTCGTATTTTACTTCGTTTTCTGACTTTTTCAAGGTTGCAGACCTTGCTGTGGCTCCCTTGACCATCACCTATGTAAGAGAGAAAGTCATTGACTTCTCAAAGCCCTTCATGACCTTAGGTATCAGCATCCTGTACCGCAAACCTAATGGCACCAATCCGGGCGTGTTCTCGTTCCTTAATCCCTTGTCTCCGGACATCTGGATGTACGTGCTGCTAGCCTGCACAGGAGTGAGTTGTGTGCTCTTTGTGATTGCCAGGTAAGAGGATAGATTGATGTGTGTGATAATGAGAGGATGTATGATGGGATCAAAAAATATAAGGGTTGCTGAGGATATAGTGTAGGGTGTATAGTATATGGTTATAGAACTGTCCACAGCCAGGGTCAGCCTTGCCACAAGCTCTAATTTGGAAGTACAAAGGACAGGAAAGCTGTGAGATTGTGCCTGCACTGATCATTTTAAAACAAAGCAGTGTCATGCCTGATGTATCAAATTCACACAACAAGAATCACAAATAATTGTTATTTCTGTACTTTCTGTAAATTTCCAATTTTGTATAGTCATTCTAAAATAATAATATGCTTTTAGCTGCCTGTCAGCTGCCAGATTGGCTTCCATTGTGTTTGTGAAGTGTGAAGGAGCAATTGCAAGCTCCCTCTTGACCTTACTCTCAGGTACTGTGCCCCTGCCAGCAGGGTGCACCTAGCACCCTATAACTAAGATATATATTGGTTGTGAAAATGAAAGTGCAAATCAGTGTGAAGTGTAGATTGCACTGGAGCAGAACTGTAAGCAAAGTGAAGTGCATGACCAGTGTGCCCCCATGCATCAAGATTAGCTACAGTACATAGAAGAGGTTTTCTTCTTTAGATTTTGCATCTTTTCTTCCGATATTGGAATTTCCTTTCATCTCTTTTTCTCTCTGTTCTTTTGTTGTCTTGCAGGTTTACTCCATATGAGTGGTACAACCCACATCCATGCAACCCGTCCTCGACTCTCATACAGAACAATTTCACTTTACTCAACAGTTTCTGGTTTGGCGTTGGAGCTCTCATGCGGCAAGGTATTTAACTCACAGTTAAAGCAATTACAATCAACATTTCCCTTAACAATGGATGAAATGACTACTTGTTTGTGTAAAAGGTTGCTTTTAAAAGTTGCTCCAAAAGTCCTCCAAATCAAACAGCAAAATACTAATAATAATCTTACGCCCCTACTAGCAGGACACCATCACTTGTCTGTCCCTTCCACAATTATTACAAATCACTATTGAATCACTATTATATTTATAATATATTATATTATTATATTTAATCACTATTTTATGATGTGACAATGCTATGGTTAAGGTTTGGTTAGGTTTAGGCACAAAAAAGACTATAGGGAAATATCATGTTTTGGGATACTTTGTTTGGGTTAGGGGACTACCTTTGCTCCCATCATAATTACTACAGCTTACAGGGCTTTGTCACTTGAATGGGCACTTGCTGAAATGGGCGATTCTGTTGTTCTTCCTTGAAAGACAATCTTGGTTGCTCTAAGTGACAAACCTGAATTTAATGTTTTCTGGTCCAAAACCCTCACCGCTCTCACCAGTGTTGTGTTCGGTCGCAGCAGGCAGCTGTTTTCAGCTAAAAAGCTTTGATAAAACCCAATGTATGCTACCTGCCAAGCACCAAACAGCAGACAGAGAAAGTTACAGTTGCAACTAGCTAGTAAACATAGTGGAGCATTTAGCAGCTAAAAGAACGGATATTTTCTCTGGAGTTATAGTAGCGACCAGATAAGGGCTAAGAGGAGATTAAATATTGGATTGTCAGGTGGTCAAAGACGCGACTAAAAATCTGTTACTGCAGTTTTAAAAGGTTATTAGTAGCAAAAGCTTTACTTACTGTAGAGCTCTCTAACAAACACCCTGTGCAGCAGAAAAGACTATACTCACATTGTAGACTTTGCTTTAACCTGCTTCATTCATAACATCAAAATTCACTTCCTTTTTTTCTGAGAATGCCCTTTCCATGTAGTCTGGTTCCCATGAATTACAACCATACCCTGTTATAAGAATTATTTTGTGCTTCATGGGGACTTGGCAAAGCAGGAGATTTGGGCAGGATAGGTCTGACACGCCTGATTGGACAGCCAACAAACCTACTGACAACATCAGTCTACAACAGAATGGTGATGCTGATGAAATGTTTTGATTTCTCTGACAGCAAGATACATTTGTAAAATGTATCAGTTCTTCAGAAATGAAGCTTTCTGGCAAAGGTTCAGCCAGAAGGACAATTCTTTTGCATATAGGGCTTTAGTTAATTTCTCTTTTCATCCTGCATTCATTCCTCTCATGCATGCCTGCACATAATTTCCTTGCTGAAATTATCTTGGGCTGTCATTCATGAAACAGTATCAGCTGTTTTCATCGGCTGGTGACATCTATCCAATAGTACATTGACACACCTGCATCATTAACCTATCATCTTGCTGCTTTCTTTTTAAATATTCAAGCTATTGATAAGCTCGCCCCTCCACCTCCCCATCACTGCCCAGTCTTTGCAGATTGATCAGCTCATGATCATTATTTCATCAGCTGATGAAACCACCACCAGTGTCTGGACTCCATGGGGGGATTTATCTTGCTGATGCTCAGGGCAGACGCCTCTCAATCACAAAAATATTCCTGGAAGTTTAAGCACCAAATAGTTTATTTCAAGACTTAATTATCACATTATTGTATGTTATATTTTACAGTTGGCTTCACTTCATTCACTTGTCTCTTACGATAGATGCAAGAGTATTGATTGATAAAGAGCAAAGCAAGTGAAGCTTTCATTAAGAATGTGGAGGCCTTGACATTTTTGGTTTATTTTGATTTCTGACCTGCAAAACAGATTACTGATAAATGTTTAACATCTTGTGTCCCTCTGAACTGTGGTGAATTCCCATTTTACAGCCCATCATCTTATCATTAACATGCTCAGACAGTTTGTTTATTATGAATGTACTATAAGCTAGGTTTCTCAGTGTCATATTCTGCACCTGTGGCATGTGCACTAGTGTGGTGTGTGAAACCTAGCTGTTTGGTGGTTAACAGTGGCCTTAAGCTTTGTGTGGGATACCGTGCCTGAGAATAAGTGCAACCTTAGAAACATGGCTGTTAAATGAACCCTTCTGGATTTTATTTTACCCTAAAAGTGTCTTTAAACATTTGTCCACTCCAATCGAAAAAGGTTTAAAGATGTTTAAAGAACATGTTCCCAAACCTGGTACATTAAGTGTGGTAATTGCATTCTTCAGTTACATTCATCCTTTTCATTGCTTCTTTTCTCTGTACAGAGAAGAAAATATTAAGAATAGTGCTAATTCTGCTTTTTCATTTAAAAAAATGATTTATTATATTTTTTTTTACATGGTGTGTTCGCTTATTTTCTTTATATTCAACTTTCCTTTAGTCTGGCACATTTGGTTCTTCTAATTTGTGCTTTTTTGTTCTGTTATATTTGCTTTTTCACACTGATCATAATTTTTTGCAACTCGGGTGTTTTAGACCAAACAAGTTATGCAGAGGGAGAACATAAACATACTGTATGAAAAGGTGCCCAGTTTATCATTTAGGGCTGAAGTGAAAATCCAATTGGAACTAATAACCCCATTTGGATTCGGGGACTTGACTTTTTTCATTTTTTCTTTGTTTTAGAAGAGTATCTATATATACACACACAACCTCTTACAGTCCTGATCACCGTTATTGGCACCCATGAAGTTTAAGTACATAATGTGGAATATCTTCTGAAAAAAATGAATCAAGTGAAACATTTCTGTTCTATAGAGAACTCGTGTTTGATACAAAAGAGCAAATGATAAGCAACAATTTAAAACAATAAACAATGGGAGGAAAAAATAGAAAAACTTAAAGCTTGCTGTGTCACTGGTATTAGCACCCTTTGCTGTAAATCAGTATGGAAACACATTGTGACTCACCTGTGATAAATCACAAATGAGAATCACCTGTGATAAATTGTCTGTGCCCATGTGACATGAATTAGCCAATGAATGATGACTTCCATGTTTTAAAAAGCCATCTGTTATCCCCTGTTCCTTTGTCACAATGGTGAAGACAAAAGAAGTTGTCTGAGGACATCAGAAGTGCAATAATTAGCAAACACAAGACCTCCAAAGGGTATAAGGCCATCTCCAAAGACCTTGATATCCCTGTTTCAACAGTGCGTAATGTTATTAAGAAGTTTGCCAAGCATGGAACTGTCAAGAACCTCCCTGGACGTGGGGAGAAGAGAAAAATTGATGAGAGAAGTCTTCGAAGGTTGGTGCGAATGGTGGACAAAACACCACGTCAAACATCCAAAGACCTGAAGGCCAACCTGGAACAGTCTGGGGTCATGGTTTCAACAAGTACCATACGCCGCACACTAAACCAAACAGGGCTTCATGGGCGAAGACCGAGGAAGACACCATTGCTGAGGAAAAGACATAAAAAGTAACGACTAATCTTTGCCAAAGAGTACCTGGACAAACCACAATCTGGGAAAATGTTCTGTGGACAGATGAAACAAAAATAGAGCTTTTTGGCAATGCACACCAACAGTTTGTTTACAGACGGCGCAATGAAGCCTACAAGGAAAAGAACACCCTACCAACAGTTAAGCATGGAGGAGGATCCATAATGCTGTGGGGCTGCTTTGCTGCATCTGGTACTGGAGGCCTTGACCGTATCACAGGAATCTTGAAATCAGATAATTATCAAGAGATTTTAGAGCGAAATGTCCTACCCAGTGTAAGAAAACTTGGTTTGAGTCGAAGATCATGGGTCCTCCAGCAAGACAAAGACCCAAAGCACACATCCAAAAGCATGCAGGAATGGTTGAAAAGGAAAAAAATGACTGTTTTAAAATGGCCAGCAATGAGTCCTGATCTCAATCCGATTGAAAGTCTCTGGTATGAGCTGAAATCTGCCATTGGGGAAAAGAAACCTGCAAACGTTCGAGAGCTTGAACAATTTGCAAAGAGAGTGGGAGAAAATATCAGCTGAGAAGTGCAAGAAGCTTATAGATGGCTACAAGAACATTTGGAGGCTGTCATCACTGCCAACGGGTGTGTAACCAAATATTAAAGAGGGGTGCCATTATTGCTGCACATGCTGTTTTTTCAGTTTCTTCTTTGAGTATGTAAGTTGAAAAAACAATTTTCTTTGTTAAATTACTTTGGACCTCCAATTAAAAGATCCTGATATAAATTTGGTACATTTCTATTTATTTCTGAAGATATTGTAGAGGTTATGTAAAAAATGAAGGGGTGCCAATAATGGTGAGCAGGACTGTACCAATCCAGTTGTAGCACACTGGTTGTAACATACTGATGAGCATTTTAAGCATTTTTTGACCTTCTGTCTCCCATCACTATGCTTCCAGGCTCAGAGCTGATGCCTAAGGCTCTGTCCACTCGTATAGTTGGCGGTATCTGGTGGTTCTTTACCTTAATCATCATCTCTTCCTACACGGCCAACTTGGCTGCCTTCCTCACTGTGGAACGAATGGATGCGCCCATTGACTCAGCAGATGACCTGGCAAAGCAGACCAGGATTGAATACGGGGCAGTGAGGGATGGATCCACCATGACCTTCTTCAAGGTAGAGCTGGTGTAGGCTCCATATAAGCTTTTAACTATCAAAGCCACAGCATAAAAAGTAATAACTGAAATTACTATGCAGTGCCTTTTTTCAAAAGTTCACGTCAGTTGTAGAGCCTGTCAAATTAAGTTGCATACTTAGGTGAATTTAATTTAATTTAGGTATTGCAGCCGAGGTCAAATGAAAGCCCTCATCCAATATAATTTCCCATATTAAGTAGGCTACATAAATCCGTCATTTGAATATTTCCTTCTTTGATAAAATGTTTTTCTTTTAGTAAAACCAACAAGATGCACAGCTCTCTGTTTTGAGTCACCTTAGGCAAAAGAACAAATTAAAAAATGCTTTCTTGGTTTTTAACTGTGCCTGTACTTTACATGAGATGTGAATCCTATATGATATGAGTATGAGTCAGTGGTACAGTACCTTCACCTCCACAAAATCAGGGTCATGACGGTTCTCTCAGCTGCTTCCCCTATCATCCTGTATCTTTGCCAAACATCACATGAATAGAGAGACTTACTGAATTTACTTTGATGAAAGGCAACGTAGATTCATCGAGAGGTGAGTATGGGAAGTGGAGAAGATGCATATTAAGACTACTTGTACTTGTGATTCGGGGTGTCTGTGTTCAAATTAAACATATGTTAACTTTTTAGTTTGCATTATATAACATATCGCTGTACCGATGTCCTCAGGCAGGGCTGTCCCTTCCTTCCCCCACCACCACCCACTCTCCGTCCCGGTGGCTCAGCAGGGGTGATCCATGCAGGGCTTTATCCTTCCAGATTGCAGCCAGTGATTACAGCTGCCTGGATAGGAAGAAGCAGGCTGTGTTGATGGCTTGAACAAATTGAATCAACTGGATGAGATTAAGAACACAGCTGTCCCATTTTCTCTGACTGCGCAAGGAGAAACAGACACACATACACATATTCAGAGGCACACACTCAAAGATAGAGTATCTTGCATCCTGCTGTTAAACTAAAAGTGTTTATGATAGTGTTTAAGATATAGTTAAGTACATGTATGGTGGGTACATGTGCAGCCACAAACACCCATAGCCTACGAGTACAAATGTATAAAAGTTCTTACTGACTTTTGTCTGTTTGACTCCTTTGGTAGAAATCAAAGATCTCCACCTATGAGAAGATGTGGGCGTTTATGAGCAGCAGGAAGAACACTGCGTTGGTTAAGAACAACAGGGAAGGCATCACCCGGGTCCTGACGACAGACTATGCTATGCTAATGGAGTCCACCAGCATTGAGTACATCAGCCAAAGAAACTGCAACCTGACACAGATCGGAGGTCTCATAGACTCGAAGGGTTACGGAGTGGGAACACCTATCGGTAAGAAGAATGAGACACAATACACAGTAGGTTTACTCCTCACCACCACCACTGTTGATTAGTGGAGAGCAAAAAGCCCCAAAGAACAAAGTTACTGAAGAAAAAACACACACTCACTCACTCACTCACTCACTCACTCTTGCTATTGTACTTTTGAGAGAAAAGTTTGGAGTTGTCCTTGTTAACGTTAACACAGCAAGACTTGATTGTGCAAAGTTTTTGACATTCATTGCTTGTTTTCTGAGGAGCACATCCATGCCTAGAAGCTGCTGAGGGGCATACATTTAAATGTTTGGGCATGACAATGGGAATAATGAGGGTGGGGCCACCCCCATCCAGTTAATTTCTGTAATTACCATGAGATGTGCACTGGCTGTCAGTATCAATGACATATATACAGTATATATAAACACATAGCAAATATTACCTCTTTTATCAGCTCTAGATAAGATATGGAATCACAGATGAATATGCAGTAATTCCAAAAAGTGTAATAAGTGCAATTATGAATAAAATTATATACAAGGCAAATGTGATGTTAATCAAAAGCAAACAAATAAGCAGTGACTTTCAGCCCCTGCATGGTATGAGGGTGGCATGCCAGGAGCAGTGCCAATGAACCACCAGAGACTCAAGTTCCACTTAAGCCAGCAAGCCAACCTTCCAGATGAGCTGTTTGATTCTGGGATTGTCAGCTGCTCTCCCCCTGCTGCCCTTGAACATATATTGATGGAATGGAAGAATATCTGCAGCATAGTTCTGCAGATGCCAAAATGACCACCAGATCCTCCTTACAAAGTTAAGTTGTCACAGACCCCTCTTGTTGTGGACAGTGGTGATGCTAATCCAGTTCAGTTTGATGTTTAGCTGCATATGGTTCCGTCCAAATCTTTTGTTTGTACTCTTTTTCCTGTTTGTACAAGCTAGGCAAAGACAGAGATGTAAGGGGTGTACAATAAGGGAAACAGATCAACACCCCTGATACACCTGTTACATATTGTGTCTGAACACTTGGATGATTTTTAATTTATGACACAAAGAGGAAGTGCAGAGGGAATCTGCCTACGTGTCCATGAGCATTAAAAACACGCAAAGCATTAAAATGATGACATCCTCCACCCCAATTTTTAGCTGTAGAGGAACTGCAGGGGGTCCAGTGATGGTATCTGCAGTGTGTTTGGGCCTGTCCCTCCAATTACTTCATGACTTAGTTGTTTGATCTGGTGGCAGGGACTCTGTACTGGTTCAGATTTAGGTTAAAGACATCGTTAACAGCTGAATAAAGCTGAATGGTTGCTTCAACTTCTTGATCCTGTCCATGTCTCCTGTAGTCACCTGATCTCGGGTCTGCCTGTAGCCAGTGATGGATCTCATCCTCCCTCCCTCATGTTGTTCTGTAGTTTCCTCTTCTTCATGTAGCAGTCCTTCCCCCGAGCAGTCTTCTCCCTCCGGTGTTTCTGGATCTGCTTCAAGATTAAAGTCCTTTGAGACACAGCGCTACACTTGCTGCTTCAGCGCACAACTAGGGTTCAATGTTAACAAATGTTTTTTTCACTTGCTTGGTTGGGCAAGTAGATCAGAAATCTACGCAGCCTTTACGCAGCACTTTACTTGCCCTGGGCAAGCAGGGAATCCTTATTTTTGTGCTCTTGAGTCACGGAGGACTGAGCAAAATAGGTGACGTTTTCAAAACTAGTAGGGCGACATAATTTTTCCACCACATATGTACAACGTACTTTTGTCCGATATACTTGAAAAAGTGTCTTCAAGATAGGGCTTCCCCCTGATGTCTCTATACAAGCATGAACTTATGTTGTACAATTCAGTGATTCAAATAAACACAATATTAGCTTTTTTTCCAACCATTCCTGGCTTGCTCCCTTGTTTCTATTGGCCAAGTGGGTATTCGTCACAGCACGCAGCGCCCATGGTTCCACATAGGTTCAACTTAGGTGAACTTGGGCATGAGTGCAGTGATACCATTGTCGCATTTTGTCTGAAAGGGCCTTTAATCATATTGTAATACTAACCTAAGTTAGGCTAAGGTGGAGAGCTTCTGCAGTTGCAACGTCAGTTCGAATTCCAGATATAACTAATTCCTCTTCAAGGCAAACCAGTTCATTTTAATTGTATGTCCAAAAATCCCGAATAACAAATTTGCCTTTACAATCTCTCCAGGATATGAAACACTCTATCCTTCGACCCTCAATTCAGATAAGGAAGATTATGTTTATTTTAATTAGAAAAAAGGAAGACACCTCAGGAAGAGCGGCAAAGGAGGGATTACTCTTGCAGTATATTGATAGACATGCAATAGATGTTGTATGCATATATAAGCTTCAAAAACAGTGTACAGGCAAAATGTAAAATGTAACAGTCAGTACTGATATAGAAATATAATCATTTATAATACTAGTTAAACAAGAGTCAAAATATGTGCATATAAAGACCTAGCACATCAGTGTTTCTCAAAAAGCATTTTATAGAACAATAAACATTACAAATGCAAATTGGAGTTTTATATCTTCAAGATACACAGATCAGCCATAACATTATGAGCACTGACAGGTGAATAACACTGTTTATCTGGTTATCATGGCAGCTTTTGTCCCAAATGTTGATGTGTTAGAAGAAGGAAAAATGGGCAGCATCAGTATTTGAGCCACTTTGACAAGGGCCAAATTGTGATTACTAGACAACTGGGTCAGAGAATCTCCAAAACTGCAGCTCTTGTGGGGTGTTCCCAGTCTGCAGTGGTCAGTACTTATCAAAAGTGGTCCAAGGAAGGAAAAGCAGTAAACCGGTGACATTTGGTTAATTCTGTTGTCATAGCAAAGGCTTAAATGTCCCAGTACAAAAAGCCTTTGGTAAACAATAAACAAAGTAAAAAGGAAGGGTGCCTCAGCAGGGCTGCCATGCTATTAATGGGGTATTTAGAGATATTTATCAATGAAGAATAACAAACAAGCAATAATATGTAATTGATCTGACAGTTAATAATGTCTTTCTATTTTCCTTCTCCCTTGCCAGGTTCTCCATACAGGGATAAAGTGACCATTGCCATCCTTCAGCTGCAGGAGGAAGGGAAGCTACACATGATGAAGGAGAAGTGGTGGAGAGGCAATGGCTGTCCAGAGGAGGACAACAAGGAAGCCAATGCTCTGGGTGTGGAAAACATTGGTGGTATCTTCATCGTCCTGGCTGCCGGTCTGGTTCTCTCTGTGTTTGTGGCTATCGGAGAGTTCATCTACAAGGCCCGCAGGAACGCTGACATAGAGGAGGTGAGTGAGGGCAAGGAACTGCTGTTCTTCTGCTGAGTGATGGTGACAAATGACTGGATTAAAGGCTGCACTCTGCTCTAATGGGAAGTGGCACTGTAATGAGATCATTGTTTTAAAGTGTAGTTGAAGAAAGGATGTGATTAAATTAATTGTAGGTTGTTGAAAAACACGAGTATTGTAAGAAATTAGAATATTATGCTAATTTATTCTCCCACACATTTTCAGAGACTGAGGACAAGCAATGTTTTGTTTAGTTTTTCTTTGTTAGTTACTAATTAATATTTTCTAACTATAGAAGTGCTTGTTAGATGTTGTTTGCATGGTCAAAATTAATTCAGTCCAAATCATACTTGCATTTGCCAAATGAAAGACAGCTCAACTGTTCTCTCACTTTTATTTGTGTAACTTAATTCTTCCTCATATGCCCAAAATATGTCATGTTTGATTCATTTCATCAGTACTGCATTATGCCTGAACTTCCATGCTCTGTGTGAGATTTCAAGAACAAGAACTTCCCTTTTTACAGTTATAAAAGAGCATCAGTGCCTTTCACGTGATTAGTTTCTTTGCTTTGCCTGTTTTTGTGTCTATGTTGTTGTTCTTTGTCTTTTTTTTACATAATTTACATCTTTTGATCTCTTTTGTGTTTCCCCCTCCATCCATTTCTCTATGAATGCTTGCGTCAGGCCTTTTGTTTCTTTTACGGGGTGCAGTCCCGTCAGTTCCAGCGGCGTGGCTCCACCTCCTCCTCTGGCACCTCCTTATCTACTGATCTGGAGAGCGGCAGGCTACTGGGGGATGACACAGAGTAGCCATGGCAGCACATTTACAACACATACACACACTAGACGATAGGTTTGTAACCAGGTGTCCTTCTTTCTGCCCCCATTGAAAATACCCCAGCATACCTGCACCTGTGTCAGCCAACCCCAATTACCATTACCATTTTACCTTCAATAACTGACCCTCGTGCTCACACTACTTGTAAAAATGTTAAGTTGAATGTCATGTTTATTCCTTTTGTTCTAAGGCCAGTGTTGCATTATGACAAAGTATATACTGTACATATACTGTATAACTGGGTGTCTTTCAGATTTTACAGACTTTCTTAGAAACTAACAAGCTCAATTCATGAAGAGAATACATCTCATCTTCATGCAGACATGTCTGCTTCATAAGTGAATAAGTGACCTCTTATTTGCATATGTTTGTTATGCAGCACGTAAGGAGCACTTTACTGAAGAAAGCCAAAATACTGTGAGACTGTAATTAGGGCAAAAGCTCAGAACATCTGAAAAGTTTGCATGTTATTATATGAAATGTTGGAGTCACCTGTTTTTGTCATTTTCAGCACAATTATTACAATTTCAGGATAGATTCAGGTTTGCAAAATTTGACATTTAAGTTCATGTAAACAGTGTAGTGCTCTGCTATGCTGCCTGTCTGTTTTCACACTGAATACAAGCCCACATCTTTTGGCTCCTTTAGGGTGGTCTCAGTGGGCATTTGTGTGTACTTTAGAAGCAGACTTTGAATGCCTTTTGGGAAATCAAAAGATAGGAAAAGTTATTTGAATGTTTTCATCGTCATTAAGCTCGTTAGACTGGTTTGGTTGGCTGAAGAGTGATGGAACAACGTGTCAGGTTAAGATGTCCCTTGACACAGATCCAAAGCCAAAAGTAAAGTTGTAATTTCATGAATAACTTCTGGTGACTGCAGGACATTTTAACTGAAGTAATGATGGATGGAATCACAGAGGGATAGGGTTAGACTGACCTTGTTATCTAATCGCAAGATCAGTCTCTCTCCAAAATATAGTGGAAATATTCAGTTATAGCAAATATTAACTGCTACAAAGATGAATAATTCATAGCAATGTCATTAAGGCTATAAAATCAATGCACATTTGATAATTATGTAAACCACTAAATAAGGAAAATAAGATACCTCATGAAATAAAACCAGCATTAACAATGTTTTTGGAGGGGATGTTTCTGTGTCCAAAGTTGAAGGTCATATGCATTGTGACTGCCAGGTGCCACAAATCATTAATTGTGGGATATTCATTTCAAGTGCATACATGATTATGTTTCTATTAGGTAATGAAGTATGGTTTATGTTTTATAGTGTTGTTGCAAGTCCAAAATGTGCTCCTCTCTCAGTCTTTAAGTTCTGAGGTCAGTACAAGCTAGGTACCAAGTAACAAGTGTTACTTGTCTTCGTGGGAAACTCTGCAGGAAGCCATATTCGTTTGAGAACCCTTAGGCAAAGCCTGAGGATGAAAGAGGGGAACACCTTCTGTGGTCCTTGGATGCAAAGACCATCAGATAAAAACAGGATGACTTTGTGCTGTGAATGATGATTTACAAAATACATTTGGTGAGCACCCCCTCTGGAGGAGAGCAAAATAAAAGGCAAATAAACATGATCGAAGATTAATGAGTTCAATGCGATGTATTATTCTGCAGAATCAAATAAGCCTGAGGCGTCGCATTTCAGATGGCCCACTCTTTGATCATTTCAAATAATTACCATATTATGAATTCGTAGCTCACTGCATTAGGATGTTGCACAGCAGACATTGTCCTTCATCTCTTGTCTGTGTAATTGGATTTTACGATGAAACAACAGAGTTTAAGTCTTTTACAACTCTTTTAGATAAATGTATAATGCTTGTGTGTTTTGTCATTTCTGGTGATTGTCTGGTCAGACTCTAGAGCTGGTTTGCAGTCATTCAGCTGCAGGCAAGCTGAATCAAAAGTTATTGCCTTAGGTTTAAAGGTAAATTAGTATAGCTTTCAGTTAAAGCTTCATCCAATCGTTTCATAGTTGATCCAATTATACAGCAGCAGTAATTTTTTTATGTTAACACATTCACACAGTCTTTAAACTCATGGCCAAGTTTATAAAGGTCCTAATGACTATTTGAAATCAGCTTTATTGGTGTCCTAACTCAGGCCTTTTATTGTTTTCTCTTTGGCAGTGCGTGTCTTTTAGCGCTGTGATGGAGGAGTTGGGTATCTCCCTGCAGTGTTACAAAGGCATCCGGAGGAGGTCACGACCCCACAGCGGAGCAAGGTCAGCTTGCATCTTCTGTCAACCAAAACGCACTGCAAAGAGGGAGGGAGCGAGGCGGGACTCCAGCACGTGAGCCATGGATCTAAAAAAAACAAAACAACTGATGGAACTTAGATCAGAGACCGCTGTTTGATCCCTGATTTGTTTGTGGGCCATCGAATGATATGAAGTTGTTTCCTCATCACCCATGTCTTTATACTGTATGTATATGGGTAACACATTAAGCATTAGACTGTAGATGTAGTTTACAAAGTCCTGGCCTTGTATCAACATTGATAATGTTAAAACAGGTGATGACTACATGAATGAAAGCCCTCTCATGGTATAAACCTTTGCTGTTCCCTCATGGCTGTAGTTCACTGTTCTGAGCAGTTTGCAGAGTTGAATCTGCACACTTTATAGATACTCCAATTGTGTAAATGTATGACGTCACTGATTTTAAGTAAAAAGATTTTTGCATTTTTTAAACCGTTGTCCGATTTGCTGTTGGTGTTGTTTATGATTGGCAGCGGTGTGCGCCCATGTCTTCCCTGTGTAAGGCAGGCAGCAGGCAGCAAAGTAGCTTCAGAGCGGATTTCTGAGCCAACCCTGGCCAGTGAAAAGAGATAAGGACCTGTAAGGAAAGTCAGGAGCACACCTGCCGTTTTATACCCTTCAAGCACCAACATCACAGACATCAAACACACACTCACACATTCACACACACACACACACACACACACACACAGCCTCACAAATATTTGTGACCATAACATAGCATAGTCTATGCACCAGAGAAGGGATATGATACGGGGAGAAGCAAAGGACGAAATAAAAAGCAGTTGTTTGATTATGCATGAAATTCTCAAGAGGTCAAAGACAAAACACAATTTCCTTGTTCTCCTGGGAGTAGCAGTCTTTTCTTAAGTCATTTTTTTCTGTTTTCAGTTGTTGAATTTGAAAGCCTGAGGTGAGATCTTGTCTCCCAGTAGTGGCAGAGGATCTCAGTGGATGTGTGAAAAGTGAAAAGCTTCTCTTAAAGTATTTTTAAGTTATATAACTTACCTACCAGCCAATTTAAGGTGCATTATTATTTATGATAAGACAATTATTAGACAAACCATAATATTAACATATAACATTCCTGCAAAAGTTCCTTCATAAAACATTCCTCATAAAAAAATTTGCCTTTATTTACCAGTCAAACAAGTTTTCTTTATCACACATTTAAAGCAGGAAGATCTATTGCCTGATAGCAGTGTTTGCAGCACACTGGCCTTGACCTGCAGGTAATCAGAATGAGGGATAAATATGTTCTCAGCAGTTTCAGCACAATTACCTCTCTGTGGTATAAATACCGAAAGCATCGATTCATATTTTTATTGATATTGTTTCATATTTTCATTTTACAAGTCGTTTACATCCTCCTAGCTTTATGCTACATTAGGAGCTTCCACATATACTCAGGAGGAGTAACATGCTCTTTGTCTCTCTGCCACCTCTTGCCCAATCTCTTCATCAGCACCTAGTTTTTGCTGTGCTAAAGGAGCACATTAAGCATTAAATCGTACTACAATTCATTATCAGTAATGTCAGGCCTTTCAAAACTGACCTCCGATTCCCAGTTTTCACCAGCTAATGCAATGACATTTCAAACAGGAAAGAGCAATAAATGGATATAAATACTTTATAAATTACTCGAGTCAAAGGTTTTGTTGTGACATTTCTCTCGGTGGATGGTGTGCACTGGTTTCTGTGCATCCTAGGAGAATTGGACAAGCTTTTCTTAATCTCTTCATGTAATGAGTTTTCTCTTTTTTGCTATTCAGATTAATTCTGGGATTGGGCTCAGTTCAATGTAGTAGCGTTTGGTTGTCGCTAATCTCCTAACCCCATAATTCTTAATCAAAACCAAAGTCAGTATTTTTTTTTATCATTATCTAATCCATCATGAATGAGGCCATGGATTACAACTCTGACCTTGGCATTCTGCACGGCTGAGCAGGACTCTCCACCTTCTCACTAACCTAAAATGACCTCACCTGAACAATGTTGTGCTGTTGGCCAATGTTTCTGCCTTTATGTTGTTATTTCTTTCACCCACAGAAACTATTTGCCTCAATGGTCCTAAAACACAAAGCCCCCAAGCTTTGCAGTGGTGGAGAGGCAAAAGAGAAATGGGGAGAGATAAGGCATAGTGGCATCTGTCTGACAGCATATCAGTAAGAAGGTCAGAGATTATATACCATACTTCTATACATCTGGCATATAAAAAAAAAAAAAAAAAGCGATTTAGAGAGAAATCCAGGGAAGGCATGACGTAGAGACAGCTTAAAGAGCCTGTCTTTGACAACTTAAATATGCCCAAAAGGGCAGAATATTATAGAAAGGATAAATTGTCCACCTTGTTGTATAAAACCAGCTTAGACATTACTTGTAGAAATTTCTACCCCTCTAAGTCTCTTAAATCTCACACATAAGTCCTTCAGACCTGTCAGGTCTGGTTCATGTATCACTACACAATGCTCTCAACTGTACATACAAATACAGGAGAATCAAATCTAAACCATGACTCTAACATAAAAGAGTGGCAGACAGTTGAGTGTGTCCTATCCATCACAATGAGATGAACAGTCCCTTGGGCTGATAAGGCAGGTCTGTCAACAGCCTGTCAATGAAGACAAACGAGGAAGAGGAGGACTCTTGGAGGTGCAGAGCATCATTTATCTCTCTCTCTGTTTGTCTCTCTGTGTCTCACTTTCTTTGCTGCCATCTGAAAGTCGGGCTAGGAATAATTCAGGGAATACTTTCGTCTGCTAGTGTGCAGGTGAAGTGGCCTTACAGATATATAACTACACTAATTATTTCGGAGGGCTGCAGGGCCTAATTAATGATGTTTTTTCTCCTTATAGACTCATCCTCAAATGCTTAAGGTCAATTTAGCATAAATAATATTATGATGTTTAGGTCTATTATGAATTCTGGTCATACATTCATGTCCGCTTATAATAAGACCAGATGGAAGGCAGACTGTGATGCCCTTTACCCTAGTTTCAAGTTGTGATGAAATATACTTTGCAACTGTAATAGGAAGGAAAAACAGCCATGTAAATGTTTTATTATCTAAAAGGCATACTCGAGCTATTTAGCAGTGCATCTCCATAAAGTTGGGAGACTTGCAAGAGACAGGAAACTAATTCAATTTGTTGAAATTGAAGCAACAGACACAGAGATATGCTGATTTATATCCTGTCAAGCTCCAAAACCATGGAATCCTACACTTCCCATAATGCAACTCAACTAATGTGTTTGCATTAGACGTGATCCTGCCTATTAAAAGCCCAATTTATCAAACTCCTCATTCACAGTTTCTAACAAACTATTTTAAAAATGTCTGAATCTTAGTCTGGAAAGAAAGTAAAATGTAAAATATGTAAATTGTATCCCTTTAAAAAGCCTCTAAGTGCCACAGAATCACACTTTGTCTGAAATAGACTGTGTATTGCAAGAAACTCCCCATAAGTATAAAAAGCCACCTGCCTTAAGGTGGGCTTGCCCTGCACTTTATTCCCAAAACAGAAACAGACTTGGATGCTCTATTTTCTTCCGAGAGCTATTATAGCAGAGATGTTCATTCTGAGCAACTGCCTCATTGCACAGCTATTGCAAAGCCAAAGACCTTCCCAGCGGCATGACCGTGTCACTCAAAGCAGTGCTAGAGCTATGGGCATTTTTGTGGGCTAGAGTCATGTCATCTGAGACATTTAATTGGGCCCAGGCCACCACAGGGGGACAGCGGACGCATTCCTCCACTGCCTGTGCCCTGTTGTGTTGCTCTTCGCCGCGTGGCTGCAGTCCGTGGATAACATGTCCCATGCCCACGCAAACTGGATCTGCTGGAGTGCCTCTGACTGACACCAGTGCAGTGAACCCTTTGACTATGGTTGGAAAACTTCTGAATACAAGATAATATAGTTAGTCTCAAGAGGGAAGTGTTGGTCAACTCTTGGACAGATAGTTGTGCCATATCTGCTGAATTTGTGCAGGCTGAGAGAAGAGCTGCGCTTTTCATGAAGAGACCTCAACAGTGGTCCGACCAGGAACAGACAACAGTCACCACTGAGGACGTACACTGCTGATTTTAAACTTTATTACAAGGAATTTTCTTGCTCGGGTTCGTGCTGCTTCAGGTAACAATGACCTGTTGGTCCAGATGGGTCTTTTACAGCTACCTAGTGCATGCTGGATATTGTCCATATATGTAGAATATACTAGTCTCCATCATAATGTAGATTATATGCCTACAATATGTACACTATTAGACTATTCCACTCACTAATACTGTCAATATTTTGATACAATGCATGTTTTGATCAGTCAGTACAACACCAAAATCTGACCTTTAAATGCTTTTCCAAAAACTGAGACCTTAATAAAAATAGTGCTTATTTTCTGGTGTAGAAGGTCATTGAGGCATGTTGTATGAGACAGAGGGTTTACCAGGGTTAAAGCAGGCAAATGCCCAGATATAAAAAGCCTGTACCTTCGCTGGAGGGGGGCATACAAAATCCAGACCTCAGAGCCAGTTTGTCAAAGCTCACTAATTATTTTATTCCCACCGCAACTCTAAATGCATGATGAAACCGGTGGCTGTGTGTGTGTGATCATAAGGCTCTATACTGGTGTGGTTTAATCACATACTTTATCAATGGGTTTGCGGGCTTTTATTCCAACTGAACACTACACCTGCTGAGTTCAGTATTTAGCTTCTCTCTCTGATTAAAATGATAAATATGCACTGTTGGAATAAAGCAGAAAGAACTTACCTACATGTCTCATTAGGGCTAGTCATTAATCTGCTGATTTATTCAATTATTTTATATTGTTTGGTGCATAAAATGTCAAAGAATCGCAAAAAAATGTCCTTCAAAGTTTCCCAAAACCTAAAGTGACAACTTAAAATAGTTTGTTCTGTCCAAGCAATGGTTTAAAACCCAGAGACACACAGTCTACTAGTAGTGATTTCTTTCCCTGATTAATCCCTTTGCCGTCTATTTTCAGTTGATTGACTAATCGCTTAATTATTGCATCATCACTTGTCTTTCATGAAATCCTTTTGATTGTGCTAACAGCTCTGTTTTGTGCCTGTGGCCTCATGAAAGGATAAATGATCACCTCAACCAGAAGAGTGTCTCCTGATAAATCTGAAGTTAGAATTGCCTTCAGCCTCGACAACACATCAGGTAAACACACACGCATATACATACCATAGCCACACTACCATGCGCTCCCTTCACACTCAAATTCACACACACACACACACACACACACACACGTTCCAGTATCTCAAAATGATTGTAACAACTTATTTTGAGTTCCGCCATTGCTCTTTTAACACCTGACAAAGCTTGGAGCTCTACTCTCACTGCATTTCCAGTATGTGTGGAAAACACATGCACAACATTCTTCCCACCAAAACAGATCAGGCACCATCTACCCCCAACCACCCACCCACCCTATCACTTTAACTGTGTTCATTCTTCTGTGCTGTAGCTGAGACAGGTGCTCCCTCTATTTCTGTAGGACCACAGCACATTAAAAAAACAACCACACATGCATGTGCGCAGCTGTGCACTTGCAAAAACACACACCTATGCACCAACACAAGTAACTGCTCAACCTTTATGTAACTAACATTATTTAACTCTTTTAATCGTCAATGAAAACACACACACACACACACACACACACACACACACACACACACACACACACACACACACACACACACACACACACACATACTCAAATGTCTACCCTACCTATAGTGTCAGTCAGGATGTTTTACTGCAGTGGGGCCAGGCACTGGGACAGCAGCTGCAGCTATGCAATGGCAGAGTCAGGTTTCCCCTCTAATACTAACAGTGTCCCGCTGCCTGATTCACTGTTCAGCTTTTAGAACACTGGCCTATATTTATAAGCAGTTAACACTTCCAGTCCTACTCCATCCTTCTGCGATCTCCCTTGTCTTTCTCTTAGGGAGTGAGATGAAGGGCTGTAGTAGGAACGACACACTCAAATCCCACTCTGAGCAGAGATTCAGTGAACTCTGTGACATTCTGTCTGTCATTCATACATAGCAACATGGCCTCTTACTGAATTACTTTTTCATTTTTTAATCATATCGTTGTTCTTGTATTTCTGGCTTGCTCTTTCTCCATTTCATCCATTTGCGTGGATTCAGTTTAGTTTCACCTCGCTTCCCAATGAAAAGTTGTGGGCTTGTGGGTGGGTAGCATGATACATGCCTTGTTTTACTTTTAGTTGTATCTCTGGAGCTGTTCAGGCATAATTTGACTCTAACCTCCAAATTTGTGTTGTCGTCTCTTTGAACTCGTGTTTCTCAGTGGGGGGACTGAGACCTGTGCTTCGTCTAGGGATCATCCTCTAGGCCCCTCATGACTTCATGCCAGGCATAGTTATAACCCCACACTGTGTGTCAATCCTAAGCATGAGAACTGTATTTATTCCACATCATAATTGGCCCCATGGCTGCAGGCAGGCCCACTAATACTCCTCCTTTTAGAAGATTGCATCATCCCAGGATTCTCCACATGTGTTCCACAACTCCAGGGGGACATTACTGGCGAGGCAGAGGCTGGTGCAGACAACCTGTCTGTTTCTGTCTGTCTGTCTGTCTGTCTGGCTGCCTGTCTGAATCTCTCACTGTCCATACATCTGGCCTGTCTGTTCTTTCTGCCCACTGTGTCTGTGTGTCTGTCTGCTCACATAGTTGTCCCTCTGTATTTGTACCCTGCATGTCTTTCAGTCTGACAGCTCATTAATGCTGTACAATAAGAAGCCATGGTTCATTTATTTAAGTGTAGCACTGTGTTGCTATGTTGTGATGTCATATAAGAGACCCCTATAGTGTTATATTTGGGGCCATTATATGAGGCGGAGAAAGGCATTAAAGCAACTGCTTGTAGGACAAGTCACCTGGCTGTACATACAGCAAACAATGTTAATGAAAAAAAAATTTTTTAGAAGACATTATGCTGAATTTACATTGTCCTTCAACAGTAGCAGTTAAAAAGATAAAATATTGCTTGTTTGTCTTTCTGTTTTTTTAAAGGACATAGCTCATAAATGCAACACATTTTTAGTTGTCAATACCAAATGTAGGTGCTTCCTGCAATGCTTCCAATCTTTGTTTGAATCATTTGCTGCATACAACTGTATCACAACATTAGTCTAATCTAGATTTGACAAAATAATCTATGTCCCACAAGTTTGAAGTCTCTGCCGGCTGAATATCGCAGAGTACTTAAATGAAGGGAAATCAAGAACGTCTGGACGGAAAGAAATCAATCTGAAAACCAGCAGTGGAAAGTAGGACTTTTACTTGTAACAGAATATTTTTACAGTTACAGTTTACGACTACTTTTACTTACTTTACTTTAGAAAATCTGAATACTTGATCCACACTGCAGAAAACATACTGTATACCTTGAAAAATAGTCAGCAGTAACGCTGACCAATCTCCATCTCTATGTTGTTGTCCTGTTTTATGTTGTTATGGACCTATGTGTTAAAAAAGGTTAAATAGATGCTTTAATAAAAATAAAGCATACGCAATTTGTAGTAATGCAAAACCATGAAAATATTATGTTAAATTTTTTCTATCATTTACCAATAACGTGTTTTGATTTTACAAGCTGCATTGCACTCTGCTGATTATTCATTGTTCTTAGATCAACATTTAATCAATGACATTTTGAATATTATTATTTTTACCTGAGTTACCTTTCTGTAACTGAATAATGTGTTCTATTTGAATAGATGTAAAAGATGTGGAGGACCTCCCTCAGACTTTCCCGGAACTTGAACATCGATTACAGGTATACAGAACAGTACAAACTGTAGCATCACATTATATTGAACACACCTTACATTGTTGGCAGAGCAGCATGAGAGGAGAAAATCACAATATGGACGAGAATGTAATGACTTTCAATTTAGTGCATGCATCCTAAAAAAAATTATGTTTTGTTGTATTTCTCTCAAACAATGCAACACTAAATGCATTTCCAATTTAAAATATGTTTTCATTTTGAACATGTCTGATCTGTTAAATATTACTTTTGCTGTCATTATTGCTCTCTCCACTTACTGTATAATTAACTCACAACTGAAAGCCAGATAAGACACTCTGGAAATCCCTAACTAAGAGCTGGGCAGTTTGAGAGAAGTATAAGAAGATCAAAAATTAACCTCATTATAGAATAAATCATGATAAATTGGACACTGCAGGCTGATTATATAAGAAGTGTGTGTGTGATGGTGGAATTTTCCCCCTGAAGCTCTACTCTATTTAGGGTAGACGCTGAATGTGTTATCTGTAAAATTAGGAGAAGCTTGGGTTGGGATTATCAACCCTGTAAATCAATGTTTTCACTGTGTGCGCTCACTGCTATTAGTGTTGTCATTGAATTATCCTTCAACAAGTGCCAGCGCTAGGGTCACATAAAGTGCATGTTGGTTTAGAGTATCAAATGAGAACAGTAGTAGCAGGCCAATGAATGACACTTCATGCACTGCACTACAGGCTAATAGAGACCAGCAGGTTTTGATGTTGTTTTTTTCTTGTTTACACAAAATCATGAAATAATAATTATATATAAGACATTTCAATGTATATTACTGTAAACATTGTTTATGTCATTTTGTGATATGATTTGAACGTGCAATCTTCTGATCTAGTGTCAGACATGCTCAATTGTTGTCCTCAAGCACAGCAATGTCATGTTTCACCAGTATTGATATCTGCAGCAGATTTTGTGTTTATTCTCCCATTACTCTAGGAGATAACTTGTCATGGATCAAAGTATGTGGCAATATTGCCTCTGGGGCTCTGTGGAAATGGTCAGCGGATCATTAGGAATTAGCCCTGTAGCTGCCTTTTAGCATAAGGTGTAATTAGAAACAAAGTCAGGGAAAATCGAGGTTTGCTTGGAAAAATGTTTTAATCAATTCCATTCCATGTCAATGTCTGTAGGTGGTGCTGCTTATATAATCTGTTTTGCCTAATGGCCTGCGTCTCTCTGATGTCACATATCTCTCTCTGACCTCTTGCAGCCAGTGCCCCCCTGTGTGTCTCTGGGAGAGAGCGTTCAGGTGTACAAGGAACACTGCAGGATGGCAAGAGAGTTCCACCAGGTCAAACATGAGATTGCTGTGCTTGAGGACCGCAAGTGAGTCCCTCGAAATGCTTTTTTATGAAACAAAAACAAAATGGGAGATCTTGTAGTTGCAACGGTAGCATGTTCAAGTGTCACTGATTGGACAAAGAAGAAAATACATTCAGTCTTACTGTATATACAGATACTCTGTAGTTGTCTTGACAAGAGATGGCATGTAAGTCACAAGGAGAAGGCATTTAAAAAAATATCCGCTTACTTGTACACTATTAATTAATATTGATTTAAAGAGAACCAGTGGTGGAAGAAGTACCATAGTGTAAAAATACTTAAGTAACACTCAAGTATAACAAGTTAAAGTTCTGCATTCAAAATGAATAGTGCACAGGTATAATAATCAAAATATACTTAAAAGTATCAAAAGCATTCATTAAGCAGAATGGCCCATTTCAGAATCATATATATTATATTGCTAGATTATAACTATTGATTCATGTGCTCATCACTTTAATGATGCAGCTAGTGAAGGTGGAGCTAATTTTAGCCACTACTACTACCACTACTACTACTACTACTACTACTGTACTATTTAATCTATAATTATACACATAATTCATGTGTTACTTTAAATATATTTGTATTAATAATCTTAATCTTCAAAGTAACTTGTAAGAGCTGACAGATAAATGTAGTGGAGTAAAAAGTAAAATATTTCCCTCTGAAATGTGTGAGTAGAAGCAGCATGAAATAGAAATACTCAAGTAAAGTACAAGTACCTCAAAAATGTAAAAGCACAGTACTTTTACCTTCTACCTCTTGAGGAGAACAAATGCTGTTGTAAGACTGCAGGGCATTTTGAATCAAAATGTCCACCAGATGGCGCATGGTTATTACCTCCATACAGCCTTTATCACATGATTTACTGAGACACTGTTTCCTTAAAATAACATTTGGACAGGTAATGTATGACTTTGATTGATCAGATGCATTTTTAGTATTATAGTTACTTGACAACAAGATCAAGCATGTGGGAGGAGTGTGGATGTGAAGGTTACACTGTACTCTGAGTTTCTTTGGTTGATTCTGGATCATATTTGGGGAAAGCAGCCGCTTTGCTTCTGCTTTGTTGTTAATATTACACCAACTGAAAACCTTATCAGGTATAATTCAGTGAGAGCTTCTGTATGTTTTAATGTGTTTTAATTTCATATGTACTGTATACGCTTGCACATAAGCAGGGGTATATAACACACACTGTCCCCTGTGCCCTCAGCAGCTGCGGGTAGTCTTAACAGAGGGATTTTCAAGCCCCTTGCCGTTAACTCCACCACCACACCTACACACACGCACACACACAACCTACACCACTTGGCAGTACCTAAATAGAGAACAGCAGGCACACTCTGATATGAGTATAGCCCTGAGTTTAGATAAGAACATGATGAGTCAGGCCGGTAGAAACTCTTGATTCTCTCTTTTCACGCTGTTGCTCATGCCAACACGTACACACAGAAAAAGTCAGATGCACACTTGCAGTAAACTAAAACACGACCCTATTGAAGGCGATACCATAAATCACCAATACCTTTTATTAATTGGAACATTTAATATATTTCCGTGGAAGAGTGAATATTTTCATGCATGATACAATGAATGTTTTCTAACTTCCCATATGGGGAAGATTGCAGTCAGAGTGACAGGAGAGTTTCAGACATACACTGAAGTGTTGCAAGGATGACAACAGGAACAACACTTTAACACACTGTGGAGGGATTTTCCAAAATTCATTCACAGTCTGCTTTTGGTCAGTATAAATACATACTGTAACACTCATCTGTAGTGTCAATTGTACCTCATATAACCAGCCCTCTAATGCAAGTGAACTGAATAACCAGCATAATGTAAAAATAAAAAGTTCTCAAAGCTGCAAAAACCTGCCTCACTTTGAATAGAAACGTTGACTCAGAGATTGTTATAAGGCCTAGTTAAGCCTATCATGATACTAAGTGATTACACAAGAGCCCTATTGTGAAAGAGTTGTAAAAAAAAAGACTTTCTTTTAAACATTCATGTCTTATTAGAAGTTTTAAGTGTATTTTGGTGCATAGGGTAAGGTATTTGAGATTGTTTTATATCTGTTGAGTATCAGTGTATGAAATGTTTTCTTTACGTGCTATTTTTTTTAGATCTTCAGAATTTTTAGAATATAGAAGGGTTCAGACTCTCTGTCTCACCAACAATCACACAAACACATATATGCAGGTACACATGCGTGTTTCAACTTGCTTCAAATTCAGCAGGAACGTAATCTAATGCATCTAAATCACTAATCTGTAAATGACACTATGTTTTGCTTGCACTTGAAGATGTGTAACCCAAAAAACAGTGAAACCATGTATGACTGTAAAGTCATAAATTACAGTAACCACATGCCTTCCTTGCCTCTGTGTTTAATGCAGACATAAACTAATGTTTACCAACTCAGATGGAATTACCAGTCTTAGGGAAATGTGTAAAAACTAAAAATAGATTGTGGATGTGGAGATTTACATGTCATAGTTTCCATCCAAACAGTTTCTTTTGGAAACTTTTATTATTGCTTCCTGCTTGTGGATCTGGTCTTTCAGGAAATGAACTGTCTGAACCTGGTTTTAATGGTAGACAGGAAGATTTAAGAGGATTTACAAGAATATTTAAAATGAATAGTCCATAGTAACCAACTGTTAAATTATACAGAAAAGGTTATTGTATACATTTGACATTCTCTGTATTAAATACGATATTTACTAAAAGTTAATTCAAACAGACATGAGAAAGAAATTGTTTCGAACCACTTGAAACCCTGCTATCACTTTCATATGAATACACTTTTTTTTATATCAAGACAAACCCTAAATAAAAACTTTGGTTATTTGTTTTCTATATTTGTTTAAATCTGCTGTGCTTTTAAACGTAGCTGGAAAAAGTTGTTACCACTTTGGCCAACCTGTTAAATGTATGCGTAATTTGTATGGTCAAAGAAACCTCTGAACAATTGCAACCTCCTTCAAAAAAAAGACCAGTACCTTAACATATTTCATAGTTATGTCTTTGAAGCACCACAGACAGCCTTTATTGTAGAATAGAGACTACTTTTCCTCTTTTTTGATGCTGCTGTTATGTGACTTGGCACTTCCCAGCTGTAATACAACACGGACAGTCACACACTCTCTGAGGCCATGACACGCACATTGTACACATACGTGTGTTTATATGCTTACACTGCGTTTCAAAGTCCAAAGGCTGATCTCTTCTCAAAGTGTGAAATCACTGTTGGCCAGGCGAAGTCAGCTCATGCTGCCTAAACCAGAGCCAGAGTCCTTCGGTTTGGTTTGGCTTCGTCTGGAAAGATAGTTGGGATGGGGGGGGGTTGGGGGGTAAGCATGTTATGTTAATTATTGTGTTATACACATACACGTCCTCACCCTACATGCACTTACAAGACACCAAAAAAATGTTGAGTGGAGAAACGTCCGACAAGAACATAACCTCTTACATATAACATATAAATATAACATTTCATATAAAAAAAAAATGTTGTCCTAAAATCTGTCACAAAAAGCATTCCCTTCCTGAAACAGAACTCAAGGTTCTTATGATCATCTCTCCTGAAGAACTCATCAGAAATGAGGGACATTTTACTCAAAGTGTAGCCCTTAAATTATTATATAATGAGCAATAAAACATATTACTGACTTCAGTCTCCCCTAAATCCCAAACAACATATTTTCTCTTTAGGCAGACCATGAAACCTGCTTGTCTCTATAACTAATAGTAATGTACCTTGACTTTTGACTTTTGGTGTAATTCTGTTCTTCCTCTACATTGAAGCAGTTTTTCATTGGCTAATCTGTTTGTAATGTAGGTTTTTCTTTTTCAGTTTTACACTGAGCATCATGAATTCTACACTGTGTTTGGCAATGGCCCGCCAAATGTCTTATTTACTTTTTCCATTGAGGTTAGCTTTATTGCCCAACAGGATCAATGGTGATGTTGAATGTTTTCCCCCAGCTCAACCCTTCCTGTAAGTTTACATTGTTTCCATGGCTATTTTGGTTTCTCCAGTTTCCTTCCATGTTCTAGAAACAAGATAGCTAATTGCTGTATGAATATGCATGAATGTCTGCCAATTTGGCATTCGCTGAACTGGCAACCTGTTATGGGTGTTTCCCTGCCTACAGCAACTAAAAAAGATTCAGCGAAACAGAAAATAAACAAATGACTCAACTGTCTATAAATTGATGATTTTGGAGAAATGCTGCACTGTTTGTGCATTTTAATGTGTTTTTTTTATTTCAACCTGCTGCTAAAATCTTTATCTCCCTCATCTACTTAGGCGTAAGTTGCTGGCAGAGCTGGTGGAGGATGAGAAGGTTGCCGTGGAGATCGCCCGTCTAGAGGAGGAGTTTCGGCGTCTAACAGAGGAGAACCGCACCTTGGTGACTGTCCACAACGAGCGCGCTCAGCAGCTGGAGAGCCTCTGCTTGACCAATCAGACGAGGCAGGACTCCTCGTGACCTCTGACCTCCGCAGAACCTGAGACCACTGAGCATACAGCTGATGCTCGGCCACGAAACCAAGCATAAATAAAGGCTCAGCTAGTGCTCATTCTACACAACAACAGTCAGTGAATCAGCTAGTTACACAGAAAGGCGCCGTGTTTATTCATGTCTGAGTCATTTGTTTGAACCGCAGACGTACTGTCATCATCAGTTTGAAGTTGTTATAGTGATTCTACCGAGCTATGACACAAGGCCGCTTTTCTTCTACTGTTTTATTTGTATGTGATCTTGCAGAACCCTCCTGGTCGCTTTTGCAATACCTCACAGTGTATTTATACGATGTCAGCTGCTGTGAATGTGACCAGATATTGTGATATCTGTCTCAGGTCCTGTGTAGACTCAGATCTTTTACCTGAGGTCTGTGGAGGGAGCCAAAGGTGGTATGATGTGGTCCAAATGTTGTATTTTAAGGAGCATTTACCCCTCCCTCTCTCTCTCTCTCTCTCCCTCTCTCCCACCCCCAGCACTTGCCTGTCAAGTTCCTGTTACGATAAAAAAAAAAAGGAAATGAAATGTGTTAAGGAGTTGTCAGGGATTGGGGGAGTTAGAGCCATTTGAGAGGAACAGCAAAAGAAGAAGGGTGATTATCGAGTTCACAATGAGTATCTGCCGCGACACAACACCTTTAAGAGTTGTACATTTTTTGATGTAGTGTGTCTCACCAACCTGTCGAAGGGGAAGTATACAACAAGATAAACTGTTGGTTATCGTCCTTGTCTATTAATAAAATGCATTTTATTTTAACACCAGCATCAGTTCCTTAGTTTCATTTCTCCAAGCCAGTTCTGTGGTGTTTGTTGATTTATGACCATATGGCAGCACTTACATGGAAAAGGGAACTAGATTTTTTTTTTTTCATGAGGGAGATTAGCTCATTCTGGAATTATGAAACAGTCACCTGATTGGACATTTTGACTTTGGCAGGCTTCCTTCTTCCTCCTTCAAATCATGTGACACTGGAAGCCTTGTAGTTATTATTATGATTACTCTGTTGTACTTTACTGACTTGTAGCCCAGCTTTGTAGGTATGTTTATTTTTAAATACAAAACTCACTAGCAAATTGTATCACTACACTATTTATCCGGCAGTTTTACTAAGGTACCTCTATAGTCATCCTATCACTTAGATTAATATTTACACAGCCAAAAAAGGCAGTCCACAAAAAAAATCCAAAATATAAAAATTATATGAGGACAAATATTAATTTAGATTAGTTGTAGTCTTTTACAGCTGTGTACTGTTGTACCTATGCCAGGAAGGCATTCTCTCTCTCTCTCTCTCTCTCTCTCTCTCTCTCTCTCTCTCTCTCTCTCTCTCTCTCTCTCTCTGACACAGACACCCACACACACACACACACACACACACACAAACACAACACAAACATAACAAAGAAGACTTTAACTGAGCTCACAGAAAGATTTCCTGCTACCTGGAAAACCAGCAAGATATAAGCCAACAAGGACTTACTGAGAAATATTAACCTTTGGATTAACATAATAGCCTTCATCTTATTGCAACAGGTCAGTTCCATTTTTTGTTTTACACTCTGTCTTTACACAACTTGCCTCAAAATGCACTGCATCTGCAATTAGTTGAGTTGAGTGAAGACAGCTCTAAACCTTAAGACACAGACAATAGACCGTATCCTTTTAAAAACTGTGTTTATATTCTCAACCTCTGCCTTAATCTCTGAATTGTGTTTGGGGGAAATCTATAAAGGGATTTTCTGGGAAAGAGCTGGTTACTTTACCAGACGGATCCAAGGGTGGGATTGGTGTGGACTGGAAAACTGCTTGCTCATTCTATATCAGCAGGAGTGCATGAGTCAGCGCTTGCTCTGTTACACCCAGAGTTCTTGCGACACACACAAACACACACTCTCTCTCTCTCCCTCTATCTCTCCCTCCCTCTCACATACTCACACACAGGCCATGTGACTGAGTCAAGCTCAGTTTTTAGTTTGTAGCTGAGTCGAGATAAGACTTTCTGGGAAACGTAGCCTGGTTGAACGGCATTCCATTTAGACTAACCATGAGTGCTCAACAGCTGGGACTTTAACACTCTAAGAAACTTCAATTTATAAAGTCAGTTTTGTAAGGTAGGCCAGTTTTTGTTATTATTCTAATGTATAACTTTTAAATTATGTATCCTGATAGGGGGAATGGTTAACTATTAGTCTGTGTGTGTGTGTGTGTGTGTGTGTGTGTGTGTGTGTGTGTGTGTGTGTGTGTGTGTGTGTGTGTGTGTGTGTTTGTTTGTTTCTTTGTGTGTACATATAGGTGTCCCTGATGGCCATGTCCGCTCCCC
Source organism: Dicentrarchus labrax (assembly GCF_905237075.1). Lineage (NCBI taxonomy): Eukaryota > Metazoa > Chordata > Actinopteri > Moronidae > Dicentrarchus > Dicentrarchus labrax. Next base: position 18,139,340 of record NW_026136705.1, on the reverse strand, counting down.
GGTCATCTGTGTTTACATTTGAGTCAACAGTGCATTCCTCCCATGTGCTGCGCTGCCTGGACGAGCAGCGTCACCGGGACAATTTGTGTGATGTTACAGTGGTGGTGGAGGGTCAGAGTTTCAGAGCCCACCGCTCAGTGCTCGCTTCCTGCAGTGAGTACTTCACACAGAGGATCTCCTCCCTGACACAGCATGGAGTGATCATCACTCTGCCACAAGAGGTGAGATGTCACCTGATGATGCCAGATGACAGATAGAGAGTCGGTCACACAAGTCCTGCTGCCCCACAACAACCAACACATAAAAGTGAAGTGAGAAACATGACTGAAGGGTTTATTTCCTCAACAAGTGTTAATGATTAATAGGCTGAATGTTTGAGATTTCTTTAGTAATGTGCTATGCAGTTTAGTCTAAAATCATGACCTGGAGTTTGTTTGCCTTTGAAGGGAAGTGTAGAATTAAATGTACTGTACCACTCTTACTACTTTTAAGCATCAAATTAATTGTTTTATAGTGGTTTCTAGTCTGCTACCAGTAGAAACATCCAAGTTGAACAAAATATAATTCCAAAAGGGGATTCCAATGGGGCTTTAGGAATAATATTAATGTTAAAGAAAAGAAAGGCCAAGAAATGTCCAAACAGTTTGGTCTTCAGAGGAAACGTTTTGAATGTTACTGTTGGTTTAGCTAAGCTAATAAGGCTCTTTTAATCACCAAATCCTCTTTTTAATTTGTTTATATTTTCCACTCATTTATTCCACAAGTACCGTGTTTCTTTTACAAAATGAATTTGCATTAACAAGATTCTTTAAATGAGCCTGCTGGTTCCCAATTTCTTTAACTTAAGAAACTGCAAAAGCCACAGAAACTAGAGTTTTTTTTTTAGTCATGTGTATTGACTGCTGAGTCAGCACAGCCCTGCAATCCTGGGATTTATCATTTGTAGTCAGAGTAGTTCTAATTTCATATCTGGGCCTACAGTAATGTATGCAGGATTATCTGACAGAAAATATTACTGAATAAACTATTGTAATCTTTGAGAACGAACCAGAGGATAGTCATATGTCCTCTTTCACAGGTGACAGTTGCTGGCTTTGAACCCCTGCTGAAGTTTGCCTACACATCCAAACTTCTCTTTGGGAAAGAAGATGTCTTAGAAATACGCAACTCGGCTTCCATACTTGGTTTCAGAGACCTAGACGAGGCATGCTTTGATTTCCTCCTCCCTAAGTTCTTCTCCAGCAGCAAGGGCTCTGCCCCCTTTCTGAGAAAGACCTGCTGTAAGAAGAAATGTAAGAGGCGATTATCAAAGGACAACCATGGCATAATCTCTGACAGTGCATTGTTGGATGAGAAAGAAGTAAAACCAGTTGCTGACTCACCATCTCAGCAGGAAGTGGCTTCGCTCTGTAAAAAATCAGAGAACAGCAAAATGGGAAGTCAGACCAGTACAGGCAGTCTTACACCTGTAGCTGAAGGGACAAATGACTATTTTATGCAGTGTCCAAAGTATCGCAGGCAGCTGGCTTGCGTAAAGGAAACTTGTGTCACAGACAAATGTATGAAAAGTCCAGCAACTGTAATCAAGGATGACTGTAATCTCTCCTGCTCGCCCTGCTCCAGCAGTTCCAACAGTAAGAATGAAAGTGAGGTTGAATTTCCAAGGAATCCCACCAGACAGAGCAATGAGGCGGCTGATGAACCATGGAAATTTGAAATACATGACAAGAAAATGGAGGCCGGTGTGGTTAAGAAAGAAACAAATGAAAGGCAGGGAAAGTGCAGTGAGAAGGAAAGAGATATGGATATAGGGGAACACATCAGCTTTTCAGACAGAGCCAATGTCAAGGCAGTCTCCTCAGGGCCAAGCACAGTGCTGGGTGAGAGTTCATCAGGGTTAATGTTGCACCATTGCCCCCCGAAGACCTTTGGTGAGGGCCCTGCAATCACTGGGTCACTAGGGCATGAGAGGTTTGTCATGGACATGACAGAGGGCAAGAAAACAAGGGACTCTGGTGTACTAGGGCCAGTATCTGTTCATCAAAAGGCAGAGGAACTGGTAGAAAATGAGTGGAAAAGGGCAGATGAAGAGATGGATTCTGGCTGGCTAGAAATAAGAAAAGGAGGACAAACAGGCAGCATGGAGAGAGTGGCCCTGCCAGTAAATAATGACAGAGAAAGGAGCACCGTGGAAAGAGACGTGGCCGAGCATTTAGCCAAGCAGCTGGGCTCCGATGTGGGCTTGTCTCAGCTGAACTTCCAGGACCATGATGCAGGAAGTTCCTCTGACACCGGGAGCGGACAGGGACGGAGCACATCTTTAGAGTGGCTGAACTTCCGCGTCAACCTCAGCTCCACAAGCACCAGCTGTCCCTTTTTCCAGGAGCTGGACCAAAGCAAATGTCTGTGGAAGGGAACAGAGCTGTCTGAGTGCGAGGGGGCATCTCAGTCAGGCGTATCATCCCTCAACTCGGGGGAGGATGGAGACTCAGAGACAGAAACAGAAGGAGACAGCGAGTCATACACGAGCGAGAGGGCCAGACAGGTGAGCAGTTCAACTATGACTCAAGTCTGCTATGGCTCTGCAGCTCTGCTCTGTTCTCTTTCTACACATCCTTCCTGCTGTGAGGTTCACGTTGTGCTGAAATTAATCTGAGTCAGTTAGCGTCAGCAAGCTCACCCTTCCTGTATATTACTGCACTATGTTTGTTTTAGATAAGGAAGTTAGGTACAGGTACAAGTAGAGATGATGTGTGCGCGCACAGTGTGCTTGTGCCTTGTGAATTAGTTCAGAGTCCAATTCAGCTGAAACTGACTCAGCCTGTTGAGTTACCAATGACTACAGGCGACACAAACAATGGGTTTGAGTGACCCTCATCCTATACTCCACATTGTTTCGATTTGAATGAAAGTGTAGTGAGGGTGCAGATAGAGCTATGGTCAATTCAGAGGACAAACAGTGCTTGTATTTACACTAGATAAAACACTATAAGATTTATACTGTTCCAATAAACTGGTGAGTGTACATATCCTGTCACACTTTGGCAGAGGCAATAACCCAGTATAACCCGACCTCTGATTTTAAAAGTTAACTGCTTGTTTTTAGAGTTAATAATTAACAGCTTTGTAAAAATATAACTGACTATCGGAACTCCATATGCTTTTTTGCCTTGCTTTACTTCTGTTTGTCCATATACAGCAAGCTCCACACAGATGATGGATCACTGAATATTTTAGCATTTCATTCTTTGTAGTTTAATACATTTAATTATGTCCTAAAATTAATTTAACATGTTTAAATACATCTCTACAAGCCTGCTGCTTTAAAGCAGGTTTATGTGTACTATACTTGTAGGTTAGTCAGTTAGAGTGCCTTCAGTCTCACTAATTCAACAAAACATACATTTCCATCAATCTAGACTAGTTTGTAAAAGATACAGTCACAGTATTACACATGACGTCATTAAAAAATATATAAAGCACTGATTTTGGCTCGGTCTGTCTTTAAGGGGAGGCTTCTTTGATGTAGATATTCTCTCACTGTGCTCTCCTGTGTAACTATTATGTCCTGTTTGGGTGTCCTCAGGTGCAGTTACCATTTTCTGTAGACTGGATTGTGGATCTCAGCAGAAACGACTTTCAACAGCTGCTTAAGCAACAGGCCTTTACACGTGAACAGCTAGAGTTTGTCCACGATATGAGGCGGCGCAGCAAGAACCGCCTTGCAGCTCAGCGTTGCCGCAAGAGGAAGCTAGACTGTATCTATAATCTGCAGTGTGAAATCAACAAGCTGGTAAAACACAATTTCTTTTTTTAATCAGTAAAATGTTTAAGCCACTCATGGTTTGCAGATGTGTTAATCAGATTTGGTTTTACTGCATGTGTCGCAGAAGACAGAGAGGGAGAAACTGATCATTGAGAAGAGCCAGCTGGGCCAGCTGAAGTTGAAAACATGTCACAGTGTCTCTGTCTTATGCCAGAAGGTCTGCAACGAAGCCAACCTGCAGCCGGACCAGCTCCAGGTGTTAGCCAAATACACCTCCCCAGACTGCCCTTTGTCCTCTTTCTTTCCTCACATAGACGCACTCCTTTCACAGTCAGGGTTGCCACTCCAGCTCCAGCCTTCACTCTCGGCCTCTTTTATGGGCCTTAATGACTATAATAATGCGTCTGAGGCGGCTTCTTCCAGCTCCAGCAGGGATACAGTTACAGGAGATGGTCAACATTCACTTTAGATACACATCCGGCAAATCATGCTGCAGGTGTATACCAAACCCATACAATGGAGCCTGGAGTTATGATGTCAAACATAAAGGTTACCACTCTTTATCATACAGTATCTAAGGACATTACCACAGACTGTTGCCTGAGTACAGGCTGCAAAATGAAGCAGGGGTATACTTGTGATCTCATCATAGTATGATAATACATTTATAATGAGAAGGCCATAATCAACGCATGTTTTGAGTAAATCCCTATCTTTTCAATTTAAGGACTTTTCCACCAATTATAAGTATGTGATGACCATGTTTCCAGCTTCGCAAATAGCTTATTACAATTTGCTTAATGGTAGAAGGCTAAAGGTACCCCCTTACAAATCAGCACAGCCAGGGTGCATGTTGAGAATGTTAAGATTTTAGCATTGAGACAATCACAACTTTAATCATAAATCAAAGGGAACAACAGTCTGTATATTTGTAATGCGCTTCACTGCTTGATTACCTCAGGATTAAACACTTCATCCTTATATACTTTAATTGTTTTAATAAACATTTTGATACAGTTTGATACAATAAGCTTCTCAGGTGTTAATAGGAAATTCAGTACCTCTTGCAGAGAATGTTGGTTCTGCTCTCTCTGTGTACAGGGCAATATAAAACTGCATTCTGCACCAAAAACCAGACAACTCAACAAATAGACCTGACATAGTGTGCCGTGTTTACCCTCTGGTCGTGTGTCTGGCTGTCATATTTCGGGATGTCATTGTGGTCACTTAATCACAGTGACACAGCTCTTCTAGGTTCCACAAACCTCTCAGAGCTTTTGCTTTCACTCACTAAAACAGACCTCACAAATTTGCCTAAATATGTTTAAACAGCTGTCTCAAGATACTAAAAACATTAATGCATGAACAAAATACACTTTTATGAGAAAAGCTGCCTCACACTGTGTAATGAAAACAATCGATGTCCTACATTATGTGTCTGTCCCGTATTGTGGCAGGCATTAGATTCTTGTATCTATCTACCTGATTATCTTGAACACCCTCAACTAAATTACTGTCAAGGGTCAAATGAACACTGTAGCAATAACTCATTAATGAATGCAGTACAAGCTGATTTATCTTTTTATTTTGTGCTTCCCATGCATTAATTCATTTTCTGTATCTTTTCTGTTGATACGCACTTATAACCTTTCACCTATTTTCTCGCTGCTTATAGTCGATATTTGACACTCAGGACAGCTTTGCAACTTCTCTTCTATCAAGTTTCCATGTACTATATGTGTGTATATTTATAGATTTATTGTCACTCATGATAATCATCACAGTGCAGCTGTTTTTTTCTATTAAAATTATTTGTGTATGATATGAAATGAATACTGTAAATACACATTCAGAAATCCTGTATGTATTGATTTTTGTTGTTGTAAATATTGAGTCACCACAATGTATTTTTGAGGACAGTGGGGTTTGAGGGCGCTAAGACGTCTAGTGATGGTTAATGACTTAAGAATGTTTTTTTAGACTATGTTCAGTCAAAGTAAAGAATGATAACGCCGGTGCTTATTGCCCTCTAGTGGCAGTGCATGTACAGTCAATGGACTTACGGCTGTATAGACGTGTGCTACCATATATGCTGCACATACTGCTCTTCTACTGTATTCCTTTATTTTTTGCACATGCAAATCACTGTATCTTTTTATGACAATGTCCAAATGGATTTCTGCATTTTTAAGTTTTTAAGTAAAAAAGAACCAATCAACATTAAAACAGAAAAAATAATGCTTTCAACAGTAAAAGGTGTTGCTATCATCCTCCACTTACTGTATGAAGATTACTGTTGTGCTGAGCAGTGATAATGAAAAACCATCAGTAAGGTTAATGAGATGTAAAATCTGTCGGTGTTCAGTGTGAGTGATGAATAGCGGTGCTCATGAGGTCTTCACAGAATTCATATTTCAACTTGGACAGATATATTAATGATTTAATACCGCACTTATTATTTTATGTTTCACCCTCCTGAATCTCAGTCAGTCTCTCAGTCTCCCCTCTGTTACCTTTAATGTACTTTTGGAGTTCCTCTTTCTTCTCACTCTTACATCACTCCTCGTCTCTCCCTCGTTCTCTCTCTGGAGACTATTTTAATTAACAGAGACGGATATTTCATCTCCCAATTGTATTATATGTGAGCAAACATAGTGTGATGATTAGAAAGCTATACTGATATCTGTAAATCACAGTGATGTTGGTCATTCTCACCTGCTATTCATGCCCCCATCAAAAGCGAGAATTAAAAGAAGATCAACTTGGCCTAATAGATTTTGGCACTAGGGAGTGGGAACCAAGAGTTGCTGAGGTCCCAGGGCTTAAAGATGAGAAAGTCACCGTAATAGAGGAGGTAATTTGCTTGGGAAGGCATGTGTTGGTGTTCACACGCTGTCATTAAGTTTTAAATCCAGTCACACTCAAGTGGCTGCACTTTGGTTTAACATGTGTGTGCCTGTGTGTGTGTGTGTGTGTGTGTGTGTGTGTGTGTGTGTGTGTGTGTGTGTGAGTGTGTGTGAGTGTGCGCGCGGGCGTGTGTGTGTGTGTGTGTGTGTGTGTGTGTGTGTGTGTTTGTCTGTCTGTGTGTGTGTAGGTGTGTGTGTGTGTGTGTGTGTGTGTGTGGACATCCAACAGTGTTTATCTTTCCGCAGAAATGAGACATCTTGGGAGACACACTGTATGAGTCAGTCCTAATGATATGTCACCCTACTAAGCCATAAAAGTTCAGTTGGTAAAATAAAAGAGAGGTTATGCCAGTAAAAATGATAGAAGGTGGATTGGTGGCTTGTTTACAATCAATCAGCATCCTTAACTTTATCTATGAATGATTTTCAAGTTACTGTAAAGTGAATAAAAAGCATGTGGTGCTGCTAATTTGACAACAGATGGCACTACATGAGCAATTACTGATGGGGATGAGAGCAGGAGGAAAGACATCAGTTCTAGTCTCTTCTATCATCTTGAGTTCTTGTTGCTGAATTATGTAACTTTCCAAAAGACTGTTGGTCTGCATGTGATTAAGCTGGCTGAATGTGTTCCGATCTAATAGAGAGTTATTATCTGATAATCTGTGTGAATTCTGTCTGGGAAATGTTTCAAAGGCAGTTGAATATGACCCATTTGATGTGTCTGCTTGTGTTTACCAGCATAAACCCTTGATGAGCTGTCTGTAACCTTTTGTTGCTACAAGACTGAAGCATCGCTTTTCTCCCATCTCGTTTTCTTACTACCTGCTTCTCCCCCGTCTCTCTCCCTTTTTCTCTCTGAGAGAATATGTGGGTGTTTTCTGTAGGTGGTTCTCTGGCAGAGCCTGAGAACTACAGTGAACACAATATGTTAGGCTCATAATCCCAGTAATGAATAGTTAAATCTGTGCCAATTGTTGTCATAGCAAGAGTTAACAGACGAAAACTTTGGAGAATTTTCTTCTAAAATGAAATTAAAGTTTAATTGTATTGTTTTTATTTTTAATTGCATCTTCTGAAATGTAATTACCCCACCCACTCTCACGACTTCATCAAAATTAAGAATATTATAGAACTGAGAAGTGAGCTTCATATTTCTTATTATTCTTGTTTCTTAAACCACCTTGCTTGATGAATTGCCAAAGTGGTTATATAGTATTTTTGGATCATTTGATGGGTTGTTGGTGGTGATGTCTTAACATGAGCCAAGAGCAGACGACCAAATCTAATCCCTCAAGCAGAGAATAATCCACGCAGTCATGTGGCTCCCTAATGAGAACCTGAGAGTCCTGGATCAGCCTGAGGACGACACACACACACACACACACACACACACACACACCTATACACACACACACACACACACACCTATACACACACACACACACACACACACAAACACACGCACATATTTCTTAGAATAAACTAATAACATTTGGAAGCTGATTCACTGTCTCTTCTAGTAATTTGTGAAGCTTTGCTGAAGTACTACAGTGATCATGAGGCTGAAAAATGGTTTGTACCCGATTATTAGATTAGATAGCATGAGTGTACTTGGATGTCACTTGATATGAATGTGTCACAAAAACAAGAACTTTTACTACTTTTACAATAAATAATGAACAAGAACAATCCACAAATGGTGTAATTGTGCAGTGTACTTGTGGGGACAAAACAGTAAATTATGCAGTGTACAGTTCAAACATCTATAGTGTGATGCTGTTGTCACAAGATGCTTGATGCCACACAACCTCATGAGGAGCAAAACTAACACTGTGAAATTGCAATCCTATGCAGAAGGCATTGTTTTATTCCATCAGGCCCTACTGTGCATGCTGTAAATTACTGATCTGACACAGTAAAACGACACTGTTGTGATCAGGCTTACAAACAGTGTGCAAACACTGTTAATGAATAGCAACCAGAGGGAACAATGTAACATATGACATTATACACTTAATGAAATTCATGTAAACGTCCACATAATGCAATTGATTTTATCCCACTTTACCTACCTTGCCTTTTACAGAAGACACTACTATCAAGTAATACAGTAAGTATGTAAGTAATACAGAGGTGGATGGTCACCAAAAAAAGGAACTCCACATACATGACTAAAGTCCACTTGTTGGCAGATCAATAAAAGTACTGCATCTGTGGGTGTGTAGTGGAGCCTGTGCATGGTTTATATAATGCACTGTACATACTGTATGTGAATCAGAGAATGAGGGAAAAGAGGGACAGGGGACATGTAAAAGAAAGACACTAGAAACTGCTGTATTGAGAGAAGACAAAGAGTTTTTAAGGATAAGAAACAATAACGAAGGATGGAACGGAGTGGGAGAGGAGAAAAGATGAGGTAAAAAAAGGAACAAGGACATGGAGTGGAAAAAAAATATGTGTGTGTATGTATGAGTGTGTGTGTGTGCATCTGTGTCTGTGTGGTTGTGAGAACAGCGAGAAATAGCTTCACACAGACGTTAGAGGATACCCATAAAAAAGACTTGATCTAGTTACCATGGATACAGAGGGTTCGACTTTGGCAAATGAACTCATGAGAATGTCCAGTTTACATCCAGACAATCAACACATTTTATCTCTGATGAAGAAAAATAACACACATACACAAATTAGCCAATTATATATATATATATATATATATATATATATATAAATTATAGTTTTATTGTCATGTTGTCTCAAAAAATCACTTTGTTGCAGCCAAATATCGTAGTTATGACAGCAAACTTTAGAGAGAAGGACAACCACTCTCTTCCATTAACTAACATGTCGGACAAGCCTTTGTCAAAAACCGGCTCAGGGAATGCACCAAGGAGGGAGTCAACAAAAGAGATTCACTTATAACAAGAGTAATTTATTAAAACTAAAGTTAACACAAATGAATAATGGAGTGTGTATATCAGAAATGTCAGCAGTGCATGGATGTGTGGTTAATTTGATACGGAGGCGCAAACCACAAGAAAGCAATGCAGGGTGGGTGTAAGCTATAGGAAGGGAAAGACAGGAGGAAGCACAAGGAGCAGCTTTTATAGCCTAAGGGCCCAGGTGAACTCAATCAGCTGACTACCTCCCACCCCCTGAGGCTGGCCAGAACAGTCTCCAAGCTGGTGGGAGGGGTGTCACACCTTTGATAAGAAAAACCTGACCTGCTCCAATGCAACTGCCCACTGGCCATGAAAGACGAGTTACACAAGGCAAGCTCCAGGATGTTTGTGTGTGTTTAACTCTCCCTCCCTTTGCAGCTGCTCTCCCCGACCAAGTTGTTGCTATAAATATGAATGTGTTGTTGCTTAAATTGCCTAATTAAATAAGGCTTACACAATAGTCAATTGTAGGAAAGAAGAAAGGAAAGAAGAAGCAGAATAACATAATACATTAAGCAGCATTACACTCATAAAAGCATAATGTAAATAAATAAAAATCCTAATAAAAAAAGTAATGCATGTGCAAAATTCACATAATTACACAATGGCCATCCACTAAAACGGGTCAATACTGCTTTCTTTGGCTTTTGCAGACGGTAAGGGAAGCTTGAGTGTCTCCCACAGTTATTTTCAGTTCATGTAGAGGTAAAGGTAAATAGAGGGAGGACAGCAATACTTGCAATACTTGCAATACTTGCTTGAAATGTTGAAGATCAGATTTAAGTTGAACAAAACTCCTGTTTTCATTCTGTCATCACTGCACACCTTCGGATGTGTTGCATCAAGCATGCTGGGAGGATTTAGTCTTCTTGTTCAGTTTGGTCAGGCAGATCTGTGCCACTTCCCAGTCCTTTTCCAGGTGAACTTGTCTTCAAAGAGAACATAATCTTGACTGGCTAAAAAGAGGCCCAAAAGGTAAGGTTGGCGGTTTGACACTTAAATGTCAAAGAGCACAGATAAGGGTATTATGGCTACCTGAAGTTGTCCTTGTTTGTCTGCCAAGAACTTTAAACTCACAGTCTTACAAGTTACCAAAACTCTATTAAATAAATATGCAACTTCTGAGTCCATGTGATTTTAGTTTGCAAGCTCTGGTTTGCTTGTAATTGGGCACTGAGAACACAAACAAACCACAGACATGCAGCAAACTAAAGTCTTCAACTCCTGTTTGGACCAAAGAAGCCAAACAGTACTGCAGGTCTGGCTTAGAAGGTCTTGTGGTGTGCCTGTCCCTCTTTGTCCTTCTGTGTCTCCATTCTGTATGGTTCCCCCAATCGCTCCCTCCTTTCATTATTTGAAACAGCCAGAGCAGCTCATCTGCCTGTTGGAGTCTAGCTGAGGTGAGATGGTGTCTGGTACCACGCTTTTCAGGATGTCATTCTCTGTGGCCATGATGTGCTTGACCAGGAAGTTTGCAGCTTCAGATATGTTGAGGTTGTCCTTAAGGAGAGAGAAAATTACACTTAAGTATGGCTCTATAATATGTTTTTACTTCTCTTTTAAATTTAGACAGTTTCATTATTTCTTTGCAGTTTTATTTGTAATTACATAACTTGTATGACATTTTGATTGTTTATATTATTGCACCATACAAATGAGAAAGGAGAATAAAAAACTATTTTAAGTAAACAATGTAAACATATTATGTACATTTGGAAAAGTTCTTTAAAAGCACATAATGCTCCAGCTCAGTAGACATCCAGTGGCTGACCTAGAATGTTCAAAATGTGGGTAACTAGAATGCTATTACCTTCATGTGAACAACACCACGTGTGCAACTTAATGTGTTTGAAACCATTTCATATGAATGCTGTAAACATTTTTTCTAACTGCTACCAAAGGAGGATGTGTAGGTCTGTTTGCGTAGCCACCCTCTGACACCTCTGGCTGAACCTGCACCTCATAACCTTTGACTTTTGAGAATGTTGAGTCTTGATGCCACAAGAATGGCAGCACACTTATGCAGCAACACATTAGTGTCAACAGAGGATGTGTGAATGAAGACATCTGTAGAATTTATAGCTATTTTTAAGTACTGTTTTTGGATCATTAAGGTCCATCCTTACAAACACATCCTATAAAGAAAATAATTATTCAAACCCATATCAGTACACTTTACGTTCTAGTCAAAACCCCAGTGTCTCTTAGCATACTGTGTATATCATAACTATGGGGAAATATGTGGAGCATAAAATATCTAGAATTATATATATTATGTATATTATATATATGTGATGTGGTCAAATACGTTTTGTGTAACTATGAATATACTCAAGTAAATAATTTATTCAATAAAGGCAGAAAAAAAACAGTTAACAATCCTCTAATACTTTTAACTTTTCACTTCAGTAACTTGTTCTGACCCCGCTTTGTAAATTTATCTCACAGAGCCACTTTCCATGAGGATATGAAATTCCAGTTGGCTCTGTGTGGATGTTTTTCACCGCCTGAAGTGACCTGAGTGGGAGATGACCTCCGCTGAGCATGTCAGCCACTCGCTGCAAAGGCAGACAATCTGGCCCCTTCATTGTCATGTTGATAATTAAAGCAATACTTCAACATTTTGGGAAATGCACTTAGAGTTATATGAGAAGATGGATATCACTGCCTGTTAAATATGAAGCTACAACCTGCAGCCAGTTAGCTTAGCTTAGCATAAAGACTGGAGACAAGGACACAACTAGCCTGGGCTCACTAATTAATAGTGTATTGTAGTCACTGTGCCCAGCACAGAAATAGACCTGCACATAACCACCAATAAAACCACAAAATTAGATTTTACACTTCAGATTTTGTACAGATATAACGTGTTAGTGAGACCAGAGATACCAGGACATAGAGTTGTTGATGTTACCTTTAGACAGAGCCAGGCCAGCTGTTTGCCCCAATTTCCAGTCATTATGCTAAGCTAAGCTAATTGTCTCCTGGCTCCGGGTTAATATTTACCTGACATCCATGAGAGTGGGATTGATATTCTCATCTAACTCTCAACAAAAAAAGCCAATAGGAGTATTTCCAAAAAGGCAGGAGTACATTTCACTTCCCACATTGCAAATGACAATAAAACCTTAACCATGCTCCGTTCTCACCTTAGCAGAGGTCTCAAACCACCCGACGAAGCCATGGTCTTTGCAGAACTGGTCCATTTTGATGCCGTTGTTGGTCAACTCCCTGCCCTGGTCACACTTGTTAGCCAGCAGCACGGTGGCAATGCTCTGTCCATCAGCCAGCATTAGTTTGGAGTCCAGGTCCTCTTTCCATTTAACGACGGCCTCAAAGGACGTGTGCCGCGTCACATCGAACACTATGAAGGCTCCCATGGCTTCACGGTAGTACACTCGTGTCATGTTTCCAAAACGTTCCTGACCTGTGATGAACAGACACACACACACACACAGAGAGTTTCATTCAATACTGTGGCGACATTGTTTTTCCCAGCCATCAGTTTGATGAGAGATTCTCATTGTTTTCCTGCATTTTTGCAGCAAAACAACTAATGCGGCTGGAATTAGGACTGCAGTTAGCAGTGCCTGCATTCCCATGAAACAGCACATTCCTGTGGTCTTATTGTCACGTTGCACTTAACCAAACGGTCAATGTGACCGCCTGTTCCTGCTGATAATAGGCCTACTTAAATAAAACCTATAATTTACCTGACCTGTAATGAAAATAAACTTTGACCTAGACCATAACCTTATTCATACGATACATTTGTGAGAATAACCGTGTGAAATGTCTGTGTTTGCATATGCATGCATGTATGTTCATCCATGCTTGTGCATTGTGCAGGGAATGGAAATTAGGTGCTTGAGGAGCGGGTTACAACAGCTGTCAACATGACATTCCCTGGGGGTGTGTGTTCTGCTGTCTAATGTGAGTACTTGTTGCTCCAAAGCTGAGCGTGTAGGCGTGTGCATCCTGCTTGTTTTACATACCATGCCCTCTCAGTAGAAAAGTTTACAAGGTTGATAAATATTAATGCGTGAGAGTCCACTTTTGGCTTTGCTAGAGATACTTCAACTACTGACAGGGACAAAATGTTGCTATTTGCCTCATGAGTAAGAGGAAATGGAAAAACTGACAGGACATGGATTGAGAGCTTCCTCCTTCCGTGTAACAGAATGATGTACAAATGATTTTCATCACTCACAACCCGGGAACCCTCATCTGCGTTGGTGTGACAGCAGTCTTGGACAGACACGCAGGTCACACATGTCAGCTGACACACTGTCATTCTATAAACTGATGGTGCAGGTTTTACATGACTACCGAGTACAACATGTCAAATTTACCACTCCATAAATTAGAACAAAGCAGAACTCTTAGTCTACCCCTACTCCACCCTAGGATGAATTGCAAGGCAGGCAGACAAGCAGATGTGACTTATAATCTCATTTGATGGATCCAAATTAACCGCTTTAAGCATGTGCCTGCATGTGTGTGTATGCACGAGTGACTGAGTGTAATGATGTTTTGTTTTTTATTTAGGCCACAATGACACTCCTGTGACTGGCCTTTAAATCTCTCTCACATGGGCACGATCACATGATGCAGCACCATACCTTGAATGAGTGACTGAATGACAGTGTGCTGGTCTCCCCTGAGGAACAATTAGTGTGTGTGTGTGCGTGTGCGTGTGTGAGTGAGTGTGTGTGTGTGTGTGTGAGAAAGAGAGAGAGAGAGAGAGAGAGAGAGAGAGAGAGAGAATACTGTTTGTGGCAGATACCAGATCTCCAGTGACAGTGCATCTTTGAGCTGTGAATGTTTCATAATTATACAACAGTCATGCCTCACTGTCAATTGGAAGATAAGCCTTATCTCCGCAAACCATCAACTTTTTCGGAACTACACACAAACAGCGTTACAACATTTTGACTTTTTTCAGAGGGTTGCTTACTTCTTGCACATTTTTAAATACAAAAACAATATATATATGCCATAAAAACTGTTCAACACACATGCCTGACACCCATCAATGAGCTGTATTGGACCCTGCTTTTGATTTACTTACTTTTGTGGCAGCAGGAGATCATAACTTTTACACTCAGAAAACACATTCTTAAACAACTTCTCCACTGTCCCACCTGCAATGTCCCACAGCTGAAGCCGGACAGTCTCAGAGTCCCAGTTCAACACCTTCAGGGCGAAGTCCACTCCGATGGTGGCCCGGTAGTTGGTGGAGTAGGTCTGGTGGATGTACCGCCTGATGATGGAGGTCTTCCCGACCCCCAGGTCTCCGATAACCAGCACCTTGTACAGGTGCTCTTTTCGGATATTCTGCATGCCGTTGGTGTGTGAAGTGTGATGGGTCATTCCACCTGTCGGATCTCGGACGCAGCAGCTTTCAGCAACTCGGGCTCAGTGTTGAGAGAGAGTTTGAGGCTTCGTCCCCCTGATCCCGTGTGTCTCCCTCTTCGTAACGGGTTAAGGGACCGCCCTCCTTGTAAGGAAGTGTGTGATCTGCTCAGGGGCAGTGCTTGGGAACTTGTGACCTCGCCTCGTCACCCTGGGGAGACGCGCAATGCAGGCACAGTAGTTCCTGTTAATATGAGCCTGGGAGTCTCCAAAATAAAACACTGCCACGTTATGTAGCCTAACTGTCAGTTATCCAAAATAAAGATGCGATGGCGTGCAGGAGAAGGCACTGGCTCTGGCGTTTTATTATACTGTAAAAAGGATATCTTTTAAATGCTGAACTAAAACAGATTGTCTGTTTACGTGCAGCTAAAAAATGCTGTCATAATGCAATTAAGGTAGTAATGTCTGCTGGTCATGCTATGTACAAACTAGAGGGAGAGAGCTCCCATATTAGTATTACTATAAAAATAATTCCTTAAATTATAGTTTTAATGTCATGTTGTCTCAAATATACACACAAGCCACATTCTGACAAAAATAGTTGGTTTAAGGTTGAATACTTCTGGCAAACTGAGAGATAATGTGAGTGGGGCACCTTCAGGTATTCTTCAGATTATAATCCATAGAATGTATGTATTCAGTATAAACAACTAATCCTCATCAGTGATGGCCAACTATTCTCTGATTTTGGCCATAAGTGGACCATGCAAACATATTCACTTAAACCAATTTAACCAAAAACAGGCAGAGAAGACTTTTTGTGCCAACCTAAGTGGGGCCTGTTGCAAGAAGCATGTTTATTGAGATATCAGGATAACTTTAAAATATAGAACCACACACTACCAAGTGTGGTATTACTGGTATTACTCAGCAAAGTTCCAGTCTCAGCAGACCACAGACCTGGTAATATCTGCCACATCTGCTAACTGCATCACAGAGCACTGCATTTTAGAGCATTCACACAGACAAACAGATGCAAAGAGGATGGCAGTCTCTGCACTCAATCTGTAGCTTGATTTACATATTCAGCTCTGTTTGGCCACTTGTGAACTGTACTTGTTCTCTGGGGGACTCAACACAAGGGCTATTATGTCATAGGAGGGGTTGCTCACAGAGCTCTACAGGACATCCCACAGTGACAACAGACATCCAGCTGCTTTCTTTTCTCTCTTGTAGCTTCACATGTGGATGTGGAGTTTCAGTGATCCCTTTGTGTCCTCTGACATAGTCCAAACACTGCTGCTGGGCAGAAAGTAGTAGAGGCAATAATGCTGAACTGGTTGTTTTCTGTTGCCTTTATTAACACATATATGTATGCCAAGTTAGAGATGACTAAGGCTGTGATTATACATATGTTCCTGCAAACTCAGCCCTCATGCGCTCAAGCCTATGAGTTTTTAATCATGTGACTCTAAAGTGGTCTGTAGGAGTGAGAGAAATAATAATGCCTCCAGTTCCAGGAGCGTAACCTCCCAGCATGAAGTGTGTCTGTATACCGACTACCATCTGTAGTGCTCGGTATACACTTAATTGACACTTTATTAGGTTCCGTAATAAATCCGTTTCTTCATGAAAGTTATAATGTTCAGTGTACATTTATATCAGTAAGGGTAGACTATTCAACAGCATATATCGGCATCAGATTTCCATGATAAACAATGAGTTGGTCCATTGAGGTCTTGCTCTCTCCCTGGGCTCATTAAACCTATTACGCTCTATGAATAAACTTTGCCCACCATCGTGTGAATATTAATTTCACTTTGGTCTACACTTCACAGCATAGGAAATTACATCACATGTTATTTAATAAAGAGTGCCCTAGAAACCCTATTTCCCATTAGGTTTATTAATTATCGCACTGTGATTTGACACAATTATCTTCTTATTTAGAAAAGGTTCATAAGTAACATCAACTTAAGGTGTAAAAATAACGCTGCACATGATCCAGTTCTTGGCATTTAAAGGAAACGTGACTCCTTAAAACATGATATGAATTTTGTTTTGTTTATTTTTGAAATTCAATCAGCCAAATAAAATAAAAAACACAAATTCTGCAATTTTTGCTGCAGATGATTAAGTATGGTATATTAATTTCATTTTGAGACCTTTTCTTCCAGTTATACTCTTGAATTTTGAATAGTGAGATAAAGTATTATTCTATTATTGAAGAATTTCTATAAGGTGATTGAGTTTTTCCTACAATGTAAATAAGGAGCATATACAATGAATAACAAATTATTGTAAAAAATAAATAAATAAATAAAAAGTAAAAATGTTGGATCGAAAAGTCTGATGCAGCACAAGTCTAAATAGTAAATTCTGGCTATCTGAAAGGCAGACAAAAAGATAAGACCAAGACAAAAGTCTTCTGTAGATTATATCAATTATTGGCTTGAAGACTGAAATGCATCCGCAAATCTCAGTTGGCACAAACCTGCATGCAAATATGGCAATTGTCTATGATTTTACATTGAAAACAGGTAAAAATACTGCACATTTCAAAAAACATAAACACATTCCTGCCTGTGTAAACATAAAGAAATACACAAGCTAGCTCCCACATAAACATCATCAGTTACATCGGCTAGCTTTTAAATCCATACAATCATAAATCTACATCCTCAGAGAGGCCAAAATGTCGATACAAAACAAAAGAATTTAAAAAAAGAATATTCATTGAATATATTCAAGCATAAGAAAGAACATAGTCATAATGTCATAAAATGTTATAAAAAAACAACATTCTCCTTATAATGCCTGAAAGATGAGAATCTAAATGGGCTCACAGTGGGATTCTCAATGTGAGCCCATTTAAAGACACACAATGTATTTTAGCAGTCAGACATTGGCACATATGTAGGTAAAAAGCCAGGCTGGAAACACTGTTTCGCAATAGATGTCTGAAAACACACATTCACTTCTCTCCTCCTTAAACTAATCCTAAAAACACATCAACATCACTAAAAGTATCATTACTTTGCTACTGAATCTATTAATCTTATTGGTTTGACATGTACAATATCAAAAAGTATCTTGTTACAAATAGAACTTAAAGAGTGCAAACAGATCTTGACATCATGCAAACTGGAAACATTTTGAGCCAACAGATGACGGCGCTCGTTCGGCAGGTAGGAGTTGAAGTCAGAAAGTAGTTTGGTTCAGACACATCCTGAGGTGGAAGATCATTTTGGTCCACTTCAAATGAGAACTTATCGTACATTCAACTAAGTCACGTCTAGAAAAAATAATTGAAGAAGACATCCAAGCAGTCCATAAGCTCTTTGTGGGTTAGACACCTGATGACGTTGTGTCCATTGAGACAATATCTTACTTTCCCTTGAGATGTAAAGAGCTCCTCTCCTCTCAGGATGGTTTTTATTCTCAGTAAATGTTCTCATTCCAAGAAAAGGGAAGGTCATTGAGAACTTTCCACACAGAAAAACCTGCATCCGGATTTGCATAATGCAGAATCTGTACACTTTCCCCTTTAGCACTGTGATACAAAACCTTCGCTTCCAGGATGGACAACAAATTAGAGGTTTGACTTTCTGATTTCAGGCAAAGTTATTTGAGATACTTTCTTCTGCCTTGCTAATACAATCTGCATCCGCCTGGGTCTCAGAATATGAAAGATTAGGGCAATTTGTCAGTAACAAAAACATCACATACAGAAAGCCAACAGCAATAATATAAGCAATAAAAACAAATCACGGTTTCTGTGTTTATGATCATAGATTATGTAAAATTGAAAGAAAAAAAAAAAAACTAATACAACTACCTTTAGTGTTCTAATACCTTACTTAAAAAATGCCATTTTGAGATTCAATATATGAGTCATTTTTGGCATAATCCAAAGAAACACTGAACATAAATATTTGGTAAATTTCCCCTACTTATGATTGATAGCCATTTTATAATTCAATAAAAATGTAATTGGCAATTTTACAGTTTGTTTTCTCAGCTTATCAGCATTTCTTTGGAATTTGTTTAAAACTGAGATAGAAAGCTGTGTCATTTGTAAAATGCCCATATTTCAGTTTGTCAAGGTTTCTCAAACTCTCTTGGAGACAAAAGATGAAGCACTGACATTGCTCAGCTTAATTTCAACATTTAGAATTTGCAGTCTTGCCACTGGAGTCCTCTCAATGGTAGCATGTGTGGGTGCATTCAATCCAATGTGAAAAAGAAAACATATTTCAAAAACAGCTCAAACATTCAGAATATCCACATGAAGAAAGGCATCCAAGAGTTTGGTCCAGTCTGAAGTTTTGTCTTTTGGTGTCTGAAATACTCCAAATAGGGGGATAAGCAGGGTGGAAAAAGGAGTAGCCTACGGAGAGCAGGTTTAGAGAGAGGAGGAGCTCTGGCTGTAGTGTTTCAGCAGCAGCTGGTCATATTCAGCCTCAGAGGCTGGGGACATGGAGGGGGGTGAGCTGCCGTCGGAGCTCAGAGATGAGTCTCTAAACGGGGAGGGAGGCGTCAAAGCCACCAGCTCCTCCATATCCTTGGCTCGCCTGCTAGCCACACAAGTCCCAGCCAGGTGCTCATAAATCTTACCTGCTGGCCGATTCTCGCAGAAATTGGAGACGGCCGCCACCTCAGCGTATGTGGTGACAGTGGAAGGGGCCTGTCTGCTCCTGGTCGGGAGGTACTGAGTTGGGCAGGGGGTGGCTTCTGCGGCTGCGGGTAAAGGAGTGGTGGAGGTGGGACTGACAGTGACTCCCCCTGGCAGCATCATGGTGTTCAGCTCACTGATGTTGGCAGTGAAACGGTTAACCACACAACTGATTTGGTCCATGATAGTGGTGCCCTGAGGTTGGCTGCCAATCATCCCTATGCCGATGTCACCCACACCAATGACGCTAATGTCCCCACCATCCACAATACCAACACCCTGGCTGTTGTCCCCACCTCTTCTTCTGACCCCAGCAGGGTGCTCAGGTACGTAGGTGGGTAAAGCTTGTGCCTCTTCTCCGTTCTCTCCTCCCTGTAAACCCCTTGCCTTCGCTGCATGCTCGCCGATGGCGGGCAGAGGTGACTGAGACGGGGAGCAGGTGAAGGGCTCAGACAGCTGTGGCTCTTCATACTGCTCTTTGACAGCAGTGTCTGCCGGTACATCTCCCTCTTTGGAGAAGGGCTTAATGATGGCTGTCTGGTTCACCTCGACTGCTTCATTTTTTTTGACGTGGAATGACATCCTCTTCCATAGGTTTGGTCTGTAGCTGCGCTCATTCTGTGCCCATGTCACCGATTTCCCATTGGAACTGTAAAACGAATATGAATGACAAGGACATAAAATGTGTCTACGTTGGTTAAAAAGGGCTAATACATATGACAGATGCACTGTGTAATACTGTGTAGTTGTGCATGTCTTCTATACAGCAAGATCTTATGTATAAACTGTTGAATATAATTATACCAGGATAAGATTGAGAAAAGATCCTCTCCCATCTATACTGAGGTTCATGCTCTACTTCTTCATGTCAGTATTTCTATCAAGCCCCATTCTATCTTTTGCTTTCTGCGTAATTTTCTTTCCCTCCATTTTCTTTTATCTTCCCTAGAAAGAGAAATCCTTTAAGGCAGTGGGTCTTCAGGGAGTACTTAACCCAAATGAGGTAGCCTTTTTCTCAGCTCAGGGAGCAGTTTTTCTTGGCATATCCAGCCTGTTGTGGTGGATTCAGCTCTGATTTACCAGTTTAGGAAGGAACAGCGATAGTTGTGTTCTTGGAAATATCTCTGCAGAGTTTTTAATCTCTATTCACGTAATGGACAGAAATAATTAAAAGTGGCTGTAAGGAGAGCAGTTCAGATTGCCTGATAATAAGCCAAGAAGGTAGTTTCTCTGCAGTTAGATGGTGCCATGCCTGCCAAATCCCTACCTGCAACCAGCTCCCCCCTCTTCGCCCCCTCTGGCAGGACTTTATCCTTTTAACCTCATCTTTACCTAATGTAAAATGCTGAGTGATCAATTTTATAGTGTGATTATTAACCTGATCTGACAAAAATCAGCAAAAAACGAGGCCAAATTGTTGTTATATATATGCCAAAAGATGAAATTAGTATATTTCAAAGTAATTATGTAATAAGCAATAGGTCATCCAATTGGATGGAGTGCATGCAGTAAAATCTAATAAAATTGACTCTTCTGCCACATTTTTATATAGCAAAAAAGAAGATTACATTATGATACCTTAAGTATTTTCTCTTATTTTAAATGCTGGGGACATGCACAAAATGCTGTATATGTGTACTTTTAGGAATTGTTTTTCCTCCTTTTTCCTTGTTTTTCCTAGCTTTATGCAGGTGTTTTAGATACTCAGGCGTTAATATTTTCATAGCTTAATACCCACTTAGTTCCCCTCATATACCTGATGTTGTCCTGCGCAGACCCGCGACGTCGGAAGAAGTTGGCCATGCTGCTGGAGGATTTGCCAGACTTGGCAGCTTTCTTGGCATCGCCCACATGCATGCGCACCACTGTGGATGTTGTGAAAGCACTCCGGACATTTTTCTCAGGCTTGGCAAGCATGATGTACACCTGACAATGAAAATAAACAGCAATTAAGTATTAACATAAAGATGCAGGGATTCAAAATTTATACAAAAATAGTTAGAACATTCTTGTGAGTTTGAGTTTTTCATTGTAACTCTGTGTGAGAATATGTGTTTCTGCTTCTTACCTTTGGGACAAACATGCAGCAGAGAGCCACTGTGGCACTGAGGCTGACACTAAAGCACATGGTAATGATCTTGTAGTTAGAGCCAAAGTAAATAGGAACAAAGGCCAGCCAGATGATACAGGTTGTGTACATGGTAAAGGCAATATACTTGGCCTCATTAAAATTTGCTGGAACATTACGAGTCTGGAGGAGAAAAGGAAGAATATATAATCTTTAATGGAGTGTAGGTTGAAGTAGAAAGTCCAGGGTACAAGGGAAATAAAATTAGAAAAGGTCTGAAAAATATACTGTTACTTCTACAATGTATGCTGAAGTACCTTGAAGGCGTAGAAGGTGCAACTGAGAATAAGCAGGCCATTGTAGCCCAGAGGTGCAACCACCCCCAGAGTGGTCAGATTGCAGATCAAGTGTACCTCACGGATACTGGGGTAGTCATAGATCACCTAAGAGGAGAGAAATGGAGAGGTCGCTCTACTTATATAAATGAATGTAAATTAACATCCCCCATATTGTAAAACACATGCACATACACACACAAACCTGTGGTGGCTCTATGATAAGAAGTGCCACAATAATCCCCAGCTGCAGCAGTATGAGTAGGAAGGCGATGACCAATTGTGCGCAGGCGGACATAAAGCGCGGTTTCTTGGTGCAGATCTTCTTCTTGCTGCCTGCCAAGATCCGTGCTATACGGTTGGTCTGGATCGAAAATAGATCAAATGGTTATGCAGGCTTCACTTACATCGATAATACCGCTCGCACTGATTCATAACAATAATCCCCTTTTCAGCCCACACACAGATCCTCAACTTCTACCATAACTCCCTTACAATTGGCCATCATCCAATCTCTGGAGGTAGCTCTTTTACACCTGCCCTTATCCTTACATGCCCTTCTATTTATGTTAAAAACCTCAAAAACATTGGACTATGATAGTAGAGAAGTTGTCTGATCACATGTAGTTGTAAAAAAGCAAAATTAGAAAGGTACCATGAAATGAAAAATATCCTTGCTATGTCAGTGTTAAAGTCTTTTCAGTAAATCCTAATCATTTAAATAATTTAGTCTAATATGCAACACATCTAGCAGGCTGACTCGCGTTAACCGCTGTAATGTCTATATGGCTGTCAGTTTGCAACCTCATCTGCAGTTCTCTCCTCTGCTGAAGGTTCCAACTCATATACTGCATATTGTAAGTGCACCTCCTCTGTAAGTGTGTGTGTGTGTGTGTGTGTGTGTGTGTGTGTGTGTGTGTGTGGAAATAAGTGAGTTTTCTTCAACAGCTACTTTCATTGTTCGTTTTGCAGTTTTGCTCTGCTGACTTCTGAAGTGCATTTTGCTCCCAACATCCTGTTTCACATGGAAGAAACTGAGAATTTAAAAACTCAAAGCCATTTAATCAGATGTATAATGGGAGGGTGTAAAGATGTCTTTTAATACCTTAGTGACATTGTAGAGTTTAATAGAAGCTGATGATGGAGCCATGGGGTTTTAACCCACAAAGCTGCACAGGAAGTGAAACATGACACTGAACCGTACTGTAATGTACTAAACTGTGTATATTTGGTCCTCTATCTCATTATAAACAAAACAGACAAGGAAGTACCTTGGTGACCAGGGCAGAGTAGCTCATGGCAGGGGACAGGCCGATTCCCAGCCGCTGGAGGTAGCAGTAGACTATGTGGGGCTTGGCGATGAGGCTGAAGGTGCACAGGTAGCCCAGACATATTCCAGCCAGAATGATGTAGCAGAGTTCGCGACTCGATGATTTGACCACAGGGGTGTCCCAAAATCTACAAATGGATCAAATTATATCCAGGTTCACAAAATTGGAAAACGACAGCTGGAGCACTAAAGGAATTGAATTTCAACGTATAAGCCACAAGCTCACGGGTTTATATGAGGACTGCTTACAGTTGCAAACAAGCAGCATGCAATTAATATTTGTATGATTATACTGTATTTCTATATTTTTCTTTTTAAATATATTTTGAATTCACTGTAAATTGACCATTTTCAGCAACACACACACACACACACACACACACACACACACACACACACAAATTAAAATATGGTTATTTTAAACCTAAATACTAAATACCAATTTATTGTTAGCTACAGGAAATTATTCAACATAGTAAGATTCAGTAACAAAAAGTGACATGTGAGTTTAAAAAGAGCTAGATCAAATTTGACTTTCAATAAATAGGCCAACAGTAATAGAAAAAATAACAATCCCTGTCTTAGATTGTTTTCTACCCATAGATACCAGGGAAAATTTTGCCTATATGGTTGGTGTATATATCGTCGCTCTGTTGACCCAAATTGGGTCAGTTTTGACCCACTGATTTTAACTGTGTATGTCCACAACCAGTAAGTTGTAGACTTTAATTACTTGATAAAGACAGAAGTAACAAAAAGTGTAGCCATGAGGCCCAGGCAGGCGAACACCACTGCAGCGATGGGCTCTGGATCCCCCCAACGCACATACTGCACCGGGATTCGCTCACAACCTGAGGGATGGAGAGAGATCATGGGGAGTGAGAAAACAACACACAGAAAAGTTAAATCAAGATGAATTTGTCTGCTAGAGTGATAGTGAAAGGATGTGCCTTTGTGTGTTTGCATATAACAGCATCATAGCTTGATGTGGATGCAACAAAACAACAGTTTAGTTGCTATGTGTAAAATCTCCAGTCTATGATACAGTGGGATCATGGAAACGAGGCAAATTGGTTGTGAAACATTAAAGTATCAGAGATACAACAGAACTAACAGGATAAACATGCTGCTGTTCTCCTTACATAAAAAACATGCTTTGTGTTTCAAACTACAGAGGAACAGAAATATTGTGGGAGACATTAAATGTTTATAAAAGGGAAAGGGTTTCAAACAGTTTTTACAGACTTGGGAGTTAAGAAATCTGGCTTCAGCCAAATCCTGTATTCTGGCGAGGATTTAAAGTCTCTGGATGTGTGTGCAGTACATAAGTGTATGTGTTCAGACTGTTTGTCTATGGTGTGTGTGTGTGTGTGTGTGTGTGTGTGTGTGTGTGTGTGTGTGTGTGTGGTACGTAAGATGTAAGGGGATTTTAGGTGCACCATGAGTGTGTGACCCAGATTCAAGGCTGCTTTGGCCTATCTGGGAAATCTTATATTTGTAAAGTAACAGGACATAAATATAGTGTGTTTACCAGTGAGGTCATCTGTGGGCCAGGAGCCAAGGACACAGGCTCGACAAGTGTACTCATCAAACACAAACTCATTGTCCTTGCAGGGAGTGCAAGTCCAACAGCAGCTCACCTCTCCTTTACGGATAACCTGGAGACGCACACACACACACACACACACACACACACACACACACACACACACACACACACACAGTATGAAAGGGTAGAAAGGTCTCAATGCTCCAATGGCACTTTCCTGTAGCTAATCTTACACTCTGATGGACCTGTAGGGCAGGGAAATGAGGATGTCTTCGTCGGGGGAACAAAAGAAGAAAAAAAAGGAACATTTATTGAATATATTTGAGCCTCATTATTTTAAAAAAGGTTCTCTTAGCAGCCCTTCAATGTGGAAATAAATTAGAATTAAGCTGAAGAGACTGGATGCATGTTGAAGGGATGAAGTTCTTGGTCCAAATCTCAGCTTTTGTCATTTTTTGACTGGGGTTCCCCTGGGTGCACCAGTTTCCTCTCACAGTCTGAGGACATGCAGGTCAGGAGATCTGGAAACTGTATGTTGCCCTTGAGTGTGAATATTTGCCGTCTGCATGTTAGCCCTGTGGTGGTAACCTGGCACAGGCTTCATGAATGGATTAAAAAGAATAGAGGTGGGGTGAGCTGAAATGTTGAGAGAATGTGCAAGGTATTTTTTTTCTTTTTTAATAAATGCATTGCTTATATGATAAGAAGTAAGGAATGATTTCTAACTGTTGTCAAGGTCAGCACAGACCAGAAAGTCAGAGCTAGAGACGTTTAAAGCAAGGAAGTATGAACATGCAGATCTCCTAAAAAACCTTATGCATGAGACTGGTAGTTTGAATTCCCTACAAGCTGGCATATTAAAGCGAGTCCGTGTAGAGTGTGTAGGAAGAATTTAATGTTTGAGACTTTTGGGACGATAAAGAGGAGGCAGACTGCAGTGTTCTCCATGATTTGGATGGGCTGCAGGGAGTTACACAAACCCAGATGGGACATGATTAAAGCTTGAACAAAAAGTCTTGCTGAGTCCCTGGTGGGGTACTTGAGGATCTGATTGGACTGATTTTTTAGATTCCAAACCTGTGGCACCAAGTCAAGCCTGCTGTGTGGGTCTTGTTTAACAGTTTTCTTCAGTAAAACTATGATATGGTCTGTGGTCTATGGTGACGCATGAATGTATGACATCATGTATTTTGGTTGGAAAACAGAAACAGCTGCCAATATTTGCAAAACTGAATGATGGTAATGTAGATTATGAATTTAAATCCTTCATAGCCTGAGTAGATTGATATCTGTTTTATTTCATGCATGCAAATAAAACGGTATGTACAGTTACCACATCTATTGTTACTTTAATAATAAAAAAGGTAACATTTTAAGAAATTCAACATAGCTTATTGATTTTGAAATCTATGTCAGCAGTGTAAAACTTGGAGTGGTGCGTACCTTAATCTGTGCCTTCTGGCAGGGCTCAGAGCAGACTGACTGGATGACGTCACTGTTGTTACTCCAAATTTCCTCATCGTTCATCTTTAGGCCACCCTGATCCCAGCTTCCCACATGGCTGTAAGCATACTCATCTTCCCCTATGCGCTTGAAGTTCATGATTTCATACCTGAGGTGAAGCAGCGTATCCATACATTTAACATTTCTTTATACTGTCTAATTTCCCTCCTTCCTTCCTTTATTCCTTCCCCATCATCATTATCCTCACCTGCCAGGCGAGTCTCCATTCTGGTCAAAGAGGATTGTCTCTCCTGATACACCAGTAAAGTTGGTTTTCATCAGGAATTCCAGCAGCTTGCGGCCATCAATGGGCCGCATGTTCTCACATAGACCCTGTCACCAAGGGAAAAGGAAAACACTGTTAGGCCCATTGTGAAAGCATACAACTGCGCCCACTATTCATTATCGTACCTTATATCCTGGACAGAGGGCTTCCTGCATGGCATGCAGGCCATAAGCCATTGAATAGATGGCATTTATGACAAAGCCCATCTTGGTGTCTTGGGCATACTGATGGCGCAGAGACTCTCTCCCTGTGGAGAACAGAGACCTGCTCATAAGGAGAAACCCAATCACTGTAATCTAAACTGAGGGTAAAAACAGGATGTGAATACAGACTAGATCACTATTGGAAAGTGTGTGGAACATGATCTTTGTGTGGTACTAACAGGTGCAGGTGCGGTTGTACATGCTGCTCTCCTGTGGATGACCCCTCAACCTGCACTGGAAGCGATGCTGCCAGAACTCAGGGAACCAGGGGTTCCTCAGGTTTGCATCAGGCTTCAGGTTCAGGTAATAATCGTCGAACCAGGTCACATATGCCGACTTTAGCTTTATAGTGATTCCTCCAGCTGCCTCCTTCTCATAGCCATCGGTCACATCGTACCTGTCTGCCCAGCCATCACTGGACAGGAGGGATAAAATGAAAGAGACAGAGGTACAGCAGGGTGTTAGTTAGAGTAACGATCTGTCCCAATAAGACTACACATTTTCTTCTTTTTTGTTTTATTATTGTTTTTATCCTAGAAACTCGGAAATCTAGCATAGATGGAGGTGGTGGGTGGAAACATCCCTAGGATTATGAGGTCAGTGACAAAGAATAGCTTTCAGCCCTTAGCTAACACTGAGTTTATGCACTCTGGTACTTCACTTAGCCTTGGACCTGGTTCACAATTACATCCATCCAATAAAACTGGTTTTACCAACAGAAAGATAACAAGGTTGTTGACATCTTAAAATAGCACAGCTCAGCTAAGCAAATGTTATAGTAACATTTTACAGCTCATATTAAAAATATACTTTGAGGCAAAATATTTAAGAAATTGGGGTTTTAAACTTATTACAGAATCAGGTTACAACTGATTACTGTACTTACATTGTAATGGTTTTATAAAGTATAACACCCAGTCCATGATTGCAGTTTTAATGTGGCCTGCTGTAAAAACTGTACTTGGTGCTTATGACTATATTTTGTATCACTGTTTCACAGATTGAAGGAGACAGGTGGTGCCTCGCAAAATGAACCTAATGACTGCTCTGCAGCAAGTTACAGTAGAATAAAATATTTATCATGATGATTCAGATGACTCAGAACACAAGACTCACTGGATGATGAAAATAGTATTTGCTCACATATCCAAGTTTGAGAATTGTGAAGTTAATTTTTGTGATTATGTTCATGTGCAAAGATAACTTGTAATAAACCTTGAGGGATCAAAGGTTGATGGTGCCGGGAGGACTTGGCTAGCTAGGAGTCTGGAGTCTGTTATGTCTTTTCTTTTCATCATGGCGTTTTGTGTTGAATGCTTTGTTATTACTTCTGTAACTTTGTCTGTAAAGTTTGTGTCTGACT
Source organism: Dicentrarchus labrax (assembly GCF_905237075.1). Lineage (NCBI taxonomy): Eukaryota > Metazoa > Chordata > Actinopteri > Moronidae > Dicentrarchus > Dicentrarchus labrax. The sequence continues at coordinate 18,111,053 of NW_026136705.1, read as the reverse complement.
GCTGATTAATTAGATCTCTGTAGGCTCATTATCCATGAAGTCCATTGAGACACACTTAATGAAGAAAATATTGATTTACTTGACATTAACAACTTTTGGAGTAAATATGTATATTGCAGAAACAAACACTGAAGCATGGTGTTCTTGTGAACCAATCTGTCAATGTTTTTTTAATTCTGACAAAGTCAAAGCATATATTGATTTGTAACTTGGAGATCTTACATGAACTAGTAATTATTCATTTAATTTAAAGGCAGTTTGGTACACCACCTTCTGACTAGGATACCTGATGCTCAATAAACATTAAACACCAGACAAACACCATCAGACTGTAGTGTCTGAAAGCACTTCTGAGCCTCTATTTTTTCAAAAACCTTGTGGGCTTAGACTCAATAAGCTAGTTCATTGGTGAGCTCTTTGAAACATTTCTACTCCATCTATTATTATCTTTCCCTCTGGACACTTGTCTACAATCAACAAAGACAGAAGGTTGATTACACCTCCACACATGTGCACACGTGTAAACACGCACACATCACTGACTCAAAGAAATGCACTCTTCTCTTCCTAACTGACAAATAAGCAAAGAGAAGTCATTTTTGAAAACTTTGCTAACCGAGCTGGAGTTACACAACAGTTGTGTGGGTGGTTTTTTTTTTATGATGCTTGGTTCTCTGGGTGAGGTAGGAGATCATTTCATAACACATCCTTAGAGAAGCGAGCACAGAAATTGTATACTGGCATAAAAAAGACAGGATGGATATGAAAAGCATGGAGGGCTTTGACTCTGGATAGTTTGAATCACTCTTGAACGAGAGCTCTGAAACCCACACATCGACCTGGGAGGGCAATATGCTGTATGCAGCGTGTTGCTACACCACCTACAAGCCTGAAGACACACACAAGTGTGTGCGTACACACACGTTGTGCTCTTTTCTCATACGACACAATACTGGTCAACTTTCGAGCCAGATCTTTTCTGAGTGGATACTTTATAACTCTGTAATGGTATGAACTTGAGGCTGGGAAGGTGTCCATTTCTAAAATGAAACTAAACAAGACATGAAAAGGAAAAAAAAAAAAGTGAGGTATTGTCTCCCACAATCTAAGCAACCTTGGTTGCTGTGTTTTCTGGTTTAGTTAGGAGCTCCAGGGAGCACAAATGGCAATATTCGCAGCTGGAAAGAAAGTGGGGGAATGTGCTTCTTTCCCAGCACTAGCAACTCCAAGTGGTTGGCTGGAGCATTTGTGTGAAGGGACTGCCATACTGAACGTCTCCTCTGATAAACAGCACCTCCTAAGGCCAAGGGTAGCAGGTAGCAGTAACAAGGATGGAGGGAAGTTGGGAGGAAAAAGGACACAAAATCACACTAAACTAACAGAATGTAACTAAACATAAACTGTGACTTAATTATCTGGAATAACATTTTTACATTATGATGAATGGACAAGAGTAACATAAAACACTGCCACCCCAGTCCTTCTATCCAACTTCTCCTGCAGACCTTCTCTGCTTTATAGACTCGATGCCTAAAAACTCTGAAACTGTTCAAAACATTGTAGCAAAACCAACCCAAATGTAATGCATGTATCTAATTAAAATGTTTTATTTCTACTTTGACATGAAATACCTAGCTAATAATGTGTGAAAACTGCATTTGAATTAGTTGTGCTAAGGTTTTACAGTGCAAGAGGGTTGTGTTGTAATAAACTAGGTCTAACGAGTGTAATGTATAACAAGATGTCAGGCTAGCTCTTGGAGGCTGTACCACTTGTACAGTGGCGATTCGAGGAACATGCTGACATGCTTACAATGACAATGTTCATCATCTTAGTATAGCGTATTAACACATTAACATTTGCCAATTAGCACTAAACAGAAAGCAGAGCTGAAGCTTATGGGAATTAGTTTTGCAGGTATTTCAACAAATTTTTCAACAAAGGTTTTAAGTACATGTACGAACAAATCTTTAACAACAAAAATGTAAACTGAATCATTATTGTCACTGAACAAATCAATAGATTTTAGCAGTGGAGCTCCCTTCACTGGTGACTGATGCATTTAGTCAGCTAAGCTGTAAGTATGGTAGGCTACTTACTAAAAGCCTATTAGTAGACTGCCAAAGCCCAGAAATATTATAATGGGATCATAATGTGATAACTGTCGTTAATAATTGGCTGCTGAGGCATTCACTTTATGTGCAGTCTAGTATAGGCTAGTTTTGTACTGAACTGAAAGCGAGAGCCCGACAGTCTGAATCAGCGCTGAACTACACTGTTGTTTTCTTATTGTCGTATGCATTGAAGTACCAGAGGTGATTTATTCTTACAGAGACACCGATACCGAAGTGCATTTGTACAGCGATACGACTTATATAGTGAATGTATGTGCCAAATATAATGGCAATATACGGTACAATAGTAGTAATAGATGTTAGTATGGGATTTACCAATGTCAGCAGCATTCATCCTCTTGGAACTATTGATGTCCATCCAATATTTGGCTAACAATAACTGCACTTGTATGACTTTTGTCCTACATGGAAAAAAAGGCCTCCTGAAGCATTTTTATTCTTTAATGTTTTTGTGACACATACGATACTTTTTATGTTTCCACTGATTTCTATACAAACAAACGGAAGACTGACAGTTGGATACAACTCTTCAAAATGGGCTTAAGCTTTGCTGGCAACAAAACAAAACAAAACAAACATACCAAAAACACATTATCTCCTCCTGTCTCCCTCTTTCTATAAATGGAACCTAAGCATGCACTGCACACAAACCTGGTGACAAATCCTCCAGACTGGCATGAACAGGCTGGTGTGTGCAAGTAACTAACTAGAATAACAAGAAAGGTGATGAAGTCAACAAAGAGATGTAAAAAAACTTGCCGCTGAAAAAGGACAGAACTCCTAATAGGACACTACTTGTGCATGCTCATTAATGCTTTAAGAGAGACAAAAATGTGCCACCTCAAAAATACATCTCAAATCTAATTACCTTCAAAACAGAACAGCAAGGAGGAACTATTTAACAAATTCCCTATAATCTTTAAAACTAAGCAGACGACAATGCCCCGGCTGTCTGGAAGCTCTGGGTGGTAATATGGAGTATAGAGCGTGGTGTTTTGCAATATGTAGTTCAAGGTTATTTTATGTTTCCTGCTGTCAGATTTGAGCGACAGCCTACATATGTGGCTCCTAATGAGGAAAGGCATTTATAGAACACCAGGGACGAGAGTGAGCCAGAGAGCTAAACCTTAAAATAAAACATGTTATTCTCGGAGAGAGTGAAACCTTCTGCTAAATCAACCCCCTCTTTCCCGCTTATTTTATTTTGTATTTTTAATTGCATACTTTTTATGTGCGATCTTCCACAATGGATGGATTAGGATGCGGCATATTTAATCATATCGGAAAACCATCATTGCTTTGTCTAGTTGTCTGTTGAGGACTCTACCAGCTATAACTAATTTTCTTCTTTCTAGTTGTTTACTGTTGTGACAGTTTCGATAATATAACAATTATTATATTGATTTATAATTAATTTACTGTATTTCTCTATCCTCTGACTGTAGGAATTGAGTGCTGTTCAAAGAAATGTCTGCAGGGTGAATATGCTTTCCCATTTGAATGCTGGGTTTTCTAGCTCAAGAATGGTCTTACCAACAATCGCCTGCTGCTCCAATAAAACATTAATTTGCAATGGTAAATATAAACAGAGCAGGCTGGCTTTCTCAGTAATAGCAACAACAAGTGCATCAATAGAGAATAAATGTAAAGTATCAAGTACATCTAATTTGAAGATATTATAATTTGAACAAAAATCTGCAATTTGAAAGTCTCATAAAAGTGTGGGGGACAATATTTCAAATACCTTGAGTTCTAGACCACCATGAAGTTGATGGATGCAGTGATGATGATGATGATGATGATGATGATGATGATGATGATGAGGAGGACAAAGACGGCCCCAATGACAACAAACAAATCTTTTTCGGATGATGCTGGACATCTGTCGAATGTCTGGATTGGAAATTAATGGACAACACTAAAAAACCTGAAGCATTTCACTGATTCTTTTATCCTCTAATATAAGCGAAAAGTCAATAAGTAAGTAATTCCGCCTTCCACAATCTGCCACTCACCTTCCAACCAGCAGGAACTCTCCCACCAAACGCAGTCGCCTCATGGCCATCAATATGCCTCGGACCGTCATGCCCTCACAAAAGCAGGCCACCACCCTGGCCTTGGGCAGGTGGCCTCGTAGCTTCTGCAATAATTTATCAAAGTTTTGTTCCCCTGCGTTGCTGTATATCTTATCAGAGTGGGCGATGCAGATCCCCTCCTTTGCTGCCATGTCTTTAAATGCCTCCATACCACTCTCACCATAATTGCCTATGGAGGGGAAAACACGGACGGAATGGTGTTCATATACACACAATACTGCACACACAAAACATGGGTTTGTTACCTAAATAAAGCTAACAAACCAAACAGATCAGACTGTGACACAGTTCTTCAGCTCACGAGAAGGAGGAATAAGCTGCTGAAAAATAGTGAACATGGCATCCAAAATTGTAAAGCCATATGTATGATGAACTCTTAAGAAGTAAAGCTGAGTACTACAGTAAACTGTACAGTAAATCTGAGCTTTTACCTTGTTTTTATGACGTCTGATGGTGAAACTGAAGACAAATCTATTTGTATACCAGGACTCTTTAACAAAGCAGTTTAGATGTGTAGACAAATACACTGGTGTAATGCCAGCATAACACTTGAAAATCTGGTAATTTTGTCCCCATTCTGGGAACTGTCAGGGGTTACACATCCCTGTTTTTGCTGTAAATGAGGTCACCCACTTTCTGTACTCTCACTCTAGGCATGACACTGTTCGAGGCATCCTTTTCATTACTACGTGTGAGATTTACTCCCGTATGTAGCATGCTTAAACTGTAACTGTTTTCACCTCTGTTCAGTTCTCTGTTAATGTCACTGATGATGCTGCTGTTCCTGTTTGCATTATAATTATTGTATTTTCTTCTTTAGTATTTCTCTTTTCCTGTTCTAACTCTCCAAGAGGGTTTTTGTTTCTTCTATGTAGCCAACATCATAAATAGGAATTATTTTGTTGACAAAATGTAGTGGAAAGTAGGCTGAGCAATAGGCTAGTGTCTTATAACCACAACCATAACCTCTGGGGCAGTAAATATGGAACCTGTGCTTCTTTCTTTCTTTAGTTTTTTTTTTGGTCAATTTTGTGCACTTTGGAGCTGTTGATATCATTTACTGGGTCATTAATTTTGTCATTAGTTTATGCAAATGCAATGCAGAGTATCAGGCAAGGTGCACCTGCATTTGACAGATAGGGTATTATAATTGTGGTGTTGGACTATCAAGGATCAGGCAGTACAATATATCTCTAACCACTTAATAGAGATTAGAAACCTAAAATAGAGCCTGGCATAGAATCTGTTAGGTATTTTCGCACAGAATGTTTGTCTTGTTCTGTAACCAGTTAGCAAAAATGTAGAAAGTGTCCGATAGGTAAACTAAACAAATAAATAAATATACTCAAATGTGAGTGTGTAATTAAATTAATAAAATAACAAATGTGCAGTAATTTTGACAACAACCCACGGCCTACTGGAAAAAAAACACTAGCAAGTCTGAAACAGAAACACTAAAACATAGGGCTATACTTATAATAAGAGCTACCCATGACATGATGTTTTATCCTGGGAAACCACATTGGCATTCAAAAAACCTTTTTTTAAATCCTCCTCTACAACAGTTTGGTATTTCTATGGAATAAACTGGAATGATCCAGTCAGGATTTAGCACTTATTCTTATCAAGAGGGATTCATTTCATAAACATGGCCTTGAGCCGTATAAATACAATACAATAATATATTGGGAATATTGCCAATATTTTGGCTGATGATGCCAATACCATGTATTTTGTTTCTGAATACGTGGGATTAATAATTCAGCGGTTGTATATTTTGAAGCTGTGATAAACTGGTGTTGATATTGCCTAAATGTCTACAGCAGGGGTGGGGGAGTGCTTTGAGATAAGATTTGGAGATCAACCTTATATCTGTTCTATGAAATATGATTCACCTCTGGTAACAAAAAAAGGAAATGTAAAATTTTGTACTTATGTATTGCAGCCATCCATCTAATTATCCACATAGGACAACAATAAAGATGCTACTTTATCACGCTATCTTATAACATATGTTTTTTGGGGGGAACAATATTGTTAATTGCTTCCTAAAACTATGGGTGATAAGTCTCTCAAACCACCTGCAATCATTAATTTTAACAGTAATTCCTTAGATAACAATAAAAATAAAGTCATAAATTGCAAATCTGATAATGAGCAACTGCTATGAGAATGTGATCAGTGGCTAAAGCATAGCTAGGTCGGTGGACAGAGTGTCACGATACCTGGAGAGTTCAAAGCCTGTGGCAGATGTTCCCTGTGAAGCTTTTGCCAGTGATGAACAGGATTACAGAGAATATATAATCAGAGCTAATTTCAATCAATTTCATATTCATGCCATATATATAATGTATAGTAACAACTACTTACAGGGGAGTTACTTTATGCATTATATGTAAGTACGTTTGTGTATGTATATGTATATGTATCTGTGAAGGCTTATTTTGGTTATTTGCATTCAAAATCCTATTTTGAGTTTTTTATATGTTAACGGCAGGTCAGAATGTCAGTAAGTAAAACTTTAATGTTTTTCTTCAGCCCCTTCAGACAGAAAACTCTAAAACTGCTGAAACTAAGAATTGAAAGTATGCAGATACACGTTTCCCCATTTTGGACCCAATGTAATTTACTGTTGCACTATTGTATTAGACTCTAATAGATTGCGCAGATGCAGCTGATAAACAGGCAATTCAGTGTACAGGTCATAAATGTTGCCTAATTCATGTGTAAATGAGGATGAGAGATGGAGAGAGATGAAAGAAGGATGACAGGATGACAAAATATAAGAATGACAAATGCGCAGTCTCACCCTCTGTGTGTATTGCGGACACGTAGCTCCAGCTGTATCTCTTCACAATATCCACCATGGCTCTGGCCTGTTGCATATCTGATGGCACTACCCTCATGAAATATTTATACAGGCTCTGTTGGATTGAATTTACATGTTCACAAGTCTGGCAGTATACTTGGTATAATCAGAGGGTGTCAGAGATACAAGTACAGTTAATTTGTAAAGACTACACTACAATACAATCAAGCTTAAATAAAAAGTAAAGTTGCTTTTCATCAAACTCAAAACCAGCAATTCTGTAATTCAATGAGAAGGTTTGAAGTTTGTTCAAATTTGATGTTATTGTTTTTGTGAATTGTTCTTACCTTGTCACTAAGATCCATGCTGGTGGCTGAATAAGCTATCTGTGGGATGTTAAAGAGCTGGAGGAGATTTTGCACTTGGATGGCCACAGAGCTGGATCCCGGTCCAATCAGTCCCACAATGGGCTTCTTCCCCTGCACCAGCAAGCTCCCTGCCTCTGCAGTACACCTGCCCTGGCTCTCCTCCTCTTCGTTGGACACCAGTGTGTCCCGAATGAACTCGATACTCTGCTCCAGCGCCACCGCAGAGTGCCAGCATGAGTCCCTGGTGTAGAAAGATTAAGTTCACACTTGTTTAGGCGAGCAGCATAGGGATAAAGGGAGGATAACTTGGAGTAGCCAATTGGATGCTTCTTAGGTACATAGTCTGCACTGAATGCTTTTCGAAAGAACCACTTGACAAACATACTTTTTGGAGCAGTGAGAAGTCTGAAATCCAAAGTCCAGCCAAAGCTAAAGTGGGGTTTCAGCCATCTGAGTTAGTGAAATCAAGCTGGTATCTTCCAAAATCTTTTCAGTACAAATGTGCCATTTTTCATTCCCTTTGGACAATGTTTCCTTGCTGAGCTGCGGCAGAGAGATGCTTCCTATTAGTCACATGTAGGTTTGTTGCTAGGGCACAACATCAGCAACATGTGCCACATTTTAGCTTCAGCTAAATTTGAGAAGGATTTTTGTATGAAACAAAGACTGTGGATTTTGTCTCTCGTTTATTACAGTGTGGTTTCACTTGGAAGAGATCGCTTCACAACCCTTCTGGATAGGAGGAATGATTGTGACAATCAACTCTTTCTACATATATATGGGATTTGACAGCTGTAGTAGCTTCCACTTCAAAAAGTCTGAAACTGCCCTTGATTTTTAATGTAATGGCTCAAACCACCCTTTGTCAGCAGGTCGTATTGTTAGCGCAACTTGTGGGTCTTACAATAAAAAGTGAAATTTTGGTTTACTGCAGGTTACTGTATGTGGATGCTTTTCTCTGACTGGTTTACTCCATCACCTTCTCTTATGGCCTAATTCCTCCAACCACAGTTCACCTGTCTGTAGCCAGCCATCCTAAGCTACCTATAGTTAAATACAGTTTGCCTGCTCCTTCAAGGGTTATACTTTACAACATGATACATGAAAATCCTTGACCCAAATTAAGAAATAGCTTTAGTTAAATTTTCCCTTGTTTATCTTATAATTGTTTGATTCTTTTAAAAATTATTCTACTTTTTAGAGACCCATATAACCCTTCGCCCTTCTTTAATAATTGGAAATTGAATGAAAGTACACTGCAGGTAATGACTAACATCACCTGAGTGCATTGGTTTTAACGTTGCACGTTGCAAAAAGCGCAATCCAAACTCCATGTTAATTTATGGTGATTATCCAGTAACTAACTACTTAGGATGATTCCTAACATCTCTGTTAAATGTAGGCAGCTGTTCTGGTGGTTTGTGTATCTGCTAACTGATATTTAGATTTGAAAGGAACAGTTTCATGCCAAACCTCTAGTTTCTTCAAGAAGATTGCTATTTGACACATGCTATTCTGTGTAACAAATACGTTGCTGTATTTCTGGTCTCTCTTAGACAAACAGATGGTTGGTTGCAAGGTCACAAACAATTTATTGCTATATAAGAACAAAATGAGAATTGTTATGATTGGTTTCTGACCTGATCTCGCAACCCAGGGTGATATTCGGGAGGATGGTGGGGTCTGCATTAATTCGATCCAGAGTGTGCATCATGGCCTCCACTCTCTGGATCCCGTACTGCTCGCGCACAGCACCACACTTTCGCTCATGGACCTGAGTAAAGTGTAATGCAGCTGGATTACTAACATTCATCACATATAGGGCAAATTAGCACACACACACATAAACACATACAAGCATGTACCTTGTCTGCAGGTGGTTGGTGGTGAACAGAGAACAGAGCTCCTATGATGATGTCACCTGGGATATGTGCCAACACCCTTCGCTCGTTGTTCTGGGCGCTGACCCCAACTTGGTGTTTCAGGCCCAGCCAGCTCAGATCAGCTCCCAGTACCACACTCACTGCCAACAGCCTCACATACAACCCTAATCTATTTCCCATCCCTGTGTTCCTCCTCACACCTCCTGCCATCCCCTGTCCTCTTAGAGCTGAGGTTCAGATGAATGTGTTGTCTTTGGCATGGTGCTTGTAGTGCCGGGGGTAAGGGTTAGATTCCTGAAGAAAAGGATAGGGATAGGAAGTAAATGAGCTCAGTGTGTAAGCAACTGTACACGTTTGTGTAACAGACAATACACTAAGACGGTCTCAGTCAAACTGGTAAAGTATTTTGGGTACAGAAATATAATATTTTGAATAATGTGGAAAAAAAATATTAGATTTAGCTCTTTATTCAAAAATCACAGTTTATTTAAACTTTATCTTTTTACTGCCCTCCCTAAAATAACATCAAGTTGCTGTCCATGGTGCTGGAATGATGTTGTATCATGTAACTTAGGTAAAACATCACATCTAGCACTGGTTGCCTAAAGAAGTATCAACAACATATGTAAAACTCAATTATCTCCTCGTTATCTAATAATGAATTCATTACTGTGCACCCCGCATACCCAAAGTAAAAGACAACTTCAGCCTACCTCTTTTCTGCCAGCAGCCTTGCAGATGCCATTCCTTTTGAGACCGTTTCCATCACAGAAGAGCAATAACAAGAAAAGCGCTGCTGGTTTCTGCTCAAGCTCAGTCTGACGCCTGGCTACAGCAAACTGCAAATAGCAGCAGATAATATAGTCCGTTATTGGAACATGTTTGACTTACTGACGCACACGGTGCCCCCCCCCCTCCTTCTCCACCTCCTCCTCCTCCTACTCCAAAAACAGTGGAAGGCAATGGAGCAGCAACAGTGACTAAATTGGTACTGTGGAAACGGTGGAAAGCTACGGGAGGCGAGCCACACGGACGCACATTTAACATGAAAAAAGAAGTAAGAAAACAAATAAGTAAACAAATAAAGGACATGAAGGAATAATTAAAGCGTCAGCAGTGGTGTTTTGGAGCGTGGTGGCTTATCTGTAGGTGATTGGTTAACAATCAGTTAATAGACTAATGCCGGTTTCTTTTTCTCTTGAACTTTTGGTTACTGATCTCAACTCCTCCTCTCAATTAATCATTAATCAGACATCCGTTAATTAGAAAGGTATAGCTACAGACACATCCAGTTTCAAAGGTTATGAGATTTAAAACGTTAATATAACAGCAAACAACTATCTGTTATTTAAATATATAACGTTAGTTAAGTAGAGCAGATAATTACATCACCCGCCATCCCTTTGGCTGTGTTGTCATGGCAGCATCTCTGTGCTTCGTTTACAAAGCCGGTCTGGCCGTGTTTGCATGTTAGTGCAGGTTAATATACCTCCATGTGCAACTGAGGAGAGTGACTGAATCTGCTGTTTTTCTCATCTGTGTCGGAGAATTAAGGATTTATTTGGACCGAACCAGAGTTGGGGATTGTTGGAAGAGTGGAAAAACTGACAAAGAAAATGAATATGAGGAAATATAATGCAATGGTTATGCATTAGGAAATGTTTTTGTCCATAAAGTTTGGTGGCTGGCAATAGCACTATTATGGTTGTTTCTGGTTAATCAGGCGGTGTATCTGTAGGGATCCTGTCCATAATTGTTTCAGATACTTAGAATAAGTGCAAAAAAGCAAAACAAGCACTTTTAGTGGACGCACTTTTATAGTTTTAGTGTAGCTACATTGATACCATTGCAGCCATTTTCTTAATATTTTCTTAATATTATCTAATTTGGTGAATTAATATTAATATTATTTAAACCAAACCAGCGTTGGTTATTTTTGGGAATACTGTCAAAAGACTTAACAAAGACGGTTTTGGTGAGTTTTATTTTGTTTCTGTCCAGTTTGGCGTTTTCTTTTACGATTATCTGCTAGGTAAAATTACTGGTTTTGTCAATGGAGTCTGGTCGGCCGTATCACCCATTGTTTAGGTCTGATGGTGCTCTAGTGCGACATCTAGTGGCAAGTTAATTTCGTGTCTATAACCTTTCAACTACCAAACCATGATTATTTTTTTAAAACGAAATTGTACTCTTTAAAAAGTAGGACAGTTACTTTGAAAGTAACATTCAGTTTCAATATATCTATTAAATATATAAGAAATAGAAGAGTCCCTCTTCTGTCATTCAAATATGATAATGATAAAAACAGTGACCATACAATGGTTTTGGTTTGGTATGAATGGTTTTGTTTTGTGGCTGACGCTCTTGTCCTTGAGGTTGATCTGACTCCATTCATCTGAAATCTGAAAAAAGAGAAGACTTTCTATCTATTGGGCGTTGGTGTTTCATGGCTTTTCATTAAAATTGTCATTACACTCTTTATATCCAAAGAGACGTGGTTATGGTTCTGAATGGAAAAATGATAGTGTCCAGGAAATTATCCTTTAATGCACTTCCACTGCAACTCTCTCCCTCTCTTGCCTCAGGTCAGAGTGACTCCAAACATAATTAAAGGTATGTTTTGTATAATACAAAGTGCATTTCTCACCTACCATTTAAATGTTAAGTGTTACAAAGCCAGAAACTCTTTGTTCACAGGTAAGAATAGCGATCTGACAAAGTCATGAATAGGTGAGACACAAATTAGTGTCACATTTTCGCCTGTGTAAAGGCAAACTATCATGTCAATTTGACCCCAGATATAGCTTAATGTGATATTGTATTGTTGGGGCTCCATCTGCAGTGGAAAGAGACAACAAAATCTGAACATAACAAAGCTTGACACCACTAACTATTGAGTTTAGTACATGTATGACCAGGTTAGGAAATGCAGTAGGTAGTTGATCAAGTAGAACATCCTGTTTTAACTTAGAGAGGCTGCTAACCCCTATAGGAACAAGAGCAAACATGTTGATCTGTGCAATTGTGGCACAGTTAATCTATCTATAACAGAGGGGGCAATGAGACACTTGGAAGTCACAGTAGCTCATTTACATTTCAGTAGTTCAGTAGGTGAATCCAGTGTAAGATGTAGGGATCATCTGGGCTTTCAGCCGGCTCCCGAATGAATAACATCATTTCAAGTCACAGTTAGTTAGCATGGTGAGAATGTGCAATGTGAATGTTTTGTTGGGCAAGATGTGTGACGCATATCCAACAACAAAAATCTTTTCAGAGGATATTCAGAAAGTCTAATCAAATGGAGGTCAAATGTGTAATTGAGGATGTTTCTACATGGGCATTCATTACTAGGAGCCAAATGAATGAATGTCTGCCTGGAGAATTGTGGTTAGTTTGTTGCCTGGGGAGACAGAGAGAAAGAGGAGGTGGCCCTGGTGGACTGTCATTTACAGACAGTATTGCAAGTAGTGGCATGGCGCTCTCTGGTGGGGACTCATTTCTTGAGTGTCTCACATCAGTAAAGCGAACTGTGTGAAGAGTTTTGAAAAAAGTAAACTGAAAGAGAGAAATGTGAGTGAGCAATTGCAAAAAAACCAAAAACCTTTTGTGTTCTTGCATGCCTTATGGCCAGCATGTGCAATCATATTCATCATCATTAGACCAAAGGTTAAAGGTCAGGGTGCATAGGGTTACGTCCTAAGGTGTGGAGAACCATGTGAGACGGCAGTACGGAGAAAGCTCAAAAGACATTAAAGTTGTCTTCTAGGAAAGCATTGTACAAAAGCAAAGACCAAATATTTTTGCCTTAGGAAATGTCTTTATCTCATCAGCTTCTCCTCAGTAAATCTTTGAAGTCCTCAGTAGTTTACACTGTGATGACATTGTGGGTTCATGTCCACACAGTGAGTCTTTGGTAATTTGACTGTAAAAAGAACTGTGTGAAATGTTTTGCAAAAAGTTATTTAATATAGAGGACTGCAATTTAAAAAAAAAATACAAATAAAAGTCTAGTGTTCCTGCTACCATATGAACATCATGTGCAAACAGATCCATCATCATTAGACTAAAGGTTAAAGGTCAGGGCGCACAGTGGTTGCGTCCTCAGATGTGTGAGACAGAAGTACTGAAAAAGCTCAAAAGACATTAAAGTTGTGTTGTTGGAAAGCATTGTATAAAAGCAAAGACCAAATATTCTTGCCTTAGGGAGTGGCTTCATCTCATCAGCTTCTCCTCAATACATCGTTTTCTTTCTTTGCATTTGTTGTTATTGTAGGTGTCTGTTTTACACTGATGAGCCAGACAAAGAAGTAGACAGGATCACTGTAATTACAAAATAGTAACCGTATGGCGCCCTCTGGTGGGGACTTATTTCTGTAATTAAAGTTTTTTACAATTGGTAACACACATTACTGAGTTAACTTTACTTTACCTTTAATTGATTTTACATTCAATGACCTCATCTTTCAAAATTCATGAACTGTTTTTCTCACTCAAATTCAACCACCAGAATCTGTGCATTTACACTCCATTTAGCATTTTGTTAAACTTATGTTTCCCTTATCACATCCCAGGATGGTGTCACTTTACCTTCCACCTTACTCCCAATTCCTAAACCCCCGATGAGAAATTATTTTTCTCATGGAGGTGGAAGGTTTCTGATCAGATGTCATACTTGGATGCAATGAATGCTGGATGTCTGGACATATCTGCAGACAACTGCCAGGGATGGTTCAGGCAGAAGGATACTTTTCCAGGTGTATTGACAGAGGAGGACTTAAGGTGTGATGTGGATGAGAACTTGTAGCCAAATGCAGGGTTGAGTACCACTGTTAGGTTTCTATCTGTGAATATCCAAAGTGAGCAAGTAGGCCTATGTAGGCCTATAGTTAATAAGTATAGTTCTGTATTGCATTACAGGAATTACTTTTTTTGGTTATATTTTGTGCAGTTAACTTACGCATACTGTAAATGTAAATGTACATTTGAACATCATGTGCAAACAGATTCATCATCTGTAGACTAAAGGTTAAAGGTCAGGGCGCACAGTGGTTGCGTCCTTTGGTGTGTGAGACAGCAGTACTGAGAAAGCTCAAAAGAAATTAAAGTTGTCTTGTAGGAAAGCATTGTATAAATGCAAATACCAAATATCCTTGCCTTAGGCTTAGGGGATGGCTTGCTTTTATAATGCTTTCATCAACTTCTACTCAGCAAATCCTTTGTTTTAAGTCCCCACATTAGTTCATACTGTGATGACATGCAGTATTGTGGGGTCATCTGACTAAAGGAATCTTACTTTACTAAACACCAAAAGGTGAGAGTTTTAGGTTTGTTAAATGTGCAATGAAGTGGCCTTTTTCATATACGTATTTAAAGCATTTACACATTTTAAAGCTATTTGAAATCTGACAGGTGCTTATTTATCATTAGTTTATACCTTATTGCAGTATTTAAGTATGTTTAATTTGTAATAGATCATTTGTGGATAGCCACTGATGATTTAATCAGATTTAATTTAAATTGATTACTGATAATTCCACATTCTCTCTCTCTCTCTCTGTTCCCAATATTTTTATTGTGATTATCATCACATAATTCCTGGGATAACAGTTTTCTTTATTATGGCAGTATGTGTGCGTCTGTGTGTGCGCGTGGAGAGAGATCATGAGTTACGCGCCTGTTTCACGCTGATGAGGCGGGCAATAAAGCCCCCCCGTCTTTGTAGTGTTAGTTTAGTTTATCATTAATATCATGGTATAATGTAGCCGAAGTCGTAATGATGGCATTAAACTTTACTTAGGCCCCCAAATACTGCAAATCCCCTGCTTCACTGAATTGAGAGTTGGAGTTATTCCTTTTTTTTCCCTAAAAGAATTTGGCTGCAATCTTAGGATGTGTGCATTCGAGCCAATTTGCCCCCCTCTCATAAAGTAAGCTTCACCCTGAGGTTAAGCGGCATGTGACTGGCTCAACAAAGAGGAGGTGCCCAGAAAAAAAAAAAAACCCTGAGGAATTTAAGCCAGTGAAAGAATCACATGGACTTTCCCCACTGTGAGCATTTGGCTCATTTCTCAGTGACTGCTTGCCGTTCCCAAATTAAAACCTTGCTGTAATGTGGCCGCTGATAATCCTTAGTTTCATGGAATGTTTTGCGTCCAGCTATCAACAATTCCCGCGTCTGTGTGCCACCCAGGAAGCTTTGCGCACCAAGGAGTGCTGCCCGCCTTGGGAAGGGGACGGGTCGTCCTGCGGGGCGAGCTCGGGTCGGGGTTTCTGTCAGGATGTGGTTGTGCCGAACAACCCCGACGGGCCGCAGTACCCCTTCTCCGGGTTGGACGACAGGGAGAAGTGGCCCCTGGTTTTCTACAACCGGACTTGCCAGTGCGCAGGGAACTTCATGGGTTTCAACTGCGCGGACTGCAAGTTTGGCTACTTCGGCGTCAACTGCAATGAGAGGAGAGAGTCTCTGAGGAGGAACGTATTTCACCTGTCCAGGGCCGAGAGGATCAGACTTGTGTCCTACCTGAACTTGGCCAAGCAGACAGTCAGCAGGGACTATGTTGTGGTCACAGGGACCTACCAGGAGATGGGAAACGGCTCCAGCCCGATGTTCGCTGATGTTTCAGTGTATGATGTGTTTGTGTGGATGCATTACTATGTGTCCCGGGACGCGCTGTTAGGCGGGCCGGGGAACGTGTGGTCCAATGTTGACTTTGCCCACTGGGCGCCTGCGTTTCTCCCGTGGCACCGCGTGTACCTGCTGCACTGGGAGCACGAGATCAGGAAGCTGACCGGAGACATGACCTTCACCATCCCGTACTGGGACTGGAGGGATGCCCAGGGATGTGATGTGTGCACGGACGAGCTGATGGGGGCCCGGAGCCCCTTTGATCCCAGTTTCCTCAGCGCGGGCTCGGTCTTCTCCTCTTGGAGGGTAAACACTAAAGTCCTCCAGCTTCTCTTCTTCTCTCCTTTGCTTTATTTTCTTGAATACTTTTTTCTATTTAAGTAGGAATCAGTTCTGAAGTGTTTAGAGATACACATTCAGACATTTTAACTTGAAAGATCATAAAGAATGTGTAAAAAATAAGAAAAGTAATTAATATCTGTTGATCAAGATCATGTTAAAATGCTTTTAAAGTTAGGCTACCTTTGGCCTGCTTGGATGAGATTTACCTTGACAGTAATAACAAGCAGAGCCAAATTCCAAACCCACTGAAACTGTCAAATTGCTGGGACGTGTGCTAGTGCTTTCATGCGCGGTACTGTAATCGGTTCGCGTTCGTGTGTCTCCATCCGCAGGTACTGTGCTCCAGAGCAGAGGACTACAATAACAGAGGTGTGTTGTGTGATGCCAGGGAAGAGGGCCCGTTGCGTCGTAACCCTGGAAACCACAATCGTAACGTGGTTGAACGATTACCAACTTCAGCAGAGGTGGAGTTCACGCTCAGTCTGCCCAACTATGACACCGGAGCCATGGACCGCAGTGCCAACATGAGCTTCAGGAACACTCTGGAAGGTCAGATAAGCTTGGCCACAAATGCACACACACACACACACACACACACACACACACACACACACACACACACACACACACACACACTGCTGTCCTAATGGGATGGCTATGTGTGGGATGCTCTGAATGTTGGTGATGACTATTTGTACTTTAATGTGTGGCCTCATATGACACATTTAATTTATTTGCACTGTGTATATAAGAGTTGAAGGGTTATTCAGCACTTATAATACGATTAATATTCAAGTACAAGTTGCTTTTAATAATGCATTATTAAAAGTAACATCTTATTTATTGTAGGACACTGTTATAATTCATTAGTAACATCAACATAGGTATCCAGGTTAAGTACCCATTATGCTCTCATTGTTTGGTATATTTCCTTTGTCACTGTATCCAACAATTGTGATTGTACATCACTTAAATCATATCAGGGTTGGCATTAGTTCTGCAAAATTCCAGCTATTGTACAAGGGCTAAATTACACATTGCTGAACATCTATTCTCTGTTAATAGAAGGTTAGATATCAGCACAGAACTATCCAAATAAAGGGCTATCTCCAGCATAGCTTTAGAGGCTTGTGATGGTTTCCTAGGATACAGAATTTCTAAACATATTCATACATCTCATGCTATACTTAACAGAAAAGAAAGAAAGTCCACTGTAGAGGAGCTTATGGGGATTCTCACCGCCATATACACCCTGTTTAAAAATACAATGCTTGTATAACATCGCCATTACCATTACAGGCTGTTGCCACCTAATTAAATACTTCTCATCTTGCAGGATTCGGGGATCCTCGGACTGGGTTAGGGAACAGTTCTCGCATGGGCATGCATGCTGCTCTGCATGTGTTCATGAACGGCTCCATGTCCTCAGTGCAGGGCTCAGCGAATGACCCCATATTCCTTCTCCACCACACTTTTGTTGACAGGTGAGACACACACACTCATCACATTTTATAATTTCAGTACACTTACACTCTTGCACCTAACAGCAGCGCTATATTTGTTTTTTATTCTCTATGAAAGCATTTATGAGGAGTGGCTCAGGAGGCATAGACCTTCCCCATCACAGTATCCAGAGTCTAATGCTCCTATAGGGCACAACAGCGAATACCACATGGTGCCCTTCCTGCCCCTCCACCGAAACAGAGAATTCTTCATTTCCAGCAAGGACCTGGGATATGAATATTCATATCTGCTAGATGCTAGTAAGTTCTGTCTAAGTAGAGATTTTTCTATTTTGCCACATAGAATTGCATCTGAGCAATTACTGCTTTGCATTTTCTCTGCTAATGTCTTTCTTCATTTTTCTTCTCAGTAATCTATTAGTTAATTTTAGGTCTAATTTAAGTATTAAACCACTACTTGTATCTTTTTTCCAGACCAGAGGCTAGCAGAATCCATACGTCCTTATTTGGAGGAATTGCAAGGTGTGTGGCCCTGGCTGCTGCTTGCAGGGCTCTGTGGGGGAATTGTAGCAGTGGCCATAGTCGCTGCTGTCCGCACTGCAAAACGACGATACAGAGGGTCACCTTGGCTGCATGCGAAGAGGTGGAAAAACTTATTTGCTCTCCCAGAAAGACAGCCACTTATCTGGAGCAGTGACACAGAGGAAACCAACCACCCTAACTACCAAACAACCATGTGAAGGCACAGCCAACCCTCTGTGACTTTTGATATCAAAGTACTGTGAATTTTACATTACATTAAAATGAGTCTATAATCTTTGTTAATGAGCATGTATTTAAACTGTATTAAACGAGTAAAAACAAACTGAGGCATGTTTGACTTTTTAAACTTTATCCACCCACAAATTGTCAAATTCTGCCCTTTAGATCATTTTAGACATTTATGGTTTCTGTCATGGAAATGTTCAAAATGGCATTTCACATTTATGCTCCAGGGTTAACATGATTTCATCTGATTACCTTCAAAATCTGGTTCTACAGTGTTGCATCAGTGATCATGAAATAACTACATTCAACTGTCATTCAGAGCGAGAAACAAATTATTCTAAGTTTAAAGAAGCCTGAGGGGACTTTTTAATTATCTTTATGTGGGAGTTGACTGAACCACATTTTGATTAACGTTTAACCCTTGTATTATGTTAAGGGTCAATTTGACCCATTTCAGTTTTTGTGTTGATCAAAGTACTGGTTATCCTTTCTTTTTCTTGCTGAAATTTGGTGACTTTTCCTCATCTAGGGTCATTAACTGGTGTGTAAAATCTGGACACTTTGATGTGTAGTGGAATGTCTGTGCAGAGTTGGTATACAAAGATGATGTTGCGGGTCATTTTGACCCAGACGCTTTAATGTGGGTAAATAGCTGTTCAGATCCAAAATAAACATGTCTCTTTGATGTACTTTTTACTTTATATATATACAATATACAATTGTTTGTATTTTGATTGCCTCTGAGACCCAGAGCCAGGTGTGTGAAGAGAGGGAACTTTCTCACACTTGTCCTTGTCACTGTTCTCATGTCATCTCTTTGACAAACTCACCAAAAATGAGCTCCAGAAGGATGACAACTGAGGAGGCTTTATCATAGATTTTTAACTGGGATAGTGATGTAGAGGAAGAGATTTCAGAAACAGAGGATTTTTCAGAGACAGAGGACACTGTTATTGCTGATCCAGATTGTCAATTTTCCTACGATGAGGAGGATTCAGAGGACAAGTCTGCCGTTGTTCCTCCAACAGATGAAAACCAAGGAATGCAGCAATCATCATCCACAGAGGGGACATGGGCATCTAAGGACGGTAATATAAAATGGTCCAAAAATCACCACACCCAAGCCGAGGCAGACTATCATCTTCCAATGTGATCAAAATGACTCCCGGTCCTACAAGATTTGCTGTCACACGAGTTGATGAGATTCAATCAGCATTTCAGCTCTTCATATCCCCTCATATCTTAGCCCTTGTGCTTTCTTTGGTCAAGGAAGGAGGAAGGGAGGAAGGAAGGAAGGTAGGAAGGAAAGAAGGGAGAAAGGAAGGAAGGAAGGAAGAGAGAAAAGAAGGGAATAGAGGAGGATGAACAGAGAGAAGGAAAACAGGATGAGAAGAAGGAAGGAGAGAGCATGGCAGGAGGAAAGAAGGAGGGAAGAATTGTCATTTTGACCCGAGAGGAGGACAAGAGGATTAGACTAAATATTTCTTAAATATGGTGTTGGAATTAAAAATGTATTGTATGTCACTTTTCTAAATGTTTATATAACCTAAAATAAAGTTGTTATTGGTTTAATCTGTTTTCTTGACTGTTTTGAGTGCATTTACACAGTACGGGTCAAAATGACCCGCAACATAATCAATGTCATTTTTTTTCAACATAATACAAGGGTTAAAGTTTGTGGTGTGAGACATGCTTTTGGAAAGGGAAAAAGGTGATTATGTTTGCATCGATGTCAAGGTCTGAGACATCTCAACAGCAACAGAGTTCAATACTCTAACCTTAAGAGTTAACCTTAAGAGAGTAAGTTATAGTTTTAAAAAACTTTGACATTTGTAAAAGTCACAGCAGTTCCCAAAGTTGCACATGGTTCAAAATCACTTGAAAGGTCACACTTACTTTAATTTAAGACAAGGGATTCATTTGTGGTGGTCTCAATACCACTCTACCAACTTACTGTGCATACGCTGTATGTCGTAGTAGGGTATGAACCATCACACTAACGTCACCCCGTTTTAAAAGTTCAACACAAAAGTTTATTTTTGGTAAGATAAAGTGGTTCCCTATTCATTTTATCCTTATATCATGGTCTCTGTCAAATTGAACAATACATTCTAAGCCTTGAGACATGCAGTCAAGCATAGCATTTTTACAATACAGTACTTTTCTTAAAATATTTTGTATTCAATTGGTATTGTCAGATATTACAGTACATTGTCATTATTAAAACTGTGGTATGCTGTTTTGACAAGAAATGAGGAGATAAATACAGCATTCATTGTATGTAAGCAAAACAAAATATACAATAGGTAAAAAAAACAAAAAAAACAAATTTAGAGCAAATCTACAGTTTTACCTGTAAAAGGGTGGGATAGTTGGCTGTCAAACATTTCATTTCTAAGTTTAAGAGTCCCAAGGAACTATTATGTTTCTTATAACACAGTTTATTCAGAATAAACTCCATATTACACAAGTGTGGACATCTTTGAGATTTCCTACTCAAACTACACAGCAGCTTCATTATCACACAGACATGGGAATATATCTGTGAAGAGAGCATTTTGTCTGACGTGATACTGGTGGACAAAACAATGCAATAATTTATACAATTTATGCAACCAAAGGATGGAATGAAACATTTCCCAAACATTGTTGAAATATGCTCACAACTATGGTCCTTTATGATGACTTGATACAAGCAGTCCACATGAAAGGCTTTAACGGACACACCTGACTCCTACCTTATTGTGTGGTGTTATTTTCCAGAGGATTTCAGTGCAATTAACAGTGTGTCATCGTCTATGAAAAGTAAGTGTTTCCTCTATTATCATTCAGTACTTGAGTGAAAAAACTGTCGTAAAAATATTTGAGGATTTCTTTAGCATTACAACCAACCGACCAATAAAATCATGTGCGCTGACTGGTAAGAATGAAAGTGGAAACACTGTAAAGTTGAAGAGTAGAGACCAAAGTTCCATGACAGCAAAAGAGGCGATTCTTTAAAGAGGTAAGGAATGGACTGTGTGGCCTTGGATTCAGCAAAAAAAAAAAAAAAAAAAAAAAAAACACTATGTTTTTATTTTTAATTCCTCATCATTCATCTTCGTCCTCGCTATCATCCTCCTCTTTTTTCTTCTCGTTATCCTTGGGTGGGATGACGGGGGGAGGAAGGTCCAGACGTGCCCATGACATGGGCTCGGACTTCTTCATGGCTACCTCAATCTTGGCGGCCATCATGTTCACAATACTTTTACTCACATCTATCACCTACAAGGAAAGGAGGGAGCGTGGTAAAAGACAGGCTTAAATCATGTATTAGACACAAGACTTGCACAAAAATTACAATTAAAATTGGCATACAGCTAAAGGTCAAAAGACTTTTTAAATCAAGTTGAAAGTGAAGGTGTACTTACTCCCCACAAACTGATTTTCTGCTCAAATTCCTTCTCTCCCTCAAATATAACACGGATGTTGAGCTGAGGGATAAAAGAGAGATGAGTATTAGGTTGAGAAGAAGACAATGAAAAACTAAGCAGTTTAGATATGATAGAAATCATCTAACAGGCTATAGTTTTCCTCACCGTGGTGCTGTTTGCATCCACATAGCTTAGCTCTGGGACGGCATTCTTGGCATAGATAGAGATGATGACCTGTGCCCCGGTCTGGTGCCAGTCAAACCGACATGGAACCACCTTCTTACCCTGCAAGGAGATTTCGAACAACATTCAAAGCATCGTTAGATCATCTGATACACAAATTCAGCCATTCAGTATTTACCACAAAGCACTGTCTCTTCAGTGCTTCTGTTTAGCAGACGCCACTAGATGGAGTCACAGCTGAGGCTCTCTCATCCAGACATGCACGCATATATAAATGATCACTTGCTGTCAAGCAGGCACACCTACCGCATCCTTTTTCGTCCATAGATGTGTTCCTTTGGTGCAGCCCTCTTGAGAGAGGAAGGTGTTAAAGTCGGAGGTTTTCCTCTTACAGCAGCTCCAGTATTTCATCCTGGCAGGAAAGACATACACCAGCTGGATTTTAGCAATCAATAACATGTCACTCAAGAGAACCAGAAAACAAGACTAACAGGAAAACCAACAGGAAAATAATACACTTGTAGTTTCCAGAGAATATCTACTACTTCATGTCAATACAGTGAAACACGGATGGAAAGCTAGGGGGTTTTAAGCTTGAAATAATTTTTTTATAAGGCAAAAAATGATCAGTAATACAAACCCTTCATGGAAGATAGGAAATCCGGCGTGGTATAAGCACACATCCGAATCGCTTGCAGGTCCATCATAACTCTGAAGATGACAAAAAACGTGTGGTTCAAAAGACTGAAGCAGATTGTTCTATTAATGAAACTCTCAGTTAATAGTCATAGGTTATTGAACTGAGAAGTCTTAAATGATTTCTGCAGCACTGTCATCAGACGAACTGAGGCATGCAGATAGATCTCGTAAAATCTATTTTATATTAAAGCAAATTTTTGAATATTATTGTAATGATTTAGGTGAAAGTATCATTTTCTGGGAATAAGTAATGACTTTTTTTATTTTAAAGTACCAATTTAGACTCTTTGAAGACCCCCACTGATTATTCAGCTAAAAGCCAGCAGCTCTTGAGAGAATGTCTCACGGCTTTCAATCAAATCAGTTAAACTACAATTATGTAAAGTCCCTCTCCAAGCTTCTAAAAAACACAAGTCAATGCAAATGTTCCTCACAATTTACTTTCTAATCTTGGGGTTTCTGCTCTGACAGCCCACATTAGCGCGAGCAACATCGTTTTGCTCTGCATTCGTCTCAGAGCAAACACGGAGGAGGAGGAGGAAAAGGAGCTGTATCTGCTTCCACTCACCGGTGAGCTCTTTTGGGGCGTTGCAATTTCTTTGTCAGGATCAACTTGGATCATCACGATTTGTTTTTGTTTTCATTTAATGACATCAGTTCATAGATATGTTTTCAAATACGTTAAATTAATTTGCCTTAGAAATTGAAAAAGAAGTGGGCAATTATTTGGAAGAGTCTACAAGCATAAATTAGGGTGAATTTAAAGGAAACATGTACATATTTAAACTGCTGTTGCCAAAGTCATACCAGAAGTACGGATAGAGATTTTACTTATACATTTCAACACCAGAGTTTATTCCAGACTGTTTACCCCCAGTATACGTTGACACATTCACCTACTTTAGTACATCCTCCATTTTTGCAGGATGTTCCAATCTTGATCTCGTCACTATCTTCCTCTAGAGAGACAGAAAGAGAGAGACAAAGAATTGACACCCATATTCTGAAGAGCATCTGGAAAATGCATCCAGTTATGATGAGTTGTCCTGTCCCTGTCAGCTTTTACTCAAATGCCATGACGTGAGTGACGCAGGTGAGGGCAAATTCCCAGCGGCCATCCATTAACTTCCACTGTCAACATGACCTTCCTGTCTACTATAACAAGAAGTGGAAGGTAGTAGTGGTATGATTAAGTGGACAGAAAGAGGGGGGAGGAGAAAATTCTGCTCTCACCTTTATCCTCTGCTGCATTTTCAGAAAGCTTCAGTTTCTCCAGAGCCTGTTTCAGAGAACCAGAGACTTTATGCTGCAATCTCACCATCGGCTCATCTGGGCTGTAACGGTAACAAAAAATAAGTCATGAAACAATAACAACGGGTGATTCAAACTTTATCTGTTTTTTAATTAGTTTGTGAATATAAAACTATCTGGAAGATGGATTTTTACTTCAAGTAAGGGATACATTACTGGAAACATCGCTTCAAAATTAGGTCTCGGATACAAAGCCAGCCTAAGACCAATACACTACTTAAAAGGAGTTTCACTATTCAGTAGTAATCGCCTCATCAGTCGCTTGTCCACTTTCTTTTGAACTCTGGTGGGAAGTATCCAGGGTAAAAAAACCAGAGAACGCCTCCGACTATCCTGTGGATCCTTACTGTACCATTGATGATTTCAGGCTGATTTAATAGCTTGGATACTGTACCTACCCTTTTATGCATTTGATACGAAACCAGAATAATAAAGAGCAGAATGTAGACCACAGAGCTAATAAGGCTATGCAGCCAACTGTAAGGCCGGCTGGTGTACTGAATGGAGAGTAGTGTGTTCTTCTTGACTTGTTTCTTTCTTTTAAATGTGATTTCACTATGGGCTGAATCTTTCTATCTCCAAAAACATTTTATGCTATGTATTTCTATGTATATACAACCTTGGTCTGCGTATCGCCTCCTGAGGCTTTGGTGCAGAGATGATGTACTCGTTGAACTTTGGTTTTTGGTCATCTGCGTCATCCTTTTCTCCCGATGATGTCACATCTGGCTTCACCGGCTCAGGGGGCTTCTCCTTGTTGTGTGGACCTTTTGTACAGCCCTGTGAGGAGAAAGTCACTGTGTTAAGACTCACAAACAATGAGCACGTCGGGCCACAGCAAAAGGTGGCAGTCAATGCCTATGGAAACAATGGACAATGGAAACATGGCCACGGAGGATTAAGAGTATGGATTAAAACAGAAAACAAAAAACTTACAACAATGCTGAGGAAGTCTGAGAAGTCAGTAGTTCTTCTCTTGCAGCAGGACCATCCCTGGAGAGAGTGAGAGAGACATTAAGTTTGACCAGATAACGAGACACAAGCTAACTGTGCATTTTCAGGCATTTTACCTTCAATGCATCGTGGAATACTGGAACTCCTGGATGATAGGTGCAGCCATCTGTGAAATAAAACACAATTTAGAGGGAAAATGATAGTGATATAGGAAACAGCAGACTGTATATAGACCTGTAGCTTTTATGGCTTACTTTTAAGGAATTCTGGTTTCATAAAAGAAACAAAACTTTAAGCTTTTAAAATGCACCTTAAACCGTGGCAAAAAGCTAATTTCTTTTACAGAATTAAGAGTAGCATTGTAGAATAGTTCTGAATGTGGTGAGGCGTTTAAAAAATCAACAATTACAAATAGCATATAGTAAATTTCAACTGTTAAAGCACTGTAACACCAGTGATGTCTTGTCTGCTCTTGGTCCTCCTTTCATGTGTGGTGCATTTCTCAAAGGACTTGGCTCAGCCGTGTCTGATGCTGTCTTCAAGGCCGTCTGAAGTCAGTTTAGAAACGGAGCAGGAAAAAGTTACACTGGTTTGTTAATGTGCACTCAGCTGGAAACTGCACTATTTCTAGCAGTATTTGATGGCTATATGGGGTCATGTCTGCCCCTAACCACATGAATAATAATGCAAGTAAGAAGGAGTTATAAAACTTTTTTTATTAAAATGACCTAATATGTGGAGATGAATGTATGTTATGAGTAAAATAATAGACAAAATGCCTTTCTTGAAGGGAATTCAGTAATTAACTGGAAACACCTAGTAAGTTATAAGAGTACTGTCATCCTGTATGTTTAGATCAGAAAGTGACACTGATACAAAATAATTCAATTAGACCACAGACATAGCAAACTAAAAAACACAAAAGGATAAAGAGAATTTAAGCTTTAGTAGGTAATGATTTTTAGACACTCAGTATTAAACTTCAGAAAACTTAAAAAAAGACTAAAATTTTACATAAAACTTAAATTTTTGCACAAAATACATAGATACATTATTAATCCAGGCATTAGGAAATTAATTGGGAAGATTTATTAAACTCTTTTTTCAAAGGAAACACATTTCAATGGAAAAAAGTTTTTCAGACAAGCAAAATTTAAATATGACTATCTGAACACAAGATCACGACACATGAACATTTTATAATAATACATTTTTAAACTAATATTCATGATACATTAGAAATACCATCTGAAAGTTTGACAAAATCATCATTTGACGTTTGCCTTAAATGGAAAGCACAGCATGATTTTTTTAAATGCCCTCTTTTTGGAAATGCCTTAAAAGACAAATCCCAGTGGACTGAATAAAAACGTTTGGCTGGATGATACCATGAATCAAGCATTTGCCACATAGCACAGCCTGAGCTGCACCCCTTCCATGCTAATGCCTTAGAATCACCTAGGTACCCCTAAAGGTAATGATAATATACTCTGCTGTTATAAAAAGAGGCATCCCATTAAAATGGAAATATACTTGACTCCTGCATTGAGTATCTGGTAATACACAATGTTATATTACTGGAAGACAGGAGGGGACATTTATAACAAAAAGGAAATAAAGAACACATTGAGATATGTCTTGGTAGCTGAAGACAACACCTCGAACGTTCAATTACATTTAGAGCAGTGGCTTCATCTAAAGAATGGTTTCATGGGCAAACTGCCTTAAGATCAAGAAGTGAATTATTAGGACAGTGATCTTATCCCTACACAACCTCATATAAATTAATTTCCTTGTGGTGTTTTTGGGGTACTGCACTACAGGAAGCACACACAGGTTGTGGCTAAGAGGAAGAGCAGGTCATCCACTAACTGGAAGATGGGCAGTTTGATCCCCCTGTCCTAGGGCAAGATACTGAACTTAAAATTGCTGCTGAAGGCTATGCCATCAGCCTATTGTTGCCTACCGTTTATTTAAGGATCCCGATTAAAAGCATATGTATGTTCCCTTCAACCTTCAGGGGTCCAGAAAAATGGAAATTAGACTTGCCTCCAGGAAGATATGAGCCATATACTGCATCAAACATGAGTATGACCAAATAGATGGGGAGATTTTTTTGTTGTTGTGCTCATGATGACAAGTGTGGTGTTTCAAATGTCTTTGCCTCTCCCAGGGCATCTTGTGTCACATCAAATCAAGGATTTGGCTACTGTTTTGGCGAGGAGTATGCACTGTATTGTCGAATGTACTGGGGAGACTGCTCTCACTTTTACAGGATGATATGAAATGGCTGACAGGAGACAGTATGGGTTCAAAATATACTTTGGCTTTCCTCAGGCATAACGCCTTCTGGTAGTAAGAAAATGCATCAGCTCATGAATACATCTTACTTATTTTCATTTCTTATGGGTTTGTCAGATTTGGTGCTTCTAGTTTTGCATCTTTGTATTGCTAAAGGCCAGACTTGGTATAAAAAGGCTCACATAAGGAAGTTCACATACAGAATAACATCATAGGCTACATTGTGGTGTAAGGGTGGCTGTAGTATCCAGTTAGTCATTGGCTCCACTCTTTAATTCAGATTTATAGTAAAGCACAGGTCCAAAGCTGATGGGAAATTCAACCTCTTAGCCAATCCAATGGACTAACACACACACACACACACACACACACACACACACACACACACACACACACACACACACATAATGTTCCGTTTAAAAAGCTTAGGTTAACCTTACTGTTGACTGGCCACTCGGTTGAACTGCTCTTTGCTGTCTTTCGAGGTGTTAAAGAGAAATTTAACTCGTGGTAACATAGTTAGTGTTGTGTGACAGCGTTGAGAAATGTACTGCAGATAATCTTTATGTAGTAAAAACCTTGAATGAGGTGTTTCTTTAACTTTAACCTGCTTACTGTGTGCTCTGACAACGGTTCGACAAAGTCCAACGTTACCCTCGAACCTGCTAACTACACGAGCTTAACATGCTAACAACATCGTGATAAGTCACGGCAGGCACACACGTCATTAGCTTCCCGGGTTATTATCTACAACGGTATTTATGAATGAAGTCACTACAGTGTCGGGTCCAGCCGGCTAACTAATGCCAGGTTAGCTACATGGGCCCACCAGGCCTGCACGCTGTAGAAATTTCCAGATGATCAGAGGTTAGCTTGCTAACCGGGCACACGGCGATAGTTAACTAAGATACTACTCACCGTCTGGGTTATTTTCTGGATCAAATCGCTGTCCACATCCCTTATTATAACACAAAACGGACATGGTGGTGGGCGAAACAAGTTTAACTGGTGGCGAGACTTGTAACTAACCACAAAAAAAAAAAGCGTGTGTGTGTGTGATAGCGACCCGCAACCGTAGTGTACTGCTGTGGGTTACACTGGTCTTCACTTCCGGATGTTGTCGGCTACACTCGGCAAAGATCGGAGGCTTCCCGACCCGCCTCCAGCCAGTGAGCGCTCCGCGGTCCCACACAATTCTGACCGCTTCCAAACTTGCGTTAAGCGACATGTTCTTTATACCACATTTGTGTCGGACCTTAAGCTTCCAGCAAACCAACACCTAACTGTTTTAACTTCAGTTTTGTGTTAAGTGTTGCAGATAAAAGCCGAAATAGCCAAGTGACTCAGGGTTACAGTAGTCAGGTGCATGAAACTGGGGCAATAGCTATTTAGTTTTACGAGGATGGCTGCAGCCTAGTAGACAACAGCCTTTCGGGATATGTGCACATGAATATTTTTCCATTTGGCGATTCACCATCGTCTTCTGGTGGACTGTTTTGCGCGTGTTGCTTTTTTTCTTTCCTTTTTTAAAACCACTGTCGGAGATAGGATGGGAAAGGATTTACCTTCACTGATTACAGCTGTTTCGTCTAAAGGTAGGGCACGCTGCGATGTGAGTGATGTGTGTGTACAATACAAGTTAATGCGTCCGCATACTGTAGCTACAGATTGTAAACTCGTGTGATTTTGCACGGAGGCGAGCTCCACTGAATCCGCATCAACATGGGAGACAATGAATGCACCCCAATATCTCCTGGGACAGTCACCCTCGGGGGGAATGTTGATTTGAGTCATAGGTGCTGATATTAATCTATTGCATATTACTATAGGTCCTGCATACAATATACAAGTGGGCTGACAGTTCATAGTATCAGTTGTGTTGTTTGTTTCTGTTATTTTATTTGTATTAGTTTCTGTCGAAGTTGTATGATCAAGAAAAGGCTACTGTAAAGGCGATGCATAAAACATTTGGTGTACAGCAGCCCAGACAGTTTTTTTTAAAAGCATTTGTAATCAAAAGGAAAAAATGAAAATATAATGTTTTTAATTAGGCCACCTAATTTTCGCTTTGTCTCCCTTTCTGGTAGTTACATTTTGTGCGTTTTAGTTAACCTGATGCTTACTTTATATAAGGAGGATGTTTAGAAAGTGTTTTTCAAATTTCTAAGGAAGTGTTATTTTTTTAGAGTGCACAGTGGTGTTTCTCAGACCATAGGATCTTTTGTCCTAGTTACATTTTCTCTTCTGAAAATGTCACAACCCTGGTGGCTAAAGAAAAAAAAAAAAACAGTCCTTGAGTCTTTTAGGCACTCTTTATTCTAGTAACAGTGATTGTTCTTGATCTCTGTTGTTTTATTTGATGACATAATATGTTTCACTGAAGCTGTGTAAGTGTGCTGTGCTTTGATGTGGTTTGTTTAAAGATATGTCATTCTTGATTTCTGAGCCTTTCGGGTGAATATTAAGTGTCTGAATGCTGTTTGAGTGCAAACATTGAATATGCTATCATATCCCTATAGTGATAAGCAGTACCCCTGAAATGTCTTTGTAACTTTTGTCTCACAGTTCTTTATCAAAATTTTAGCATGCAGAGAGCATGTCTCGAACAACTCACCAACTGAATCCAGATCTGTTGTTCTTTGTTATTCTTTCCAAATATAGGGTGACTGGGTGATGGAATAGTGATGAAGCCTAATCGGTGGGGAAATATGCTTCCTCTACCCAGCTTCTCTCTTCTTTTCCATTTCATTTGCTTCTTCCTCCTCATGTGTTTCCCCTCAACCCATACCCAGTTTCTGCCAGAACCTAGAGCAGGACAAGGCCTGCTGCTCTTCACCCAGCCTGCCTATAATGCCTCCATCTTTGAGAACTCTGCTGCAAGAACCTATACCAGAAGTGAGGTCAAAATGGGCATAATCCTTGGGCCGCCTCGGTCTTTAGATATAAAATATTCAATTGAGTCTGGAGACAGTGAGGGAATCTTCCAGGCTGAGGAGTTTGTAATTGGAGATTTTTGTTTCCTCCGTATACGCACTAATGGAGGCAGTGGTGCCATACTGAATCGGGAAGTACAAGACAATTACACACTGACAGTGAAGGCATCTGCCCAAGGAGGCCAAGAGGCCTTAGCCACTGTTTATATCAAGGTCTTAGATACCAATGATCTCCGACCTCTCTTCTCCCCAACCTCCTATTCATTCATTGTGTCTGAGAGTGCCCCTCTGGGTGCCAGCATAGGACGTGTAACTGCCACAGATGCTGACATGGGCTCCAACGGGGAGTTCTACTACTTCTTCAAGAACAGAGTTCAACTCTTTGCTGTTCATCCGACCAGCGGGGTCATCACCTTGACGGGTCGGCCCAGGATGGACAAGCAAGACCGATTTGAGCTGGAGGTGCAGGTGGTTGACAGAGGGATGAAACTGTATGGGAACAATGGTATCAGCAGCACTGCTAGGCTGGTCCTGACTGTGGAGCGGGTCAATGAATTTGCTCCTGTGCTCAGTGCAGTTGCTGTCGTTCCATCATCGGTGGACAAGGACTCAGTCTATGCCATAGTGACTGTGAAGGACAACGACGAGGGGGTATCTGGGGATATAGAGTGGGTCTCCATCATTGAGGGTGACCCCTTTGAACAGTTTGTGGTTGACCGATCGCCTGTCGGAAATGAGTATAGGGTTAAAACATCAGAATTGGTCGACTGGGATGCATTCCCTTATGGCTGCAATTTAACCTTCCAGGCTAAAGACAGAGGTGTACCACCTAAGTTTTCTAATACCCAAGTTGTACAGTTGTTGGTTACAAAGCCAGGTCCAGTGTTGGCAAGGTTCGAGAAAGATATTTATGTATTTAAGCTGAGTGAAATAGCTCCCCCAGGCACTATTGTAGAGGTGGTGAAAATCTCCCCAGCTCCTCTGAGTGTCAATTACAGCTTCAGCAGCCTCTCAGATCCAATGTACTTTGATATAAACCCTTTGACTGGAGTTATTACGACCACAAGGCAGCTGACAAGGATATCGCAGGATTTCATGGAGATGGAGGTGGTTGATATGATTAGTCAGCAGCGGTCGAGGATCCAAATCATCATAGAAGATGCTAATGACAACTCTCCAGTGTTCGACAGGCCATTCTATGATATTGCAATCAACGAGAGCTTACCTGTAGGCACTGTTGTTATTGTAGTATCTGGTGTGGATGATGACAAAGGAGAGAATGGGGTTGTCACCCACACAATAAATGGTGAACAGTCTCTTCCATTTACAATAGACCAGGACACAGGGGAGGTGAGGATCACAAGAGACCTGGACTTTGAGTCATCAGATGATATTTATACTTTTGCAGTGCGGGCCTCAGATTGGGGTTCACCCTACAGAAGGGAGAGTGAGGTTAATGTTACCATTCGTCTACTAAATGTCAATGACAACCAGCCTGTATTTGAGATGGTTTCTTGCAGGGGGATGATAAGCCGTGATTTCCCTGTCAGCCAGACTATTGTCACCATGTCAGCTGTGGACATAGATGAATTAGAAATGGTGCAGTATAAGATACTGTCTGGGAATGAGTTAGACTATTTTAACTTAAATCCAGACTCTGGTGCTTTGTTATTGAAGAGGTCGTTAGCAGTAGCTAATTTAAAAAGTGGGATATTCAACCTGAAAATAGTTGCAACAGATGGAGAGATGTTTTCTGATCCTACATTTGTGAATGTATCTGTGGTGAGGGGTAGGATGCCACCTAGGGGGTTCAACTGCAAGGAGACTAGGGTAGCCCAGCTGTTGGCAGAAAAAATGCTCTCAAAAGCGTCTGCCATGGCTAGACCAAGACTAGATGAGAGAAACACAGATCTTTTCTCTATGAACAAACAGGCTCCACAGTTTGAGGCCTTGCCCACTAGTATTCTAGTGAGAGAAGACCTTGCTACTGGCACCAGTGTATTTCAGGTGAGAGCCCGAGATGCTGACACAGGCTTTAATGGCCGGGTTCTCTTTTCCATATCTGATGGTAACAAGGAAAACTGTTTCAATATCAACATGGAGAATGGGCTGATAACTGTATTGCAGCCACTAGATCGTGAGCGTTTGGATCGTTACTTCCTCAATATCACCATCTACGACCAGGGCGTTCCTCAGATGTCCAATTGGAGACTACTGACTGTGATCATTGAGGATGCAAATGACAATGACCCCCAGTTTTATCAGGACAGCTTCTCTACTCTTGTTTCAGAAAACTCTGTCATCGGTATGGAAGTTATTACCATCACTGCATTTGACAGAGACATTGGCCAGAATGGACAGCTCTCCTACATAATGCTGACCAGTGTCCCTCACTTTGGTATTGACAGCGAAACAGGAAGTGTATTTGTTGCTAGCCACTTGGACAGAGAAACAATCCCAATGTTCACCTTGAAGATTGAAGTGAGAGACAAGGCTGAAAGAGGCACTCGAAGGTCGTCAGTCGCTACTCTAAGTGTAATAGTGGAGGATGTCAATGATTGCGCCCCAGCCTTCATCCCTAGCAGCTATAATGCTCGAGTACTGGAGGATCTCCCACCAGGTGCTGTGATTACCTGGGTGCAGGCTCAGGACCCAGATATTGGCCCCGGTGGACAGGTCCGATACTCCTTGATAAATGACTTCAATGGTACTTTTGAGGTAGGTCATGTCACTATTTGTATTGCCTAATGTCTTTACTGTTGCATATGCTGATCCTCTTTGTGTTGACGGTTTATGATGAATGGAACTGTAATGCTTTTGTACAGGTCAATGCTGTGAGTGGAGTGTTGAGGATTAGGAAGGAGCTGGACTTTGAGAAACAGCAGTTTTTCAACCTGACATTACGTGCTGAGGACAGAGGAGTACCCAGCCTTATCAGTCAGACATTTGTTGAGGTGGAGGTGCGTAACACACACACACACACACACACACACACACACACACACACACACACACACACACACATACACATGCACAGGGGAGCCAGGGGGTCTCCAAAATATTGACAATTTGCTATTTTTGCCATGCATTTCTATTTTTCTCTATCTTTATCATCATGGATCATGCCTAAATTATTATGCTATTATTGATGTATGTCATTAAGTGATTATTATATATCAGATGTGCTGATATAAAGCCAATGGGCCTATACAATTGAAGTTATAAATGTTTCTTTCTATGGTTTAGTTTGCACACTGGGTCTAATGCTATTCAGTTCTTTTATTTATACTGCATGATACTACACGTCATCCCTTTTTTTTCGAGTCAAAATTAAAGTTAGCATTACATTTCTTTAGGTGGTGGATGTCAATGAGAATTTGTATGCACCCTACTTCCCTGACTTTGCCGTGAGAGGCTCAGTTAAGGAGAACTCTCGTGTGGGCACAAGCGTCCTGACAGTCAGCGCTAAGGACGACGACAAGGGGCGAGATGGCGTATTGAGGTACTCTGTCAGAGGAGGCAGCGGACTGGGCACTTTCACCATTGACGAAGACACAGGTGTGACACAAGATCAATTTTTAAGCCTATTTATGTAAAGTGAAAATCCAATAACTCACAGAGTCATGAGTGGAATATCAACACCCAGTAGTGCTAATCATTGCACATTATAGGAAATCGTACTATTTCTGTGCCACTGCTGATGACTCTCACATGTGTAGTTGTTGCTCAACTCTGAGTTTTGTGTCTCTGTCACTTTGTGGTTTTGCTTTGCAAGTGACACACAGAAAGCATCACCACTGGATGGCATAATTTTTTGAGTGACTGTGTACAGTATGTGTGTATTAGAGGGAGAGAGGTGAAGAGAGTGTGAGGTGCAGTCAGAGTCAGTGTGTTGATGGGGCCTCACGTGGAAGCTGTGTACTGGGAGATCATTACTGTAATGAGGGCAGCATGGCAGCTACACTGACTGGGCCTTAGGCTGCTCAGTACAACTGATCCAGTTCTGTGTGGATAACATTGATCAAGGCCCTCCTGCATAGCACCCACCATCCTTTCCAAGAGTAGTGAAATGTTACTGTGACTTATTTAAGGAGGCCTGACCCAAAAAAAGCGTATCGTTGTCTCCAACTGTCCTGCAGTGTCAAACTGCAGCTGAAAACATGTTGATCCAAACAAGTAGCCGTGACTCACTCACCCAGGGATAAAATGAATCAAATACTCAGTATGAAAATAGGACAGTTCATATTAGTTCATATTGGTTCATGTACAGAATGAATATATATTCATGCAGGGCAGCCTCTCTGCTCACACACACACACACACACACACACACACACACACACACACACACACACACACACATATGTATATATATATATATATATATATATATATATATACATATATGAATAAGATCTTTGTATTTGCTATATGCTCCATTAGAGAGAAATAGGAATCCTGTGGGCAGAAATATATTATCTTGAATCTAAGACTCAATTGACAATCCTGCAAATACCAAGTCAGTAAGTCTGCATAATTAAAATTTCCATGGGAGCTAAAGTAGGTGTGAGTAAGAACTCTTGCTTTCCCATGAAGGCTTGTTGCCGTCTCTGTCTCTATCTGTAATGCTGGAGCTTTTAAACCTAATCTCTCCCTGTGTTTCTCTCCATGGTGCTGAAACATTCAAACTTCAAACTCAGGAATCAGTCCCCCATTCACTCATTCTCTGCTCCCTGCATGATACTGTAAGGTGGTATTTCATAATCATCCCGATGCTAAGCATTACCACTGACAGATCTTGTATTGCAAAGTTAAGAATTGTGGGAATTTTTAAGGCTCAAGGTAGAAGTCTTTGTTTCACTGTTCTGCCAGCTAACAGTCTCTACTGAAATTCAACCAGATCTTACAGACAATACAGCAATGTAATAGGTGCTGGTTATGTTTTAAGTATTGATTATTGTTTTATGTATATTTTCCCCATCCAGTACTCACTAATTTAATTACCACATATATAAGACATGTTTCGCTCATTTTCTTAATTTGTTACTTTTTTTTTACTTTTTACTTTAGTTTTCTTTTGTAAAGTATATATTTTTTGGGCTCTTTATTGCCTTTAATTGATAGAGACAGTTGAAGGTAGACAGGAAATGGGGGCAGAGAGAGGGGATGACACGCAGCAAAGGGCTGCAGGTCGGACTCGAACCCTGAGTCACTGCAGGTCGGACTCAGCCTCGGTCGCCAGCTCTTCCAACTGAGCTAACCGGGTGCCCACTACTTGCTTTTCTTATTCACTCAACTTTTCACTTTTCACTAGTTACTATGGTTACTACCTATTACTACTTAAAACAAATAAACAGCTTTCCTAGTAAACACTTTTATTACTTTTGATACCATCCAAATGTTAGTTTTGTAATTCATTATATTTGACAACATTTTTAATTAAACCTTAAATTCTACTAATGACTAATTAGATAGCAGCATGACAACAAAAGACATGATAGTAACAGGTGATAATGAGTTAATAGGCAATCAAGACCACCTAGTGACTAATCATGTAAAGCGTTACTTAAAATGTGTAGACCCATAAATTCATATACATGTATTAATGTACATTTTTATTACTTTTGAAATTACAAGTTAGGAAAGTTATTATTATTATTTATTAAATTTGAGTAGTTATATACAGTACAGCAATTTAAGCAAGTTTATTTTTTAGCAGTTATTTTTAGAGAACAAATGACAGTGTTCCTGTTCTGCCCTCTCTCTTCACCTCTTGCCACACTGCTCCCTACTGTACATGACTTGCACTGGAGGCCTGTTTTGACCTTTAACTAGGCTAATTAGTATTGACTATAGTTGAGAGAGATAGCGATAGAGAAGCAGATGGACAAATGTAGAGAATGTCTCTCTGTGCATCTCTCTCTTCATATAATCACACAATGTACACACAATTACTTATTCATTGGGTATACTGTACTTATAGACAAAACAGTGTTACAGTACATACACCGATCCCTATAGTGTTATGTATTAAAATCCCAGTAAGGAGCATCACAGCCAGCAAGAAAGTTTATTGAGTGCAGATTTTCCAGGGGAAATCAGAGTGCTTGTTAGAGCAGAAAGTGAAGGGAGAGGGGAGTGGAAGTGAAGCGAAGAGAGGAAGGAAGAGGATGCAGGGGAGTCTGGAGTACATAAAAAGTGTCAGAAGAAAATACTGCCTTCTTCCTCCAAGGCCTTTTTATATATATTTTTTTTCTTTTGGGAAGTTTGTTTGTTTTTTTGGTTGTTTTTCCCCCCCTAATATCATAAGCCATGAAAAGATCAGTGCATTTTTGTTATCAGTTAACAAGACGCAGTAAGCACATGCCAAGTTTTTCCTCATCAAGTGTTTCATTTGAACTTGTAGCGCAGAAGTCAGTGTTGTCAGGCGTGGACAGAGTAGCACCAGTCTCTCCTCCCACCATGCATTTAGCTGCCATGTTGAGTGGCTTCGCTCTGACTGCTTGTCAGTCTGTAGCTCTTAATGCCAAAACTAAGTACGTGAAGAGAGAGTGTGACAGACAGTGAGAGAGAGTAAAAAGGACAGAAAGAATGAGAGAAAATGTGAGAAATCTATTTTTTTTTGTCCAAACTTCTGCACCCTCCAACATACTCAAACACTTAAATTTTGTAAATCGACTATATGATGCATTTTGTATTGCCCATGACACCCCCATTGTTTGTCATAACTGCCATTTATGAAGGCCCATTTTTCCCACACTTCATATTTAGTTGCTTAAGATGACTCACTCCTGTATGGGTGGAAAGCACACAGACTATCTATCAAAAAAAGAAGCAGGATCTTCTCCGGCTTAAATCCTTAGCACTGCTGTACTTTGAACAAAAATTGGTATTCTTGTCATTGGTTAGGGGGGAAAGCAAGGCCTGCTATTTCTCATTGGGCAGCTGTCAGAAGCCACTGCTCCTCTATTAGTGGGTTTGCAAACTCCAGGATTTATCACAGTCAGGATAAAGCATTCTTTAAGTTATAGGCAAAAAAACGTTTAAAAAGTAATCTATTCTGCATTGTAAAAAATTAACAGGCTGTATTTTTTTGATGCCCTCTTTTCTGCCACACACAGAACTATTCAGCTGTGTCTCAAGATGCAGAGAAATACGCACAGTATTGTTTTCATCAATCTTGGGATTGATTATTGGATATGGTGGCATTAATTAGATAGTGGGACCCCACAGCCTGTTTCTCAGGAACACAGGAATTGAATTGGCATGACAGATGGATGTAAACCTAAGCGTACTGTGAACTTCTAGATTGGAAAATATGCCCTGACCCTTCAATTTTTTGCTCACTGTTTGAAGTGTGTTATTTATGGTGAGAATGGATGCTGTCAAGTCAGATTTATATTGAATTCACTGAATAGTGCCTGTCGGTCGTAAAGTTCAAAGAGCTTTTGAAACAGCCAGCTCTGTTTTCTCTTGTCGAGCTATCTGACAGAGATGAGATGTGGTTTGAAAAGGACATGGTCAAGGACGGCAGAGCAAGGATGTGTTTCAGCAAACACTTTTACTATGCATTGTGCATGCCTTGGGCAGCTGCTTAGTCATAATCTGACATATACGCACACTTTCTGGTGATAAGGTAACACCTTCGCCATGCGGCTGAGGAAGCTGCAATGAGACTGACTCAAGTAAACAAAAAAAGGCCACACAGTCACACCTCGAGTAACTGATTTGTATGCTTGTATGACTGTAACGTGGGCATGTGGGGGTTTATGACCGAGTGAAAGGCCAAGTTAGGGAACAGCAGACATCTGTATGAAAACAAGTTATTTTTCATGCAGCCCAAACAAATTAATATATGTATGAAAGGATCAGTCTTTGTCTTTTTGGAAAAAAGAAAAAAAAAAGTAATAATTTAATAATTTATTCAGGATCACTGACATCGTACTTGTGCTCAAGTTCTGTGGTTAGAGGATTTTTGCTGAACAACAACATATTTTTATGATTGTTAAGATGATATCCTGCAAAATGTTTTTAATAGGGTGGCCGAGGTTAGGCACGGAATCAACCTAGAGTGGCACTGAGCATGTTTACCCCAGGGGTGTGGAGTCTAGGCAGAATCGTCTTGGCTCTCTCTGCTTCCCTGGAGTCATGAAGATAGGTCTTATTTAGGTAAAATGAAAGGAATCCCAGATTTGGTCTTCTCCTGCACTCTGCACTCTGCACTCTGCGGCTAGAGAAACGGTTTTTATAATACATATTTTGTTGGGAGTAAAAAGAGTAAAAAATCTCAGACGTGAGGTGTATTGACCTCATTACTTTGCCCATTTTTAACAGAGCATAACAGCAGCCATGTTTGCATGCATGGCAACAATGGGGTACATATGAAGTACAGATTAACTTGTGTTCATTAATATAAATAACAGCAGCAACAACACACTACTATAAGTGGTAACACATTATAAATCTTTGCAAAGAAGGGACTAAGCTCACTAACATCATTAACATCAACCAGTCTTTAATTATAAGAAATGTAATTGCAGTGTTTTGCAAGGTTTAGGTAAGCATAAAAGGACCAAAGTAAAGATGCACTCGCTCACACATCCAGTCTCAGCTCAGTCTAGCATCTTCTTGGGGTTAATTGCTTGTGTACTCAAGCACAGATGCATACGCAGACTCTGGAAGAACATACTCTACGTCTTAGCTCTTACTGAGTTTCTTTAAGCTCCTAAAAGTAACAGACTGATGCTCACTTTTGAAAGTGCTGTGATGTAAGATAAAACTGGAGATTAGATGAACCTTGAACCTTGAGATTTGATGGAAGTTTCTGTGCACTGAGCAGAAATGCAGCAAACGCTCGCTTTGCGCTTATGATGAGTTCAGTCCATTTATTCCTAGACGATGCAATTAGACATACGT
Organism: Dicentrarchus labrax; assembly: GCF_905237075.1. NCBI lineage: Eukaryota > Metazoa > Chordata > Actinopteri > Moronidae > Dicentrarchus > Dicentrarchus labrax. Next base: position 18,071,854 of record NW_026136705.1, on the reverse strand, counting down.
GTCGTTTTTGATCCTGGATTTAGGTTTCTTTGTTTAAATAAACTATGTGGCATTCGTGACCTTGCGCCATTGTGCTTCATCTCTTGGCAGTGTTTAGAAGTGACGTGAATGAACCCTAAAATCTAGAGTGTGATGTGTCATTTTTCAAGTGTTTCGAGTGGACAGTCCTGCAAGAAAAAACAAAAAAGAGATACCCATGTGTTACCATTGTGAGTGTTGTGAGTGTTCTCTTTGTCCCTCAAGAGGTCACCAAAGCTGTCAGCTACTCATCTTCCTTAAGGCCACTATCCACACGCCAGTCAATGTGTGTGTGAGTGTCTGTGTGTGTGTTTCTTTATTGGTGTAGGGCAGTTCAGGGTACGTTTAGCACTGAGCGAATTGCAGCGGGAGCAGTTTGGTCAGCTGTGATTAGCTGTAGAGAAGCTGAAACATTGAAGGTGACTACAGCGGCGCCACTAATGCCTGTGAATGTCACTGAAGCCAGGACAGAAAGTTTACTCTAAATTTGTGTCTTTGCCTCTGGAAAACTTAGTATTCAAACACTTTCCCCAGGAGATTTTAAGGAAAGTATTCTGCTGATGATGCCCAAACTGCCCCTTCACACACACACACACACACACACACACACACACACACACACACACACACACACACACACCTACCTGATAGATATGTATTCTCGAGCCCAAGTATCAACAGCATTAATCGTTCTCATTGCTTCAACAGGGGTGATTTACACTGCCGGTATCCTGGACTGTGAGACCAAAGACTCCTATTGGCTAACAGTCTATGCCACAGACAGAGGGGTTACACCCCTGTCATCTTCTATTGAGGTCTTCATTCAGGTATCCACACTCTGCTGCCAATACTTACATTATACTAAACATGCACAAGGGGGCTTATACAGAGGAACCTTAATCAGACTCAAAAATAAAACATCATGCTTAATAATTGATGAATTTGTTTATTACTCTCTAAATTAATTTAGAATTCGTTTCAAATTAATCAGCAATGAGCCCAAAATGTACCGGTCCAAAACAGCTAAACTACATTGTGCCTTTGCACATCAAGTGATGCTAAAAGGTTACAGCAGTTTCTCAGCGGTCATACTCTGGAAAGCAGCATAACTTTTCAAGGCCTGCTTTTAAGTCTACAGGGGGTGATTGTTTGATCTGAAAATATAATTTGGGTGGAGTATTCCTTTCTTAATGTCACATCCAACCACATTTCCAACACAAATGATTACATTTTATGTTCTGTCCTATATTTATTATATATATCATATTTGGCTATAGACCAAGCATTCCTGTTGTTATACATTATGCACATTATGACACGGAAAGGTGCTGATTAGCTACAGATTAGCTTCTTTGTCTGTATCTGTCACTGATGAATTCTCACAGCCTGCAAACTTGTAAGTGTAGGATAATTTTGTTGCGTTAAGTGTTACATCCAAAGTAACAGCATGAACAATTACGGTATTCTCTAAAATGCTGAAAATGCTCAGTGCAGTGGATAACTATAGCAGTGCTAGGTCTGCAAGCAAGAGATACACACTCTGCCTCAGCTTCTATTTTATTTGGCACTAAGTAATCCACTGTCTAAACACACAAATACAAACATCCCCGCTGCTCACCCTTTGGGGAAGAGTTCACCAGTGTGTAAAAAAATAAACAGCCTTTTCTGGCTTCAGGATATTCAGGTGTGGTGGTGTGATCGGGTGCTTTACTCCCAGCCTCTTCATCACAGACAGAAATAGGGAGATTAATCAGGCACAGGTGCTCCTCATTCGGCGGCTGAACCATCTCTCCAGCCTCTCAGCAAACACTCCATCAGCGCTCTGTTTGCCATAAATATTCTAGATATATAATGTAAGAAGGGAAATTAATTTGCAGTGCATTTAAAGTGTGACATCTATGACATTTTCTGGTGAATAAATTTCCATTTTGTGATTGATAACAGATCAACCCAGACCCAGTCCATGCTGCACTTCACGAGTTGTTGATTAACAAAGATACTAAAATCTGCAGATTGATTTTCTTTTACAACAACACAATATTAACATACATGCTGTTTTAGAAGGTTTTATCAACACATATATTGCCAATTCAGATTCAACTCAGACGTAGAGGACTGCTAAGATATATACAAACAACACTGCTTATTCCTGTCCCTTGCCCAATCCCTGCTTTCTCTCCCTCTCTCCCCTTTGTCTCCCCCTCTTCCTCTGCTTCGTCTTCTCCCCTCTTTCTCTCTCAGGTAGAAGATGTCAATGATAATGCTCCCCTCACTTCGGATCCTATTTACCACCCAGTCGTCATGGAGAACTCTCCAAAGGATGTGTCAGTCATCCGTATCCAGGCACAGGACCCTGACCTCACCTCCACTCCCAGTCGTCTGAGTTATCGCATCACTGCTGGCAATCCGCAGAATTTCTTCTCTATAAACCCCAAAACAGGTGAGACTCACAACCAGACACACTATTTTAAATAATTATTGCCTTGGTGACATAATTGCCAGTATAATATTGTAGACTAATGGAATAATTAGTAATATCCTGGTAAACAACAAATAATTATACCAATCTTTTGTGTTAATATGTTTACATGCCTCTGAAATTACTCATGTCTGATGCACCTCCTACTCTACATTCATTCAATAAAAGGCTTTGGTTCCCACACAACAAATTAAAAAGACTTTTGTGCCCACACAGTAGAACATCTAGGACACTGATGAGCCACCCAGACAGTCTTCACTGTACTGAATATTGCTTCTAGTCTTCTTTAGGGGTGAAAGCTATTTGCAATGTACTTGCAGAAATTAATGTAGTTAGTCTTTTATTAAGCCAGTGTGTGGGTGAATATCTTATAATCATGAAGACATTTACAGTCAAAGCAGTTTCCTTTCCCATTACTTTTGTTCCCTGAAGGAATGCCAAATAGTTTATTTCTATGCATTCTGACATATGTAGTAACACAAATAAAAACTCAGATGGTCAAAAAAGTCGAAAGGGAAAACGAAGCTGAAGTTGGCAAAAGGTTTAAGGACTAGGATTTGAAATTAGGTTTTTATTTAAAAAATTCTGCCAGCCACCATATGGGTTCACTATAAGCCTTCTACTGTGGGATCAAGACTGGGTCTTAAAGAGTCTGAGCTTGTGAATTGATGCTCAGACAGCCTGCGGTTATATATTATCTCTGTGGGAAAATACTGCATGTGAAATTAAAACCTGTCAATGTGTAAAAAGGGTTAACATTTGCACCCTGCTTCTGTCTAATTTTCCTTTAATGTGTACTTGCAAAAATAGAAATTTTTTTCTGTGAATGTAGCCTAATTGGGTGGTAAAACTTGCCTTCTGATTTACGTAATTGCCAGTGGGTAGTTATATTTTTGTCCAATTTGACTGCGCTGTAAAGATGGGATCAGAAATTGTGAGTGTATTTTTAAAGAACACTGATATAGCAGTACACTCCTACAATATACAGTAACATTGTTGGACTCACTATGGACAGTTAAAATCAAAATCGATGCAGCAGAACCAGAGAGATTATCTTTTTTTGAAAAAATTTGGGGCTTCATATGCCTTTATCTGATAGGAGAGGTGAAGATAGACAGGAATTGGGAGAGAGTGGGAGAAAGACATGCAGCAAAGGGCTGCAGATTGGATTTGAAACCGGGCTGCTGGACTCAACCTACAGAGGTGAGGTACTGTGCACCCTGAGATTAAGAATTCCCCTTCCTTGTCAAAATCTGTTGCCTACATAACTGACCACTGACAGTTTTTTGGGGGATATTTCAGATTTGGGTGTGTTATGTTACTGTAGTAGCAGCTAATATGGCCTTGAGCTGCTAGCCTCAAGCAAAGATGAGGAGCAGGGTACAGAGGGATAAGGGGTAAGCTCACTTATTTATAACTCCACACCCCAGAACTTGCACAACAATTGGCTTTATGTAACTTTTTTTCCACATATGCAGTAGCCCATTCCCCAAGACCTTTGAAGAGTTTTAAATGTGCAGCAAACGACTTTTAGAGTAGAATTTGCACTAGAGCGCCAGCATCTCAGACCAAAATGTACGAGTGCTACAGCCCACCAGACTCAATTGACAAAAACACGAACGTTACCTCCCAGTCACTGCACTCAGCTCTACACGGAGCAGATGGGCTTTGTTAACAAACCCGAAAGAGGCTTCATAGGGGAGGGGAGTGTGATGTCCTTTTGTGAAGAAATGGCGTTACTAATAGTTGTTTGCTGCTATATTAATGTTCTAAACCTCGTATATATATAACCTTTAAATTTTAGATACCAAGTTAGAACTTTTTATATAAGAGATAATTTGTGCATATTTTTTATAACACATTCTCAGAATGTTTCTAGAACCACAAATCTTTTCTACACCGTGAATTTTATGTGCTTATAAAATCTTTTTTTAGACATTCACACACTTGAATTCCTCATGCATCCAGGCTCACAAAAGACGATTTACAACTGCAGCCTGTGAACTGAATATCATTTCACAACATTATGCCTGAACATCATTTCAAAACTCAGAATCTTTTAGACCCTGTGTAAAAGAGCCCGTCTTGATCCCACACTTTTCACAGTACTGGTGTACTATAAATAAGATTTAAAAACCTTTTATTTTTCTTGTGTTTATCATTTATTGACAAAATGTCCATGTTTGAAAATTTGAAAAATTACCATTCAATCTGTACAGAATACAAATATTATTAAAGCAAATAAGCTCAGATGTGTTTCAGTTTTGGCTGCCAAGTTTGAAGTCTAGGGAGGGCCCCTGCATTCTCAGAGCAAGCTTTGCTCGAAGCATCCATTAAAGAATTATTGAAGAGGTGAAATGTTTTATTCAAATCCCGAGGAACGAAATATGTCTATTCTGTCTCTGCCCTAGATTAAGTTATGAGTAAACAACAAAAGGCACATTTCATCGGTTACATGGACCTGTATTCTGATTTATGTCAATGTAATGATCAAAAACCAATGGCCTATATGTAGCATGCAGCGTGTTCGTTATCAAGTTACGGGTAGAAGGAATCCCCTAATGGTGTGCTGTTGCATGCTCACTCTGTGTAAATCAAAGTGCGTATTTACATTTCTCTTTCTCTATGCATATCTGTTTTGTGCATTACAGCGTCATGGATATATAATATTGACAATGTGTAGGGAAGTGGGCCGGACGCAGCCAGGGTGAAAAAGCTATTGATCCCAATATAGACATACTGGTCCTCACACGCTCATTAAACTTCTCACTCTTACTCTTGACCCTTTAGAGTCCTTGAGAGTAAAATATGATTCAAGTCATATATCTCCTAGCTGTAATTACTCTGTCTATGCAGATGCATCCACCGGATGTGAATCCCATTAATACAGTTGCAAAATCACACTGAGTTGATTTGTTTTGTTTTTCAGTAGTACTGTTCAACTGCAGTACGCATGATTTGTGTGTGTGTGTGAGCGAGTGAGACAGAGAAAAAGAGTTTGTGTGGCTTTTTAATCAATTGATTAATTGGTTACAGCAGTGTGTTAGAGAGGCCAGTTCTGCTGCAATGAGGCGATGAAGATGATGCCTAACCCTCATACATGACACTCACGTGGGTGTGTATGCACATGTGTTCATATCTCTGTGTGAACCACAGCACACATCAAACAGCTGTATAAAAATAATTTTTCTTTGTGTGTATGAAAGTGCATGTGTGTGTGTGTGTGTGTGTGTGTGTGTGTGTGTGTGTGTGTGTGTCACAGGGGAGAGTTTTTAGCCATCTGAGCCCTGATGTCGGTCTCTGTCAAAGACCCACAGTATTTTATTATCTGTTACTCATTAATTCTATACAAGGGACCTTATATTTATGACTATCTTGTTCAAATTGTGATAAATTAACTTTCACTTTGATCCTGAGAAATTTGTTTTTAATGTTTCATGCAATAGTTTCTCTCAGAGGCCACACTTCAGGTTGGCTTCCACCATATTATTGAATCCCAATAAATAACATGTGCAAATTGGGATTTTTTTGTGTCGATTTCTTACACAGTTTTAGAGAGGCACAATCACAAAGTGCGAATTTAAATACATCATTACCATAATTCTCACAACAATGTGACTGTGTCTATTAGTTTGGTAATGAGACATACATGATTGAGAGATACATTCAATATGAATCACTCCTCACTGTTTACCCAGTCAAAAACTTTCCATGTACCAGAATGATTTCTTTGGATAGATGAATAAACAAAACCCAGCTGATTGATTTGCTTTTACGAAGCAGCTGTCAGCCACACTATGACCTGAACTGCTGGCAATCCCCTTCAAGTTTCAAATTGTTTTTCAGAACTAGGTTTGGGGTGGTTCAAAGTTATACATTTTTCAAGTTCACTCTGGAAGTGTCAGTTTGATGGGTTTGAGGTTCTGCAACAATTCCCAAAATGAATTGAAGCAAAACTTTGAATGAGTGCAAAGTGTGTAAATGTGCTATGACAGCTTACAGTGCTGTCTGTTTGTCTGAGTGTGTGAGTGAAGCCTACCTCCTTTGGGGGTGAAAACAGAACAGATTAGTGTTGACACAGGGTGTTAGATGGGGTGCTTCTTCTAAAAGCATGCATGTTTGCCGAGTGCCATCATGGAGTCATGTTGACTGTGTGACCTTTTTTTTACAGTCACACAATTGGTTTTGTTGTACCAGGATATTAGCAAATCAATTGTATGTGTTTGAGTCAATATTCAGGATCAACAATGAACCAAAGTATGAATTTTTAAATCTCAAGTTTGTCTTTTTATTGTTGCCCCAGTTAGAAAATGTCCCAGTGCTATTTCCTTTATTTGGCTAAGAAGTAGGCTGTGAATTGACAGTATTTTATAGGAAAGAGGGGAAGATTGAAACAGGCCACCGGACCATTACATACATTTTGTGTGAAGGTGTGGGTGGGGATTTTTAATTATTTTTTTCTCATGTCCAATTAAAGTGGGGGATTGTCCAACTACAGATGTGCTGCGAGCTGTAGATCATTGATTTTTATCAGAGTTGTTACTTGTGCTGTGTTCTGCTGAACAAGCTGCCCCCCCAGCCCCCAGTCTCTCTCCTACAGCTTGTGACCGCTGCTCTAGATTTACTCCTAATTTGCTTAATTGAAGTTAGCCTGCGTAGCAAGCTCAAGGTGACACTGTGATATGCGCAAGCATGAGAGTGTGTGTGCACCATGGCTTTAGTCTGTCCATTGAGTGTTGACTGCACTGACTGATATTTTAAGCAGCAAAAAATAATCCTACTTCACCGCAACGCTTCATTAGACACATTATCACCATTCAAGCACATTCACTGTGATCATTCCACATAACAATCCACACGGAAATAATTTGTGTGTATGATGTCTTTATTTGTACATGCAGGTAGTTACTCTGCCAGTCTTGTGTACAGTTGAGGGTAGAGCAGAGTACACATACTGTGAATGAAAATAAGTATGCTACAGCAAACAGATGTGTTCTTTTTCTTAAACAAAATAATAGTATTTCAGTTCTTGTATCAGTGCATTTTTATCTGCATTTGTATTTGTGTGTAAAATAGATCCAGGCTGTGACAAATGTGCCCATTTGATTGTGTTGGATGGCTCTCATGAGACGTTTAATAGTATACAAGGAACGTGATCAACAACATTTATTTCTTCTGGAAAATAAAAGTCAGCTTACAATACTGTAAAACTGTCATGTAATGGGCTTAATCTTCTCATGGATTAATGTCTGCATTTCCCCCTTGTTTCCCTTCTAGCTAGAATAATGTCTGGGGTGCTTTTGATTTGTTAAACTCACAAAGGTTTTACTGACTAAACCCAGCAATTATTGATTGATTGACGCAAACTGTGCCTGTGTTTGTGTGAGTTCGTGTGGGGGCCATCTTTGTAGTTGCATTGCACATTGACAGTGAGCTAGCAAGCAATTGACAAAATAAGAAAAACACTGAAATGAGAGAGAACAAAAAACGTCAAGGGAAAATGGAGCTGTCGTCGTCTGTGATCTCCGGTGCAGCCTGCTAGAGTTTGTCAAACCATCTAACCGTCATCTGAATAATCTGGTTCGATAAAAGCTATTACCAGTAGCCCCCTCCTTTCCCTCTGTCCTGGTGGCATGCTGGCCAACTGAATGACCCTCAGCTATAAAGCGCCATATGAACATGTGCCAAATGCCATCATCTCTGCCAAGGCTGCAGGCTATATTTCTTTTCAGCAATATGTGTGTGTGTGTTTGCATGCATCATTTTTAAGTGGAGGACTTTATATTTGGAACTTATTTTGGTTTTAAAATTGTCATAATATTTGTAAACTTGTAAAGAGAGTTGTATGCACACTAAATTATGAAGCACTTTACCATCTGCATATCTGTGTTTGTGTAATTTAAAGTTGCCCTTTGATGATTTTTAGGGCTAATCACAACAACTGCAAGGAAACTGGACAGAGAACAACAGGCAGAGCACTTCTTAGAGGTAAAGAAAAACCTTAACATTGTTCATGGGTTTATAGTATTATTATTTATCTGGCCCTGCCACCTGCCACAGCCCACTATTAACAAAGACAGGGTGGAGGACAACCCTGGCAGGCCCTCAAGGCTCCATAAACTGTGATGAATGGCTGTAGTTTTGGGCCCCAGGTTTAGGATTTTCTAAATGTAATCATTCATCATTGGTTATCTTCCCTACTCAGGACGGGAACAGGGAGGAGAGGAGTTGGTCTGCCCGGCATTTGATAAGCGCAGACACTGGGCATACAGATAGCCCTGTGATTACCATTTCTGTTGCTACTGCTGCTCTGCATGCAGATGAACCTGATAATCACAGATTCTCGACTTTAGAGACACGAGCAAACTTCTACTTCCCCATACTTTTCTTACAACTTATTAAATGCTGCTGAATCTAAAAGCACTTTCGCCCTTCTACAAAATGGAATTAAATAACCCACAGTTGACCCACAGTATTGCGGCTTTGTGTTTTGTTTCTGTATTGCCAATGGACTTGTCTAGACTCCAAAACTTTTTTTGTACTGCTTTGTTCAACTTCAGTACCTAATAAGAACCCAGCAGATGACACCACACTACAAAATGAAAGCTACGAAAGCTGTAGAAAGAAGCGTGCATCTAACAGCATCATACACTTAAACATTTACACCTAAAAGGAGTTTAAAATTGGGGTCATAGAAGTCTTTGTTGTTGCATCGTCCTGTCCTGTCCCTTCCTGAGGTTTCAATAGGAATGCCAGTCCATGCATGCCACCCACTGCTTCGCCTGCCAGTCTATGCTGCCCGTTTGTAATTAATAGTCTAGTGTGCAGTGAGGCTGGCAGCAATGGTGTTCACCCTGATCTGGTGCAATTGATCAATGATCAGACCTCTGCCTCTGCCTCCAGGGGATCAATAATACAAAGAGATTTCCTGTGAGCTCAGCCCCACGTGGTCCTGCACTCCACAGTGGCAGCCACACAGTGGGGGCCAACATTTAAGATGTTAATAAACGTATGCACTCACAAATGAAATCCACAATAATGCATCTCTATGACTACCTGATATGTGTTTTGTTTTGTATGTGTGCTTGGACACTTTTCCTCAGGTAACAGTTATAGACGGCCCAGTGACCACCCGCCAGTCTACCGTGTGGGTCATAGTTCACATTGAGGATGAGAATGACAATCCGCCCACCTTCCCTGAGGTTACCTACCGCATCAGCTTGACTGAACGAGACCGCAACAAACGTGGTGAACCGGTCTACCGTGTCTTTGCTTTTGACCGGGACCTCGGAGCCAATGGCAACATCACCTACAGCATTGTTGATGGTAATGAGGATGAAAAGTTCACTATTGACCCCAGGACTGCTATGGTGTCGTCAAAGAAGATGGTGACAGCAGGAAGCTATGACATCCTCACTGTGAGTTTAATATAACAGGTTTTTATAAATGGTCCTGATTTTTATTTAAGTGCTCTTTGGTCTTAACGTGTCTAGTGAGAGATTTCAGCTGAAGCTACAGCACTCATTAGCAAGATGGCAAACATGACAATAGATCTATTGTCTGAATTACAGACTGCAGATGGTCTTACTTGAGATACGACTGTGACCTCCTTCAGGCACAGTGCTCCTCTCTTTCCACTTCCAGAGTGCTGCTTTTCCACTCCTTGTTTCCTGTTTCAGCTATATTCATTGCCAGATAGGGTTCCATTAGTTTATAGAACTAGATGACAAGAGCAAACATTGTTAATTTTTCATCGGACACAAGCCCAGGTGTTTGAGCTTTTGTGTTTTTGGTATTTGCGTGGCCAATGAACTCAAAAGTGCCAAGGTTGGTGGTGTGGCACAGCTGAAGTTCTGTTTATGCACATCATTTCTGATACTCAGCCATGGCACTTGCTTTTCCAACACAACAGAAAACAGTGTATTCATCCTACTTGAGCCCTTTTACATATGCGCTGCAGACACCAGATTTTTCTTATGCGTCTGATTCACTGATTAGTTGGTTACGCCCATGTGCCCTTGGAGTTTGCTCTTGAGCTCGTGCTCAGTTTCAGTGGAAAAGAGCTCGTAGTTGAATTATGGAAACTTCCTTCTCCGGACTGGGACAAACACACTGATCTTCTCCTCCTAAACCATGTTTCCTAATTTTCAGGCTAATGCTGTTTTCTAAGCAAATAATAATTCAAATAAGGTTTTTGACTCTGGCAGTGAGCACCGCTTTTAACACCATATATTTACAATTTTAGGTTCATATAGGTTCCTCCAAAGATTTAGTTGATTCATTGATCTATTTGGTGTGTGACAAGCAGAGCAAGTTATTTGAAGTCAGGCAGGGGCAGCCATCCCATTAAACTGTAATTGCTGGGATCACTTTTGAGGTTAGCAAAAATATTATTTATGGGTGCGACATTGTTGCTGAGGGGTAGGTGTGAGTGTCACTGTGGAGAAGATGAATCTAGGTATAGTTTTGACAATCAGCGTGAAGCGTAGAGGCCAAGTACATTGATGACATTGCTGAATACATACATAGTGTCACCAATCCAGTGAAGTGGTAAATTCAATTTAGAGAAAATCTTATCTTTTCATTGGCGAAATCTTCTGTGGCATTTTGCTCAAATTCCCAAATGATGAATTCATTGACTCCTGTGTCAGCTGAATGTCTGTTTTTTCACTATTGTTCCTTCTCTTAGATAAAAGCAGAGGACAACGGTGATCCCCCATTATGGTCTACTGTCAAACTCCATGTAGAGTGGATTCGGAAACCTGTCCCCTCGCCTCTGCCCCTACTATTCACCCAGAGGTACTACAATTTCTCAATTTCGGAGACAGCCGCTGTAGCTCAGCCGGTGGGAGTAGTCGCTGTCAGCCAGTCGAGCACACCTGTCTGGTTCAATATCATCGGTAAGGAAACAGGACATAAAACAATCCATATTCAGAATTTTCTTGTGCTGTCAAGTTAATTCAAGTGCATTTATTCAGAGTGTTGAACAACTATTAAAAACTAGCCAGGCCACACTAGCATTAAATGACTAAATGATTCTTGTCGTGTGTCATGTTCAAAATACACTTAAATATAGTTAAATATCAATATATTGAATATTATTTTAATCGATTTATTAAAAAAAGGAAATTTAGTTTGATTCCAGAAAGCATCAGATTTGTGAACACTTGATTGAATTGCCTCTTGAGTGAGGAATAAAGTATTTTGAATTTAATTGAATTGCTATATTCATGGTGGAGTATCTTAAATATACTTTTGCAAGATTTTATTTTACTTTTTGTGTCAGACTTGCTTTGGACGAGACAGAACCAACACACTGCAATCAAGGCATTTCACACCATGCAATGTAAAATGTTACATTTCTTGATTTGAACAGCTTCCTCACAGACCTCCACATCAACTTTTCTGTAACTAGGCATATTTCAGTTTCTATTACTTCTCACTGCTAGAGAGACACTGGGGACAGTTTTTGGAAGCCTCACTGCAGTGGATATTCTACTACATTCTGTAGTTGAGATTGATTGGCAGGTTAAAAGTACATTGTCTGTATAAAACAAGTTCACTTCTTTATTGTTATTTTGCCAAAAGCAAGCTGGCAAACAAAGGACAATAAAATAATGGCTTCTGCTGCTACTCAGACTCTGATAGAAACAATGAATCTCCCTTCTGTAACTGTCTGCCTGGAGAAACGGGAGAGTTCTGTCTTGCCTCTTGATTCAAGTCTTTGAAAGGATAATCAGTGAATAGCCCATTATTGATTGCTACTCAACAGTTCTGATTACAGCTCCCTTGCTCAGGCATTAATATGAAAAGGAGTTGATTATTAGTTGATGAATTGATTATTATTTTTCATTCAAGGACCTCAAGGATACAGAAATGCAAGTGAATTTTTCCTGTTCCACTCTTAGTGTTGATTTGAGAGGAGTAATTGAAAAGGAAAAACTCATTAATATTTCACAATTTTTTTCACAAAAAGTGAAAGCATGATGATTATTTTCTTTAAGACATTAAGAACTGGACAGGAGAAGGGGACAAATTTAATATGATTGCATATGTGACAAGTTTATTTGATTTTAAGATCCATGAATGAATCACTCATACTTTTCCCGTACTGGACTGAAGTGTTCTAAAGAAAAGTCATCTTACATTACCTAATAATACACATACATTTTAAAAACATCAAGAGGTCGACTTTGCAGAGTGCTGTACATTCTGTAGATTATGCTGACCTTTGATCGAAAGAATATCCTGAACTCCCTAAATATGAATAATCTCATTCTCTTTCTTTCTCTCTCTCCCTATTAAGGCGGTCGGCTCGCCAGAGAAATGTTCTACATTCCACAGAATGCATGTGGAAGAAACTGCTCCCTCGACACAGGTCTGGTCAAAGTTAATTTTGCCACACCTCTCCCTCAAATGCCCTAGGTCTGGAGAAATTCAGAAAGTGCAGCGTAGAATATCAGGACCTTGTTTAGCCAACGGCAGTATTGATTGATCTGAGCTTGAAAAAGGATTCTCACACAACTCCACACAAACAGCACTAGTTTGTTATCTTTGCCCAGGCAGGACAGGTTCATATATTTAGTTCAGCTGCTATGCTGCTACTTTCGGGAAGTAAACTAATAATTCCGTTCCTACCTCAGAGAGACTGGTCTAGATGGAAATCTGGTAACACTTTATATTAAGGTACACATATTCACCATTAAGTAGTTGCTTATTAGCCTGCATTAGTAGTAGTGGCTCTTTATTAGTTATTATAAAGCACTTTTTAATGCCTTATTCTGTATAAGCATATTCTACAACTACTGGGCCTCTGAGTTTTCTCACAATATTTTGGTCTTTCCAATAACCAATATGCTTTGCTCAGTATAGGCCAGAGTTGCAAGACTTTGAACGGTTACACTTTTATTTAACTTGACTTGAAATCTTTTACATTTTTCACAAAAAAATCAGTGTTTAAGTTTAAGGTCCCTGTCAAGACATATTAAGATTATAATTCATTGGGCGCCCCTATAGCTGCGTGTCATCCCCTCTCTCTCTCTCTCCCCCCTTTTCTGTTAATTTTCAGCTGTCCTATCCAATAACAGCAAAAAGCCCAAAATACATATATTAAAAAAGTCTTAATTCATGTTCCTTAATCACTATCAATAGTAGTTAGGAGGTTATTGAAGAAAAACTCTTAGTTAATGGCCTACTCGTTGTAGATTATGGTCATGCAAAATAAATGATTCATAATGCCTTTAAATATGCTTCTCATATGCAGGCAACTACTTAACAGTGAATATTTGTAACCTAATATAAAGTGTTAAATCTATTTAAAAAAACACTTGAATATGCTTTGATGTTAAAGTGGTGATGCCACATGAGTCTGTCTGATAATCTTTCAGACAAATCCAACATATCTTTTTGTTGAAATATGTGAAAAGAAAAGTAGTTAGTCTGTGTCACTGATGGTACTGCAATAGTAGTCCTCCAGAGATCAATTTCAGTATATGCACTTTTTCGGGTTGTGGTTCATGTGTATCAGAGCATTTACACATATACTGACTTAAACAGGTAGAATATGTGATACACACAATACACTCAAAAGAACTGTTCTACAGCACCACTATTGATTAGAAACGCCACAGGGTACCCAGGGTACAGCAATTAAGGCTGTTTAACAGAACACTAATTAAGCATTTATGTCCATACCTTTTTCAAAACCATGTCATAATTTATTGACTACTCCATTCCTGTTTCCTCTATAGACATAAACTGTACATACTGTATACCTACCTGTTCAGATTATGTATCGTTTATATGTTGTAAAATACAGATGCTACTGGAAATACTAAAACTAACTCTCAGACTCCCTAGAGGCACCTTTACCAGACAGGAAAGAAACACTACTTCATTTTATTTAGGAACTACACACTGTGATCTCTTTTTTCTTGATGCTGTGAGATTGTAGTGTAATATTGACCAAGCTCTCTTCCAGAAAAAAACAACAACAAAAAGAAGCGAATCCCTGTGGCTTGCTTCGACTCAACACGCATCAGTGGTCCTGTGAAAAATGCCCAATCAGTATTCATATGCTGACTAGAGCTCAAGCTCCCAGATATCTCGAGAGAGAAGCTGGAATGAGACGAGGGATGGTACTGAATACTTAACACACATCAATCCTCTCCCTCACTCTAATCAAACATTAAGCCTCTAAACTGTACGCTCACCGCCCGCGGAAAAAGACCCGGCTGCAGGTTTTTGATCTCTGAGATGGGTTGTGTTTTGGAGTGATAAGACAGATGTTTGTGTGGCTGTTAACAGCTCTCATGCTGCCAAGTGGATTCAGTGCTACATTGCATTGCATTTCAGTTCATTTTATTTTCACAGACCCTCCAGCTCCAGACGCAGGCACCTGGCCAAAACAATTACACAGTAATAACTTAGAGCACCTGAGTTTAGCACGCAAAGTGAATACTAAATCACTGAATCATTGTGTGAACTATGTGTGTGTGTGTGTGTGTATGTGTGTGATTCCAGGGAGCTTTGACATGCAGTTTGACCTTCAGGTAGGGGTGGGGACTCTAGTTGTGGCCAAGCCCCTGGATGCAGAGGTGCAGTCTGTGTACAACATGACTATACAGGTGACAGATGGGACCAACTTTGCCACAGCACAGGTACACAAGCTTTTGATTTGTTGTGCACTGGCACAGCCTCTTACACACTCCAGACCCACATCAAATTAAATTATTGTTACCTCTTCCTAGGGGAGCTTTTTACTCTCAACTCTCCTCCTTCCCACGCTTGCGCTCCCTTTTTCTGAAATTATCTCTCGCTGACTATGAAATGTGCTTTTTGTTGCTGTGTCTTTGACATTTCCTGTATTCCTGCTGTTTTGGCTGGCCTACTAGGTCTGCCTTGTAAGGGGACTCATTGATATCAGTGGATTAATGGGGATTAGCTTGGGCAAATAAAGGTCAAGTGTTTGTATAAATACAAAAATTGCCCACATTCCTCTTAGAAAACATCCTGTCCACCTTGAAAAATACCATAACTATTGCTTTGACTATAGAGATTTAGTGTAAATACTGTTGGTATCGCTGCCTTGCAAATAGAATATTCAAGGGGTAGCTCTAACCTACCACTGTATCAAATATTATCAGTCACCAAAGCTAACTCTATACCAGAGCTCTTATCTTTAAGGATAATATATTGTGCAGGATTCGGCTCTGTACCTACCTTTAACTTTTTAAACTCCACTTTTCTTCTTTGTCACTCAGGTGTTCATCCGAATACAAGACAGCAACGACAACCCTCCAGTCTTCTCACAGCCAGCCTATGATGTCAGTGTCTCAGAGGACGTGCCAGTAGACATGGAGCTACTGCGGGTTCGAGCGTCAGACATGGATGAACGTTCCCGTTTGAGCTTCTCCATCTATGGTAGTGTAGACCCAGCCAGTATGAGACTGTTCCGGGTCAATCCCGGTACGGGGGTTGTCTACACAGCAGACCGGTTGGACTACGAGGCTAGGACACAGCACATCCTCACTATTATGGTGAGGCATGGAGGGGATATGTGTTTCTGTGTGTGTGTGTGTGTGCTTGGTTGGCTGTGTGTGTTACTATATGTGTGTACCTGTGCACACTTCTAAATTATGCTTCTCTTGGCAGCAGTTCTTGCCTCACTTAATTTCAGCTGATTTCTTTCATTTATCACCTCCTACAGTGTTATCCATATTCATCTCTCATTTCGCTCCAGGTCAAGGATCAGGAGTTTCCATTTAACCGTGACCTGGCTCGTATCCTGGTGGCAGTGGAGGACTCCAACGATAACATCCCCTACTTCACCAGCACCGTATATGATGCTGTGGCCTATGAGTCTTCTCCCATAGGCACATCTGTAGTACAAGTGACAGCCTTAGACAAAGACAATGGCATTAACGGGCAACTCACCTATACTATGGAAGCAGGTGTGACGCTGTCTGTAGATAAAGAAGTTTATAAGTTTTTATGTCTCTCTTTTCTTCTGTTTTAAACTGTGAATAGCTTTTTAATGCTTTGTCAGAGGAGAACAAACTAGGATTAGTTTTTACCAGTAACAATGTCTTTAACCTTTCTGCCACTTACAGGTAACACCGGTGGTGTGTTTGCCATTGATAATGCCACAGGCCTTATCTTCATTGCCAGGGACCTGGACCTCACCTCTGTAGGCTTTTACACCCTCACTGTGCGTGTCACAGACAGTGGATTTCCTCCGTTAATGGCCACAGCTTCGGTTCGCATCTCCTTGATACTCTCCGACTTCTCCAACCCCAAATTCTCTCAGAAGGAGTATCAGGCTGAGGTAAAGAGAGAGGTGGCTGACTGAAAGGATGGGTGCATGGGGGAGAAGTGTGGGAAGGGGGAGATACATGGAATAAACAAAGGCTGGAAGATGGGAAGGAGGGATGGATGGTAAATCCCTAGGAAGATATGTGATAGGCAAATATCAATGAAATTATGCACACAAATTATATCACTGACATCTTGTATTTACAGATAATGGAGAACAGCACTATTGGAACACATGTGACCACTGTGAGCGCTCTCAGCCGCTCAGCACTCATTTATGATATCACCAGGGGCAATGAGGACTACTGCTTCTTCATCAATCATCATACTGGTGTAATCAGCATGCGCAAACAACTTGACTTTGAGGTTTGTTAATACGTGTGTTTCAACGGAGCGTGTACATATATAATAACTGCCAAAGCTCAGTGTTGACATAAATGTTTTTTTTACTCATGTGCACAAGGAATTTTAAGATAGCACTTTTAGTCATTGCATTTCTTTGTTTTGGCAGCAAACAACATCATACTTTCTGGTGGTGCATGCCCTGAGCATGGCCGGAGTGGAGGCCAGCACCACTGTCATCGTCCAGGTGGGGGATGTCAATGATAGCCCACCTGTCTTCCAGCAAATCAGGTATCAGTGGTGGTCAAAAAAGAAGAGCTGTGTCATGTGTAATTTTCTGGAGCGATTTTAAGTATAGCCTTCCTCTTCTACAGCAGTGTCTTCTTTCTATCTTAACAGGTATGTGGGTGCAATCAGTGAGGCAGCTCCAGTCAACAGTGTGGTGCTGGGAGAGGATGGTAACCCTCTCGTCATCCAGGCGACCGATAAGGACCGCAATCACAACGCTCTTTTAGTGTTCCAGATCCTAGATGAGACCGCTCGTATGTTTTTCAGTGTGGACTCAGGGACTGGATCAATTCGGTAGGTAAAAAAAAGAGCAACTTAGAAACTGATTTTTTTCTCATAATTTCTCTACCAAAGAATTGATTTCTGAATGTTTTATACATTTTAGAACAATTGCCAGTCTCGATTATGAGACCTTCTCCGAGTTCCTCTTCCGGGTTCATGTTAGAGACAGTGGTCAGCCTCCTAGGAGTGCTGACAGCCCAGCAGAGGTGGTTATAAAGGTAAGTAAATAACATGTTAATCAACTTTCACTGCCTCATAAACTGCTTAATCTGATTCTTATGTTGCATTTGTCGACATTATTTTCACTGCTTGTATCGCCCTGTCTTAGGTGATCAACATCAATGACTCACCTCCAAAGTTATCACAGGACACTTACGAGGCAGTACTCCTCCTGCCAACCTACATTGGAGTCGAGGTCCTTAGGGTTGAGGCTGTTGACCCCGATATTACCTCTGACTTCACCCTGAACCCTGACAAATCCATCACCCCCCAGCTGGTATATTCTCTGGTTGACAGCAATGTGGAATACTTCTCCGTGGAGCGCTACACTGGAGTTGTGACTGTCACAAATCAGAACCTCAGTAAAGACCGTTACCGCTTCAATGTGAAGGTAAGCGATTGGAGAAGACACAGAATTTCTATCTATCACTACCTTAGATAAACAGCATATAATTGGCTTAGACCATGGCTTATACCGGCTCTCATGCTAATGATTTCCACAGGGAGGTCAGCGCACAGGGTCAGCTGCATTGTACACACAGAGCCCATAGTTATTCCGTGTCTTGGTGTAGAAAACTTCAATTAGTTGATGCAGGATTTTCTGCCCAGGGTTGTCCCAGGGTTGTTTTGTTAAGAGAGAAATGGACAGTGCATGCAAAGTCTACATATTAAAACCCTAGAATTACATCCTCTGCATTCCCCTATTGTGAGTCAGCTGTCAAATACACGCAAATAACATTCCCACTCAACAAGGCGCTCTCACCCTTCTCTTTTTCTTTGTTTTAAGGTGTGGGATGGACGTTTCTCCAGCACCGCGTCGATCACAGTGCTCGTCCGAGAAGCTATAGACAGTGGCCTTCTCTTCACCCTCCCTGTCTACTCCGCCTCCATCCCAGAGAACATACCCAATGTCACTGTAGTGACTGTTGTCAACATGGTCGGTCACCGCCTCAATGAGCCGCTGAAGTACACTCTGCTGAACGCTGGTGGGCGATTTGCGATCCGGCCGACCTGTGGAGTGGTGCTCACCACCGGCGTGCCTTTTGACCGAGAGGAGAAAAGAAGTTACGAGTTGGTGGTGGAGGTCAGCAGAGAAGATGAGATACTGAGGGTGGCCAGGGTGACTGTACAAGTTGAGGTGGGTGTGCATGTGGTTTTTATTGTTTTTCTTGTTAGTGTATGTGACTTTTCTGTTTAGTCTGTTTGTTGTTGTATGTTTGTTTATTTTCAATCATTCATACCCTTTTACATTATTGTATGTCTGGTGCCTCACTTTTGCAATTTTGTTCAGGACTCTCCCTTTAAGTCTTGCAAATATTTAAAGTTATCCAGACCCCATGTGGAAGTTTTTGTTTGATGCTTTGTTTTTTTGTTTGATATTTAAATTGTAAGGGTACAGCTTTAATAAACATGGTGTTTTGGTTTTTAATATTTTAGTATGTGTGATGCAAAGTGGGTTCAATAAAAAGTAGGAACAAGCAGATAGAAAATATGTGCTATAGATAAACAAATATTTTTTTTAGATAAATAAAAGTTATTTTACCAGAAAGTATGGGACAGTTATTTGTTAGTGTTATTTACCATCATTGTGTAGTATGACATTGATCATTATCCCTTTGGATTAACTGTTAGATAACTGTTATTTCTCTAGGTGGAGGATGTGAACGACAATGCTCCAGAGTTTGTGAACCTGCCCTACTACGCTGCAGTGCAGGTGGAAGCAGAGCCGGGATCAACTATTTTCAGGGTCACAGCCGTTGACCAAGACGACGGTCTGAATGGAGATGTTACTTACAGCCTTAAGGAGCAGCACAGGAACTTTCAGGTGAGAGCTACAATTTCCTGCTCTTAAATGTTTTCTTAATTTTATATGGGGGATATACATTTTTCACGAGTGTATACATTCTTATTTATATGCAGGTGAACCCTGTGACAGGAGAGCTGACCTTAAAGAGGGCCTTTGAAGCAGACTTATCTAATGCAGAGTACAAAGTGGTCCTTGTGGCCACTGATGGTGGCTTCCCTTCCCTGTCCAGCACAGTGGAGGTTCCTGTTACTGTAGTAAATAAAGCCATGCCGGTATTTGACAAGCCCTTCTATGGTGTCACTGTGAGAGAGGATGTTCCCATGGCCACCTCTGTCCTGTGCATTAATGCCACAAGTCCTGAAGGCCAGAGCGTCATATTCACCATCACGGATGGAGACCCTTCCTTCCAGTTTGACATTGGCTTTGACACAGGAATCATCAGTGTCATTTACCCATTAGACTTTGAGACAATGCAGTACTACCGGTTAACGGTGAAGGCTACAGATACGCTGACTGGGGCGAAGTCTGAGGTCGATGTAGACATTGTCGTGCTGGATGTGAATGATAACCCACCACTCTTCCAGAACAACTCATACTCCTCTGTGCTGGCTGAGAACTCCATGATCGGAACGACCGTGTTACAGGTGTGTGTCTTTGTTTATTGAGTCAGTCCAGTGTGTACTCTTTCTGAATGATTGTTTATACCTAAGACTCACTTTGGCGGTATTGTGGGTGAATATTAGATGCTGAATCATTTATTTATGGGAAGATAGTGTGATATTTCCCTAGAAATTTCCCAGTGGAAGCTCTTGACCTTCAGCGAATAATAGACCCGTGATGTTATTGCACTGAGGAGCGTGTTTGCGCAAGACAATTCTAAGACACCAAATCATTGAACTGATTACTGTAACAATTTCTTTGAGGTGAGCCAATCATCAAAATAGGTTAATGGCCTTATTTGACAATATTGTTAAATTCAGCAAAAATCAGGAGGTCAGTCTAAGAATATTGGATCACATAGATATTTATCATGCCTTAAAATAAACTTGGGCTTGCTTTGTTGTAGGCCATGCATTGCAAATGCACTTATATCTACGCCTTGAAACACATTTTTATTTGTGGTAAAATTGGGAGTTTTATAGGATAGAATAGGATTAGGATGATTTTATTTTGTTGCATCCTCTACATCCACAAGAATGTCAGGCTATTGAAATTCTATTCACGTCACGGTTTTGTAATTGATAACCTGATGATGATTGCACGTACAGTATAATTACGCTTTTGCTGAAGTACTGCGCTGCAACAAAATGATCATGCCAGGTGCTCGATAATGTGATTTTAAAAAAATTACCCTAACAGGATCTCAGTGAAACCCAGAACTTTATTTCCTTTTTTCATTTGGACTCAGTGTGGACACTGTTGTCAGGATAAACAAATCAGACCTAACCTGAATAATGCATGAGCAAGTGCAAAGTTAAATGTTACTCTCCGTGTAGGTGTTTGCCCAGGACCAAGACTCAGAGAAGAACGCCGTGGTGAGTTACCAGATCCTATCTGACATCTACAACAGCACCGACTACTTCCATATCGACAGTAACAGTGGACTGGTATTCACGGCACGTATGCTCGACTATGAGCTCATCCAGCGCTACAACTTCATTGTCCGAGCGACGGACAGCGGAGACCCTGCCCTCAGCAGCGATGTTAGTGTCACTGTGACTGTTACAGACACAAATGACAACCCACCTAATTTCAGCCAAGCGCTGTACGAGGCCTTTGTCAGCGAGCTGGCTCCCCAAGGACACTTTGTAACATGTGTTCAGGCGTCGGACGCCGACATCTGTGATGCTCATAGGCTGAGGTTAGAAAAAAGACTTTTCTAAAAGTTATGGGTTTGGTGTTTTCTCTGTAATGTTTTGTACCAATGATTAGAATTTTTTGGACACAGTTTCCCATTAAATCCCAGTTGAATTTGTCTAAACTTTTCAGTTCATTATGTTTAGAAAAGCACATTGCTCACCAGGCAGTTTTTCAGTTGTAAAAAAAATATTTTCACTCCATTTTTTATTCGTCTTTTGCTGAGCACAAAAGTAGACACTTATGTTTCCAGCAGTTTCTGAGCAAAATTACACTGTACAACATAAACAACATTATACTCTTTTTAAAATTTGCCTTCAGGTACAGTATTCTCTCTGGGAATGATCGAATGACTTTTATGATGGAACCAGATACAGGGGTGCTCAGTCTGTCTAACAAGAGGCGACAAGGCATGAAACTCTCATATCAACTAAATGTGTCCGTGTCAGATGGAGTCTTCACCAACACTGCTCAGGTGAGACAACTTCTCGGCGGTACCGATTTATTTCTGTCACCTGATTTGCTCTTTTTTTAACCTTTGCAGTGTTTTTACACAGCAAGCCGAGTGACCTTCTTTCGCAACCCCTCGCTTCAAATTTGTTACACACATTCGCAGCTGTCCAGTGCGACTGCAGTTTATTACCACTGGCTGCTGAGCAGCTCTACAGTTGGAGGTTAATGTGTGTTCATGTCATATCGGATTTACTATGAGGATGAGCTGCCAGCTGGAAAGAAATGTTCACATCTGTCTCTTAGTGGTAATTACAAGCGGGACTCTGCTATCCCACAACTCTGATAGTCTACATTATATGTTATAGTAATAACACGTCAACCCATTTTTTGCTTCTTTTTCTTCTTCTGACATGATGCCAACGCAGCGTACCTCCACAGTAGATTATCAGAGAGTGTTTGCCGCTGGATCAATCAATCACCATTTGGTCAGAAGCCTGATGCTCTTACTGCTGGTCCACATGCCATGTTGATGTAATTATGTTTGACAAATATGCTGGTGTTAATTACTGTGATGGCATCAACAAAATGTCAGCAGACATGAGGATGATGATGATGATGGGATGACGATTATAACCATGATGGTGATCCTCAGGTGATTATACGTGTGTTGGGAGCTAACCTGTACAGCCCAGTATTCAGCCAGAGGTTCTACCTGGCTGAAGTCCAAGAAAATGCCCCTCCAGGGTCAAAGGTCATTCAAGTAAGTTTGCCCTGTAACTACTCACTCAGTAATGTTTCCATCAGGACTTATAAAAGGAAACTTCCTACATGAATGATGCTGTAGAACCTCCTAATAATTGATCTGACATTATTTTCTGAATCTCTGTATGGACTTCCAGGTTCGAGCGACAGATGAGGACTCTGGGCTCTTTGGTCAGATCACCTACTCCTTCATCAATGACTTGGGGAAAACTCAGTTCACCATTGATGCAGACGGAGTCATATCCACCGTTCAGAAATTAGACAGAGAAAATCCTCTTAACAAGGACATGGTGCTCACTGTTACGGCCCTGGATGGTGGAGGTATTATTTCTGACAGTAACCAGACTGACTGTAAACTGATTCTCTGACAAAGGCCACCCGCAATTAAGCCAATATAAGACTTCCTCTTACCTTTAAGTCTGGCAGGGCAAACATTTAGCTAATATTAATGCATGAGCGGTCACTGTTTTTTGGTAAAGGCACTGTAGGTGTAAAATGATAGCCTTTGTATAATGAAATTGCACACTCCTGAAGTTTAATGAATATTTAAGCATATTCACATTACAGATGCATTACATGTTATCATCCAGAATGACTTACAGTGAATGCAGCAGTAGAATAAGGCAAATTCTGTCTGTATTAAAACTACATAAAGTTGATAAATCCACACGTTAACTTATGTTCTCATATTTTTCCAGGCCGTGCATCGTTTTGCACAGTGCGAGTTGTTCTTGCCGATGAGAATGACAATGCCCCTCGGTTCAGAGCTGTGGAGTACCGTTTGAGCATTAAAGCAAATGTTGCTAAAGGTTCTCTGGTCACACAGATCCAAGCCACTGACCCAGATGCTGGGTCTAATGGGAGGATCACCTACTCCCTTTATAGCGAGGCACGGCTGTCGCTGGTTGATGTGCTGGAGGTCAGTACGTACTTTATGCTTTAGACCACTGTACTTTATAAAAAACACATTTGCATACTTATTTGCTTACATAGCTGTGTGTTTAGTTTTAATAGAGTTGCAAACATCTTCTCAGTTCCCTAAATAAAAAGAAGCAAAAATGTAACCAGATCCAAACCTCTGTACATTTATTAAACCATATTAAAATGCAAAACTCATGCTATAGCCCTGATTAACAATTAAGACCTATTCTCAAATGGTACCCCCACCACATTTCAGTGGATTAACAGCCATCTGTTAACTGCAATTATACACTTTTACTCATCAAGTCAAAATGATTTTAAGTTAAGATTAATGCTTTGCTGTTCAAAAGGGAAACATAATTAAATAATCAACACAACTATGAAACACAAAGTTGTAGTATAAAAGGCTAATATACTATGGATGAATATAAAAGAAATAATGTAGTTGTAACATATACACCGACCAGCCATAACGTTATAGGTGAAGTGAATAACACTGATTATGTTGTTATCATGGCACATGTCAGTGGGTGGGATATATTAGGCAGCAAGTGAACATTTTGTCCCCAGAGTTGATGTGTTAGAAGCAGAAAAATGGGCAGCGTGAGGATTTGAGCGTCTGCCAAATTGTGATGACTAGACGACTGGGTCAGAGCATCTCCAAAACTGCAGCTTGTGGGGTGTTCCCAGTCTGCAGTGGTCAGTGGTTACCATCCTCGGATTCGTTGAAGGACAAATAAAATTGAAAGTGAAACCACCCAGTGCAAGCCAGAGGCCAAAACAGAGTCCAGTTAAAGCTGAGAGTCAAAGATGTAAGCTCTTATACTAGGATTATTGTGTCTAAATTGATTTAAATGTCACTGTGATATTGCCTGAGCCCAGGTGGAGGCGGACAGCGGTTGGATGATGACTAAAAGCACTGTGGACCACCTCCAGGGGACTGTGCTGTCCTTCTTTGTCAAAGCCACAGACTGCGGTTCTCCGGCCAAACATTCGCTGGTGTCAGCCTTCATCCACGTTGTCCCTCCAGATGCGTTTGTTCCCTCCTTTAGCCAGCCTCAGTACTCCTTCACTATCCCAGAGGACACGGCAGTGGGAACAGCCCTGGGGTCTGTGTACACGGGCCCCGGACAGACCGGGTTCTTCACTGTAGTTGGAGGAGAGACATTCGACAGTAACCAGGGAGGGACCTTCCTGGTGGAGAGGGAAACAGGTCTGATCCGTCTGATGAAGCCACTAGACTATGAGCATGTCAGCATCTTCCGCTTTAAGGTTGCGGCAACAACAAGAAGAGACCTGATCGAGTCTGTCTCCACTGTAGACCTGGAAGTTAAGGTTGGTGATATAGTTCATCATCATCATTTAATCAGATAAAATACAATTCAGAAATAATTTATTAACTGTAATAAAGAAACCACACAATTTAAGAGCTGAATTCATTTGAAAAATACATACACGTATAATTATATCTGAAGATTTGTGATTTTGCAGATTCTAGATGTGAATGACAACAAGCCAATGTTTGAGACTAACACCTATGTAGCTACGGTGATGGAAGGGATGCCGGTAGGGACAAGGATGGTCCAAGTGCGCGCACTTGATCCAGACTGGGGCTCTAATGGACAGGTGTGTGACAGCTCAACTGAGTATTTTGTTCTTTTTTTATTTTGCTGCAAAAGTGTTTTTGTCATTTCATATTTTTTTTTATTTGGAGTGTTGCATATGCTTTTCAAAGCTACTTTATGTATGTTTAAATTGCAGGTAGCCTACAGCCTTGGACCTCTGCTCACCTACAACTTGGACTTGACAAAAGAGGCTCGCTCCTTCACTGGCTCCATCACTTCGAGTTCGGTCTTTGCTATTGACAGTAAAACAGGCTGGATCACCACAGTGAGTCAGATGGACCACGAGGCCTGCTCCAGCTACAGCTTTGAGGTAGTGGCCTCCGATCTGGGAGAGTTACAGTCTCTGTCCTCCACCACAGTGGTAACTATCACAGTGTCAGATGTTAACGACAACCCGCCGCTGTTTGAGAGGGAGCTGTACCGGGGTGCAGTAAAGGAGAGCGATCCCCTCGGCGAGGTGGTGGCTGTGCTGAAAACCAAAGATCGCGACGGCACAGATCAAAACCGCCTCGTCAGCTTTTACATCACCGGTGAGGAAATGAAGGGCACACTAACGTAATGTAGTTCAACACATTCTGTGCTGCAGCAAATGTCCCTCATGCAGTGAGATGAGGTTGTGTTGCATAAAATTATTCATTGGCCTAATGGGGCTGCTATTATTAAAGGTCAAACTTTGAACTAATTTTAACCCAAATGTCAAACACAGCTAACCTTTATTTTTACATTTTCTTTTCATTTGAATATTACAAGGTATACAATTATACAACAAAACATTTCAAGCGAGGCAGAGAGTTTATTCACACTTTCATTTCTCGAACAGGAAGAAAGAACAATGCTGACTGACGAACTATAGTTTGTATTATATAGTTTTTAATATAATCAACCAACCTGCTGCTTTAAATGATTCCAGTAGTGACGATTTTATGGGAGTAATAAAAAAACACGGTGAGGCCTCTCCAACAAAACTCTCACCTTGACACTGAGCTTGATTTTTTCCACTCACATAACACTGTCTGATCATCACTAAGGATGATATATTTTGGCCTCGTGTTCTGGCATTTAAAAATACTGATTGGCCTAATGGAAGAGTTGTAATAAAAGGTCAAATTTTTAAACTTTGAAAGGCCATTGCTGGTACACCACCAGCCTGGTTTACTATGATGATAGATGTTTATTGATTGTGCCAAAGGGTACCTGCATTAGTCTGTGTGTGTGTGCATGGGGGGTGGGGAACTGATGCTTATTCATCCTTTGAATGAAAAAGTCTTTCAGTTTGTTCACAGGACTGTTACAATCATCCTCACTTCTTTCTTTGTGGTGGGGTGTCAGCTTTTTAATCTTCACCTGTATGTAATCTCCAGGGGGAAACCCGAGGGGCGTGTTTGGCCTTGCCCTGGTGCAGGGAGAGTGGAAGGTTTATGTGAGTGGTCTGCTGGATCGTGAGCAGCAGGACTGGTATCTGCTCAACATCACAGCCAGTGATGGCCTGTATGTTGCTCGTACTGCGGTGGAAGTTACCGTCATGGATGCCAATGACAACAGTCCCATCTGCAACCAGGTCAGGGATTCAGACAGATGGAAATGGGTAGAAAAAAATCAAAGCAAACAAACATAGATCAGACTGTGGAATGTAGGAAGATGAAGTACTATGTCATTTTGCTTTTTTAGAATTCATGTTAGAATAACTGCCTTTATCTGCTGTCTCCAGGCTAAAGTGCTTTGTCTAAAAATAGAAAACATACATGCCTTTTGAATACAGCATACGATAATTCAGTCAATGTAAATAGTAAACAGTAAATATGAATGAAAAGGTAATTTTTCGCTGTAGACTAACTGCTTCTTTGTTAAACATTAATGAATAATTTATCAATGAGGTAGCCCCCCCCCCTTTAAATACTAAACACTAAGCTGTATGAATGAATGCCCAAAAACTATATTACATTATACTACATTTTACTAGAATATATTTATATTTTACCAATACCTGATGACAATACACTGTATCATATAGCGTTGATTAGTTAGTTGAGGCCCCAGTAGCTACAATGATGAACTTCCTCTTGGGCAATTTTAAGGGTGGCTTAGCTCAGTAAATGATTCTGTTGAATAATGTTAAAATTTGCATACTTAATGCATGACAGTAAAAAGCCAAAATTTGGTGCTGTAGTAGAACAGGATTTGTTCACTTAGAATATTGATTCTCTGCTCTACAGTTCATTCAAACAAATGTCTTTGTACTAAATATCAGGGAATGCACTGTACATTTAGATAGGGCATTTATATAGTGTATAATATGATAATTATCTTGAAAATGCCCACAGTGAAAAGCCAATAAACTGTGCTCTTTAAATTATACAAATGACAGAAGTTACACAAACAAATTAAATTAATCAGTGATAAAAAGCAATCAACTTTAGCTTTTGTGCTAATTCCTACCTTGCACCTTTAAGACTCATCCTAAAAAGCTGATCTACGAGAGGAAACGTGTGAAAAGGGAAGATAATTGGGCTGTGAAGTCTTTTGGGAATATCTCTTTTCATTTAATAGTATTCTGCAATTCTTCAATTTCATATCATATAGTTGAGAAACTTTCATTCTCGCTCTAAACTCTTACTAATTCTCTTTGAAATCAATCCTCCCTGTCTCCCCTTCCTCCTCTTATATTCTTTCTGTTCTCCAACCAAAAGTCCAACCTGTGTAGCTATAAAGTGCTTACTCTCACACAGTAGCAGCATCAAATGGCTCAAAAGACATTACACGTCAGTTAAAGCACTATAACTATGTTGTTAGCACAATATTCTCATGTTTTTTTAATTATTAAGTGGTAGTAGTAATAGCAATAGTAGTTGTAGTACCTGTTGTAACAAGTACTAGTTGTAACAAGAGAAGCAATAGCATTTTAACATGAAGTATTGGTGGTGGCTCTTAGTGGCAGTAAGTTGTTTAAGTGGTAGTAGCAATAATGGCAGTAGAAGTGCGTGTACTACTGCCGGTTCTGCTACTAGCTATAGTATTAATCATGGTAGAAGCAGTACAGAAAATATTAGTGATAATTATAGTGGCGATACGAGTAGTAAATTAATCTAAAAGTAGTGTAAAAATATTTTTTGTTCACAATGACTATTTCTTTTCTATTTCTCTATTGCCTTAAAAATGTAGTCAAAAATGTAAAGATTTTTTTGCCTTGAAAAATGTCTTAAACTATGAATTATCATAATAGTTGCTAATCATTTCAGATATTAAATCATTTACAGGATCGCTCTGAAGTACAGAGCAAAAGCAGCATGGTGGGATATGCTACATTGCACTTGGACATAGTACAGTAGTTTTCCCATTGTGCTGCCCTGTATTCGATGAAATAGTGAGGTCACAAAGTTCCTTTCTATAGGCAGGGTCAGGAAAGGGCACTTAACTCTGGTGTGCTCGTTCTAACAGCAGGGATAATGGATGCAGCGGCTAACAGTTAAATGTATTTTATGATGGATTGGTTTTTTTTTTCAGGCAGTGTGGTTTCACTCTGTGCTGTGTATGTGTGTTATGCCAGGCGGTGTATAGCGCCTCTTTTCCTGAAGACATTTCCACTAACAAGGGCATCCTGACAGTGGGCGCAACAGACGCTGACTCGGGCTCCAGCGCTGAAATTCAGTATTCGCTGTTTGGCATCGGGGTCGAAGATTTCTACATGGATGCAAACACTGGTACATTCAGTTATCATTTTTCTTTAGGTTTTTGTATTATCAAAAAAATAAATACACTATAGATTACACATGTTTTATACATCTTTATTCACCTCTCTGTTTGTGACCTAAGGTGAACTGCGTACGGCCACTGTCATGGACAGAGAAATGACACCCACCTACAAACTCATTGCCCAGGCAACTGATGGAGGAGGGCTGTTCTGCCGCTCTGACATTTCACTCAAAGTATTGGATGTGAATGACAATGCCCCCTCATTCTCCTCAACTCATTACCTGGCTAGTGTGTATGAGAATGCTGCCCCCAAGGCGTTGCTTACCCGACTGCAAGCCAGTGACCCTGATGAAGGTAAGCCGCTATGATGTTATGCTGTTATATGATAGATTTGTAACACGTCAAGAAAGGATGACAATGAGCACAGAAACAGAATCCTACATACACTGAATGCAGGTTCAAGCCACTATGTTACTAAGCATTTGAACATGTATCTAAAGCTCTTCATGTGTATGAATGTATCTGTTCCCTCCAGGTCTTAACCGCACTGTGGTCTATTCTCTGGTGGATTCAGTGGGTGGATTTTTCTCCATCGACCCGGTGACTGGGATGGTAATTCTGGAGAGATCTCTGGACAGAGAGAGCCAAGACACCTATCGTGTTCGTGTCCAGGCCACTGACCAAGCTGGGCAACAAGGTGCACTGTCCTCACAGGTTGGTGACCCCAGTGACACATCTCACGCTAACAAATCTCAGTTGTATTTCTGTCATTCTACCCAGTATGTGCACTAAACCTAACTGTGGAGACTGTCACTCATGATCCCAAAAAACTGACACTTATTCTAAAATAAATGCTAGCTGGGAAAAAAAAAATAGTAGGCTGCATTATTGGAATTCACAACAGTCTCACAACATTTATATTTTAGATGATTTAATTATGGTATTCTGATAAATTAACTCAGATACAGAGTAATTAACACAGCTTTTAGTAATTAACATCAATTATTTCTAAAAGCACAAATAGATTAATAGACAGATAGATTGGATTTAACCATTTTACCACAATAATGTAATTAGAATTCATACACTACATACTAAATTTCAGATTAGTCAGCCATGGTTTCATCCGTCTGGTGATGTGCAATCTGTATTTCTCTCCATACGCATGGATAAGAAAAGCCAATGAATAAAAACATGTTGTTTACTGAAGACATCAGATAAAGAACCTAGTAGATTTAATCAAGATAAATCTTCATCAAATTGTGCACTGGGTGGGATGGGAAGGATGGGCAAGGTGAGAGTTACAGAAGCAGAAAAGAGGAGGAAAAGACCATAACACAAGCTGAAAATAAACCCCCAAGTGAGCACAGGTGTGGCCATTTTGAACAAATTTATGATTTTTGGTTCTATGTTTAGAGTGTCCACTGTCCATGGTGCTGAAACTGAATATTATGGTTTGTAGCAATATATATTAGCAGCAGTAGTGGTTGCAGGAGTTGTAGCAGCATCTGTAGTAGGCATAGTAATATAATAACAGTACAGAAAGAAATACTACTAGCACTTGTGACATCCCACTTGCAGTAAGTGGAACTGGAATCAAGTGCTCTATGCTGCTTGTGTATGTCAGGAAAGACTGGTGGGACCAAACCCTTGCCAAACTTGAATTTAACCCTCTGTGCAACTTTCCATCTATCCATTCCATCCCTCTTTATATAATATATATATTGAATAGAGTTAACCATCCAAACTAATACCAAGTTGTAACCACTTTAAACCTTACACCTAATCATAGCTAACTATTTCCCAGCCCTTAGCCACAATAAACTTCTCCAATCCTTTAAGATTTAATCTGTTTTAGTTTTGTTATTTCTATTTGCAACATGTCCTTCCAAAATAAAATGTTTAGGAGGATTCAAAAAGTCTTGATATTCAAGGAGCACACCCCAGCAGCTTTAAAAATAAATATTTTTTTCCAAACAAAAGAAAATGGTTTACTGTTTGATTTTGTAACATCACAGTTTTGTTTTAAACAGAAGCATGTTTGAACCTCGTCAAAAAGGCAGGAACAAAGTGACAGTAGCAGATAAGATGAATAGAGCAAAAACAGAATGTATCTGACTCAGTAATGCCACAGATCTTTAACATTTATGTACGGCCAAGAAATCCTCTCTCAGGCTTTGGTGGACACAGACTTCAATTGATTTTTCCTCAGTCCCCTATCTTGTTAGTAAAACCTTCAGTCTCTTTTGCTCCCATTAATGTATGTGGGGCACAGTCCATGGTGCTGAAACTGAACTCAGAGCCTGGAGCAGCGCAGACAAATGAATTGCTAGTGGGTTCTGTTAACTGTTTCTTGTTTCTCCCTCAGGTTGATTTGACCATTTTGGTGATGGATGTGAATGACAACGCTCCAGTCTTCCAGAGGCGGGACTACGCTGTTACCGTCCCTGAGGATGTAGCTCTGGGAACTGAGGTGCTGCGAGTCTTAGCCACGAGCGTTGACATTGGACCTAATGCTGAAATCACATACCACATCCGGTCAGGCAACGAGTTAGGAAAGTTCGCCATAGACAGAAACCTGGGTGAGCAGATGTCCTTGCATTGTCAGGTATTGTATTGTATTAAATTGAATCCTATATGATATTATGTGTATGTTTTAGGATCTATTTCTGTGGCTGATGATTTGGACTTTGAGGTGTGTAAGGACTATTACCTAACTGTTGAGGCCTGGGACAGTGGGAACCCCCCTCTCAGCACTGCCACCATGGTAACCATCGAACTCATGGACGTCAACGACAATGCTCCCGCATTTAGTCAGGACATCTATAATGTTTTGGTCAGCGAGGATGCGTCCGTTGGGCAGACAATTACAAGGGTAACATTTGAACCTAATTTGACTTCATATTGGTCTTTCTGTACTTTTCCCTCTTTTTCATTAACTTTTGTCTCACTCCATATGTGTTATTTCTAGGTATTGGCAGAAGACTTGGACAGCCAGGTGAATGGGCGTATCACCTACTCTATCTTGAAAGGTGACCGGAGTAACCACTTCTGGATTGACCCTGTAACAGGACTGCTCAAAGTCAATAAGCGTCTCGACAGAGAACTAGTAAGGATGCATCTTTAAGTACAATATCTCATAAACAATCAATAGTAATTTTCTGGTTCATGAGCACAGCCAAGACAGAAAATACCAAGTCTGCTCAAGGTCAGCACCCAATGATGTCTCGTATTATGCAAGCCTAACAGTGCCTGATACATACAGATGCTATCATGGCATTCTCATCCCCTTTTGCTCCACCTAGGTGTCCAGGTACGCTTTGTCAGTGCAGGCGTTCGACAGCGGCTCTCCTGCCATGTCCTCCACTGTCACCCTTAACATCGACATCTCCGACGTTAATGACAACCCTCCCGTCTTCAACCCTCCCAACTCCACAGCCATCATACAGGTAACAGCCTCTGCGTGTTTGCTTATGTTCGTGTGTTTTAGGGATAGCGTCATCTCAACTCCTCTCTCTTCATGCTTACAGCTAAACCAAGCTGCTGGCACCACCCTGCTGAAGCTGTCAGTCAGCGATAAAGACTCTCCTAGAAATGGCCCTCCCTTTGAGTTTCGCGTCGTTTCAGGAAATGAGGGAAATTTCTTCTCCCTGGACCAGACTGGAACTCTGAGGTCCAACCGTCTGTTTGGCCCTGAAGCCCCCAGAGAGTTCACTCTTGAAATCCAGGTTTGGCGACGGGTGTATTTTAACCAACATTTATTCAGGAGAAGTTGACTGACAAATAAACTTCAGCATTAGGAGCTGCCCATTACTCACTCTGTCTCTCACTATTAACTGCTATGTCAGGCTATTAGAGTCTTTGGTTAAAAAAAGTAGCCTTATATAAATACATTTCTGTAAAAGAAGCTATTAACGCCACTAATATGGTGGCATAGAAGGAGTTTTTGTGCTGTACTACTGCTGCTTCACAGTGGTGGACTCTTTAGACTGTCTAAGGGGCATGAGTAAAAAAGATTAAAAGGGCATCAGCTGCATGCACTTCATTACGTTTTCTCTACTGCAAGGGCATCCTGGAGGGCACTGCATAACTTTTCTTGCACATTGGGCCAGGGTAGAGGGGGGTTTTATCATTTTTTTAACCACCATAGGGACATCAAAGAGGGGATTTTTGCAGCATTTCTTTGAACATTGCAGCACCAAGGGACCAATCAGTGTCATAACAATGTCATTATCTTTGTCATTGTCTTATAACCATCTTTATCCTATGAACATCTTTACACAGTAAGAAACTGTACCCAAATGTCACTTAGTTTTTATCCATAAATCAGTCCATAATTAGTGAGTTATTGAATATCTTACTGAAACTTTGTCTCTTAGGTGAGTGACTCTGGTAAGCCAAGACTTACCTCTTCCTCCTGGATATTTCTGAGGGTCATCGGGAACAGTCAGTACAAACCCACCGTCTCCCCCTTGGAAATTTTCATTGTCATGGTAACAGATACTTTCCCGGGCGGTCCAATTGGTCGGATCTATGCAACCGACCGCGACCCCAATGACGTGCTGTCGTTTACCCAGAAACTTCAGCCCAAGAGCATGTTTAAGATAAACAGACAGGATGGCAGCATTGTGGCTCTGCCGGGCCTGGAACCTGGCAGGTACACAACACAAAAACACTCTCTAGCACACACACAAAAAACTGGCTAAAAACTGGTTGATATGACAAAAACATATTTCCTTGTTCTCTCTCAGGTACCAGATGAATGCCACAGTGAGTGATGGACGTTTCGCTGTGATAGCTGATGTGTCAGTCAAGGTTGAGCAGGTGACAGATGTGCTGCTGCGTAGTGCCCTGACTTTGCGTTTCAGCTCCCTAACCCCGGAGGACTTGCTTGGTCGCTATCTGAGCCAGATCAAACTAATGTTACGGGGACTAGCCGGATGGAAATGGTCACCAGGACAACAGGATCCCCTCCACATACTCAGTGTACAGTCAGTGATGGGGACATCCGACGTGGACTTGCTTCTGGCCATGGAGAGTCCAGAGACATCGGGTGGGTTCTACTCCCCGCAAGAGTTGTCTGCAAAGCTGGAGGAAGCCACAGAGCGCGGCCAGATTCGAGGTGTCCTAGCTGGGGCAGTGGTGGTGAGCAGTGCTTGTTCTGGGGAGCTGGAGTGTGGTGATAGGGTGTGTGAACAGACACTGGTGATGGAGGGTGGCTCGCCTATCACCTACAGCACAGAGAGGGTCAGCTTGGTGTCACCAAGGTTCAGCCCTACAGAGACCTGCACCTGCCCTGGTGAGCACTGCACTAATGCTTGAAATTGAAATCTAGTGTCCTCGATATCTGTCTTAGCTGCTTGTCAAAGTAAATTTTTGGTATTGGTCATAGGTTTTGATGTCACTGAAAATCAGTGCTATCCTGAAGTGTTTGAAATTGTAGATATTTTTCTAAATTTACTTAAGATATATTTTGTATGTAAGATGAAAAAGATGTTATGCATACAAGAATGCATACATACTTTAAGTAATAAAATACATTTTTTTTTCATATGAAGACAGATGATATTCTGACAATATTTTCTAATGTTTGTGCGTCTTTCCAAACAGGCGGTTCATGCCCGGCTCCTGTGGAGCTTTGTGAAGGTCAGTCCTGTCCAGCAGACATGCAGTGTGTCCGTTCTGGTCCTACAGCGCCATCTGTCTGCCAGTGTCAGCCTGACAGACTAGACGAGTGTGCAGGTATGATTTGGTCCTTCCTTGGTAGACAACTGCCATGTTGCAAGGATTTGATTATATGTTATTTGTCTTTTTTTCTACAAATACATTTTTTTCATCTAATTTCATTCCTTAATCCTCTGTGTGTTTTGTTAATGTGTAGGCCAGACCTCTCTGAGTTTCTCTGGAAACAGTTACATCAAGTACAGAGTGACAGAAAGTGGCCAGAGTGGGGAGATGAGGCTTGGCCTGAGAATCAGAACACTTCAGAGAAGAGGAGTCATTATGTTCACACGTGTTAACCCTTGTACCATGCTCAAGGTAAACACATTTACAATAATGCTATCACATTACTGCCATTATTAATACTAATGCTATTGTTTCCCAAGCAAATGGCGTACTGTATTTTTGTGGTAGCATCATTTATGAACTTCTAATTTTTCCCTTTCCTACCACAGATTGAAGGGGGTCGACTCTGGTTCCAGTTGGACTGTGACAACACCCTTGGCATCATGGGTATCTCTGGCAGACCAATAAACGATGGCCTCTGGCATGCCGTAGCCTTGGAGCTCACTAGGAACTACACCCTCCTGTCTTTGGATGACAGCTATGTGGAGCGCCGGCGAGCAGCCCGAGCCCCGGTTCGCCTTTGGCCTCTGGCCCCAGATTCTTCCTTTTTCTTCGGGGCCCAAGTGAGACCACCGAGTGGGCAAGGCGAGAGGCCAAGCCCAGGGCCGGGGAGAAGCCAGGGCGGGCCAGGACTCGGGGACCGTGGAGGGAGGGTCCCGCCGAGAGCCCAGGATGGCTTCCAGGGCTGCCTGGGCTCACTGATGCTGAACGGCAACGAGCTGCCACTCCAGAATAAGAGGAGCCGTTATGCGGAGATTGCCGGGCTGAGCGAGGTCAAGTTGGGCTGCGTGCTTTATCCAGATCCATGCGTTAGTCAGCCCTGCCTCAATGGAGCCATTTGCAGCAGCCTGCCCTCTGGAGGTCTGTTTAGATGACAGTGTGAATGTGTATGGGTGTATAAGTAAATTACATAAATAATTGTTGTCAATTTTTGCATTTTCATTTTTTCCTAATTCTAATTTCATTTTCAATTGAAATTTTCAAAGTCTGTGCCTTACTTAAATATTCAGTCAATTACTCACAAATGAAATCGAGCTTCAACAGGATTTTATGTTATTTGCTGGTATGTTTAATCTCTCTCCAACAGGCTTCATGTGCAGTTGCAGCGCTGGTTTCACTGGGGGGCGCTGTGAAATTGAATTGACATCCTGCATGCCAAACCCATGCCAGAACGGTGGGGACTGTAAGCCTGTAGGCACTGCATTCCTCTGTGGCTGTCCCAAAGGACTGAGGGGACTTATGTAAGATAAGATACCTGGCAACAACACACACACACACATTTAGACCTTAATTACAGATTAATGAAAACAGTGTTGCTGTGTTTAAACAGTATGTACACAACAACAGTTAGGTTAGTGTTGATTTAGACACATTAACATCTACATCTCCCCTCTCATACGCATTCAAACATGAGAGAACACGTGTAGGACTCATACACACACACACACACACACACACACACACACACACACACACACACGCACACTCATTAGCCCACATTAGCGCCCCAGCTCCAACTGTGTTGTTTTAGTTGTTATTGTGTGAGATAAATTAGTGTTTCTAATTAAATTCAGTATAATTTAGGTTGAAAAGCCTATAATCATTCTCCAGCTTCCTTCTTAATTACAGCTCAGTAATTGCCTTTCAAATAACCTCTCTGCTCATGTGGTTGTTCAGTGGAGCCACCACTAGAGAGCAGTTTTCCCTCAAAAGAGAAAATGCTTCTGCTTTTTAATGATTTTGACAGAGATGTAAAAATGATGATGAAGTTGGATTAAATTAAATTTATCTGATTATATATATATTTGTTTTCCTTTCAGGCAGCAGATTGTTCAAACCATTATCAGTTAATGATGAACACAGATTGAAAAATACTATATTCTGTCATAAGCAAAGAGCTATTGAGTATAATTGGCTATGAAATTGTTTTTCCTGCAGATTGATAAATGGTAACATCACACTGAAATATATGTATTTAAATAACAACAAAATAAGGTATATTCAATTGGATATTGTCCTAAAAATGTGACAATTTCCCTTTAAAAGCTGAATCAAAGACTCAGAAATACAATACACAACTTGCTGCATTCATGAAGTTTATTAATTGGGCTATACATTAAAATACTCATGAGTGTATATCACTGGCTCATATAACCACGCCTTGTTGCCTCTACATTTTTATCATTAAAGCTAAATTTTGGATAGCTATGCAAGTAAGATTCCAGCACTACTCAGAAGTTTCTTCTTACATCCAACCAACTCTTGTACAGTGTTTTGAAAATCCCATCAAGAAAAAATAATTGAAAAGAAAAATACAAGTATTTTCTATCTCTGGCACAGCAGGATGCCATGTTTGAAATGACAAGATAAGATGAGCATGCATGTGTGTGGAGTAAAATTGCGTTTGTGATTCTGTTGGAATGTACATCTCTGTCCAAAAGTATGAGTCTGTGTGTGTGTGTGTGTGTGTGTGTGTGTGTGTGTGTGTGTGTTTTTTTGCAGTCAGGCATATTTCTTTAAATCAGAACCATGTAAATGAGGATAATGGAGAATCTGTGAAGATAATCCCCTGATTTAGCTAAAGAAAGGGCCTCTGAAAAGATGATCTCCAAAGTATTTATTTTCGTTCTGTCTTTTTAACTCACTGTCACGCTTTCATCTTTTATTCTTCTCTTTCACTTTGATACAAATCAAATTCACCACTCCCAATGCATAGCAATTTATTTGTCTTTGCCTCTGCAGATGTGATGAGGATGTAAATGAGTGCAACCAGGACGAGTGCGGAAATGGAGGAGAGTGTGTCAACACATTTGGGTCGTTCTACTGTAACTGTTCAGAGGGGTACGAGGGTCAATTTTGTGATGATATGACAGCTGGTGATCCAGGAGATGACACGCAGGTATAGTATGAACAACACATGAAACTGAATTTAGGAGTAATATACTCAAGTATAATCCAAAAGGTACTCGCTTTTTGGCTGGCTTTTTGCGCATTCAGCTTGCTCCTAATGTGACTTGGCATACTCAGTGAAGCTGTTGAGAATTTTGAGTGTGCAGTGGCCTCCCGGGAAGGTTTATTCAACAGCTTGGTATGTTTGTCTCTGCAGTAGATGAATGAAAGTGTGGTAATGGGTAAATCACAGTTTCCATTTGAAGTTGTCACGCTCTTGACTTTTGTCACGCACTATATAACTTATATTGAGACTGCAAGCCCAATTAATGTTAGACATTGTGAGAAGGAAGGTGCTTTCATTATTCCCTAGGAGACTGTAATTAGAGAAGTAACCATAGTCGACAAAACCTATTATGCTGCTTTCACAACCAATAGATATGTTGTTTGTTTTAAGGACATTTGAGGGCGTCTATTGCTGGAATAAAAGTTCCACTTTTTTACTGAAGCTTACTCATCATCTATTCTATTAAAACAAGAACCCGTGGAATTAATAATTTGCTCTATATTGCAAGAACAAAAATGTGATTGTTTTAATCCACTGCAGTAATAAGTAGAAAAGAAATGGAAGATGTATCCAACATCACATGAAACAAAATGTCAAAATGTAATGCTGCTTGTCTTTTTAACTAGTGATGTCTTAATTTACGTTCATCTCCCTCCTTATAGGGTACAAGTGGGTGGACGGTCAACTGTACACTCCACCATCAAACATGCATATGACTATAGCTGGCATGTGGCTGCCTGGCTGATTTTAAAGGAATCCGTACAGACTGGGGCAGACTGGGGGGAAAAGGCACACTTTGTAGCTTGACCCCTTGATAACTAAAGTTTTTAGGAAAGGTTTCATTATGCCAACATGTGCAGAGCTTTCTCAGCAAGTTGGAAATATGTGATTGTTCTTTATTTGAAATTCTCTAAATTGTTGCTGCTAAGATTCCACCAGACGGTAATACATTTGGAGATCCAGTCCCATCCACATTTTTATAAATTTTTCTCTTTGTGTTACCCAGGCGGAGCCCCTCTCTTACATCGGACCAGGAGAGATAATTGGCATTGGGGTCCTTGCCTTTGTCATCATTCTCCTCCTCATACTCTTCATCGCCTTTAGGAAGAAAATCAAATTTAGAAAAGAGTCCGACCCAGGCCCAGGGACTCAGGTTGTCATGGGTGTGTCAGCTATTTCCACAGAAACCAGCTACATGCTGCACAAGACTGGCATGGGGGCTGAAGGGATTGAGTTTAAAGCCGTGCGTGTGTCAGGTTCACCAGGGACCACGAGCACCTATGGTGAGGTGGGAGGCAGCACTGGGGGTCCTCCCCAGGTCATGGTGCGTCCGACTGCCCACTCCCCTCTACCAGGAGGACTCAGCAACCAGGGCATGAGGAGCGGGGATGGTGACAAGACCACTTCCAGTGAAGGCAGTCAGGTATGCCAAGTGTCCATAGGCATTTATTAATGATTAGAATTGATATTTGTGTCTCCTGCATCATACAATGATCATCACCTTACAGGACGACTTCATCATGGCAGTTTTAGTTATAATCACAAGCAAATAATTAGATAGAGCTGGGAAATATTGAAAAATCAACAAATGAATCAATATTTTCATACTATATACTGCCAATGAAATGAAACAAAATAGAAATCTAAGGCCTTATATCAATTTTATATCATAATATCAATATTTATATCAGCATGTCTTCCAGCTCCTCATTTTCATGACGCTGTGCTTCTGTAATTCGTTTCCTTTTATTGTTTGAAAGAGACCTAGGATATTAGTACCTCTATTACCCTTGTAAATTGTGAACAGCCATTGTGTGCTTGAGGAAGGGTTCCCTGTCCTCAACGTCGCACTATGAAAAAAGTGCTTCTATGGCAGGAAGTGAGAGTGATGCAGTTTTGATATTATATGAGGCAATAAAATTAGACCAATAGTCCCATTATTACTTTTGAACCGATGGAAGGTATTGTACGATTAAAAAGTTTACAAGATTGAAAAATAATTTTTATTTAGTGCCCCACTGTGGAGAATTTCAAAATTCATAACTTTGGCACCCTCCCCCCAGTGGTCCATTCATTCGTAGTGAAGACATAAATATTTAAAAATGTGTCACAAATGTGTATTTTCTTTTTTAAAATGGGAAAAATAATTTCCTAAAACAGCTGGGGATTGTAGTTTTTTGCAAATATTGCTAAACAGGGATAATATTGCACTTGTTGGATTGAGTCAAAACGCTGTTGTTCATCATAATAAAAGAAAATGTTACCCTGTTCAATGGTGCTTTTCACTGTTGTGTTTTAATAGTTTGGTCTCTTCTTTGGATTTTATTTTTTTCATTGGAGTTTTCTTCCATCTCTACAGTTCAGCAGCTTCCTTTCAGACATGTCTAATGTCCGAGGTGTGGCCAATAGGAGGGGAATCGCAGTGTGCAGCGTGGCACCCAATCTCCCTTCAGCATCGGCGTGCCGCTCAGAGCATAGTCCAGCCCACAAAGTGTCATGGGAGGGCGAGGAAACCAGGGAAGAAGGGCTGGAGAGGGTGAGAGATGAGAGAGAGGAAGAATGGGGCCAGAGAGCTTTTGCGTTGGAGAGAACACAGAGGGATAACAGTCCACAGGGTAAGAGTGCAACCATGTGCACACACACTCACATGCACACACAGTTTCTAACCTCTAATCAAAAAGCACAGAGTACACAGGCCATGAACTCATTGTGTTACACCCATACCATCATCTCCACTGAGAGAGCTTCACATTTCACAGTGATCTTTGCCTTTTGATCACACACATCAAAGAAAATTGCCCAGAGTAAGCAAGGGTGGTTAAGAAGTAATATTTTTATTTTGCTTATCATTTCATTTTACTTTTACTATTTACTTCCTAGGAGCAATACATGATAGTAAAACTTACTTTTCTGTTAAACTGCTGAAATTGGCAATGATGTCCTCTTGTATCAGGATAACTCTCATCTTCGTGCACTTCTGTTTGAATGGTCAGGGCAATCAGCCATAACTGATGTCCTGTTTTTGTCCTACTTTTGCTCAAAAAAGTCTGAAGCAAAGAAGCTGGAACACAAAGTCAACTTCTCTACAAAGTTTTCTACTTCTTTTTTTTTTTCTTCCTCCAAGTTGGCTATATGTGCACCTTTGTCATCTGAGAGGACAACAAACTGGGGGAGTGCAGTGAGAAATCGTTGTCAGATAATTTGGCTTCAGTCTGATATTTAGCTGCCTACGCTATCAACAGCGAGAGCACAGTTCACAGTTTGTCCTCTGTCAATGAAATAACCACGTTGCATCTCAGTGCTAAGGTAGACGTCATTTGTTTCGATTCCCTGTCCAACCTGTTGTTTGAATAATACAGCCTGCAGCGGGAACTTCCTGCCTGTTAATTATTGATTTCCTCCTGTGGGAATGGGAAATAGGTTATTTTATTTTTTTGCTCCCCTGTTGTGCATATGCGCAAAAAAAAAACATGTGCCCCTAGGGGTCACAGTTACATCACAGTCCATTAATTAGTATGTGATTAAGTTTATAGCAAACTCATATTCTGATAATTGCGTTAATGATTCCAGTGTTAACTGCCAATTAAATGAATCAATTGGAAACAATTTAGTTATTTATTTACACCACGGAAACCACAAACAAAGTATAAAAATAAATATATTGCAATAGATGGGCACAAGTCAATACGTGAGGAAACACATTGGTCGTTTTTCTGTCGCTACCTGCTGCTCATGAATAAATAAAATGGAATGAATAATGAAATACTTGGAAAATACTTTGTGAAAAAATCAAGTCCCATGTTGCTCAGTTTTTGGCAATTGTGCTCTCAAATAAAGGATGTCTCAGAATAAGTTTATTGATCCTCAGGGTGTTTTGCAAATGACTATAGTTTTAATAAAACGTTTATGACTTTGACAATGAAAGCCTCACAGAAACAGTCACATCATGACAATAGTTCTTCTAATAATGTCGATAAGATGAAGTAAACCTTCTTAGTGGAGGCTTTCCAGTTCAAATGCTATAGCCATGTACCAATTACAGGACAAATTACAGAAAGCAATTTGTGAAGCTGATTTGGATGCTGAACAGTTAAAACTGTTGGAGGTTAGGATTGGAACTATACTTTTGGCTCAGTATTAGTATTTACAATAAAAATGTTGTAATGTTGGTTTGAATGGAAAAAGTGAAGGGAGCCAAACCAGATGTTGCTAATGAATTGATTAATTAATTAACATCACTAGTTAATTCAACTTAATTAAACATTATTACCTATAACAGAGTTGCACAGTGAAAGCCAGAAACAATAGGAAAAGTGTAGTAGGGGATTTAAAAAGTTTTGGTGCCAGGATGAGAATATGTTTTGGCTGAGTGTTAGTGGTAGGATTAGAGCCGGGAGGGTTGGGTTTGTAACCTCAGGCATTGCTGCCAACGTTGGTACATGGCAGGGTAGTCACTGGCACAGAAACGAATTTGAGTGTGTGTAAAGAAAGAAAAATTGAAAAGAAAGAAAGAATAAGAATTTTTTTTAAAAACTGTAGTATGTTGAGAAGTGTCCCCTCGCCTGCATGCTGAATTAGACCAGTGGCTGCTCTGCTGCCTTTCTTATTTAGTTTGATTGATGGTACGGCCTTACTGCTCACATCCCCACAGGAAGCTTTCACTTGTTCCGTACGCACTGGACCACGACCACCTAGCTCAGAAAGCTAAAGTTGATGTCCAGACATCCTGGCCCTCATGGACAGAGTACGGTGTTGGTTATAAGAGGACTCAGCCTGACTGCTTGCCTGCAGAGTATCCAGTGTAAAACACAATTTTGAAACAGACAGGGGATTGCTAGCAGATGTGACAGACAAGGGTGACAATGACATACTGTGCCCAGTTATGAGTAGCAAGCCACCAATAACAAAACCTCTTAAAACAATCCATGCTACCAAATAGAAAAAAGCTAGAAACCACAGTAGTTCAAGATGAGGTGAAAATTGCCTGTGACATATCGGCACAGGGTTTACAAGAACAGCAGAACAACACTGGGTGTGGTTTTAATGTTTTATATGTTGTGCTAAAATCTGTGGTGCTAATGTGGTAACTGCTAATGCAACACCTTAGTTCAAAAGTGGGGTCCGTCATTCTGGAGAAAGATAGTGTTCAATCTCATCCCCAGGTCGTCAAATTTGACAACCTGAGAATGAAACTCAACAATCAACTATGTTTCTCCAGAATGACTGACCCCACCTTCAAGGAACAGAAACATGTTTTTCTACAAGGTTTTTTTTTACCATATAACAAAATGTGTCTCAATGCATTAGTATTTACTGTGATTTACAGTCATTACCAAAGTTATGATTAAGATAAGGAAATATTTGGCCAAGACTAACAATCCTGAGCATTCAGTTCCACTCAACTTCACACATTAAGGTTGGTACTTTAAGTGTATTGCGATTTAGCAGAAGAGGCAGTGCAAAGTTTTCTTTCTGCTCTTTATTATGTGTTCCACCTTCACATAAAGCCTCTTTAGTTTAGCCAAAAGTTCCTTTTAATCACATCTGCAGAGCTGCCAGCTCTTATTTCCAAGCAGTATTATATCCCAAATAGAATTGTTGCTCTAGCCCATACCACTGATTTCCACTCGGTTGGTTTTCTATATCTCTTTCCCAATTTGAAACACCAATGTGAAACCATGCGTTTTATTGTTGCTGGATTAGAGCACCTGGTAGAGCCACGTACCCGTCTCTTGGCTTAACGTACAGTCGAAGAGACAGCCTTCATAGCAACATGCCTTTACTGGAAGTCAATTCTGACCCCCCAAATAGCTGCTTAGTAAAGGGAAAGAGTGTTACACTGACTTATAAAAATCTCTATTTGGATTGTTGCCTCTAAAGACCTGCAGCTAAAACTAGAGACCCTATGGCTAGCAACTTTCTCCAACTTTTCATCCAGCTTCGCACAGATGAAATATCAGGTTTGTGACTGGAAATAAGATCTTTGATTACTGCAGTGTCAGCAGTTTGGACTGTATTTTTCCAATGTACCTGCTGTTTTGAGTTTGTGTTTCACATCTGCTGCACTGCGCTACACTATTTACTCTGTGGTCCTTGCCCTCCATGACTATTCAAGCTGGTGCAGACTGGTGGTGGTGCAGACAGCATTAAATGAGCCTGACCTGGAGTGGAAGTGGTTGTACTGAGATTTGTTGAAATGCTTTATCTTACTCTGAGGCAGTTTTTAAAAAAAAAAACAGACCAAAAAATGTTCAAGTATACTGCAACTTAAATTGTCTTTAGTTGGGAATTGCATGATACGTGTGTGTGTGAGTCTCTCTTACATAGACAGCTATTAAGGAAATGGATAGATGAGTGGAAGTATGGATCAATGGATATTAAAGGATTGGTTTAGATATTTTAAGTCTATATTAATACAATACTCACATGCCTATATGCACATTGCACACATCTCCTGTTCAACCTGGCTGTAAAGACATCCCTTCAGTGTACGGGATGGTGTAAGAGAAAACCTACAGTCCTTGTTTCATAAAAAATGTGTTTGAGTGTATGT
The DNA here is from genome assembly GCF_905237075.1 of Dicentrarchus labrax. Taxonomy (NCBI): domain Eukaryota; kingdom Metazoa; phylum Chordata; class Actinopteri; family Moronidae; genus Dicentrarchus; species Dicentrarchus labrax. The sequence goes on along the minus strand of NW_026136705.1, from coordinate 18,027,442 downwards.
TTTCAAGATACGGTAGATGTTAGAGTCTGAACCTATCCTTTAAAATGTTGAATTTATATCAGTTTAATTTTGAATGGAAAATGTTGATATGCCTTGTTGGTGAGGGTTAAAAAAAAGTTTTGGTATGGATATGTACCTGTGTGTGTTTGTACATGTAGACGTGTCAGAGCTGGTGGAAGAAGCAGCGTGTCTGTCAGATTCCACCTCTGAGGAGCACTCCCTCAGTTCCTACACTTCTGAGTCCTTCGATGACAACGGTAAGACTACTTAAATGTCCCAACACACTTTGCGCTCCTTAAACATGGCATTTTTCTTCTGCAATATGTCAGAGGGAAAACCACTCTTCAAGTAGACAGTGCTTCATGTTGAGGCTACACAAGAAAAAAAAGCAGAGAGCCACTGCTGTAGATAAAGTTCCCCGACTGAGGAACAGTCCACTTTGCACATCCACTATAGTGCATTGACTGTATTAACATATTAAAAAGCAAGCAAGAAAAAAGACCAATTGAAATGTTGGAAACCATGTGCATGAAAAAGTACCTCAGTGCAACTAAATCCATCCATGAAAATGCATCAAAGGTCTTCAGTCAAAGAAATGACATATTTTCTAGCCTTGTTTAGAAATTCTTTAGTCTTTTTCACAGATAACTCAATACCATTGATCTTTCGGTAGCTGAGTATAGGTTGGAAGCCAAACACCTTAATGATCGTGTGTGGGGGTGTGTTTTTCAGACCCATGCAAAGACTTTGTTTCCTATCTAATTACTGTAGCTGCAAAGACAAGATGCCTCGTGTCTCTCACACTCCCTTATAGGACACACACACACAAGCATACAAACGTGTTGGCAAGAGTAACATGTCTCCTCCTCTTCTCAACAGGTGTGCACACACATGCTCACACAAATTCTCCATTTCATCTCAGTCACACCCAGCACTTGAAACCTTACCCTATTCATAAATGCACTGACATTGTTACTGTACTTCTGCTCTTTCTTTCTGTACTCTGCCTATAGCCTCCATAGTGACAGTCATACGTCTCGTCAATGATGCTGTTGATAATATTGAAAGTGAAGGTATGAAAGAATACCCTCAGTTAACTCCTCTATCTCTTTGTGTCTGTCTTCTGATCTTAAAGCTTTTGTTCAGTGGTGTAACACTTAGATATAATGTTCTGAATGCAGCCAAGTCGCTGCTGTTTCTTTTCAGTATAAAACATCCTGCTTAGATTTCCAATATTTTGTCAGCTTCTAAAACTGGATCTGTCTGTGTTTCAATTTTCCCCCTTTGGTTTCTGTGTTGTTTGTCTCTGACTTTCTCTTTCTCTCTCCCTTTGTAGTGTCGAACATGGACAAAGAACAGCGCCGGAACAGCCCTGGTGAGTGAGTTGCAAAGCAACTGAAAAACATCTTATTAACTTGCCATTCCTTTTGGCTTTATTTCTCAAGCAGTGATCCCAAAACCCAACCTTTTGTATTCTTTACATTTTTTTCTCTGAATAGTTTTATCATATCCCATACAGCACAGATTACCATTTCTTTTTACAACTTTTTTTTTCTTTTTGCTACCCAGTCTTTGAATGTAAATAGGCTCCCAGTTTCTAGTTATGCTTCCAGACTTCCAACTAGGGATTGGTGGTTCCTTTTTGAAACTAGGATAAAAGCAAAGAACACAATATTCAGGTAGAAGGCTTTTCATCGTTGTCGCTTTTGTCTGTTCAAGTAGCAGATTATATAAGCTGTAGCTAACGTTAATATTGGAGCATGACCAATAAATTTGGCAGGCTAATATAATGATATATACCGATGCGTGACAAGAGACGTTTTTTTAGCAAATATTAATGGAACCTTTTCAAGAATTTCTGTTCTAGTTATGGTTTTATGTTCATAAATATCAGGACTGACTTCAAAAATCCTGTATCAGTCAGGCTCTTCTGTAAGTAATTTGATGAAAGGCCTCAATAAAACTGTCTGCCGATGTCTGGTTAATGTGCTCTGTACAAGCTTATGTCTGCACTCAGCTTTGTGATAAAAAGACATCCTACTTTGAAACACCTACTTATGGGTGAGTGAGTGGTCTGTGTGTTTTTTCACAGAGACCAACAGAGTAGAAAATCTTTCATCAAAGTTAGTATTCAGAATATAACATTCATAAATATCATATCCATATTTTGACCTCCGAATCAAGACCTCCAGTATTTGGAAAAAGAAGCTTGTGGAAAACACTGTGCTAATGTGTTGGATATACATATCAAACATTTCCTTTTTTGCTGCTTATTTCCACTCCAAAGTGTAGCTGCAGGTTGTGATTGATTGTCAGTACTGTTAATCACTAATTAGGCTTCCACTCAAAACTGTAGTGTTTCTGCTTTCTTAGCCAACTAAAGCTGAGAAAGATCTTTGAGTTTTAGTTATGTATGTCTTTAATTAGTCCCAACTGTTGAAAAATAAAACAAAATTAGTTTTTAGATAGGGTTTGCATTAGATAAGTGGAGTTAATGCTGGAATTAGATTCTATAAAATGCTGCCTCAGACCGACTTGAAACACATTTTAATATAAAATGTAAAAAAAAAACATGAAATTGATGATCAAATACAGATTCAGTCAAGAAATAATGTATAACATATGAAAAGATGTAGTATGTATAAAAACAATTCTCTCACCACATAATTATTTCAGGCAAGCATATAACATACACAAGAGCCTTCTGTATATAAATAGTTGATTAAGATAATTTGAATTATGCTGACATTTAATAGCTCGGTCATGTTGGGCGTAGCACTCCAAGCAAAGCAAAGCTTTCACCCCCTGGCCTAGTAGAGGGTCTCAGAGGATTTTAGGGGCACTTTGAGCCAAGCCTCACATCCGCATAGAATGGCAGAGGAGAAGGCAACTTCAAACACTTTCTTTTCACACTAAATGGGGCATCATCTACAGGCTGAACACTGACTTTCCACTCTCACCACATGCATGGTTTTGCTTAGACAAAGATCAGTGCAGTCATGAGTTGCACCTATCCTATAATATCCCTATGTTCTTGTCAGTTGCTTGTGCTACAGTCTTAAAACCAATATTAATGGGTTCATAGTTACCAAGTCTGTTTGTTCTCAGTTGCATGTAATTTACGAGGTCTGCAAAGTATTTCATTGCTTAACCAGAGCAAGACTGCTTTCATACAGTACCTCTGTCTCTGCCAGCTTACTGAAGCATAAGAAGCTTTATTTCAGACAGAGGGAATTAAATGATGGATGAATTGTTGTCCAGTAGGTTGCTCCAAATATCCCATTGGATTCAGGGTTTTTGTGTTAATAAAACACATGAACAAACCTATATTTCTTATTTTATACAATTAGTATATATTCTGTTATGTTTGTGGCCAAGAAAGTAGCACAGAAACAACTGCATAAAAAAACTAAATATATATATAAATATCAGATTTACAACGAGGTGAAGAGTATTCATGTCTGTTTTTCTGGAAATGAGATCTGAATTTTCATCTGACATTAATGCACCTTGCATGAGATAACGTGTTTTTGTATTATGTATCATGTGTTATGAGTTTTGTTTATTTGTGTATTTGTCTATATTGGTGCTAAATGGCTCTCTGCCAGGCTCCCTCTCCCGTTATCAAGTGTGTTGTTCTTCCATGACATAATTCACCATGTCTTTCTGCATTCAGTTGTTTCTATGAGAAGAGCATTTCATCATCAAAGGCTTCCTGTCCCATGAGATATTTGCTTTGTTTTCCACTTCACTGACAGCAAGGCGCCACCTGCAGAGCAAAGATGAGATTTGTGTAGAGTTCATCAAAGAGTACATTGTGGATTGTAAGAACATTAATTTATTTTTTACCCCTTAACCTTTCATTTGAAAGTATTCCAACCAGAAGTATTCCAGCAGCATGGCATTAAGTAAGAACTCCCACATTTTTTTTGTGGTTTTGCTGGCACGGCAGTCTATAAGATATCTCCGTACACGTGTCATGCATTATATACCAGGAGTAGGCATTGCTAATGAAGGGTACTTTCCATCCCACACAGAGGATGACCCCTCTGGCTTCTCTCACTTCATCAATATGATATTTTTTACTCACAGCTCATTAACCTAACCATGAATTATGCAACCTGCATGCTGTAGTTTGTAGGAAGTAGTGGTTTAGCAGGGAATTCTGCATCAGTCCATTTAACAGCATGAACTCAGTGGTAGAAAGGAATTTTGTGGACAGATTTTTATTTATTTATTTTGCACATTAATAAACTCTAAATGAGAATCAGAGCAATTACACAACGTAAACATGCAGTCCCAGAAAACACATCGTAAACCCCACAGTCCCACAGTGAGAAACAGTTATTCAGAAGCCTCCCGCTGCATCGTAGACACAAACAAACACGCAAATACAGACTCAAACATGCAGCACACTCACACATGTACGGACACATTCTCACGCACATAACTAACAAGCAGCACATTTCTATGAAAATATAAAGCGATCAAGGGAGTAGATAATAAGCAGAAAAACTGAAGAGGGGGGAAAAATAGAAACAAACACAACAAGCTTGGGTATACACAGCCTATTCATTAATATAACGGAAATTGGCTGACATTTTTTTCAGAGTTTATTAGCAGGGAGTAAATCACAAGTTCTGGAACCTTGTGTTAGTCACTTTACACCTAGAGGTAGCTGCTGTGGCTTTAGGAGGGCAGAAATGGAATCTGTAGTGATCTGAGTAATTGTGAACATCTTCAGATCAGTCCCTCCAGTAACAGATCCACAAAAGCACATATGCTGGTGTCACCTCACTTACCTCCCGTAGATAAGATTGCGATGATACTGTTGTTTCAGAAGTGATGTATTGATGTGGCACCTTTCACAGGCTGATTCTATTAGATAGATAATCTCATTCCTTGCTCACACTGTGCAATGCAGAAAGGCTGTTTGTAACATAACACACTCTTTCAAGTGAGGACTTCGTACTTCCAGTGATTTGGCAGCAGTAGTTTGACCATGGAATAAAGCCTCAGGCTCCTAACACAGTATGTTAACTGAAATCCCTTTCTTAACTCTCTTAAGTAGGCCATCTCTCTTCTTGTTGTTCTGTTAAAACATACTATTGGTCTCTGAAAATATTCCAAACTGCTTAACATGATGTTTTTCTTTCTTTTCTTTTATTTGGCTTTTCAGCATACCGCTGGGAGTCTTCCAGTCAGACTTCGAGCTGGTTGTCACCGTCACGTCTGCGTCCACCAGAGGTGGGATCCCATTACGACCTCAGTGACACCCAGCAGAACATCAGACGAGGAGGCAGTACACGGTCTCTCCAGCTGGACTACAGAGTGATGGGCTATGGCGGTGACAAGGGCCAAGAGAGGGGACGGGAGACCGAGAAGAGGACCTTCCAGTGGGAGAGGAATCAGTCGGGTGAGTGGGAGCGTAAATGCATCCTGGACAGAGAAGAAAAGAGACGGCACGACAGGGAAGGAAAGAACACAGGCAACAGGAGCAGAGACATGGGGATGCGCCAGGACCACAGAGACCGTCAGCAGTTGCAGGGCCATGACAGCTGCGAAGACAGCTCCTCGCCTGTTTACGAGGAATACCGAGAATCCAGCCATGACCCAGAGCAAACAGAAGACACAGAGAGCCTTTATGATACTTTACCCCCAACCCGACCAGCCTATGAAGGATACCCGTCGAGCCCCCAAGGCATCAACTTGCATCCAGCTCAACTCCTGCCCCCTCTCAGAGCGTGGGACTCACAAACAGGGGAGTGGAGGGGAACGCAAGAGGATCGTGGAGGGCTCGGTTCCAGCAGTCTGGCAGGTTCTGGGGACGAGCTAGAGAGACTACTGAACCTGGTGTCGCTCAGAGCCAGGAGAGCCACGCGAATAAACAGAGCCTCTACCAAATCTGAACCCACAACAGACTGGGATGGATTTAAATGAGCACACAAGACTGTTTAAAACTAATAGATGTAATATTCATTTATAAATTAAAGAGAGGCAATGACCCTCTCTGATTATACTTGACATTTATAATACTACACCGTTGGTCCACCACCTAAAAATAATTAAAGGAGAATATTACCATATATCCTTTTATCATCAAGCATTATTATCCCGCTGTAAGAAACAAACACTAATCCACCACCAATCCCCTGGCTCATTTATAAGCTGGTGGAATAAGAGGAAATATATGTGTTCTGTAGACGCCTTCACCTGAGCTGCATGAGAGTTAGCTGAGATTGGCTGTGAATCAATGCTATTACATTTATTATTTATAGAATCTCTGGAGCACAACATTTATTAACATCAAAATATGAACAGAGCCAGGCTGTCTGTGTTTTAGACGATGCCAATGTACATATGTTATCACGCATTTCATATATCGTTCTGTTGAATCACACGCGTACAGACACACACATACACACAATCAATTTGTCAGCTCAACCGTGTAATGCATTTCTTATTTTTTACTGATGTGAGCTTGGGGTTGTTTTGAGAGAACACACATCCCAGACGTAGCCTCAGAGATGCTATTAGGATTACCATTAGTTGATACCAGGAGATCTTTATTTAATCAAAAAAAAAAATTAATTATTCTATGATCATTTATTATTTATGAGCCTTTATAAACAGAAGTGTTAAGGGTATATGGCTCATATTACATGTATATTGAAAATCTTTTTTGTTTTACTCATGCAACTCTAATAATGGTATAAACACATCCTGATATTACTCTCAATGGACATTATGTACCTTGTATATATTACCAAAGCAGTGCTTCAGACAGAATTAAGCCCAGTTTATACCTGGTATTAATATGTGATATGAATTTTCATACTTCATGTGGTGAACGCCAGCTTGGAGAAATATGTGGAAAAACAGCTGTGCAGAACAGAATCAATCAGCCGAGACATGTACACACGGTTGCCTCATTGATAGCACATATAAAGTGCTGCTGTGTTCCCGGTTCACACACAAAAAGAAATTAAACTTAGATGTTGAACAAGTTTGAAACACAGGCAGAACCAACAGGTGGTACATAACTTGGAGTATTTCAGAACGATAAGTAGATTCCTCTGGTCAACGTAACTCCTTTTGTTTCATTTGAGAAGGACATAAATACTATATATAAATGGAATCCTCAAGAAAGGAGTAGATATTACCTCCACATCAGACTGTACATACTGTACATGTATCTAAATGAAGATGTAACACTGGAGGCCTATTAAGAATTATGGCACTTAAGACACTCAAGGTCTATTTGAAGATTCAAATAAATTACTAAGAGTTTTTTTTTTTTAAATGCCTTCAAAAGCTATTTTATGTTTTGAATAGCCTTTGTCGTGAAGTGAAAAAAATTTGTTCCAACAGGAGCAAAAGTTGTTGTTGTTGCAAGAATGTAGTTTTTCCAGAATAACTGTGGAGTACTAGTAGTACTGTTAAAAAACAACACTGATAGCCACATACCAACTGACTTAAAGGTTTAGTGTGTAACATGTAGGAGGATCTATTGGCAGAAATGGAATATACTATTCATAACTGTTTTGTATCACTTAAAAAACGTTACGATTTTATTACCTTAGAATGAGCCTTTTATATCTACAGATGCCGCACGTCACCTTCCATTAAAAGCCACTATGTTTCTACAGTAGCCCAGAACGGACAAACCGTTGCAAAAATGCCACTAAATCTTACACACTGGTCCTTTAACATGGACATGATCAGGCTAAGTGTCACTAATGTATCCATGTCTCACAGTATATGTCCATTCATCCTCTTTAGTCATTCCTTTTCAGCTCTACTCTGTAGGTGGGTTGCTGAAGCGTGTCCCATTGCATTGGGCAACAGGCAGAGAAACATCCCAGACAGGTCAGACTAACACACGGAAGAAAAAACATTCACACCTGTAGGCACTTTACAGTTTACAGTTCAGCTGGCCTGCATGACTGTGGACTGCAGAAGGAAACCCACCGGGAATACTGTGAGAATGTGCCAACAGAACAACAGGCTGAAATTTAAAACCTAGAACCTCAATGCTGTGAATCAACACTGCGAACACGTGAGACACCTTTGCTGTCATGCTTTGCTACTTTATTACCATCAATTGCAGTTGAATCATCTTGTAAAGTACCTTCTAAATCTATCGGAAGCTATTTCAGGTCACAAAGCCTAATGTTTATATACCAGTGTGGACTTGAAGAATATGCTCCAGCAGATTCATACTTTATTTGAAAGAAAATGGCGTTCGTTTTACGGGTGAATTATGTACCTGATGTGCTGTAGCAGGTGAGCTATGTCTCAACGGAGACTACATGAGATAAATAATACCCATAAAATATTTAATCCTATCAAGTCAGTCTTGTCACGCCTCTTATATGTTTTTCTTTCCCTCCTGACTGAAATCTGGCAGATTCATTTAGCAGAGCTTAAAGTCATCGATGTCCTGGGGAGACATGAAGGCTTGGGAATGTCTTCTTGTATCTTAAGTGCATAAAATGTATGATAAATAAATTTTATTTTGAAATCATTTGAGGTTATTTTAAAAAGAGTGTTATGATCATGGTTTAAGATTGTTTTGGCTGTAATACACTGTCAACAGTTACTTATTATGCCCTTTTTTTGCCTCAGGATATGATTTCTTGAATAGATGTTTGCTGCTTATTGTGTGGTACTCTTTGTTCCTGTGGGTTTATTTCCACACTGACCCAGTGCTATGATCAAATTATGCAGACTGTGCATCTCTAGAAGCACGTGTCTGTGAGCTGTGCAGAAATGTGTTGTGAGGGCTGAGGGCTGGTGGTCTTGTCCACCAGCCTTCAGTAATTCATGAAAAGTGAAATCCAAATTCCACAGCCTCAGTATGTGTTTGATTAATATAACATGCCCCTCTGCTCATAATCCAAAGTAAAGCAGCTTTAATTACCGAATGCGGCAAGGTCTGCTACTGGCGTGTAAGGTGGCATTTCTTAATCGCTCTATCTACATCCTCAAAAGGTGACCAGTCATTAATTTCTTGATTGGTGACAAAAGGTCGAAGGCAGGCAATGGTCAGTGTGTTCCACGTCTACGCTCTGCACGCACTGTCTGTAACTAACAGGGAGATGCATCGTGGAACCTTTGTGGTTTCTGATTATTTCCTCACCCCCTGTGGAGTACACACAAACTTTGTCCTTATTATCATCCTACCTACCTTGTAAAAACACCGACTGTCTGCCAGAAAGCGTTCCCATGGCAACCAGACATTCCCCTAATCCTGTTTGTGTTCCGTTTCCCCTGTCACATGCAACATGTTTTGGCCAATTTAAGGACGAGGTGTATATGTGTGTGTGTGTGTGTGTGTGTGTCGTGTGTGTGTGCGTGTACCATACGAGTGTGTATATATGTGTTTGCTGTATGATCTCACATTAATACGCCTGCTCCCAAAGTAGTGTATGTGTGTTTCTCTGATGCAGCGCAACATGGGGGAAGAGCAGAGTTGTTTGACACAAGAATAACCACTCGCCCACTCCTAAACATATAATATGTAGGTATGAATGCACTGAGAAAAGTCAAGATTCAGTGGTGGCATGCATGCCATCAGGTCTGGGAGAGAAAAATGTGGCTTAAAATTATTTGTAAACATTTCAAGACTCTGTCATTACATCCTTTAAAATAACTATTTACAAAGTGTACATTTTACGATAGCCACTAGCTGCAGCAATAGCTGTACTTTCTCGACAGCAATCATTTTGTCAGAGTAAGTGTTACATTTTTTTGAACAGTGGATATCATTTTTGAGGGAAACACTTCATATATCTTTTAGTGCATGCCAGTTTGTGTCAGTGCAATAGATGGAAATAGCTCATAGTCAAATGTTGGCTGGCTTGTTCCAGTTCTATTCTCTCTCCCTGCAGGAACCATGAACCACAAAAGACACAAACAGGTACAAGGCAGAACTCAAGGGAGATGAATTTTTATTTTCCTCAGCCCAGGAAAAAAAATCATGCATTACTGTGTAAAATGCACATAAAACTTGATGAAACTCGTCACTGCGGGAGACATTCTGAAACTCCTGTTACCGACTTTGCAGCCTAAAAATAATCAGCTTGCTTTGCTCTCCAATGTGATCACAACACCTGAATTTATGTTTCATCTATTACCCCTGCCTGTCACAACAAGGCAACAGAGAAAATTAGATTTGATCAATTAGCATAATATGCTAAACAAGTCTCAAGTGAGAGGTCTCTAAAAGGTGAAGGTGACATGTCACCTTCCTTTTAATCCACCCATTCATTTATGTTTTTTTTGTTTTGTTTTTTTGTCGCGATGCTGTCTTCATTCTGGGCTTTTAGAGGGAGAAAAAGAGGAGTCATTACTTACAAGACATGCATCCTTACGGGCAAAACCTTGCGTAACATTATCTCTGCCTCCAGCCATACGTGTGGTACACACAGAATCAACACCAAAAAACGTAAACCACACAACACAGGTAGAAATAGTCCAGCTGTCTGGTCAGAGGGAGAGTAAAAACTACGAGCAATTTATTCACCCAGATTCACAGCTTATTAAATTATTCTGACAAGGATTATGCAACATGTCCCAATAACTTACATACTCTCTCTGGCACACTCTTTTGATGACCATCCTGCTTGTTTAACGTATTCCAAGCATGCTGGCTGTCCTAGTGACAGGCACAGGGTCAAACCAAAGGCAAATACGAGGGTGTGTGAGGGAAGAGAAACTGGGAGAGAGAGAGAGAGAGAGAGAGAGAGAGAGAGAGAGAGAGAGAGAGAGAGCAATAAACAAAGTGACTGTTGTGTTTATTCATCATGCATCAGAGGAAACCGATGAGGACCTGCCAGTCCCTTTAGCTCTGCTGGCTTTTTATTGGACCATCTGGCATTTACACCATAGAGTCAGCTAAGCCACTTAAAACCTCTTTCTACCCCCACAACCCCCATTTTTTCTCTCTCCTTCTTCTTCACTGTTTTTTTTTTTTTCCCACAATGTTGTTCCTCCAGATCTGGCTGGGCACATCAGGAGAGGGAAAGGATGGACAAAGGAATGAAAGGATGTCAAATAAAGGAGGAGGAGAATAAGGGATAGATCATGTAAGAAAGTCAAGAGATGAGTAGAGAAGTGGGAAAAGTAAGAGAGATTACCATTCCCTAGTTTCTGCTTATTGAGGGGTAACTGTGTGGGTGATTATAAATCCACGCTGTTCTCGGTAACACCAGGATTACACACCCAGCCAGACCTAATCTATGTGCCTAACATCTGCCTCTGATGACACAAACACATGCATACACACAAACATGCACACAGTCATACATGCACGTACAACACTCACATGACCATAATGGTTACAAATGCAGACACTGTCACAAGCAATTTCATCAAATCTATTATTCACGAATTCTTTAATCTTACGAGTGCAATTGGACACAATATGCCTACACTGCTGAACCAAGGGATGGGGGATGGGAAAATTGAATGGTAAGGGGTCATGTCTATGTATGACAATATGAATTCGCGTCAGAAAGCCGCCCTCAGCTGTGTGTGACTGAGTAGAGGAAGCTGTGCACCAGCCCTAGCCCATCACCCCCCCCTCCCGCAGATTATTACATGGCAATCCTCTGGCATATGCCTAGAAAACGGCAATGCGTGAGAAAGGGAAGATCTGCTGCCACATACTTTATTGGGTTTTCTGTGTGATGAGGGCGCATTAATGTGATTGGATTGTACTACAACTCATCTAGTATTAAATTATCATTATATGGTATTAAAAGACTAGTAAGTAATTGTCTCAAACTTTGGGACATTTCTTTGGAGGGAAAATGGTGACTTTCTGCAAACTACACAAAGACCAATATGCTGAATCCGCATTATCAGGGATATGTTTATTTTACCCTCCATAAGTCTTGGCTTGAGCTCTTTTATGCTGATTTAACAGGGGGGCTTTAGTGTTTCCGTGTTGGACTTTATTACAATGCTCCCCAGTTTGTTCTGATCTTGTAAAGAAATGCTGCCTAAAACAAAGGTGAGACAGAATGATGGATCAAAATGCTGCTGAGAAATTTGGCAGCATCATGGGCCTGAGAGCTCAGCTTGTTATCTGCTTTAGCTCTGAGGAATTGGTACGCTGTCACCCTCGAGATTGCTGAGATCTGATTTTGGTAAAAAGGAGGTCTGCTCGATATTGTGCTTTGATCATCAGGGGGTTTTTATGTTTTCACCAGCAGAATAAGCATCTAGATTTGCTGAAGTTGCTACAACTGTAAGATTTTTATAAGGTCCTTGTTGAACTGTGCAAGTGTGAAATGCCTGTGGTAGTAACCTTTATAGTCCATCAGATGACTCGAATGTAAGAACAATCCTAGCGCATCTAAAAGGCACAAACATCCACCAATACAAATTGTTGATGTTACACCTGAAGACACCCTTGCTAACAATTAAATTAAATTAAAACCGTTTGTTGATTCTGCAGACATACGGCTTTGATTAATAGCTTCTTCTCCCTCCCTCTATATCTCTAAAATAAAATCTATGGCAGCAATTCCAAATCCAGGTTAAAACAAAATCTCTTTTCGTTTGGTTTCTTGGTTTAGGGGTTATTTTCCACCACATTTCACATGGTATTTCTGTGCTTTTGTGCTTCTTTCATGAGCTGAGAGACAAACCAATTATGCAATCCCAATAATTATTCAAAAGAACCACTTAATATAACAAAATCAACTATCTGTGTCCCAAATAATGATACCACTTTCTAATCATGTGCCCTTTATAAAGGGCTACGTGTCTGACATTCTAACAAATCATCTCTAATCCAGCTTCAAATGTTGAGTGATTATCACTGATGAAGATTCCCAGGCTTCTCATTCCCAAATAAAACAGTTGCTGAAGGTAGTAAGTCATCTGCAAATAACAATATTATTAAAAAGAAATATTACAACAATTGATCAAATCTGCAGTTATAAATGGCAACAAGTTGTTGTTAAACAGAGTTTGGTGCAGCTATACTGCATCTCCTTTTGTAACTAAAAAGACTAAAAAAGATACAGTGCCATACATGCTGAAAAAGAAGCCGGCCTCTACGTGCTTAATATTCCCCTGTGTGCTTTTATGGCAGAGGTTTTGTAGTTATGTAGCTATAAGTCAAATAATACAGTTTTAATCTAAGCAGGGTTTGGACCTGCATCACCACTTTCTGACCGCATGCAGCTGGTGCCCTTTTTATTTTTTCAGACTGACCAACATTGCCACTAGTACGGCTAAATAGTATATCTTGCAGACTTGCAGAAAACAGACAGTCTACGCATAATAGATAGCACCATTTTCTTAATTTCCCCATATACAGACAATAAATTATTCATAACAAAGATTGACCCACGTGGTTAATAAAATAATCACTGCCATTCAGTTTTATTATAATGAATTACAGTTTTTATTACATGCTGTATCCCTACTGAATGCTGCTCAAGACATCCTTCTCCTCCAAACCCATTTGTCATCCCAATAAGTGGTGTTACAAAAAGATTAGATGTCTTTGAAAAATGGCTACGCTTGTTCCATTATTAAAACACTCACAAGGAAATATAAACAGTGGTACTGCCAGGCAAGTTTCCCCTTGTGTCTTTACACCCTACTTCCAGACATTTGTTTTGGTGGCACCATCTGGTGATTTTAACCAAACTCTCTGCGGAACAACGGCTCTGAGGGAGCCAACAAAGATTCATCAATATTAATAAAACCATGTTTTCCTGTGGAGTACAGCAAAATGAACATTGCCATATGGAGCAGCTATGTTACTTGTTCTCATAGAGGACGGCGCTGATACCTAGTTCTTGTGGCTGGTCTGCTAGAGCATCATCCATCCACTTCCCCATTCCTGCTAATATTCCCACCGTACAATATGCTCCACTGCCATAAATGAGTGCTTAAGGTTATTGAAGGGTCTTTCAGAGCAGGCAAACACAGTAATCACATTGGCTGTAGATTCAGAAAATCTTTAAAGCATGTCCACCATAGTCAGCGCAGCTTTATCAGAGCTTTGCAGTTTTCAATTAGTAGATTTATGTTTTGCATCGTCAATGCTATTCTACATGTGTGAAGTTGTGTCAGTCCCTGCTCCTGCTGGTGTGTGTGTGTGTGTGTGTGTGTCTTTGTGCCAATCTGGCTGACCTCAGAGCCAGAGCTGTCTGTCTCCTGGTCATCACATCATGCCCGTGGAACACATCACCCTGCTTTGAGGCTGACACTGGGCTGCTCTAATCTGCTCCTGCTGCTGTGCTTGAGGGCATCCGCTGCAGCCATACGCCCAGTGGTGAAGAGTTAAACAAGTGAATGGCGCTGGCCTCAATGTGTCACCACTGGCACTGACAATATCGATGACATATAAATCCACTGGATCTGATAGGAGAGTTCGACTGCATTGCTGCCACCAGTTACCCATGCACGTCAAGGGATGAATGGGATTAGACTGCCACCTCCACTTGCTCTGACTGCACCGTGCACCAAAGTGAATCATAGTCCAGAGTCCAAAAATGCTGCTTTTTACTGGTTATTTTCATATTTTTTTATTTTTTAAAGGTGCATGCATTAACACGGGATTTAATAAACCAAATAAATCAGGACATAAACATATGATTTCAGGCAACAGACCTACTGAACAGCATATTATTGTGATTTCAAAATGTTCTCTGGCTCATCTGTGACAAATGCTCCACATAAGTCACAGTGTGCTGATTGGACTTCCCGTGCCGACCCACCGCTGCGTGTACACTTAGAGCAACTCCGAGCATTGTGCTGAGATCAAAGACAGATTCTTGGCAAGTCACGCTGGGAATGGCCAGGGGAAGATGAGGGAAATCTTTGTTTGCACGCGTACCTCGGCGTGGTATTTGGGGGGGGGGGCGGAGAGAGAGGCTCAAAGGGGGAGGCGAGAGAAAGGGACAGACACATGAAGCCAGGTAAAATTGTTGTCTGTCAAGCCGTGTGTCTCTCCGTGCTCACACCGTGAGGATTCTCTCTCCCCCTCTCCCTCTCTCTCTCTCTGATATTTACCACAGTGCCGCCTCGCAACGCGCAACGCCGTTTGCGTCGTAGTTCAGCGCATGGCAAGGGCATCACAAACGGCTAGGGAGGACGATTTGTTCCTCCGTTTGCAGAGAATAGCAAATTAAATCAGGAGGGACTCCCGAGGCGGTGCGATGGTTTGACATTTTAGAAAAGGAATAGCCTTCTCTTTTTTTTTTTTTTTTTTTTTGACCAACGTGGGCGCATACAGACGGATGGGAGTTCGAGATGCCAACCAGCAAGCTAGGGGCATTCGAGGGGATGGAGACTTTAAATATGAGTGGTCTGGACCTACTTTGATGAAATATTTTTGAAACGACAAATAATTTACCTTTCCTTACCAGGGTGGAGGTGTGGCAACGCCGCATGTCCGATCGGCTTTCTGTGGCACATGGATGGATGAGTTTTGTGCGAAAGGACAAGAGTCTATGTAACTTTATATAGGTCACCCCGCATAATATCAACAAACTCATATCTCCTTTAAGTAGCAGACTTGACGTGCGCTCTCGTGGAACTCGGAGAGTCACCCAGGTGCGCTCCAAGTTTCATTTAGGACACACCGGCGGTACCTGCGGGACATAGAGCACGGTTAGGACTTGAAGGCAGCGTTGGGCTGTGGGCCAGTGATGCCGGACACATTCACACTCATAAAGAACCGGACAGAGCCACGGCTGGGGCAGCTAGAGCGCACACTGGCCACGGAGGGGAGTGCCCGCCCCGCCTGGGTCATAGGAATCCTGGCCAGCGTGTTGATCTTCACCACCGTGGTGGACGTGCTGGGGAATCTGCTGGTGATCATCTCGGTGTTCAGGAACCGCAAGCTGAGGAACTCGGGTAAGAGCTTCCGCCCCCTTTGCAATGGCTCCATTTCATAACAAAGGTTAAAACCTGGTGAACCCCGTCATATTCTGAGGGAAGGGTCGTTCTGCACTTCAGTTTAACGTGGGTCCATGTTAGAACTTCCATTACTATGAATTTATATAACAATGTAAATGTGTGTGATATTGATTCTGTAGGGGAATCCTGGGTAGACCAGATCTACTTTGTTTCACCCTGCACTCATGTCTTTATGTGCTGCGTGTCCGCATTTCATGGTTTGACCCTGAGAGCTTTGAGGGCCCCCCCCCAAAAAAAAATCCCACTGTCATCAATGAACCCCAGACTATTCCAAAGTAATTTTATGGCTTTAATAAAGAAAGTAGACATTTAAGTGAACTCACACCACATAATCTGTAGCTTCCGACCAAATGCCCCCTTTTAGATTAGGGTGCCAATCTATTTCTGTAAGCCTGCTTGCAACCTAAATGACTAAAAGGCTCTATATAGCTTCTGGTTGATAACATTAGCCAGAGCGCTTCATATCTTGCTGAAGGGCATCTGGCTGCTGGTGGACACAGTGATGGCTGTTAAAGGGATTTAACCTGTACATTTCCAGTCCAGGGACAGTGAATTTGAAGACTCAGCTGGCCAATTATGTCTTCACAGCTTTATATTACGCTATAGTAACAGCTTGATGGATACCTTACACTATTAGAACTACTGTAACAGCTTGCTGTCTGTCTCTTGTCTCAAAAAAGTAACCAGTAAAGCGCCCTAATGCACTCTCTGTGATAATGCCCTCACAGAGACCCTCCAGGTAGATGGGTTATTTGTGAGGAAAACTAGATTTGTAACATTGGGTTGTCTTGCTGTGAAACAAAAACAATTTTACGATTGGAAGATAAGAACCTTGAGCAGTTG
This sequence comes from Dicentrarchus labrax, assembly GCF_905237075.1. NCBI lineage: Eukaryota > Metazoa > Chordata > Actinopteri > Moronidae > Dicentrarchus > Dicentrarchus labrax. The sequence goes on along the minus strand of NW_026136705.1, from coordinate 18,010,648 downwards.
GTTAGAAGAGATTATTGATTTAATAGGGATGTAAAGAGCTGCTGCAACATTAAAGCACCTTGATTGTGGCCCAGAGGGATTGTGGGATACAATAAGGTCGTATTTGAACTCCTTTGGATTGTGTGTTATGGTGTACATTAAAATATTTTATTCATAGTCTTTTGTTTGCTTTTGTGCACACGTCTACATTTTTTTCAATGTCATTTGTGTATGTGTGTAATGTATGCGTTCGATTTCCGGTCTGTAAAATGAAAGTAAAAATTTGAATATTTAAAAAAAAAAAAAGTAAAGTAAAGTTCAAAGGTAGGCTGGCTCACACCTGCCGTATAAGAGCTGGTTAATAAGCACAGGTGAGTCCTTTTGAAAACTTGACTATACTGATGTTGATGAACCAGTTCTGATGTGTGAAATTACCCAGGAGGCCTCATGCAGCTACAGTGAAGCATAATGCCAAATCATAAAGCGTGGAAGTACTCTTTCACTTCAGGTAAAAAATGCACTTGTGTGGGGGGGTTGTAATTCAACTCTTTTCTGAGGAAAATGAACCCCTTTCATGCATTTTACTGAATCATGCACAGTTATAGGTTTAATGCCTCATTTGCCCATCTTCATTAAAGTCTACTGACACTGTTTGTTTACTGAAATTTATTCCTGAAACATGTATCTCACCCTAGTGGCTGACTTTTAAAGACTGCTTAAGAACAAATGTGAGACTAAAAGATGGATATCTTATGCAGTATAGTCTGCCACACTGTGCTGATCGGCTATTTTGTGCTTTATAAGGCAACAATTAGGGCAGGAAATATGCATTTATTTGCATATTCAGCAGAAATTTTCAGCCAGTAGGATGCTCTTTCTTCCTTATTAGTCGATGAGCAAAATACGCTGAGGATTAACCAAAACAACTACTTTCCTCTCATTTAAAAACATTATGAACCTCTCCTTGTATTTGTTCACCTGGGAAAATATTTTTTATTTTATTTATTTTTCCGTTAGATGGACACAATAGTCACTGGAGCATTTGAATGCAAGCCCATCTTCAGGGAAAGACTCCCACATTCTGCACTCTCACATGGATTATTTTTAGGTAAGGTTTTAGGTAAGGTTCAGCTTATTCATAGCTCTGAGTCGCCTTGAACCAAGGTTATGTATCTAAGCTGTTAAGAAATGGAATTCAAAAAATTAAGATGCAAGAAACACACGTGTACATCAGGAGCAATATGTCAAGTGTGATTCTATTTGTTTGTAGCGTCACCTACAGCAATCGTTTTAATCATTATCTTATTAAAGTTAATGCACGGTGACTGACTTATGCTATGCAGATAGCTTCATTCAGGGGATTTAATCTAATCAAATACAAGTCTTCCCACTATTTGAGTGGATAAGAAGGAGATTAAGGTTTATTAAAAAGAGAGTTGCTTGTTGTAACCACACAACCAAGTTTAACATCTTTATCTTTGCTGCTTTTCATTTTTACTCCTGCCTACCTTTGAAGGAACCTTTTTCAATATAAGACTTGCAGTCTTGAGTAATAGTGAGTGCATACGGCCACGTGGCCCCAAAATACAACAGCAACTGTGGCAGTTTTTGTCCCACATAAATCTCACACAGCGGACACACTGGTATTGTATAAAAAATCATCACATTGGATAAGATTACGTTTACCCTTTGGCAAAACGCGTTTTTCTGTCCACAGAGCCTGATTCAAGTACCCCTTGTGCTTTTAAGGGGAAGCACTCATGGCTTGGACGTTAGAGGAAAGGGTGATTATGCTGATCTTTTGCTGAATTGGGACCATGACACCACCAGGCCCAGCAGTTCATTTTGCATTCCAGGACACATAGTACACCTGTCAATCTTGCCCACAATTTTAAAAATAATTGCCTGCACGGGGGCATCCGACATATCTTTGGTTCAATCACCTGTCTAGACCAGCTAATAACCAGATAAGACTATATAATGAAACATTTAATTTTAAAACTTAATTAAAAATAGCTTAATTTCTATTCAAGGTATTCTTGGATGTTGTGGGTTATCCTTTCTCTATCTATTTCTAGGTTCCTCATAGCCTACCTCTCCAGAAAGAGTTATATATTTGTTTTTTGCCACTCACATTTCTACCTTAAAGCTGATCTCTCTCAACTCAAACAGCCCACTCAGCAGTTCTACACTGAACCGACAGTTGTGAACTCAAAGGACGGCTACTGTAGATTGAAACAACCCACTCAACAGTTTACGCTGGAAAACACCTGACTTATATATAAACAGTCACAGCAAGAGTAGAGGGCTAAAGTTACCCGCTAGAGTTGTCATAGCTTTGCATTTAAGCTCCTGCTGTGAACAAAATAAACTGACTGCTGAGTGTTGGACCGCAGTATTTCATCAGTTGCTAGGTTGGTGATGAGTGATGACTAACTGCATCTACAAAGTCATACTGTAGTAAATATTATAGTACACACTCTTATTCTGACACTGAATTGGCATTGAGATATCTGTGATTCATGCTAATCAACACTCTGATGCATGTTGGTCATGTAACCAAGCAGCATTAGGACTACACAGGGATTTTACATTACCTTTTTGCCTTCTCGCTTTTTCTGTTTTGTCTTTTCAAAGACCTCAATGTTTCATTTAAAGGGCCTTCTTTCTCATCATGTCCTATTGTACGTTGGCAAGCTTGTGCCACAGACACCCAATCACGCACGCATGCATTCATAAGCCATTAGAGCCATTTGTCCCCTGAAATTAGTTTTTTTTTTAAAGAAAAGCTTTGAATCATACACAGGCACTCTGACGTACAGATGTGTGCCTGCATGAAAGACACACGATACATTTTTACACAAGAATATAGTCCGTCTACTCATCTTAATGGCATATTGTGCTGTATTTGTGTGAGTATGTGAAAAGTGCCCTGTACAGTTGTGGGGGGCAGAGTTTTTTGTCCCTTGAGATTTGTCTTTGAAGGAGCTTAGGTGGTGCGAACCTTCAAAGAGAGTTATACAGGATCACATATTACAGAGACTCTCTTCACAGAGACTTTATTTACATCATATCTCTTCTCCTCCCTCTCATTCCCCTTCTCCAGCTACTTTCCTCTAAAGCTCTCTGCCTCTACAAAAATAATGCTTAAAATATTCCCTAGTTAATACTGAGGCTTGAAAAAAAAAACACTCTTTACTCAGTGCAGTGTTTCACATCTAGCTGCCCCCAGTCTGTCTCTGTCCATGGTGCTGAAAACCAGTCTTTTCATGTGTCTCTCCATGGTGCTGAAACACAGACTTAAGGCCTCTTTAGGTCTGTGTTCTCGTCTGTACTTGTGAAACGCCATCAGTTACCACCCATTCAACTGTTCCATTCAAAGTCCACATCCAGCCAAGTACAGTCGGAATGTTCCTGCTCTGCCCGTTTTACAGAAGATCCATTTGAAGATGATTTGTGTTGATTTGAGGTAGACAAACAGCATGCATTTCGCCTCAATCAATGGTGATGGCTGACTCAGTACTGTTTCAAATTTTCTTCCCACAACTGTTATTGTGCCAACATATTAAAGCTAGGGTAAGTAATGTATTTCAGAAGCATTTTTTGTCATGTTTGTTGAAATTCTCTTTACATCCCGACTGAAATAAATCGATCAAATACCCTGGAAAAATAGAATAGAATAGAATACAACTTTATAGTTTAGCCTAGGCTGGAAAATCAACTTTGGTCTCACCAGATCAGATGAAAAAAAAAAAGAAATTCGGTATCTGTAGCAATCACAGGCCTGTAATAAGCCCTGAAATGTGTGGCTTTTCAACAATGGCAAGAACTGAGGGACAGGTATTTATCTGGTTTGTTTTGTTTTCAGGGAAAATCATTATTTTCCTGAACTGTGTAGAACTATATATATTTTCAGCTGGATACTTTAAAAATCCAGTCGTCTCTTAACAGTTTCTCCAGCATTACTTACTGTAGCTTTAAGCTGAGGTGAGAAAGTTAACGTTTAGATTTCAAATATGTGGTTGCTCAACCAAAATAATGCTAGTCGACCAGCTGCCGTGATGATTGACTGGCTAACGTCCATGGTGAGAACAGTCTTTGTAGTAGACTAATCTACTAATCATAGACCAGAAATTTACTGGTTGTGTTCTGGTTGTGATGTCTCTGTAGTGTTTGAACATGGATGCCAAATTAGTTTGCGTTTGGACAGTAATGTTACAACAGTGCTGCCTCTGTGTCCTACCACAAAAAAAAAAAAAGAATATGAATGGAAGAAGAAGAACGGAGGCAGTGTGGTAGCTATGTATACACTGAAGTAGAGATAACTGTTTTGAGAAAGCTCTTCAGTCTCTGTCTGGCTCTCTCTTTCCCAGACCTCTGTTTCTCCCAATGCTCCTCTGTGGCATCAATATACTACTACTAATGTACTACCGCTGCTCTTTCTTAGCTGTAGTTTAGTTAGCTGTTTTTTCATTGATAAAACATGAAAACGTGACTAAAATATTCATACAGCAGAGAGAAAGAGCAACCATGCACATGTGTATGTCTGATCTGGTATAATTATACTTGTAAGGAACAATTCTTGAAAGCTCAGACACACACCATTTTTCCTGGTTAAAATTGGTTATAAATTGGTATAGATTTACCAGAGGTGTGTGGTGTGTAGTGGTTATATTGTCAGCCCCCAGTGAATGAGTGCAAGTCAATACAGTATCCTCAAACATTTACAAATGTATGAAACACAGAGCTTGTGTTGAGTTGCTAACGGGCAGCTTCAGCTTTATAGTTTATTGGACAGTTCCCAAGTCTACATTTCACATCTTAACATTTTAGGCATTCAGCTGACACGTTAATCCAGAGTGTCTCCCAGTGAATAAGTATGGAGGATTTCCTTGTCTTGCTTCGAGACATCTTGACAGAACATACGGCTGTTAGCAGACTATTGCAAGGAATCTCTCTGAAAACCATCCCACTGCTCTGTCTATACTGACAATTGTCAGGAGATGTACATTAACCGGCGATTGAAGCAATGGACAATTAATCGGGCCATGATGTACATTGATTTTATTGCAGTCATCTTTCAACGTGGAGAGAAAAAGTCCAAAAAGAGATTTGTTTTGATAAATGTCAGCTAGAATGAAGCCGAGTTATATCAGCCCACTGTAATATTTTCCTAAAATATCAGGTGATATAACTACTACTACAATTCTTCCAATTCACTTTAATGTAAAAATATAGTGTAAATTAATCTTACTTTGTTTAATGGTGCAGAAATAACAAATTGCTTTCACATTGAAAATATATTTCAAAGTGACATATATGGTTAAAAGTGAGCATTATTTCACTTAATTTGTAATTGCGTGCTGTTGCCATTTTATGAGATTTATTCTTCCAAAATAAATTGAGAAACAATTTAGCATTGAGCATTGAGCATGCATAATTGGGAATGTCTACATGAATGGGTAAATGCTCTTGTTAAAAATGACTTCTCTTCTTGTTCATTGTTTATGGTTTTCCTCCTCCTTGAGCAATGATTCATTTGCTGTTGTCAAGATCATCTTCAGATCGTCTTAGACTGCAACATGCAAGAACGATACAAGAAACAAAACCAGAAGACCATCAAAACCACATCAAATATGCAAGAGAAAAAGCACAACAGATAAAACAAGGTGTGAGACACAGTTGGAAGTCCTTTTTATAATTGTGTTGCTCTTTTTGATATGAATCTCTTTGTAACCAATCTTTCAAAAGGTGCTGATTTACTTACTTCCTACTCTAGTATAACACTTGTTATTCCTGCATTCACTTATATCTCAAGCATGTATGCCCACAGACTGTAGAAACTAAGATTTAAAAATCCCCTAACTCGGATCCAGCATCACCCCTCAACTCGCAGGTTTAGAATAGATTTTAATATTCTGCTCATCACTTTTAAAACACAGTTATGCCCTTCATTTCCACTATGACCCAGTAGGTACCGTCAGATCCTCAGTACTTTCTGGTTTCTACTATAATTTATGCTCCCGACTAAGGTTTTTTGCCATGAGGGCACTTGGGTGTTTGATTTTAATTCATTAAAATCAAAACAGGAGATCAGCCAGCTGAACAGGTTGTCAGATTGATCAGATTTTCTTTCATCACGCGGAGCTTTCCCAGCTTCCTGATGCACAGTTTAAAAAAAAAGGTTCTCCAAACCAGACAGCTGAAGACAGGCTCATACCATCCACCCAGCGACCCTATTGGAACCTTTTTATGTGCGTAACAGAGGAGATGGAGAAAAGGAGGCAGCGAGAGGAAGAGATCACAGAGCAGGAGAAATGGAAATAGAGGAGTGTTAAGCTGTAGCTCAGAAAGAAAAGGGGAAGAGATTAGACACAGGGGTTCTGTTGCTAGCTTGATTTGAATTAATCCATTTACTTGATATTGAATCATTGGGAATCATGCTTTAAAATTGCATTTGACATTGTATTATACATCCCATTGTGACAAATATTAGCCACTCAGTCTAGTTTCATCATGATGTTTCATGTAGAGTCCATAGGGGAGCTGAGTTGCCACTGATCTATAATGCATGGGGGAAGAGTGTCTGCGGGGCTTTGGGGGATTTTCTGTATGTGTCGAGGCTTTGCCATATGATTCTTTCATCATCTGGTTTTACTGTTTTTTTTTTTTTTTGTCTAACTCAGTGAGTATTTAGGCAGAAGTGAAGGTTGGACATGACTGCTGGGGATGTTTTCAGCAGTTTTAAGTGCTCTGGAAGTGCTCAGACACTGTCCTGTATATTTTGGGTTGAAGCATGACTTCTGTAATTCCCTTGAACACAGAAAGCTGGATGAAGGAAACAGGAGGAGCTCAGACCAGCTAGAAGGAGAAGAACAAGGCTGGGAGGCTGGAGAGAGGGATGCAAAAGGAAGGAATGGTTTGGATGCAAAAACTGAAAAATGACATGGACACAATCTTTAAAACAGAGGAAGACAGCCCAACATTTAGATAACAGTGGAAAAAGACTGAAATCCCTCACCATAAAATGTAGGAGAGTGATGCTGTTTTATAAGGGAAGAGGCACAGCCGAGACAATGTAAGAACTACTGTCATGTGTCATCACAATCACCCAGTTGTTATCAGTACTTTAGTGCTGAGATGGGGGATGACTCAATAGCACAAGTTTGCACATATGCGCGCACACACACACACACACACACACACAAAACTGACAGAACAATTTTCTTTAATCTCAATAACCAAGAGCATGATAGATTGACCCATTTAATCTGTGAAGCAAGTGATCGGTAATTTCTTTCCTTTATTCCTTATCGAATCCTAAAATGCCTGCTGTGTCTCCCCATATCCATAATACATGCATTGTGATAATTTGAAGTGCATTATGTAAGAGTTTCTCAAAACCCTCAGGCAGCAGTGGGTGAAGAGGTGGAAGAAGCAAGGGATTTGCGGCAAGAGAAGGAGGAGAAAGAGAATGAAAGGAGGAGGGAGGTGAAATAGAGAAGACGTGAGAAATTAAGGGCAATCTAGGATGAGAAAATAAGAATAGGATTGGGGGGAAGGGGGAGTTGCAGGGATGTGCAGAAGTGTATTCATGCAAACGACTCCGCAAACAAGACAGACAAACAGAATGTTTGTTTCAGGCAGACGCAGAGAGAGACAGTCAAGCAGGATGGATCCTTCCTAATCTACTCCTGGATGTATACCTACAGAGATGTAGATGAAGACTGTAAATGTACATAAAGGCTTAGAGGCCAAATGTGAAAAGTGTGATATTGATTTTAAGTTCATCTGGAATGTTAGATTTAATTTAATGAGGAATCCGTTTTCAGATTGCAGTTTAATTATGACGGGATTAGTCTATTTTTTTTTGTAAGAAACTTTACAGCGGTGATGTCTGAACTGAAAACCCACACACCAAAACTGATATTATAAAGCCAAATAAATCAGAGCAAACTTTATTTTTAGTTAAAGTTTTAATGTCTAGCAAACTGTATCAGCAAAAGATTGAGATTTGCACTTTGATGTGTTACACCCTGGTGCTGCTTAAATCATTCAAACGTTGTGTTTGTGTCAGTGGTATTTATGACGCTGAGTGCTTTGCTTCAAAGAAAATTAAAAGATGAAAAGTGTTTCCTTTTCATTCAACTAGTTTTTCTATTTGGTAAACCCTGAAGTCATGTAAAACATAGTATAGCAGTTAAGATACATCTGATTAATGGTGGTTATATAATCAGTCCCAAACCCACGAATTAAAGAGATATGTATGAAGGGCGCATCTGTTTCTGATTGGTTTTTTAAATAAATTAAATTGAATGCTTAATCAAATCTTATTGATTGAGAATCATGCGCGGTCTAGTCTGTAAGACTCTAGTTGAAGATGCTCGAGGCTCCAGGGTCAAATTGGAAATTACCCTTTTTCATAATTAACTGTGTTTTTTCCTCTCTTTTACCTCTTTCCAGCTCTTTTTAACTTTTTTTTTATTTGTTATTCTAATATGTCCGTTAAAACAAGCAAGTATCATTGATTTGGAGGGGCTCTTAGGACATATTTATTTCAGTAAAAATCACATAGAGGCTAAAGTTAAATCAGCAGAAGGGGTATTTGTGGCATAAAAAAAAATCAAAGCCACTTTTCTTTCCTGGGGGGCTACATGTCCTTTGGTTTTGTGTTTTGTGCGTCTGTTTCAACTCCTGATCTGAGCATGTTTGCAGCCCTGGTATGACTTGGCAGTGGACAGACAGTTGACTACTCAAATGCTGTGCATCCAAAATGCCAAGTTTTCTGATCAAACACAGAATGCCCAAAGAAACGAAAGCCCTTCAAAAGCTGCAGCCGGTCAACTGGATGTGATTTTGTAAGTTATGCCGTGAAAAGACAAACATTTTACATAATAGATTATAAGGGAGATAATAATTGTGCCTTTTTTTTTTTTGTTTCATAATCAATAGTGTCAATATTCATGTCTTCCTTTGCGCAGTGCAGCTTTAATCTAGACTTGAATTTACTCAATGTTCACTGTTATAATGATGAGCTAAGACAGCTTTCTGATTTAATCATCTGCTTTGCTTTACAGTTCACTGTGCACTTCAAAGGTCAATCTCCTAGGACTAACCAGACTTAATGTCTGCCTGCTGTACTCAGTAGAAAAGCCAGTAAGCCACAGCATCACAGGATCATGTGGATCCAACGTGTACATTTACCGAATCACAGATATAGTGTACCATTACCAGAATTCTAATGTGCAGAATCTCTTTTAAGTTAATATAAGACAATGCCTTAATTGTACTTTGTACTTTGCACTTGCTTCTCTCTTAGATTTCCTAAATAGACTGAGGTGTATCTGCTGGTAAACCTCACAGCCTGGTAGGCTTGGCAGCATGTGCTGCCAGATTGAGCAGAACGGCATTTTTAATGTGAAGGAATAGAGGAGAAAACAGACCAGGGCCGGTGTTGTGCATCCTAAATGTGTGTGTGTGTGTGTGTGTGTGTGTGTGTGTGTGTGTGTGTGTGTGTGTGTGTGTGTGTGTGTGTGTGTGTGTGTGTGTGTGTGTTGGGGAGGAGGGGGGATACGGAAGGTTTGGCTTGCCTGAGGCAACGCGTCCACAAAGTGCATTTTGAATGTGAATTGTCCTGACCTGAGTTCATCTCCACGCCCAAACAAAAGCTTACCAACAGATGACAACTTTATTGAGTGCATGCATCATTCGTAGCCTTGTGACACACACAAATAGTTTCTCATATGTCATATATTAACTGCAAAAGATATTCAGTAAGATTTAATCTGGTTTGAGGGGCAGTTTGAACTGGATAAACACCCTTGCAAAAAGATGAACAGTTGGCAGCAATATCTATTTCCCTCGTAGCCACTGAAAATCTGACCAATAACTTGCTTCACTGATTTGACAAACAGACAGAAGCATCCTAGTCCTATACAACTCTCAAGAGCCAGCTAAACCTACTGAAACTCCCTGCAGTCACATGTCTATGAATAAACAAGAGTAGCCTCACAATATTCACATAATGTTCAGCAGAGGATAATTTTATTATCTTTTGAATAATGTCAACATTACTTTCCCATATTAAACATGCTTTCAGACAGTAGTGGAAATTGCAAAGAGGTCTACCCACAAGGCTTGTTCATTGAGTAAGAGAAAGCTCTTCACAGGCTACTAGACAGGCTGCTACTTAGAAAGGAAATCGTCAGAACAATGTAAAAAAAAACCTGTATAGACATAGTTAATGGCCATGTTGATGAAAACGCTTGAGTACAGTCTGTTCAAGCAGACAAGCATGATAAAAATCCATATACTGAATAAATGTTTTCCGGTGTTTGTAACATGCGGAGCTAACTTCTCTTTTCAATCCAATGGGAAGTGCAAGCTGACCCATTCAAAATGTCATTAGTTGTAATTTAAAGCATGTGTTGTTAAATGAGATTGACATTTCACCCGTCCTACTTCAGCTGAGGAAGTCTGGTGAGTCCTCCAACAAACATTCAGCTCATATCACTGAAAGTGAGTTGTAGCTCACAAGTCTGCAGTGCTATTTGAAAAGGCTTCAATTACGACAGCAAGAAGTCAGCTGCTGCCAGGCATGCACATACTATACGTGGCACCTGCATGTTGGGGAGACAGGAAGTGTAATCACACCTGATAGAAAAACAAATTTGTACCTAGAAATCTGGCACTAAAACATATTGACAGACCTGAATGTTATTTTTCTGCTGTGTTGATTCATGCACACATCTGAGGTCAAGCTAGAAAACTAGTGCCAGGGTAGCATCACTAATGTGGCATGCATAAAAGATACAAATTGAAAGTCACTGACAATGGACTGGAAAAAAATGACATAAACCATTCATGGTGCCTATTAAGAATTTGATGCTTGAAGAAGTCGCAAGCAAGGAAAATAAATGTCGATATGTTCAGCAGATTAATCTATCAGTGATTATATTTTCAGTCACACTTAGTGAAAAACATTACACCTTCCAGGCCATAAGAATCAAGCATTCATCTTATTAACATTGTGATTCAGTGGGATGTTTTACAGGAAAACTCTTTTCTACCTTGTTTTCATGTATTTGTCAAACTGGTGACGTCCACAGTCAGAGCCGGCCTGAGGCATAAAAGAACTAAACATCAACTATGGGTCCATAAAGAGCATGAAAAAGAAAAAGAAAGAATTTGTTTTTCAACTATTTTGTCAGCCACATTCTTCAAAACATGCATTCAATTTCAGTATTACTCTGTTTTCTGATTTATTCTTAGACTTTAACAACTTGTTCTCTTTTTGCACCTACAGTATTACACGTATAAAGTCTCTTTGGTTTCCCTCTTTTTATTGTAAGAAGAGCAGCTGTAATCAATATTTTTTATATTTTTAAAGCAATGGATGACTACCTGTATGTGAAACAAGTTACTGGTACAAACCCATAGAGAATTATCACACAATTCTGTAGATTTCTATAGCTTCACATAGCTTTTATAGTGTTTTTCAGCTCATTGTTTTGGTTTGCTGGTGCACAACTTTACTGTTTTGACCCACTATCACTGCCCTCATCATTCACAGTCGCACCACCACCAAACAACAGACAGACAAGTTAGGGACTTGCCAGTGAATATAATGGAGCATTTAGCAGCCAGTTGTCAAATGGTGGCTTACAATTGCCAAGAGACAACTCCAAATGAATGATTAAGTTGCCCCGTAACTGCTAGGTGTGTAAATAGGCAACACGTTTGCCATAAAAACTTGCAAAAAGACAGATTCAGTTTTATTGCTGCTCTTGCACATTTTTTTGCATTTATCCATTAGGTGGAAACAGTAGAGAACAGATAGAATTAAGAATTTGACCAGGTAAATTTTCATTTTTTTCCAGGATTTTAAATATAGTCGATCGTTACCATGCAAATATTTTAGACTAGTCTGTTTTGGAAGACCCCATTTTTCATCCTTTAATTATACAGTTGCATACAGTATTCTGACATCAATGAATGGCAGCAGACAAACAGGCAGAGCTATTTCTCTTCCTCTCTTACTGGAGAGCACGTCCAATTTTATGTTGTCAGCTAAAGAAACGCAACACAGAGAGCCAGAGGAAGAAGGATGCAGCTGATGGGGCTGTAGCCCACGGTTGGATAGCGGCTAGCCTAGCTGGTGAGCGGCCTGTCAGGCCAGCAGCAACATCATCACCTTCAGCCAAGTTGATGAGGACTGAACTGCTGGGAACCAACAGGCAGAGCTGACTGGCAGTATTTGCTCTGCAGTTGCCCACCGTTGCCAACTAAAGCTACAGTAAATCACTCTGCTGTTATTTTTCACTGGACTATGTTGCTGACACCAGCACAGAGAGGAAAGTGCCGACACGTGTGACAACAGGAGGTTCAAAACTTTCCTCAAAGATAAACTGAAAGAATATACCAGAGCCACATGTAACAAGAGGCTAGCAGAAACCTTTGTGTTCAGTAGACAGCGTGGCCCATGAACCTCCATGAAAACATGTTCCTTCCTCAGGCTGGGCCGTCTGGTCTTCTCGGTTTGGCTGCTAAGAACATCCAGGACAATACATAGTCCAATGGTACATGCACTGTGGGACAGCCTCCCTGATCAGAAGCACACCAATCCTCTCCCAATACGAGTGGAGCCTCATGGAGTTTTTAAATACACTGCTTTGGACCAGACTGAAAAAAAGCCATGCAGTTGTTTTAATAAAGCCTGAATTGTACAATGTGCATTGAAAAATAAAAGGTATTAAAACTAGTGTACTGTATGTTTAGGATGTTAAAGATAGAGTACAGGAAATCCAACGCTCTGAGTGGATCACTGGCTCACCAAAGCTTGTTAATTAAACATGGGTGACCCCTTTTCATGTCAGCAGTTCTGTTTGACAATGTAGTTTTTAACCACACTTCAACCATGTAGGTGGCAAATCAGGAAACATGTCAGAAAACATGTCAACTCATATGAACTGTTTTCGAATATTTATATTTGTCACTTTTTAAGACGCTGGCAAGTGGCATAGTTTGTTGTTTGGGTATGTGGACTGTATGATTTTTAAGTTCTTGCCATATGCAGGTACTTTTTCACTTTCCCAATTAACATTAAATATTATCCACTCATTCATCACCAGCTGCTCTTTTCACCTGCCTGGTGAGCCCCAAAGACCTACTTTAATCTCGGGTTCTTTGATTTTATCTCAGCGCAGTCCTCCATCAATGAGCTACGAGCAGCACAGAGATGTGACCGAGAGATATTAACTTCCTGTCCGGCACATGTGTGTGTGTGTGTCAGTGTACATGAAAGGTTTGTTGGATGAAGTTAAACTTTCCAACGCCAAGTCCTTGAAACTTCTGATGTTTCTTTGGTGGTTGCTCGGATCAATACCACACTTTAACTTCACTACAGCCTCTTAACTTTTGGATTTCACAGATGTTTTCTGGTTATCCTGAGATCCTGATGACTCTCGCTCTCTTCAATAGTGTCCACATTCAGCTCAACAATATGCAGTTATGAGCAGTTCCCATCACAGCTCAGAGTTTACATCTGACACCAATGTTGAATGTCAGCATGTCAGTATATTACTGAGAGGGTCAGTTCACCCAAATTACAATTTTGCGGTATGATCACCATACAGATCTGTTTTATTTGTCAAGGTTTTGAGATCTCTGCCTCTGCAATTTCTGCTACCATCCCTACTGTGAAACTATTTTTTTTTGTGGTTGTCATGGTTTTGAAAAAAGACCTTTTTAAAAATTCATCAGCAATCTCTTTTCAAAAAAGGTGTCCTGGTGACTCTGGATAACCCACAGAACACATGGTCAACAGTATTCATCGAGATTTCTTTAGTAAAACCGAGTCCCAATGAAAAATAGTTCAAAATGAGGTTTCTTTTTCTTTTTATAACTTGGTCAAAGTGGTTCACTGTGAAACTGGAAGCTAAGAAATTACAGGAATCCACATTAAATGGTATTTTGAATTTCTTTTATTTTTTCCATTATTCAAATTAACTGCATTCACTGCATGCCACCTGTAGTAACCCCCCAAGAGAGACTCCTGACCAGTGTTGCTTCTTCCTCAGGTTTCTGATTTCTCACATTCTTTGGCTTTAAGTTCTGGTATATTCAGCTTTCTGCTGTTTACTGTCACTGGATTGTCTCCAGTGCTGTTACAGAAGATGCGTGTGCTCTCTTATTAAGCCAATTCTTCCCAATTTGTGTTCTCTTTGACAAATCATGAGAAATCATTTGGCAGAACCCATTTTGAGAGATTTTCGCATGGGCCCTGGCTCATAACACATTCACAATACCTGACAAAAAACATCACATGCACTTTAGAGTTCATTTTATGTTTTTTATGACACAGCAGTCTATCATTTCACTCAGAGATTGTATACTATGTACAGTAAATTGCAAATTATACTTTTATGAGAAGCTTAAGTAAAAATCCTCTCATGAGAACTTGTGTAACAGATCTGACACTAATACCACAAATTACAAAAGCGAGCCTTTAAATGCATTATGTGATATGCTGAGTGCAGCCTGAATGTATTTGCTGTTTAGTTTTATTTATTCGTCTAGCTATGCTTTGCTCATACCCTGCCACAATTCTTTTCAGGTTTCAGATTTACACACATATTGTATGGAGGTAATGTTAAGCCCTTAGCCTTTCAATCCGGTATTTTGTTGTCTAAAAATCTTTGAGCAACAATTACCTGGTCTTGTCAGACATAAACCCACTCAATCAAAGAAGACCTTTTTGATTATAGCTTTTTATTGATATTCCGCTAAAACTAGTTTGCTCTAAATTTTTACCATTGTGTGAAGTGCCAAAGGACAGAGCTGGTTGGACACTCAGAATATAAGGGCTGACTCTGCATACATTTGTGAAATTTCTTCTAATATTACATCAAAACAAAAAGAAAAAAGAAAAAGAATGAAAACAAGGCCAAGTTAAATGGTTTGTGTGCTTGAAAACCCGTTCAGCATCATGGAGCATGACACAGAAAAACATTTTGCAAGACAGTTCCTGAGGGTTTGGGGTTTCTGTTTGTGGAATAAAACCACCAGCTGTAAATCCTTCACTCATCCCTTCACCTGACAAGCTTTTTATCACATCACAACACTGTATTGTAATTCCACCAATGCTGTCCATATGCTGACCTTTTCTTGCAGCATGAGGCCTGTCTTGGCTAAGCCAAGACAAGTCCCAAAGCACGTGCCTGAACACGAAACAGCCATATGTACTGGCATGGCTAATTATGCAATGGCTAAACACTGTCTCGTCTCATTGTGTTTTGAAACTAAGTAGCTTTCAGACTAAGGAGCGATAACAAAGTGCAGTAACAAATAGAGATATTTTGATTTGATAAAGTTAACAACAGTGCAGCCCTCAAAACTGGAAGACTTCTCTTCAGACCTTTTCTCTGATGTGACTCCAACTCTGCAAGCTCTCATGTATATGGTAATAGGGTCATGTTATCCAGTCATCATATGATACTGAACCATCTGTCTGCCAAATGCATCACCTAATTTTCAAACCATGTGCTAGCTGTGCATTTTTGCTTTCCTGATGTTGTCTGTGTTGTTCTTAATTTGTATTTTACCATTATTACGTAAATATTCAGACCAGAAACTTGTTATTAATGTATCTTATCTTGTTAATGTGATTCATCCGAATACCAGTTTATGCTAAACATGCTGTAGAGTAAATGCTAAACATCAGCTGTAGGGTAAATGTCTACTTTTGGAAACAAATATGTTGTGCACTCCAGTCTATTTAAGTTGTCACTTTAATGTTCTCACTATTGCTGTACTACAAAGTATATTATTCTTTTCTAATTCTAATAGCAAAGCCCACACCCAGGGTGATATATCATTCTGTCCAGAACATACTTGGTTAAGTATCATAAAACTATTTTTATTTTTTCTAATGTGGTATAGTAATTGAGCTCAAGATTTGTCATTTTATAAACAAGTTCTTTGGTCATCTGCCATTCCCATTTGTCATGGAGTCCCTGCATTGTAAAAATCAATTTTGTGCAGACGTATTTGAAGAAATATCCCAGAGGATTGTGCTTCAAAACAAATGACTGTCTATGCCAAAAAAAAATCTCTTTTTCTCATCCCACATAACAGATAACACGTTGAATAATTGAATGCATGCACAGCCACATTTTGAGGCATAATTTGCACATGTGCAAGCAATTTAGCCCAGCTGCATAAAGCTGCACACACAGATGCACCCTTCTGCATAAACTAGGACAGAATGTTTAGCATAAACTGGTGTTTAGATGAACAATGGGATCAGTAAGATAAACATTAACACAAGCAGCACATGCTAATGCTCGCTCAAAGTAGAATGACCTTGATAAGTTGAAAGCGTGAAAGCTTAAAGGCCAGAAAAGTGACCCTTTGTCCCATGTACTGAAACTATTGATTGTAATTTAATATGCATATTGTTTGTGTGCAGCCAGCTAAAACCCCATTATAATATAATCCACGTTTTGCAGTAATTTTAGCTTTGAACTCTGTTGTAGTGGTAACTGTCATTTATACATAAAATGTTAGCAGACTATATTTATAAGCTGTTGCACACTGACTGTAATGAAGCGAGAGAATGCACATGGAACGCACATCAACGTCACATCCTTTCCGACCCGCATCGCTGCATGGAAATGCATATAAATCGGTCAACAAGCAACTGAGAAAGTTGGGGAAGGCCTCTTTTAAGTTACATTACAACCTGTTTACTCACAAAAAAGTGATTAATACAAATATATATATAAAATGCTTCAGAATCTTACATATGGCACCTTTGGTGCTGATACTCCTACAACTGTTAGAAAGCTTGTTTAATGAATAATGATGCGACATTTATTGTCATCATTCATTTCATTCAGTGTTACAATTCAGGAGGAACTCTTTCCCTCTACAACTTCTTTCTTTCTTTTTGCGTGACTGAACATGATTTAAAGGTATACTATGCAGTTTTCCGGTTTTGTCAAACAGCTACCCCTAGAGTTGCTGCGGAGTACTTGTATTTAACGTTAACTGTAGTAAATACCACTCACCAGAGCTGTCTCTATATATGGCTCTGCGTCTCTGCAGTCTTGTCACAGCAACATTTGAGTGAAATAAATACAGATATAAAAAACAGGAACATTTGCATACAGCAGGTCCAAGGTCTTATTGTCTCTGGTGGTGCATGTGACAAACTGGTGGAAGGTTGGGAGTTTG
Source organism: Dicentrarchus labrax (assembly GCF_905237075.1). Lineage (NCBI taxonomy): Eukaryota > Metazoa > Chordata > Actinopteri > Moronidae > Dicentrarchus > Dicentrarchus labrax. The sequence goes on along the minus strand of NW_026136705.1, from coordinate 17,993,434 downwards.
GACGAGAGAGAAACGTGGTTGAAGTCCCCTGTAATGATGATGAAGGCCTCCAGGTGTTTCGTTTGTAGTCCCGCAGTCACAGTGTGGATGACGTCACACGCTGGAAACGTTTGTTTCCAGTGATGACTGCAGGGATGTAGAGTTTAAACCTCCTCTTCTTCATCCTCCGTTTAACCCCCGCTCTGCAGCCTCGCCGTCTCCTCCTCAGCTCCTCCGGTATGGAGGGTCTCTCTCCAGTCAGGATGCTCGTGTGCCTCAGGGCAATCTTCTGGTCACGGGGTGTAAACAATGCGACTCCCCGTCGCCATGGAGACCTGTGTAAACAAAAAATAAAAAGTGCTCAAAAACGCCAAGAAAGTATTTAGGCGACGTGAACAAAGTAGTAAGAAAGTAAGAAAAGAGTTAAAAATAGCTAAAAACACACTGAAAACACACATGTTCAGTAGGATGGAAGCTCGGACATCAAACAGGCAAAGATAGACTCTGAAGATGTCTACTGACCAGGTAACGTCTGAGTGAATGCCTGCTAGTGTCTTCCATTGAGGCTGCAGGGCGCTACGTTTCAGACTTGCATTGCTGGTTCTGCCAGCGGCGTCCCTCTCCTGCTTTGCTATCGGGATGATTCGCTATACTACGAGTTCGTTTACCATCGAAATGACTTTGAAGCTGTTATATTACAGTTTTTCTCAGTCGCTTTGGTACATTTCTCAGATCAGAATTGAAATTCTCAAAACTACCTGTTCAATCTTCACATCATTGTGTCACTTGTGCACATCAAAAAAGCAGTTTCTCATTTCTTTGAACAAGTTGCAAATGCTTTGGTACATCCATGCAAATGATTATGTACAATTCTCTGCTGTTTCCTACATTATCAATTGCTTATGTCATGTTGATCAAAATGTATTATAATGGGTCTCTGTTGAATAGTCTCACCCCCCACAACATTTAGGCATTAGTTCATAGCATAAGTCTTTACATGCAAAATGGTTGAACACGTTGTCATAATATGTCAAGCATATTTCTATACATTTCCATTAGACTTTTTTTTCTAAATCTGTCCTGAATTGGTAAATTGCTCCCAGGAGAATCTTGACTTTCTCTAACGAATCAATCAACTGGCAAGTATATATATAGCCGGAGCACAACACAATGTTACAATTTCTGACAATGGAAGGACAAAGAATTGGATGGGGTCAACAGCCAGAGAGAAGTATTGTATCACAATGACATGGTCTGTCAACAAATTACAGTACAAACAGTAAAAGCGTAAATGTGAATCTTGTCCAGTCTCTTGCAATCAAACTCCCACATACACTAAGGTGTAACCTACAATTTACCATAATTGTCATCAAAACTTTAGCCATAGTTTACATCAGAACATCCCTCCAGAGTACACTGTTATATTGACAACATGACTAAGCAATTTGTCTTATCCGTACACAATGACACAAGGACTTGTCATTCTGATGGCACTGACATGTTCACTGACACGGATATTTACTTTTGAGAGATGAACTAATGATTTTGAGCAAGAGAGTAGCTTTTGCAGGTAATCCATGGTGTTTTGCTATTTGTACGAATTGTTTTGAGAAATGCACTTTCTGTTTTGCAAATGTCGAGGATGATTCGAGAAATGTACCAAAGCAACTGAGAAAAACTGTGAGGTAAAAATCTTGCATAGTGTGCCTTTAAGTTGTTCTTTATCATTATGGAGGTGATTTAGCACTTACAGTTGGTTTGCACATTTGCCCGAAACTAACGTTATTAGTTTATTAAGGAACTACCATGCAGTATAGCATGGCAGTTTTGGTTCTCAGTTAATAAGTGTAGAGCTCACAGCATGAGGGTTATGTTTGTTTTTGAGGTTCATTGGTGTTATCCTTAAACTTGTGCAAGTATAAAAGTAAAGTGGTGTAAAAAGTGCATACAAATGTATAACAGCTTTTATTAAGGTAAAAGCTGCAACTTCCTAAAAGCAAAATGCTTTTATTATTCTTGCAATATATGTTAAGATTTGGGGATTTTTTTTGTGTTTATGTAAGTTATTTAGAATTATTTATGCCTTTGGAAACTGTTACTGATTTCTTCGTGTTGCATTATATATCTTGGAGCTAGTTGCTTAACACATGGTAATAATTGACTGTGCTTAGGTTAATGTGATTTACAAATTAAGCATCCTATTACGTGTTTCACATTGTTTACACTGTGAACCATCTGTGACAGTGCCATCTAAAGAGAGGCGACGGAGGCAGAGAGAGAGAGACCTGAGGGAGGCAGCTGAAGGAAGAGCTTCTTTGCAATGCTGGTTTCAAAGCAGCAGCCGACCAACGCCTGAGTCATATTTACTTAAATATTCAGCAACGAGTTCCTACACACTTTCCTCCAATTCGTTTTTTTCTCTGTAGCTCTTGAGAAGAGTAACTTAACACCAACCTCCAATGGTTGAAGTGCTGCAGTAATGGCAGCGATAGAGGTGATAGAGCACACACGATGTTGAAAGTGACCAAAGGTGCAACAGATTTTAAACTTTCAGCCAGAAGAGGTCAGTTAAACCGCTTTTCACCTTGGTGTTAAGTGACTCTTTAAAGTTGGAGGTAAGCACGCAAACTGAGACTGCTCACCAGAAAAAAAACAGCTTTGGCCATTTGTTCAAGTGCTTGATATGACAAATGTTTACATTTTTCAAACAAGTGGCCTCTTGTGGTCATGCAAATCATAACTGTTCAGACCGACGTAAGCACTCCCCCGTCATTCGTTTGAATAAGGCACATCCTTTGAAGCAGCAGGGACACCGATGCAGAAGGCTCCAGCCAAAACCAGCAAGGTCGTTCTGAAGGAAGTTGAACCGGGCTCAATTTTTGTTGGACTGCAACGTTGCATTATCCAGCAAGGCACTGCGGTGGCATACATGAAACACATGAAAGTGCACAAATCCAGGTGTTTCTACCATTTACCTGGCGCTCTTTGCAACAAAAGATAAAATGATAGCCACCATTACTTTCCAGATCTGTAAAATCCTGTCTCAGAGTATTACAAACCTCTGTGCAGTGTTTTGGATCATATTTCGGTATCATATGTCATTGTTTTACCAGTACCTGAAATAACCCCCACTAAAGCAGCCTGTCGTGTTGTTGTAGGCTGAAATAAAGACGGGTGTAGTGTGACATTGTTATGGCACCGCAAAATCTCTGAAGCAGGAGATCAGGTGTTTGGATGTATAAAGTGTCTGACTTTGACACAGGTGACTGTGCTTCGCATCCTGTCCCCTACCAAGAGCGAATGTTTGTTTCCTTGAACCATGACCACTGTCGCCTCCTGACCTTAACCAAATAGTTTTTGCATGCAAGTTACATAAAAGTAACAAAAATGTAACTATGGAAGTGACAGATAAAAAAAAAAGCTGTATTCATCCAAATATAACGATGACCCTGACTATAAGACAACAAGAAAAACAAGGAGAAAAAAACAATGAAGGCAGTTATTAAATACAAAAAATATCAGTTAAATGGTTTATGGTACTTAAAATGCAGTACACATTTTAGTCTGTTGGTTTACCCCCTCAAAGAGAATCTGCAGCATTTACCTTTTTTAAATTGATCTACTGCCCATCCGAATGAGCATGTCTCAGTTTGACGTATTTGAGCTGGTTGGAGTCGAGCACTTCCAGGTAAATTAAGACGGTCAAATTGAAAGGACTCATCACACCTCTTACTGGATAAATTGCTGCATATTTCTAATTAAAACATTACCTCCGGGACATTTAACTCAACCGGGATAACTTTTCCCATCTGCACTTCAGACAGAATGTACTGGTGGGTCAGATAAATTATATGTCACACCAAATATGTTAGAATGGGATAGTTGGTGAGCCATATTTACACATAGGAATTGTCTAGTCATTTATTAAGATATTTTGAAAAAAAATGTTTTATTCTAACCTCTGAAATTATTTGATTATGTCACAAATGTCCCCTTGGAACTTGTTAAACTAACAAAGCAGCCATAGATCGAGATGGAGGTGATGCCAGCTCAACATCCAAGTGCTGTATATTTGCCAATATTGTACTACATGATTTCTAGCTGTTGAAATTTTACTTTTTGTCTGGAATTTCACACATAAAAACAGATTTGGATATAATGCAGGCTAGATTTGTCCTTCCTCCTGCAGACACTGATAGCTTATGAGAGTATAAAGTTTAACTTACTGTACAGTAGTTGCCTGAAGCAACTGCTGCTATTCAGTAACAGAAAGCAGTACATTTGAACTCTGTATAAGAACAGGCTCAACTTTGCTGGTATTTCTCTTCTTCTCTGAACTCCTTTTAATATGGAGAGTCAAGAGAGAGATACAGAGCACTTTTAAGGTCAGTTTCTTCTCATAGCAGTAGCCAGACATGCTTCAAATCCATTTCAGACAAGTGACAAAGCTTGATCATCTGCCTGTGAGAAACACATTCAACCGTGTCGAGGAAGGAGGGTCATATTGTTCAAAACTAACACTCCTTGGTAGAGAAATTTATGGAGAAATTTGAAGAATGGCTAAGTGGATAGACAAAATAAAGAACAGACAGTGGTGGAAGTGAAAGGTTTGCCTCTCTCTCCCTTGTGGGGTCAGCTGGGCCAGACTGAGACGTGACATGTACGACCAGGCAGTCGGCAGGGCAGTGGAGTGAGGAAGCTTCTGGCACGCTGAGGAAAGGGCTCTGATGTGTAGTGGTGATGACAAGTTCGTTTATTGCCTTGCCTACAAAACTATGAGAAAATATATTACTCTTCTATCTTGTTCTGTCATCAGCTTATTCTCTCTTCCCTTGTTCCACTGCTAACAATCCCATCCTCTGCCGACCTTTAACCTCCCCTTATTGTTCACCATCTTCCTAATTTTCTATTTCCTGTTGACGGCTTTGTTCATTCATCCCTGCAGACTGAGCCAGACGTTGCCTTCTTTTTGTCTTTGTGTCATGTTCATCCATTTAATAGATTGAAGAAATGAACAGAGGTGACAGCTCCATTATAAAATAACAGGGCTGTTAATTGTCCAGATCACATCTTGTGGGAATGGTATCATTTACCCTTCTTAAATGAGATTGGCTTCCCACTTTTAACGAAGCCTTTTCACATGAAAACGCAGCTTTTTATCATGCCTGACCGCTTTTCCCTCCTTTCTGGATTCAGTCCCCATTCCTGTCATCCTTGCCTTAGCATTTTTTTTTTTGCCCCCATTCCTCCACTGAAAACAAATTTAAATGCAAACAAGGCAAATCTGCCTTGCATGTCCTCCCACAGGAAAGACATTAAAAAAAGCAAATGAGAGGAAAATCATTGCAATCTCTTACCCGTGGGAAATGCTTACAGACTTGGAGGGAAAATGCACAAAATCATTTTTGTTTCTAATATTGTTTATTACAATTTCATCCACACACTCCTTTGACTAAGAAGATTACGTTTCAGTCAATATTTCAATATGCAACTATGTACACATGTGAATAACCTTGTGAAGAGATGTACAAACTTTAGTTTTTAACATCCAATCCACCCATCAGGCATGAAAAGAGAGAAAAATACTGCAGTGCAAAAAAGGCTGTTTACTGTGCACATTTGTTTATTTCCTTTTTGATTGGTGCAGCCAAATAGGTTGCTACTGCAAATTAAACTCAACACTTCAGAGTGTGTACATGTTTTCATCTGGAAATTCAAAAAATTCATGGTCTCTGAACAGTTGGTTTTCCAAATTACAACCCATTCCCAGGGGCCCCTGTGTAAATGAAAGTGTAGTGAAATGCAACTATAGTTTACATCGCGAAAATAAGATTACAACATTTAAGCTTAGACTCTAATCTGCAGAGTGAATAATTACGAAATGTGATCATCATCATAATCCATGGCTTTAGTGAACAGATGGTTCAGAAATTCCTCACAGGTGTGTTGGCATGCATCTACGCTTGCCACATGTGAAACACTTGTTTGCTGCTTTGTCAGATATGCGCTGCTCTCTAGCAGGCTGATGGCAGAGAAAATGAAGCAGGCCAGCTATGGTTGTCTCTCTCTCTCTCTCTCTCTCTCTCACACACACACACACACACACACACACACACACACACACACAGACCCAGATTTCCTGGGTCCATGCCAGAGCCAGTGCACATGTGGCAATGGCTGCTTATCTCATTTTTTTGTTGATGATTGCTTTGTTTTTTCAGCTTTATAACAGCTCTGATACGTGGCCATTAGCTGAGTGTTTAAGTAAAAACAAAAAAGTCCTTGCCTTTATACACCAGTTACACCATCATATCTCTTAATATTCATTCAACATCATGTCATTTACTTTCCTTTTTTACTTTGCTTATTATCTCTCAAATAAAATACTCTCACAACATAACAGCACTTCCACAGAAAACAATGAAACAAACACTAGTTAGCACTTTGAGATTCTTTTATGAAAAGTGCTTTACAAATAAAAAGTATTATTATTATTATTATTAGTTTTGGGAAAACTACATGAAATATGATTTAGTGCACCGTTATTCACGAGCAAGAGCCTCACAACAGCTGTACAGCTATATAGGAGTTTATGTAATTCTTGTTATTTCTCATGTAGCGTGACAACATGGCAGTGTGCTGGAACAGCGGGTCATTTTATAGGTCACACATTTCACAGTTTAGACGTGGTGGTGGTTGAATTTTTAGTTAGAGTACACATGGCTGAACCATCACAGTTTCAAATGTGCTGCACTCTTTGTGTTTGAGGTGACTCAGTTCAACATTTTAAGGAAAAATATTTCCAGGCATTGAGTTGTGAAGTTGGGAGAATAACTTCTGAACTAATTAGAAATCAATTCAAAAGAAACTGTCTCATTTCTATAAAATATTTAACTTTTTTTGCGCCTGCAGTTGTACAATAACTTTGATAGCACGATGGCTGACTCAAACACTTAAAGACCATTTTTCAAAAATGTAACTGCCTAATTTCAACTTAATGCCATAACAACCATGATTAAAATCATCTCATTCTCCCAGCAGGCCTCTCATCACACAGAATCATTCAAAATAAGCCAATTGATTACCAAGCGCTGTTGTTGGAGCATTTATTTTATGAAGCCCAAATAAAAAACTTTAATAGTTAATTATCCAAAACTTGAGCAGTAATTATTAACGGGGTCTTTTATCCATGTACTTGCTCAATTGACGTTCCTACAGCATGCAAAAGCTTGTTTGTATGGAAAAAAAGAATGAAATAACTTTTTTTTTTAAAAACAGTGAATGCTGCAAGAACAAGAAGATAGGATAGACAACTACAAGAAATATGTTATATATATATATATATATATAATAAGTATGGCATGCTGTTTAGGAAATTAATCTTTGAATATTTAATGAACCTTGAATATATGGAATGAATCTTTGAATATATTGAATGAACCTTGTTTCATTCAATATATTCAAAGATTCATTCAGTATATTCAAGGATTCATTCCATATATTCAAGAATTCATTCCATATATTCAAGAATTCATTCCATATATTCAAGAATTCATTCAATATATTTAAGGTTCATTCCATATATTCAAGGATTCATTCCATATTTTCAAAGGTTCATTCAATATATTAAAAGATTAATTTCCTAAACGGCATGCCATAATAAAAAAAAAAGAAATGAAGTATAAGAGCAGTAGAGTTAACCTCACAAAGTTCTGCATGGAAGGAGTAGCAAACATTTTGAAAGAACTAGTTAAATAGGGTTTTGTTGTGCATAAAGTTTTTTCGTCTCAAAAGTCTTCCCTGTAAAGACTACTGTAGCCTCAAGGTGAGATTGAAGCACAAGCAGTCTGACCGTTCTTTGCTCTCTGTCTGTTTATTGTATACCTTTGTGTGCATGTGTGCACAGGTTTGTGTGTACCTCCATGCTTTGCTTTATATTGGAGTCTTTCTTCATTACCTAGTTTATTTATTTATGTGGGACACCCATGCCCACACACACGTGCAGACCAGTTAATAATGAAAATGTATCTATCTATTAGATCCCCCCAAAAAATGTCTGCTTCATCACGTTTGAAGAGTAATGAAAAGACTCATATTAAGCTTTTTTTTAAAGATAAAGAACGTCATCTCCCCTTTCATTATACAGTAGGTTCTTTCTCCCTGCTTTACATGTTTGATTTCTATTCAAATACACTGGACGGATTGAACCGTGCTGGATTATGAAGTCAGACAGTAATTGAAGATGCCATGGTGCATTTGCCACAACCGCTCACATGCATTTATCCAGATTGAGACATTGTTTCTTATAAACATGTATATATACTGTATGTATTTTGTTTGCTGTGACTAAGGCTAATGCTGCGACTTCCTAAATCTTCTTCTCTCTTGACGTCAGGAGTTTTAAAGAGTCATCCATTGTAAAACAAACAGGCACACACGCACATACACATACACACACCTGCTGAGCTATAGTTATTATTAGAATGATACTGGAATTCCCATGTGTTCATTGTCTTTAAACCTAAAACTGAAGCAAATATTTATGTTAAATCCTACATTTTAATGACATAGTGCAGTTTAGTTTCCTAGCCATATTTAATTTCAATTTCAATTCAATTCAATTTTATTTGTATAGCGCCAATTCATAACAGAAGTTATCTCAGGACACTTTTCAAATAGAGCAGGTCTAGACCGAACTCTTTAACATTAATTACAGAGACCCAACAGTACCACCATGAGCAAGCACTTGGCGACAAGGGCAAGGAAAAACTGCCTGTTAAAAGGCAGAAACCTAGGACAGATCCTCCGGCTCTAGGTGGGTGGTCGTCTGTCTCGACCAGTTGGGGTGAGAGAGAGAGAGAGAGAGAGAGAGAGAGAGAGAGAGAGAGAGAGAGAGAGAGAGCGACAGACAGACAGACAGGTGCACAGCAACAACAGTATTGGCAATGGCAGTCAAGCAGGACCATGGCAGGAGGCTCCACCAGGATCCATGAGAACCTGCGAGACGAGAAAGCACAAGAACTCCGGGGAAGAAGTGGAGTTAGTAACATGCATTAAAGGGACATGAATGAGTGCAGAAAGAGAGAGGAAGAGAGTAGCTCAGTGCACCATGGGAAATCCCCCGATAGTCTAGGCCTATAGCAGCATAACTAAGGGATGGTTCAGGACTCACCTGATCCAGCCCTAACTATAAGCTTTATCAAAGAGGAATGTCTTAAGCCTACTCTTGAATGTGGTGAGGGTGTCTGCCTCCCGAACCACAACTGGAAGCTGGTTCCACAGGAGAGGAGCTTGGTAACTGAAGGCTCTGGCTCCTGTTCTACTTTTAGAGACTATAGGAACCACAAGTAGCCCAGCATTCAGAGAACGTAGTGTTCTAGTGGGGTAATAGGGTACTATGAGCTCTTTAAGATATGAAGGGGCCTGACCATGAAGAGCTTTATAGGTGAGGAGGAGGATTTTAAATTCAATTCTACATTTTATAGGGAGCCAATGCAGAGTAGCTAGTACAGGAGAGATGTGATCTCTTTTTCTAGTTCCTGTCAGTACTCGTGCTGCAGCGTTCTGAATTAATTGGAGCGTTTTAATGGACTTATTGGGGCAACCTGATAATAAAGAGTTGCAGTAATCCAGCCTTGAAGTAACAAATGCATGGATTAGTTTTTCTGCATCTGTCTGTGATAGTATGTGTCTAATTTTTCTAATATTACGTAAATGAAAGAAGGCAGTCCTAGAGGTCTGCTTTATGTGGGAGTTAAATGACTAATCCTGATCAAAGATAACTCCAAGATTCCTGACAGTGGTGCTAGAGGCCAAGTTAATGCCATCTAGAGTGACTATATCTTTAGACAATGAGTCTCTAAGGTTTTTGGGGCCAAGAACAAGAATTTCGTTTTTTTCTGAGTTTAACATCAGAAAATTGCAGGTCATCCAGGATTTTATGTCCTTAAGACATGTTTGTAATTTAGATAATTGATTAATTTCATTGGGTTTGATTGATTTACATGACATTTTATTCAGTGTTTGTTTATTTAAAGCAGGAATATGTTTTTGGCCTGTTTTGAAGGATGGCAATGCTGCTCTGTCAGTCAGTCGCCTTGCTGTTCCAACACTTGGTATGTGTGTATGTTAGCATTTAGCTCAAAGCCCCACTGTGCCTAAATACAGACTCAAAAAGCAGCTAGCATGACTGTAACTCTTATGTGTTGTTTTTTTTCAATCAGTAAATATTATATGGAAGAAGAATCCTATAACCTGAGGACTGTTTGATATACTGTATTGATATGGTCAAGGAATGTAGAGCCACAGTTTTTTGCATGTTGTGCTTTGCTCCATGGTTGTCATAAAATAATATATTAATAATGTAAAATGATATGTATGCATTTGTAAAATGTATGTTGTTCAAACAGGAAAATAACTAACTTTAGACTGGTGTAGAAAAATTACACCACTTTAGCAATTTACCTCACTTTTAGGATTGATATCATTTTATGTAGGAAAAATACCCTGTGCGTGTGTGATTTACAACACACTTGTACAGTAGCGTTCATCATTGACATTCACATTCGAAGACTATAAGCCTTGTGTGATAGTTTGGTTTGTCTGGAGGCTTGTTGGGACATGGATCCTAAATCATCAAGAGGCACATTTTTATTTCTGTTTCTCCCGCCACACACTTCTTCTTGGAAAGTGCTTTGAGTCATTTATTTGTTGTACTTCACAGTTTATTTGAATATTGTATAAACTGTCAAGAGCACCAATGAAGTGGTGACTTGGAAATGCACGTTATGCTTTTTTTTTTAAACAAACATTTATTCAAAGCTCAGGGTGTTAAACCCTTAATGAATTTTAAAATGTACACCTGGAATAGAGGTACAGTTTCACAATTTGTGCAATATTTTGTTTTAATAAATATAATTTATTATCTGTCTTTTTTCAGAAGAACATCTTATCAGTTGAAGTAGGCCTAAGTTTGATCATGAACAGTCAAATTTCATCTATTCCTTTCTATCGGGAGCAGAGCGTTCTGTTCCATGCACTCTGACACTTTTACTTTATTTTATTGAGGAGTCCAAAGTGATTTCTCCACAAAAGGAGGGAACTGATGTCCTTGTACAGAAGGTGCTGAATTGCTGTCTCCACTTTGTGCATCATGGTGCATAGTGACAGTTCTAGGTTGACAGCCACACACCAGAGCCACATGTGCACACACTGTAGTTACTAAAACAGATGTTCGGTCCCTCCAGTACTTCAAGTTCCTCCTGACAAATAAGGGAACGATCAGTAGTTGGGTTTTTTTCTGCATTGAGAGTTTAAATGTTGCTCTGCAAATTACCTCTGCAAGCATCTGTAGGTAAAACCCGAGGTGAGCCACAAATACGTAACCTACACAGTAAGCCCCGTCAATACTCTGCCCTATTATATCTGGAACTACTTTACAATAGCATCTATGTTGTTTCTAACAAACAAGCCTGGAATACGGCTCAGACGACAGCACCTACTTTTTGGCTAGTAGTGATACAGTTAGATTTGGCAGAAGGGACTGCCCACTTAACAGGCATAGATGAACATTCGATTTTAGTTAAGTTAACAAGAGTGTATCAGGAGAATGACAAGTGTCAGGTTATAATGGCTGTTTTTTTGTACACCATCCAATATGACTGGATGTTACTAATCAGATGTTACTAGGAAGCGTGAATGAAGAAGCTGAAGCGAATTAGTGAATGCAACTACAGTGTTCCGCTTCATTTGCGTGACGTACCAACTGGATTTTGTGAACCACAGACCACAGTTTAGGCTGGGGATCAGCTAGATGAAAAATGACCTGCATGCCCCTGTGTCGTGGAAGCTCATGAGCTGTGTCCACAAGCTTGTCCCTCTACTCTGTCAAAACATAGCAACTCTGCCATTGCTGATAAAACTTTGTCCAGGTTGAGGCAACCGGCTGTGAAGTAGAGGCTAGAAACCTTTGGTATACAATCTGAGCCCTCTCTGCCATCAATCTCGCCAAGCTGGACATACTGAGATAGGCTTCTAGTATACTGAAAATTACCAGGTCCAACATTTGCCCGATAAGAACAATACTCAGTATAAAACAAGATAAACAGCCTTTTCTGATTATTTTAACTCACATATATTGTCAGAGAATAACTGAATATAACTGCCATATGATAGCATTTGGTAAATGATACAGTTCGCATACCACCATACTGTGGCAACATGACAAAGGTGAATACTAGAGGAAAACTCTGACATTGTAACATAATGTCAGACTTGAAGAGCATGTAAACTGGAATATGAATGCTGTTGTTTTGTGAGCACTTTAAAGTCAAAAGTGGATAAAGGCTACTCCTGCCTGGAATGAACCACCAGAGTTGATTGTACTTATCCAGAGTGGCTGAGCACATGCAGGCAAATTTATTGTACTGAGATGATAAGATGAGGGGCCAAACAATCAGAGCCACATTAAATGGTGAATGCAGTGTAAACAGGGTGGTATAATCATAGTGTGTCTGGCATAATAAAACATGTGACTCATCTCACAATCAGAGCGCAAGTTACTGTAAATATACTTAAGAGACTATTTCCCTGTGTCTTCCTCTCCAGGTAATGTGTTTGTGGTGAGTTTGGCATTTGCTGACCTTGTGGTAGCCTTTTACCCCTACCCCTTGGTTCTCTACGCCCTCTTCCATGATGGATGGGCACTGGGGAACACACAATGCATGGTAAGACCACATCAGTGACCTCAGTATGTTTCAGTTTAACTACCAATACAATCTGACACAAACACTTCACTTTCTTTCTTTTTGTCTGGTGTTCAGGTCAGTGGTTTCCTGATGGGGCTGAGCGTTATCGGTTCCATTTTCAACATCACTGGGATTGCAGTGAACAGATACTGCTACATCTGTCACTCATTCTCCTACAGTCGGCTGTACAGCTATCGCAACACTCTGCTGTTTGTTGCCTTAATTTGGGTGCTAACAGTAGTGGCCATTATCCCCAATTTCTTCGTTGGTTCCCTGCGCTACGATCCACGGGTCTACTCCTGCACCTTTGCCCAGAATGTCAGCAGTTCCTACACAGTGGCAGTTGTCGTGGTTCACTTCTTGGTTCCAATTGCAGTGGTTACCTACTGTTATCTACGCATCTGGGTGCTTGTGATTCAGGTCAGTCTTTTCTACATGCATATGTATGTCTTTACAGGCACACAGAAGGGATTAATGGGACCTTTTGAATAGCATAATAACAACCGACCACATAAACCTGTTAGCATGCCATCAGCTGTAAAGAACACCCTTGAGCCAAACAATAAGACGATCCATCCGCCTTCCAAATTCAAATTAGATCTGTATTGTAGGAGATATGGTCATTCAAAGTTTTGAAATTTTGACTTTTAATTACTCTGCCCTACAAAACAAAACCACAGTAACTTTAATTATCCAATTAAAATTTAACTATGACTCAAAATTAAATTTAAAATGTCTGTTTTATCTTTAGACAAAAGTCTTGTTCTATCAATGGACCGTTGAAAAAACGATGTAAAAACTACAAACTACAAAATCCAACCAAAAACCAAGACCAACCACATTAAGTGCAGTTACTGCACTCTCCCACAGTTTCTCAGAGTTTGAGTAAAGGGAATCTTCTCTGTTCTCCACTGTGAATTCATCTGTGTATTATTTGTTGAGCCGATTGTAATAATAGTTCAGATATTATTGTGCATGTGCTAGGTCTAACTAGCTAGACAGAACAAGGTATTGCTAACTAGCATTAACTAGCTAGACAGGACAAAGGATTACTGTGCTAAGTAAACCTCACAACTTAAATTCTTGTTACACATGAAACAATAAGAAATACAGATTGAATGTAATAAGATGTCGAATTAGATTTTGATTTTGTCAGGAACAAGACACTCAGACTGTAGTTACTGCACTCTGGCTTTGCACCACCTATATATCTGTTTATGGTCATACAAAGACAGAGTGCAGTATCTGCATTTTTGGGGCCACAGGTCAAATAATTGGTCATGATCTGTAAGCCATAATAATTACTTAAAGAATACATATTCAATAAGCACATAATCGCTGTTCTAGCGGTCATTTTTCTCAGTTTCACTGTTTGTTTAGTTAGGCTTTGTAGGGCAGTACTGACCCTTTGCTGGACAAGTCAGTGTGATTCTTTTAAATGCCAGAATACACTGACAAAATACATCATCCTGTCATTGCCATATAACATTTGAGTTGAGCATTTTAATCTTGAATCACCAGTAACTATAGATCAAAAACAAACTCTGAACACTACAAATATTTGGCAAGTCAGTGTCTGTGATTTCAGCTGAGATAACATGTTTGACAGGCAGATAGATGGACGAGATCCCTGGAGTGGTTGTAGTGTGTGTGCATATCAGTATGTGTGTATGTGTGCATGTGTGGGTTCCTGTCTGTTTTTGTGTGTAAGACTGAGAGACAGAGAGAAACAGTAGCTTCCTAGCATCATTTGCACAGTCTAATTCCTATTTTCTGTGTTTTCATCAGGTGCGACGTAAAGTGAAGACAGAGGAGAGCCCTCGCCTCAAACCAAGTGACTTGCGGAATTTCATTACCATGTTTGTGGTCTTCGTGTTGTTCGCCATCTGTTGGGCTCCACTAAACCTGATTGGCTTGGCGGTGGCAATCGATCCGTCCCGCGTGGCCCCCCGTATCCCTGAGTGGCTCTTTGTGGTCAGTTACTTCATGGCCTACTTCAATAGCTGTCTGAATGCCATCATCTATGGCTTACTCAACAGGAATTTCAGGAACGAGTACAAACGCATTGTCACCTCCGTCTGGGTGACTCGGCTTTTTGTGACAGAGACTTCGCGAGCCGCCACGGACGGCAGGAGCATGAGGAGCAAGCAGTCTCCACCTCCACCACTCAACAACAACGAGTCAGTCAGAGATCGCACAAACAAAGAATAAAATCTGGATCCTAAAGCCTGTTAAATGGTATATCCTGTTTTTATGTGACATTCAGACGGTTGTGCAGCTAAAGAGTATCAAGTAACAAATGAAACTGGAATACATGGCTTGGTTTTCTGTTGGCTGACATCTGTTTACATCTGTGGATTTTGTGTAAAGTTGTGAAGAATAATACACATAATGAGTTATTTAAAGTTTGGAGGATCAACAACCTGCTGCTAAAGTGCTAAATAAGGACAAGTTTCCTCTGTGATTCTCAACCATTAAGCACTAACAGAGCAAATATTTTAGAGATGTTCTTACGTCGAGGGAGAGCTGAGCCATGCATTGCAGTTTCTATTTTGCAGTTACTCTAAAAACAATCTGAATGGTACATTAATATTTCATGAAAAATGTAATATCCTTTAATGTCTGCTGCTGTAAACTCTTAGACATATTTCATGAAACTGGGTAACCACTGGTAAACAAACACCTCTCTTTAGTAACTTCAAAAGCCTCAAACAGTTCAACTCGCCTCAACTGAATGCTACATTAGTAGCAAGTGTCTACAATATATAATATCGGTCTGATGGGGTTTGACAGTAATGTGGTCAGAATTGCACACTTACATGTGGCAGTAGCATATACTTCATGCTGTCAGCTCTGACCGTTGTGCACTGCAAAGAACAACAAACAAAAACTTAGTAATGAACATAATAAGTTAATTCAGGAAATTAAGTCACTCATGGACACAAAGCAAGTCGTGAGCAAAACTTGCAACAAATCATATATGACGTGCCAGTTAACATGGCTGTTTTCATTTTTAAAAGTCCCCTCCGAAAAGAAATTAAAAAATGGTGCATGTGATGTAGCAGTTGGAGGACACCTTGATATCTACTATTGCTGCTGTATACGGGATTCTGCATAACACCTATACCGCTGCAGCGGTTCGATCATTATAACTTTATTGCAATATCAATTGATAGGATAGGTCAGTATAGGCTGCATGTAAAGCCACCATTGATATTGTCTTTTAAATAAAAAACACTTTAAACAGTGAGAGTACAATGAGAAAAGAGGCAAAAAAAATAACTAGCCTATTTCCAGCAAGGCTAAATGTTAATTTGATAGCGATTTGAAGTTATTCTTTAAAAAAGTGCTTTTGTTCCCCAGATGTTTTCCTGATTTTCTGTCGGGGTACAACAAGAGTTTTATACAGTGCACAAAAACAATCTCAACATACAGTCTACTGTACTGCTCTTTGCAGATGTTTCACCATATATGTAAATAGCACTTTATAGGGTTACACTATATACAATACAATACATAAACAATATATAGAAGTATTTCAACAACAATAGTTTCTCACTATAAATAAAACACTGTGGACACAGGGCTATCCAGACAGGGTAACAAAATAAAATAAAATAAATTACTGTAAACCTACAACCAATTACTTAAATATTTCCATCCATTATTTCCACTAATCCACAAACTACTCAGCAGTATATAAAAGTAGTTGAAATTACAATATCTCCCTCTTTACCAGCTGCAAAATTCTAGTTATCCAATAATATCCATTCTACTTTCTGTCATCACCAGCTGCCACTGGGTCGGATCTCGGATTCCCCTTGAAATCAGACTAAACAAGGTGGTAGAGACACTACCGTGTCTGTCCACAGGGGGCACCAGAATCAGCAGTACAAGGAACACAAAATGAAAGTTCCTTGTACTGCTTAAAAGTCCAGTGTGTAGGATGTGGTGGCATCTAGCACTGTAGTTGCAGAGTGAAACTCGCTCATTTCACTCTCCCCTTCCAAAAGCAAAGGAAAAACTATGTTAGCTGTAAAAAATGTAACGCCCCTATCTAGAGCCGATGTTTGGCTTGTCCCTTCTGAGCTACTGTAGAGACATGGCAGTTCAACATAGTGGACCCAATGGAAGGAAGTCTGTAGATATAAAAGGCTCATTCTGAGGTAACAAAAACACAATTCTTGTTTTCATTATACACTAATGAAAACATACCTATGAATATTATATTCCATTTCTGCAAATAGAGCCTCTTAAATGTTACCTTTACGTAAAATATGTGAGCATTTCTTCCACCACTGCAACCAACAGTGCAGAACAGTATGATAGTCAGGCTTCACACAGGGAGAACAACTCCATACACTGATGTCAGCATATTGACTAAATCTCAATGCAAAAAGTTGTTCGATTTCACCAAATAGCCAAGTGCAACAGCATGGATGATTCTTTATGCACACTAACACTTTGCTATGCAATTCAAAACACAGTGGTTGTCACGATTCAAGACTTCCAACATCAGTTGCATCTAAAAATCATATCCAGTTAAAACTGAGATAGTCCCTCACCTTAGTACATCCATATTTAAACAAGATGTCTTACCGATTTACTATAAAAGATGCTGCTCCTCAGGCCTCAAAATATCAAAAGGACTCAGATACACAAGTTCAGGATGTTCTCCTTCTGTCTGTGTCAGAAAAGCTCCAGCCTCTAGAAAAAGGAAGAGCAAAAAACATTTACTGAATGTGCAGTAAGCAATATAGAAAAGGTTTCTCTGCCTCCTACATCATATGCAGTATGTGGTAGTTTTATGCAGTGGGGATTATTATTCTTCATTCTGAAATACTTATGCAAATTTTAGCTTTTCATTTCATAGGTATTTTAATGTAGTTCATTTGTTTTATAATAAAAAAAAAAACTCACCAGGGACACATTTTAAAGCTTTCACTGTGGAAAAACAAACAAAAACAACAAGAGCACATTAGGAGAAGTGTTAGGAGTTGTAAGGTCACTTGGTCACATTTAATTTGACAGAAGAGTGACATCCATTACCTCTTAACTGAATTGTGTTTTCGAAAGATGTAGATTGTTGAGAAGGTACAGCTCATATCCGTATTCCCATCTCAGGGTGCCTACCAAACCCTTTTGTTGTTATCCGAAACATGCAGTTTATTAGCTGCTACATAAGGGAGTCTGAAGACATTTTAAAGGGATATTTTGTAAATTAGTGTCAGTGTGGTTTTTAACTGTGGTATATTGTTATTGGAGATGTATTCAAGATGTGTTTTTTAAATATATCTAAAGCTCAATAACCCCACGCAATGAACAGTCTATTATTGGATAATGCTTAACCTATTCCACAAACTCAACTACAGTTACAAAGTACAAAAACCCTCTTGCTTAATTGGCATGTACATTGCGTCACTACAAATACATTTGTTTTTCAGTGTGAAGTGATGGAATCAACTTCTAATTGCACAAATCAAACATCTGTGAAAGGCAAAACAAGTTCCTCATACTAATTCTAATGTTTCCTTTCACATTTAAATTCATATTGCAACACATTTGTGTGTTCTTATACAGGGTAAAAATGTGCAAAGCCATAGATCAAGAATGGTAACAGATGCAAAGCTCAAAGTCGTACTATAAATATTCATAGGACAAGACAGATGCGAGAGCACTGCAAGCAGAGGATGAACATTTGGAAGCAAACAATGACATTTGTGGTACAGAGGAGGATAGAAAACAGGGGTATATTACGTTTTTGTTGAAGAGACAGGATTTAGATAAATATACAGAGTGACAACGCTGTCCTGAAAACAGAGGTGAGAAGGTCATTCCACCTTTGGGGAAGAAGGAGTGTGTCCAGGTCGCCGCAGGGTAGAGTGAGCTCAACAGCAACAAAAAAAAAAAACGAGTGATGTTTTTTGGTATGGAGAAAACTAATGCTCAAACATCCGGAGAGTGTTTTAGATGCACTGGGAGGGAGGCAAAGACTTCAATTTAAACCAAAGAAATGGGCAAAGCTGAAGGGGGTTACATGTACATACCCTTTGTTAAGTTATTGCTGGGGGAAATCTTTAAAAAAACACCTTGGGTCCTTTTAGGTTTTTTTTCATTCAAAAGTACTGCCTTACACTTAATACAATAGTGTCAAATTTTAAATATTATGGCAAGTGCCATATTTTTTATCAAACACAAACCCATTCAGTTTACCTCCATATTTCTTTTTATGTATTCAGGACCATCGTATATAGAAAGTTTTTGCTGCAGTTCTGCGTAGAATTTCACACGCAGGCCTCAGGCAGGAGACTGCCGAAACAGAAGAACAAATATTATCTTTTTCTCATTTGTGTTTTCTTTCTATATACCCTACAGCACAATTATGTAACTATGTTCATTTATGTTCCCTATGCTCACCCTTAACTTGGGCCTTTTCTCCATGCAAACAAATATGACACCTTGCCTGCCAGCAAAGGATAGATTCATTGTTTTCCAACCTGCATGTAATTGAAATGTTGTTTCCCATCAGTTTTTTTTTTTAAACCAACCACTCTGCAATTTCTCACTGGGCTTCTTACACAGTCAAATAAAGTAATTATTTAGTCCTTCAAATCCTACAATGATGAATCTTGTTTAAAGAAAGCCAGCTATATTAAAATTATTAACAAAATACAATCTACTATTTTTATTCCTTCCAGCTTTTGGATGCAGCCAAAGTAAATAAAACCTGATAGAAGGCGTAGTTTGAGACATTTGCTGTCTCTACGATAATTATCCTGCTGTTCGGTTGCCATGCCGGAGGGTGTTTACACCAGGTGACGCTCGTGCTATGTGTGATTATACCCGAGGAGAAACAACATTTTAAGTTCTGAGTCAAAAACCTGTGAATCTTATGTTTATTTTTTATCATTAAGTGTGAACTGAAAAAGCTACATATGGTGTAAATACAATAAAAAATAAACACACAGGGAAGTAAACAGTGAAGGTTATCAAAATGTTTTTTCTTTCGAAGATGAAAGCTACGGTTTCTATGTGCTACTAATCCCTTTGAGTGCTGTAGTCAATGAGGCGATGCACTCAAAGTCCTGAATTATGCTGTTGGAGTCCCTCTTGCACTCTCCCCAACCACTGCGCACAATCTTCATGCAGGGTTGACATTTTCTTAAAAGAGACATTCCCTGTTATTTCTCAGTTTCTGACTTTTCTTTTCTACCATGTGCTCTCTGTTTTGGAGAAAAAGCAGCACGAGCGCAGCAGCCACTTTACATTTAAAAAGGTTACTACGGTATTCAATATCTACTATAAACACAGATGCTTCATTTGACTCTTTTTAACGGATGCAGTTTGCAATGACTGAGGGTGACGAGATATTTCTAAATCATAGAAACTAGATGAGATCAGAATTTAATAAATAAATAAATAAATAAAATTTGTCAAGTGAATTGGGGTGGCATTGAGATGTGTGATATGTTAATGAAGGCTGTTGCTCATGAAGGCGATAGTATGATTTGAAATACAACATAGCTTTTTCATCAATGTAGAAACCTGGCAACCTCATAGGCAGGTATAAGCAGATAATTTTAATATTTTCCTCTGCACACCTGCCAGCTCTGAGTTAAATGCCTGCATGGCACAACTCCGACTAGAAGCCTCATATCGTTTTTATAGCCTGAGGGATGTAGGCACATGATTTACATGTGGCAGCTCTGAAGCCTCACTGACTGTTCCCTTCCTTTATGTTCATCTGGACATGCTCACTATACAGAGCCCAGTTTGTTTTGTGTCATTAATGGATTATGTAACAGCATGACAACATCAACTCAAAGCTTAAGACAGAATAGGATGCAACACTGATTAAATTATGCGCAGGGTACCTGCACTGTGATGGAAAATAAAACGATAAGCCTTGGGAACATAATTGAATGCACTTACAGTGTACTGTCATATGATGTACGATAATGAGCTGCAGAAAAGCTGAAACATAGTTGTATATGCATCTCCTGTAGTGTTCACAAGTAAGAAACCAATCAAACTGTGACTATGAAAACATTTATGAAACAACGTTTGCAAAGCACAAATCCTTTTCACCTGATAAATATTTACATTCAGTGGCCACTTCTTAATTTGGCTGCAGCTCATTAGAAGTAGGCAGGATCTCTCTGCCTGTGGCCTGAATTCTTTGAGGCACGAATTAATCAAAAGTTGGAAATGTTACACAAAAATTCCTGTTCATGCTGTAATTTTTTATTTGTTTTTTGTTTTTATTTTTTTGGGGGGGGTGTAAAGAGGCACCAGATTAAACAAGACAACGAAAAATGTATTTTTAGAACATGAGCGAGGTGGGAAATGAGGTGACTGACCACATTTCAGGTATTTAGCCAGTCGACTTCTTGTGTCTTTGAAAAATGTCTTCTGTTCCAGAGGCTGTGTGAATGTGCATGCTTGTCTAATGTTACTTATGACTGATGATCATTGACACAAATTCACCAACAGGTGCAGGCCGCGATGAGAGGATGATCTGATCTAAAACATGAACCAAAGGGAAATCTGTGGAATGTAATGGTAAATTTTAAAACTCGAAAGGCTTGTTTGTGACAGAGTCACATCAAAATGAACTGTGTGTAAAAATATATGCATTATGTGTACAGTTCTACTGAAACATGATGTTATGGAAAATAAAATTGATATATATCATACATGGCAATGTTCGCTCATTAATGCAGTGAAAACACAAACAACATCAAAGTGCCCTCTTTGCCAACATTGTGTATCATATTTCAAACCTTATAGTAAGTGGTTAAAAGGTTTCTTAAAAGCCCAAATTCAACACAGCCAACATATTTCTCACTGTAGACCAGGATGCCAGGCTTTTTAAGGATGTTTTGACTGAAAGTTTCCTGTGGATGAGGTACCATCTTAAGGCTCAGAATGAGGTTGAATTGGAGCTGGAGAGCTTTTGCCAGCTAGTGGTGCATACTTTGAACTCCCCTATGCCATCAGGCCCTGCTGCCTTGAACTTGCCAGTCCCAACTCTTCTTTTATATGTGTAGAAGAGATGGATAGATCATTTGGAGGAAAAGCATATTGCTGCCCTCAGTTTGGGGAAAAGATGAGGCTGTGAATGGAGTAAGTAGGTTGTAGAGTTAAAGGGTCACATTAGACCCGCTTGCTGCACTTATAGAAAGATATATCTTTAATTCGTATCAGTTCCTTACATGCAGTTTCAATTATTTGATACACTAGTCATACAATAAACATCATAGCATCATTCCTCCATCTCTCCACAGAGTGTGTTGAGGGGCAAGAATTGTCAGACGGAATAAGGCATTCAGAAAACTAAATGCAGATTAGATTTTAGCAGACAGCAGGACATGGACAAGTGGCTGGAGGTGATCCAGCACCGGAGGCAAGGATTATGATTAAGATAGGGAGATGTGGTTAAGAGGAATTACTGGGGACTGCTTGCTCATGATGAATAATTGCAGGGAGTGATATCCAGATGCTAATCTTGACTCATCCCAACAATCAAATCCAATGCACACATCACCACTGTAATGAGATGTTAGAGAAAAAGGACAATCAGTTTAAGAGAATAAATTCAGTGAGTAACGCAGCATATTTTATTTTCTCATATAACACTTAAATTTGTGTGTGATAACAAAGGTTAGAAATCGAATGGGAGATTTTCTATGTGTACGTTCCACTCGAACCCTTGCGGCCTCATTCATCAAATCTCTGTCCTTTTTATTAAAAGACAGCCTCTCCAACCACGATACAATACGCTGCCACAGAAGAGGAGGTCAGCTGATATCAAAGTGATTAATAAGGCTTCCAACTATAATCACTCTGTTCCGGTATTCATTATTGCCATACTCCATTCTATTCTCCGTTTACTTAAAAATCAAACTGTGATTACACCCCACCTACAAAAAAAAGGCTGCCTTCTCTGGCTATAATATCTGTTGGCCAACATATGAAAGTGAATATCACAAGTTCAATAGATCAACAAACAGTTGACACTCATATTTCTAGTTGATGTATCAGTCTCTTAATACCCGGGCAATTTTCATATTAAGGCTTAACTGACTGGTTGTTTGCCTTTAATAAATTATGATTGACATGTAACGTGTAAGAGGAGGCTTTAATTGCACCTAATGCATGGATTAACAAAGATAATCCATATATTAGATTAACTGTGTTAATCTACGTATTCATTTCACCCAGATACAACATTATACGATTTAATTTCTTTGAGGTTAGAGGGCACTCTTTTATGAAATTAGGGATTTACTTAATGTATCATAGTCACAGATCATTATGAGGTAAATACTGTGTGGGTCTCTATTTAGAAAGTAGCTCTCGAAGGAATTAATTTGTGTCAGAGACACCACTAATATGTACAGGAAGATGGAGAGGAAATGCCCCAGTTCTAAAATTTAAAAGACACGTGCAATACCTGTATGCCTTTTTGACACATTTACATTTAAAACAGAGATAACATGCCAGATACCTCCTTGTTGAGCAGGCTTTTAGAGGGAAATGGGATCAAAGAACTCGTGCTATTTTGTATTTTGTAATACATTTATGTGTAACTTATGCTGCATGTAAAAAAACTGTATTCTGCCATTACAAAAATACAAAATGGTGGGAATTATAATGTATATGATACCTTAAGGAATATGTTTGATATTCATCTAAATTAAATCAGTGTTTTGAATCTTTGTTTAATTATCCTTAAAAGTTTCCCCCTTTTATTACTTTAAGGTTGGAAAAATCACTTTATTACACATTGTCTGGCAGCATTATATTTATCCATTGTATGTTTGTTCTTCATTGAAGCTGTATGATGTTGGCACTGAGTGAAATATTCAAACTCAAGACTCCATGTTTTTCATGGTTGCACCATTCCATCAAATGGAAATACATACATATTTCCCCAATTTCTGGTCTGACACAGTTGATAACCACTACTAAAATTTAAATTTAAATTCTCTGGGATACAACAATGTTCAGCTGCACAGCATGAGTTTGAAATGACTAAACCACCAGTGAGCCGCAGCTTGTTATGGATTTAACAGGTCTGAGCTTGAACAATGAAGAGTGCACTGCAAAGTTCAAATAGAGTGTAAGAGGTACGACCTTTTCTTTACACCAGCAAAAGAACTGTTAGAGAAATGACTTCCTCTTTCAGAAAGCTTCCTTCAGATAATCCTCGCCTGTTGAAGGCTTAACCACAGACTGTATAAATAAAATAAAAAAATGGACCCAGTTTCCATGATGTCACCCATAGGTTTCGATGCTGCACAGCTCAGTGTGGTCGGCTCAGGCAGTCGCCATCTTGGCAGTCCTGTCTCTGTTGCTCCCAGCTAATCCAAAAATGGGGAAAGAATTATCTCTCTTACAGATGTCACAAACATGGGTTAAGCTATACAGACTGAAACTCTTTTTTATACCAGGCTGTAAACATGTTTATTTATGCTGTAAAGTTGGGTATTTTAATATGGGGCCTTATGGAGATTGACTATTTTTGGTCCCAGCCAGTTTTCGTACTGCAGTTTTTGTTACTTGCCACAGAGGTTGGTCTTAACAGAGTTAAAATATTCTCTCCAAGAGCCAAATTTGCTTCAAACTGAAAAACACATCCAAAACTATTCAATTGGCTCATCTATATTACTCATCCATATTGCAGCTTTTGTCCTGCTGCCAACAAGCTCCTCTTCTGCTGCTCAAGAACAGCGATCACCGTCGCATCACCATTTCAAACATTCTCAATTACTGCACTTTGCAGCTGTTAGAAGAACACCGACTAACTGCTGCAGGAGTCAGTTGTCTGCTCTTCACTGAGGACCAAAGGAGCCTGAAGGCTGTCGATAGCAGCTGAGACCTCCAGTGTTGCCCTGTGATTGTCATGACAACAGACGCTGCAGACGCCAGCTCTTCTTTGTAACAAAACCAACAGCCCCAAACAAACTGAAACTGAAACTGTAAAGCAGCCAGCCAGCATCTGGCTGAGTGTTCAGCAGTGGGTATTCTTATTTTAATTATCTATTGTTGCTTTATTTTTTTTATTTTAAGTCTGTGGTCTCAGCTGCCATCCAGTACAATCCTTAAAACAGTGTTACTGCTGGGCTGCTGTGAATTGAGCTGAAATCTAGGTTAATCAAACTTTCATATTTTGGATTAAAGAAGCTATATTTGCCTTGTGAATCAATGGAATATCTTTTTTCCGCTCTATCTGTTATTTATCATTTATAAAGTAATGACTCATGTTATCTATTTGGGGCACAAAATGAGAGGATCCATTTACACAGAAGCTAGTACATTGCTGTTTGTGTTTGCATGTTTCCCTGTGTTTGTGTGGGTTTCCAGCAGGTGTACCCTTTTCTTCTCACAGTCCACTGACATGCAGGTCAGGTGAAAGGGAGCGCTAAATTGTAGGTGTGATTGTGAGTGTGAATGTGTTTGCTTGCGACAGACTGGAAACCGTGTGCACAATGGTTGAGAGGTGGAGTACACTCCTGTACAATCATGATAGGCTTCAGCCTTGTGTGTCCCTGAACAGGAACAGGACAAGTGATTTAGATGAATGGTTATGTATGAAAACAAAACACAGTCTTCAAATGGGGTGTCTACAACACAAAGATAAATATGCTCTATTACCTTCTCACACAATGCATAAAGAGGAAAATGGTTCTTTAAAATTTTGCAAATTACACAGCTGAGTTAAAACAACTACAAATTCAACTAACTCCACCGCATTTTGTCCCCAAAATGAATCTCTTCTCTGCCCACATACAGCTTTGTTTCTGGGATTTCAGTGCTCTACTTTACAATCTAGAATCACCTCACACCCCCTCTCCCTTTGAATTCCCTTCTCTTCACCTCTTCACCCCTAAATTCTCCTCTTCCACTTCTAATATGCATTTACCTAAAAGAAAGAAAGTCATTTCTGCCTGTCTCCTCCTGTTTTGATTTCCATATTCTAACATTTTTGTACTGTACATGATTCATTCAAAGGTCGCAGGAATATTTTGTTACATCGATCGCCATCTAGCACTATGGCTCCAATGCAAGTGTGCTTTATTACTGCATTTGGATGTGAATTAACAGCTAAAAAGCCAAGATTGACTTGGTGTGAGGCTGAAAGCAGTGATTGTGAAGCTGTAAATACAGACTTAATAGGGGCTCACTATCACTCACTATCTATAACAGTGTAACCTGAACTGTAAGATACTCTGTCTAAACATTTGGACTGGAGGTTCTTAATCAATTATTCATTATTACATAGTCTTACATACTTATATCAAATCCCCAACAGCAATCTTTATTAGCAAGTTACAGTACAGTGGAAACAGATATTTCAGCGTAAGTGACTGATTATAAATTTGCCAATATGTGAAATGCAAATTACAGTATCTACCTGAGAAGTTATTAGAAAGAAGTATAAATCAGATGATCAACTTCATCTTAAACAGACCTGGGCAGCGAGCACATAATTGGTTGAGCAGAATTTAATTTAGACCCTGCCCTTTTGTCCTTTGTGCCCTTTCCAAATAGAACACCAAGATGAAGTTTTTAAAGTAGTAAGTCTGAAGGGCATTTAGTATTTCCACGTGGCTCTTCAGATCTGATGCACATGACTTATACACTGGTCACATTGAACTACAGAATTCTGTCTGAGGATTTTTTAATTCATCATGTCAAAATGTCAACAAGGACTCATATTACTTTCATTTTAGTCGTCTTTTGTACCTGAAAGGCTTTTGAAATGACTTTTTACCACGTCCAGAAAAACCTAGTACTGAATCAGGATCTTCTCTTTTTTTTCACTGTCCCTCTCGTTCTCTTTTTTACTGAAACAGTATTCTCACAAAGGACATAAAGAGAATTTATGTGTGAGATCTGACCCAGCAGTCTGGCATAATTTAGCTAGTAAGTGATAACATTACTGCTGCAGCAGTAGCTAATTTAATGGTCAATAAATTAACTGGCTGCAAAGTATCCACTATACAAAAGCAGTAAGAGCTGTGGAAAGTAAAGAATATATATCATATGAACTGTAGACAGTAAAGAAGAAAATAAATTATAATATGCAAAAAGGTTGACTTTGCAAAAAAGGTTGCTCCTGCCAGACTGCATAAGCTCTTATACTTTATTTAATTTAACAATTGGAAAGTAAAATAGGCAAAGTGCTAGACTAGGACTCATAATCAAATGTCAAATCTGGCTGTTGGAGAACTCTGGCTGTTAAGACCAAATGGCAACCTATGTGGCTAGCAAATGACGCCATAACAAAAACTGCTGGGAGCAGCAGAGACAGGACTGCCAAGCACTGCTAGTATTAACATTTCTCATTTTCTTCTGGCCCATGTAATCCCATCCAATTATTTAATGTGTATTAATTATATTTACTAGTCAGCACACAGCAAATAATGTCAATGGCAGGCTATACAAATTCTTGATATTCATTAATTGGTACTGATACAGTTTATATATTTAGTTAATTATATCAATAGTTAAAGTCACTTGTATAATGTTTATTTGTTTATGTTTATCTATGACCCTTATTTTGGAATAATTGGTGCCATTCATTCTATATTAGGGATAATTTAGTTTTTGTGTTATGTTCAGGGTAAATAATTACTTTCTGTAAATGATTGCTGCTGCTTCTTACCATATATTTATGCCAATTAACTGCTAAGAATGAACCAAGTGAATACCAATTATGCTATCATTATTTTTCTATTCACTATGCAGGCATGCTGAGCGCCAGTGGAATGAATGAGGATCTATGAAACAATGTCAAAGTCTGCATAGCCAGCATTTGATATTTGAAATACTTGTGAAACAGATAATGGATTTCTCTTCATTCTGTTTGTATCACAGATGAACTATGGGACTCTTGATGCATTTCAATTTCAAACATGACTGAAGCTCCCATAGTTTTCACATTTTATGAAAACGTCTGCAAATGGCATTTGGTCTAAAACTGCATTTCATGGCGCTTTACAGATAAATGTAGTTTGGTTAATAGGCTGTTTCCTGAATGCATTTGAGTCAATGTTCACATGCTGAACACTCACTGTGCTGATTGGCAGGCAGTCCCAGCTCTCCTGATCCAAATCTGCTCAGCAGAGGCAGTCCAGAAGGTGTCTCAGTTGTCTGACTGGAAGGATTAAAGACGACATCAAACAGTAATCTGAGATCTGTGATAAAATGGAAATATGGATGTGAGTTATGCAAGTTGAACAGAGGGAGAGAGGGTCTGAAAACTGTCGATGTAGTTTATAGGTGCAGAACAATGACAATCATTAAGTTGCGTTAAATCACCTGAATCACAAAGTGTTCAGATCATCAAGTGAATAAACAACTTTAGCAAACAATCATATATCCTCAAACAGTAGTCATTAAATTCTTGATTACATGACAATATGAAGAGTTTATGATGATATGTCTTGGCCATCAAAACAATTTAATTGCCGTTTTTATGGTCAATATAGTGGAAAAAGTCCATTCTGCTGATGACAAAAGCTGTCACTTAGTCACTGCTCACTGCACTCTGCAAAAAATCCCACAAATCATTAGCTTCATTATCTACTTACAGAATAAGTTTCCTGTTACTTCACCTTACCTTCTGTGCAGAACATCATAATGCTAACATGTTTTTTAGAACACCTCTCTTCATATAGCAGATTACCTTGTTTTTAGTAGTATGAATTAAAATCTTAATTATCCAAATCATTTTGTGGATAGCATATATGTGATACTGAAATTGTGATAAGCTCTGTCAGTCATTTACTTCATATTGCAAATATATATAGTAATTTACCTTTAATATTCTAAGTACACTATGTACTGCAGCTAAAGGACACTGATTTATTTAAATAATAGCAGTGGTACAGTCCATGCAACATGTGGGTCCAGTGCATTTTCACAGTTATGACAACCTTAAATTACATTTCTCACTTTGTCTTTATGTACTTGGTCGAGCTCCTCCGCCTCTTTCCCTCTGTTACAATTTGATCAAGTTGCCCTATAGTGCTGGGTTTACATAACAAATGAGTCAGTAACAGAGTAATGCCAATTACATGCACAAATGAATAGCGTTGTGTAACATTTGTCTGTCCTGAATGCAACCACAAAAAGAGTAACACATTTGGATCCAGATTGGTTTACTATCCACGTATGTTACATTTGGTACATTTACAAAGTGTTTTCTTGTTTCACCATTTTATTTTTCATTTATTTATTTTATTTATTATGCTAAATGGAGCGAAGCCTGCGAGCTAGTTCAGGCAGGTCATCTCAAGCTGCGTTGATTACACACATGACAAGCCTTATTCCATAATCACTAACCAAGAGCTCCCTTCAATCTGGCGGTCTATTTAAACTGCACAATTTCCCAGGTCTCCCTCTGCTCTGTCAGTGCCACTGTTGCCTTGCATCCGTACTGCTGCTGCTGCTGCTCTGTAAGCTATTGCTGCCTGCTGCATCATAAGCCCCACCACCACCCCAGCATCCACCTGTAGGCTCCAACTGGGGGTTAAGGTATTTGCGCATCACTCCCCAATATCTCATGTAAACATATCTGCGGGGAGTGATGAGGTCGGAGCCTAGACGCCAAAATGTAAATATGCTATACTGTTTAATAAACATTCCACGTAAGTTGGCTGACTGAACTACATTAAGCTGTACAATATGTACCACTGCAGGCATCATTTCGTTGTCTGTGATCATACTAAAAGGATACACCAGAAAAATAAAGGCTTGTCTTTTACACAGAAATAAATATTGATGAGGATTTAGTAATAGCAATTTTCCACTTCAATCCACCTCCCTCAGGTGGCTCATCATTGTACATTCAGATCTTCAGACTCTCTTTAATGGTTGATCCTTGTTGAGCCCACTTCCACTGGTTCATAGACACTTTCCCAGTATTTGCATGTGTTTGATGAGCAAGAAGAAGAGCAAGAAAAGGTCAAAATGAGCATGTGTTTATGGAGACCTAATAGTCCAACAGGTCCACCCTAAATGGATTTGTTGGACGATGCTGAACCCTGTTTCTCGTTTATAATGTGGAAAAAGCATTTCACTGATGATGGGTTGATTGCAAAGTGTTGCTGTAATATTTTTTGGCATGTATTAATACCATTTGTTGATTGGTTCCTGAATAATCAGCTATCCTTTCTGATTTCCATATGGGAGACTGTTATTTCACTGAGGAGGAGTTGGTGGCCATGTGATGATGTTCCAGCTCAGTAATCTCATTGACTCAGTCTTCTCACTGGTTTGTTTCGGCAGAAAAGAGGTGGGTCCAGCTATAAGCAGTTGGCAACTTAAAAATGAGTTTTGTTCCATTGACTGATTGGCTTTCCTATCAAAGGCTTCAAGTTTGGTTGACTGGCTCAAAGAGGAGGACAAGCGGCTTAACTGGTTTTCCAGAAAAGAAAGCTGTTAACTGATTCAGAAAGGAGGTCAGGCTAGCTGTCTGATTAGACACTCATGCCTTCCACAGGCAGTAATGTACTGCCTGGGCAGAGTCCGCACCTGGCTGCACTAAATCACAAGTGAACACCAGCCAATTACCAAACCAGATAGCCACACAACAGTGGACCTATCAGTCTGGTGAGAACAAACTCTTCACTCCAATGACCAAATGGATCAAAATGAAAATACAGAAAATCCTTGTTAACTTTTCTCTCCTCAAGGTCTACAAAGCTGTGCACTTGTTCAATACACTGATGTTGCCTTTTAATTTGTGTGCAAGAAATCTGTGTTCATAACTTGCATTTGTCTGGAAGCATTGTCAGCATTGTGTCCTCAGTTGGCTTTTCCTTATATGGCCATGTTTACCCTCAGACTGTGGGGTTTATTGTCTGGGGTTCATCTGCTTACATCCTATGTTTCACTTCCCCTTGCTAGGATTACCACTTTTTGTAAAAGTGTATTGTATCCTCTTAGTCACTGGGAACAGATCATATGCTGGGCTTTGTACCCTTGCCATGATAATGCACAAAAGCTTGCACATGCTAGACTTCACAAGCTCTTATTCTTTATTCTATTTAACAATTGGGAAGTAAGATAGGCAAAAATAGGTTCTCCAGGCAGGCTGCCATAACACATGTGCATTACATTCAACTGCGAAACACAATTTTGTCAAAGTTCAACCTACATAGGAACATGCTAGATATGAAGCCTGTAAATGCATAGCTTCCAGAAAAACAAGAGAGTGTAGTGCTTCCAACCCAAACCCAATCCAAAGTATTTAATTGTACCCCAGGGGGTACTTCTGCAGTTGCCATGGGATAAAGAGAAAGATCAACTAATTACCTAAGCTAAAAATAGAAATGTATTTGATTTAAAAAGCATATATAGATATATATATAGATAGATGGACCAGTGTTTAGGATACAGTGGCATCTAGCAGGGAAGTTGCAGATAGTAATAAACTGAATACCGCTCGCCTTCCACTACTGTAGAAACATGGCGGTTCATCATGGCAGACACCGCAGAAGAGCACCCTTCTGTAGACAAAATAGATTATATACTAATGAAAACCTACCTATGAATATTATATTGCATTTCTTCCAAACAAGCCTCCTAAATTTCACGCACTGCACCTTAAATATATATTAAGTGTAGCCTTAATATATAAAATATGGCTACACTTAATTTCCAATAAAGTGGCAAATACCCGGGAACCCAGGTGTGAACTGTGGCACCCAGCTTTTCCAAAAGTTTATTTGCTTACAGTAGGTTTGTTACATGGAAACGAAAAAGAAAAAAAGCCAAAATCGCTACCAATTAGACAAAATGGTAGGATAACCTGAGCTCCAAGGACCCTTTGAACAGGCCTGCCTCTTCTGTGAGGTTAGCAAAAGTAACTTTTGATTTCCCCTCTCTGTGTCTGGAAAAATTTACTATTTTAATCATGTTGTTCATGCGTGTGCGTCTGTTTGTAACCAAGGTACAAATTCTTCATATATTCTGCTCCCCTTGTGCAATTAAACAACACATCATACATTAAACATGCGTCAACAGACATTAAACGACTTGCTGTAAGCATGCTATTGGCTATAAACAGCTAAAGGCATTTGATAAATTATTTAGGGTTTTTTGCCTGGCTGGTTCTGTTTTTCTTTTCTTTTTTTTTCTTTTTATAATTCATCTACCTTGATCTTGAATTTATGTTCTTGTCTATGTTATCAATTGACTGCAGCTTGGATTCAAAGAAACACTTAAATCTTTCATTCAAGCACATACTGTATATATCAATTGATCATCTGCATTGCTTCCATTTAAAACAATTACTTTATATAGATTAAGATCCACTGCACGTATCTAACTTGATATCAATCTTACCTCCACAGTAGGACAAAGATGACATTATCCTGGACACCATACAGAAACAGCAGCACTTCCATCAGACATTCAAAAGTGTTGAAGCAATATCCAAAGTAAGTATATAAATGGTAATACATTCATTTATGTCAAAGAAGGATGTGATCGTGCAGGAAAGAAAATGCCTCCAGCGAGTGACAGCAGGGGGTCCGATAAGAGTGGATTCAGTGTGGAGTTGGTGAAGAGCATGTCAAACACACATCAAGACCCGTTTTTTGCGCAACCGAAAAACTGTATCTGAAAAGAAAAAAAAAACAACTTGATAATTGATGCCAGTGCCCTACTGTTCAGGAAAACAGGAAATTCATTTCAGACCACTCATCATCAAGGACTGAAATAAGTGAGCAGTTTGAACTTTCTTCAGTAGCAACATAGACAGAAAATTGAAAATATTTGCAGCTCTGATTACTTCTGTGCTTCTACACTTTGTAAGGAATTTGAGAGCTTTCCCATTTTCCAAAATAAATGCATGCTCATACAATCAGCATATGGATTCTTTAACTCTTAAATACATTCTTTAGCAGGAACATTAGTTCAGACCATTCTCGGAGTAATTTATTGTACCGTGTGTACTGGTAGCACTACGACAGTGGACAGACTTAATGGTGGTCTTGACTATGATATAATACCTAATAAACGTTGTAATTGATGGTGTTTCTAGTACAGTCAGACTGAAAAACAACTTGCCTAGGGTTCTTTAGGAATTTTTCAATTTGTATTGCTTATCATCCAGCAATAGTTTGCTTCCCCAATCCAAATTAGAACAAGACTGATGCTTTACTTTTTCATTTGAATAGTTTTTTTCAGAAACAGTTTGAGGCTATCCCAAAGTCCCCTTTCACAGCTTTTCCAAATTCCGTCCACCACCCTGACTTCCACAACTGTACTACATATAGTGCACGCAACATTGGCATGGGACATACATTGTGAGGTGCAGAAATGTCCAATATGTATGTAATTCCAAGGGGTTCTGGGCTGCTCTGTCAGGGCTGCTGCTATTCCACCCTCTTTGCTTTCATCCTCTGCCTCCAGCTACAGAAGGTATGGATATTTACTGTACATGCATACTATACTGTGGCTCTGAGACTGAATGTGCTGCAACTTAAGAAAACACATGCAAACTAAAAAAAAAGCCACTGAAGAAAACATCTTCAAACAATTTGACAACACAGGCGCATCATTTAGAAAAAAAAACAGCAAAGAGAGAAACCACTATCACATACAGGAAATACAATCAAATACAAGAGGCTTTTCTCTGTTTGCGGTATGCTTCTGTTCTTTATTCAGTTTACCGACTGCACTTTCCCATATTTGTCCTTGGGGTGGGATTTAGCTGATCTCCTGTTATTGACCTTCTACTACCTATATGACCAAGTAAAAACTGTTTTCGAGACTACTTTAATATTTGGGCCCAAACTCAACCACCGCTACAATTTCTTACAGCTGCCTCAGCTACACAGGTTTTCAACGTGGGCCCATGGGGAACATATCCTGGGGCTATGTTTCATATT
This sequence comes from Dicentrarchus labrax, assembly GCF_905237075.1. Lineage (NCBI taxonomy): Eukaryota > Metazoa > Chordata > Actinopteri > Moronidae > Dicentrarchus > Dicentrarchus labrax. The sequence goes on along the minus strand of NW_026136705.1, from coordinate 17,959,797 downwards.
CGGAGAGCCCTAAACTTGTTCTTTGCCCAGCAGGGATTGCACCCACCCCTAATAGCCTTTACCTACAAGGTGTCAAGCCCACATGTTGGTGAGCCTGCACACAGCTCGTGCCCAGCTGAGCTCTGAGGGTCACACTGGCTACTTCTACCTGCCATGAAGCACAAAGATAAATGGTTTACATTACATCTCCAAAACATTAATATTATTTACTCAAATTTTTTTTACCATTCATGAAATAGGCCAGTGTTAAACCCCATTGTGCACAGTACCTTCAAATCAGCAATAGACACAGTTTGGACAAAATAGCTGTGACGTAATCAGACTGAACTGAAAATGGTTGGTACACTACCACCATTATTTGCTACAGTGGGTAAGCCACATGTGAAAAATTATTATGAACAGTGCTTTGTAATGTAGAACTTCTTGAGAGTTTCTGATCATGTCCCATTTTCCAGACACTGTGGAGACAGACTTCAATACTGGGTTTCACACAGGGCCAGTGCAGCGGTTGGGGCATAAAGAGCCCCAACAAATACATTTCTAAGCCCCTTCAATAATAATTCTCAAATAAAGTGGATCTTGCGGCCTTAGTTTAATGTATACATTAGAATTAGTTGACGTAATTTACTTTAAACTACTTATTCATCTAATCACCTAATTAATGAATGTGCCTTTCTGTGAGTGCAGCAGTACAACATTTCAGGTCATTTAGTTTACCAGCGGTAGTAGTTGGGCTTTAATCATGTGTGCCAGCCCTGGTGCAACTGCCACAGGTCAATTTGTACATTACTTCTGAAAAGTTTTTATTTTGTTTCCATTTTGTCACCAGAGTCTCTTCAGACACTGTTTGGTGTTGGTTTTTTCAAGGCACAGCAGTGTACTGCAATGTGATTTTTGCTTTTTATGGTAAAAACAAAATCCTGCTGCCACCTTTCTCACAATTATCTCTCCGGCACAGAGGGATAATTGTATTTGACACATTGTCCCCGTTTAAATGGCACACATAGTCCACAAATCATTGTTATTGACCTACAGTACAAAATGTGTTAACTTATGTAGTTACTAATTAGTTAGATGGTGGCCAGCATCATTTAAGCAGGTCAACAAGTCTGTTAAAATCAGTTCTACAATGAAAGCTACTGATTCTAAGTTTTTAGTGTTCACACTAGAAAAGTGACAAAATAACGAATACAAAAAGCAAATACTAAATATGGTAATAAATCTTAGGGAAAATATTTAGCATAGTTGACATTTCCGTATAAAAACACAATTAGTACCAGGTACAAACAGTATAAGAATTTGTATGTATGTATATGTCGTATAGATTTGGGACACAATGATTGTGTTTCAGGGACTGGCCACCATGTTTGCTGGCTTACTCACATGGCTGACTGACACACTCAAAAGACCAGTATGTAGAATTGAGTAGCATCTAGCGTTGAAGTTGTAGATTGCAACAATTTGAATACAGCTCAGCCTTCCAAGCATGTAGAAAAACTACTGTGTCTGTGAAAAACACGAAATGCCCTATAGTGCCAGTGTTTGGTTTGTCCATTCTTGGCTATTGTAAAAACATGGCGGTTCAACACGCTCCCTCTGTCGATAAAAATGGCTCATTCTGAGTTAATGAAAACACACCAATTCAGGTCATTATACACAAATGAAAACATACCTAGGTATATTATATTTCATTTCTGCCAGTAGATCCTATTTTACACACCGGAGCTTTAAATGGAAACGAGCCATCATTAAAAGTATTAATCGGCACTCTACAATTAGGGAAATGCACCTCATTTTAGGAAATTACTTAACTGCAATGGCAAGTAATTCAGTACAGTCAGTGGTTTGAAATAATATGTAATCACACTCAATATATGTAGCAATTACAGGTCATTGGAAGTACAAGTCAGTAGAGCTGGATCATTTTTATTCTTTGCTTATTCATTGTTAACTTATCCTTTACTTAGGTAGAACTCATTATTATGCTGTCATCTCATGCAAAAGCACAGAAAGTTCTTGTTATACTCTTGATTCAGAATGAATCAAAATATGAGTGCGGATGTGTGTATTGTTTGTGTCAGTGAAGACAGCTGGGAAGTATTTATCCGGTATCTGTGGCTGAATATGTGTGTGTGAGCACTGGGGGGCACTTTTTTTTAAGTAATTCAAATCCCATAAGCACACCAGGTCAACTTCCCCGGGTCACACTTTATCAACAGCTCCACCACCTCTAGCTAATATTAATCTGTGGGCCTCAGGCCGACTAAGTTCAATCCTCCTGAAAGGGCACACACACATCATACAATTTTCTATGGAGCTATTTACAAAATCTTTCTTATGTAATGTGAAAAGACCCTAATAAAACCCCGGTGATGCAAGCATTGTAACTGACATAACTTGAAAAAGTAAGCATATACAGAGGAGAATTCAACAAGTGTTAAAGTCATTCATTTAATGTACCAACATCAAACAACATATTTAATGCACCAATTTCATCATGTTGTTAGACTGGAGTTTAACAAACGATATTGCTTGCTGCTTTTTCTGTCAAAGTATTCTCTCAACACTTTATGAAAAACAGTTTCACTTTAAAACCTTGTCTTAAAATGATGATGTCCCCAAATCAACAACAAAAACAGATTATTT